>NW_027138159.1:0-1200000 GCF_017655625.1 Lodderomyces metapsilosis | reverse complement strand
CTAAAGAGGTTGATGACTTGATTCAACATGAGGCGTTTGTTATGGACAATGTGAAGCACAATATGGAAAATCATTTGCCTATAGATATCAGAATAACGCATAAGTTAAAACCTCGTCAAGCTACATTCCCATTCTTTCCTCCTAAAGTTACATTTGATGATTATGGTCAAGTTATAGATGTAAAAGATTTTGAAAGAACCGACCAAGTCTCGCATAATAAGATTATCATGGAAGGTAAGAGGAAATTCGACGAAAAGAAACAAAAATGGAACAAAGACGAAAAGTCGGATAAGAAAAAGAGTCAACAAGCTAATAAATTGACACCACAAGAGCAAGTCAATCAGCAATTGTTACAAAAATATCTAGACACTTTATTTAAGCCAATGAAAAGAGTTCAATTAGGTCGGAGAAGTTCTGCAAGCACCCAATTGAAAGTAAGATGTGGGTTAGCTTTTGTTGACTTATCGGGTTTAGTGGACTTGCGGTCTTTGGGTATTATTGTGCAGGCGATTAAACCATATAATTTGATACTTTTGCCTGACGAAAGAGTCAGTGATCAACCAGGACTTGAACAGGTTGAAAAGTTTTTCGAGCAACAGCAGAATGAACAATTAATGGAAAACAATAAGAAGCAAATTTTGAACTCTTCTAGATACTTGTCGTTGTCAGCAATTCGTGATGGTCTAGCAACATCGACGTCACCGCTCTCTAGTGGCAAGCTTAATGTCCTCGTTGCTAGAGACGATGAAACTGTCAAGATTGGAGTCGATTCGGAAAATGGTGTCATTGGATTGAGAAACTTTGAAGTCAACTTGGACGATGCAGTTGTTTCAACATTGAAGTGGCAATCGGTGGGCGATAATTATAAAGTTGCTAAAGTGTATGGTGAATTGGAGTTGATTAATGAATACTCAGATGAGCCTCTGCGTAAGAAGCCAAAACAATTACAAGATTACATCAATTCAAATACTCAATTTTCATTAAAGCCTCTTGAATCTGAAGAAGCTTTGGCAAGACAAAGAAAAGATAATGTTCTTGCATCCACAGCAACAACTGATCCAAAATTGTTGATGATGATTTCAAACGCACCTAGATTAGCTATAGGTAATATTAGATTACCCGATTTGAAAAAGAAGTTGGCTTCGCTAAACTTGAGTGTGGAATTTAAAGGAGAAGGTACATTGGTTGTTGATGATGTTTTGGCAATCCGAAAAGTTGCTTATGGAACCCTGGAGAGTGATGACAGCGGAGACATTGCAATCGATGGAAATGCAGGACCATTGTATTACAAAGTGAAGGAATGTATTAAAGAGACGTTGGCATATGTATAGATTTATTTAGAATACAAAAATCAACATATTTGCTCCTACCTTTTGTGAATCTTGTAAAAGGGAAGCCATTGTGCTTTCATTATTTTGAAGGTGGCGGTGGGGGACGAGATGGAGGAGCAGGAGGTGGAGGTGGTTTCACTGATGATGACTTCTTGTTCATAGCAGGTGCTGGTGGTGGGGGTTTGTTTCCTGAAAGGTTCAGCAGATGAGGAACTGGTGGTAAATGAGATTCCCGATTTGTGGATGGCGGTGGCGGGAGATGGTTGGGGTTAGGAATAGAAGGTGGTGGTGGAAGATGGCTAGCATTAGGTACTGAAGGTGGAGGGGGAAGATGACTTGCATTAGGAACTGAAGGAGGAGGTGGAAGATGACCAGAATTGGTGGCAGCAGGTGGTGGCATAGGAGCATGAGGACTATGAGAATCGCTAGTTTGCCATGGCGGTAATGGCATCTCTGTCCGCTGTCTTTTCAGTACTTGCTCTTCTTGATTGGGTTTCTGACCTGGCGTGTAAGAATCTATGCTCTGGTTGGAATGGTCTCCCACAGTTTGAGATCTTTGATTACAATCCCTTGCATAGTGACCAACCTTGCCACATATCCTACAAACAATCTTTGTGATATCAAATGATCGCTGCTGTCTCTTTTGATAAGCTTCAGGATCGAAAGGTTTCGTTTCACGAAGAGTACCATTCAATACCGCCAACTCTTTCAATTGCTCTCTCTTTAATTCATTCTGACCCACTGGTGAAAACACCAATTTTTCAATAACTTCATTAGCCAATTTCACAGCTTTGGCAATTTTCTGTTGCGAATCGGAAGTGATCAACACATGCAAGTCGTCTTCGGTTGAGTCCACACCTGTTGAAGATTGATCCTCGATTGCCAATTGCGCTGACTTACCTTCTTTAACAGAACCTTTACCACGTATCTGTAGCCGTGCTCCACTTTCGTCTTGTAACCGCTTCAATGTTCTACCTCTAGGACCGATTAAAAATCCAACAAAATTGATATCGGGGTAGTCCTTGACAGGTATGTACAATTTTTCAAATGTCTTTGCTGGTTTTCGGTAATCCGAAGGAGCAATATAGTTTTGGATGTTTGATGCGGCCAATTCAACTAATTCATGTCTTTCCTTTTCCAAAGCTTCTCGAACGCGTTGTTCTCTAGTGTTGATTCTATTTCCCTGTTTGTCATATTTTGGTGGCGGAGATGGATCTCTTTTGTAATTACTTCCTGGAGTTAAATGAGATGATGGCAAGAACTCAAGTAACAGTCTATGTTGTTGTTGCGACTTTCTTAGTAGTTCGGAAATCTCTTCAATTCTAAACACTTGCTGGTAGGCATCGAGTTGTTCTTGAGTTAAATGCCCAGTGATTACAGTTTCTAGCTTGACTTGTCCGAATTCTTTGGTTCTTGTGGGTTTTCCGGACCATCGGGTCTCCCTTGCATTTGTACTCGATTCTGATCTACCTCGACTTGACATGGTAATGGTGTGAGATGTTTTGCAGGTTAAAGTGTGATACGATGCCTGATTTTTTTGTTCTCTTATTTTTTTTTTCTTGTCACAACCAGAGAGATGTTTCGAATACAAGATGATAAACTATTCAAAGATCATAAGTCTAAAGGTGTATATTGAAAGGATATACACTTTGTGGGGGTTACAGTAGTCGGCTTTGAACGACAAGCAACGAACTTTTGTACAGATCAGAAGAATCAAATAGATCCACAGGCTCTACCAAAGTGACACCATACCTGTCTCTTAATATGAGCAATGCTCAGCTATCTCTGACATTATTGTCCCCCTGTCATTAAATCACATTCTCACAAACCGTAGTATTGACAACACCTCCCAGCCAGCTTTCTTACAAAGAATAACATCTACCATCCAACCTCTATCTCTCATTATACCAGCCACTGTAGAAGGATTGTTCCTGGCGCAAAATAGAATATATGCAACACCATCAGAGCTCAATATATGTTCCAAATTATTCAAGACCTTCCAAGTGACAACCATTCCGTTTTCGCCTCCCAACAATGCTAAGTCTAACCATTTCGTATCTTCATTTGTAGTAGGGATTTCAGGAACTTCCGATGCTGGTACATATGGAGGGTTAAACACCAAGACGTCAACGGTGTTCGGTCGTATGGCCGAAGTGAGATCCATTTGTGATGAGTCAACTAGATGAGCTTTCGAGGGACAATTGTATCGAGAAGTTTCTAATACTCCCCTACATGCATTGGGATTGATATCGGTGGCTATGTAAATGCCATCTTGGAGTATGTATTGTAGAATAAAGGTGGTTACCGTCCCTGATCCAGTGCCAATTTCTGTGATGAGTGGTGCCTTGTTTTTGAACTTGGTCTCAAGAAACTCCTTATCCTCTTCAAAGCAATCTAGCAAGTAGAATGTATCTTCTGATGGTTCGTATACCTTGTCAAAATCTACGTTTGTAGTACGCGGCGTAGAAAACATCCAAATTAAGCAAGCTTTGAGATGGACTCGTAATGATCGCCTAAAAAATGGAAAAGCAAAGCAAAAAAAAAAGAAAACTGGTGGATCGAAAAAGAGGACGTATCTGCAACCACATCTTACTCAGCAGTGCAAATTCATCCTCAATGCAAGTGAAAGTGAAAACATTAACAGGAAGAGATATCCCAGTTGATATTGAACCTCAAGATAAAATAATAAGAATCAAGGAAATGATGGAGGAAAAGGAAGGTATATCTCCAGCTCAACAACGTTTAATCTTCAATGGATCACAATTGAATGACGATAAAACTGTTCAAGAATCAGATATACAGGCAGGAGCTTCTTTGCACTTGGTGTTGACGTTGAGAGGCGGTTGTTAGATTCGGAGGAAAGGAATCGATTGTGGTGTAGATATATACACTTTACATATACACGTATTTAATGAAATGTGTCTTGATGTGATTTTATTGCTTATTTTCAGCCCATTTTCTAGCATTGGCTAAAAACTTGTTGATAGAAGGTGGCGGCTGTGGAGAGGTTTCTGATTCAATTGTAGCTTCTGGAAACTCCCACTCGAAATATTCTTCCTCAATTCCATCCACAGTTCGTCTCTTTTTCACCCGCTTAGGTAGTTTCTCTTGCACAACTGTAACACTCCGTTCATCACCATTGGCCAATTCATACTGTTTCCATCCTTCTAGCACTACTTTTCTTCCTTCAACGTCATGCACTTTCGCAAAATATGCATCTGCTTCCTTGAATATACTTCTAGTATTTTCCATTTGTTCTTCTCCCACTTCGATCTCAAGAACAGCATCATTTGATTTTAGGAACTGGTCCAATTGGGTTGCTGTGGGGATAGTGGACTCAAATAATGCAAATGATATCCAATTGTCTGTAGTTGGGTTTGATGTAACCAAGTCTCTAAACAACTTTCTAATTTTGTCATATTTCATTTCCTCAGTGAAGAAAGAGACAGCTAAGTTGAACATTTCAGTCTGATCAAACGAGCTGGAAGCATCCTCATTCTTTATTAATTCAAATACCGTTTGCAACAATGACTCACATCTACCAGTTTCCCCAAGAGATGTCTCAAATTCCAAATACTCTTTAACAAGCCCATTGCAAGATTGTCCAAACACAAGAGTATATTCAAGCCATTTTTGATATATCTGACGTACTCGATCCCATTCAGCAAGATTCTTTTCGATGGCAATGTAGTGCTCTAAAATATTCCTTTTCGGCCCAAGCTTGTTCATTTGTCCCAATGCTCTCCCCATTAATTTCCGAAATTTTGTCAATCCATCCTCGGTATCATTCCTTAGTTCAAACTCGGCAAATCCTATCCATACTTTACCCAGAGTGAAATGTTTATGCGGTATAACCGCTAAACACTCATTCCATACATATCGAGCAGCGTCAATGTCATGATTATCAAATTCTTCCCAGAATGCAAACCTGACCCAAAGCATGACAAATTTTCTCCATTTGTCACTCTTGTATGTGTCTTGGGGCACGCACAGACAAGCTTCTTTGAATGCCTGTCGTATCTGATATTTGTCATGATCCTTCTCAATCATATCTATATATGACCACCACGAATCATAATTTGTCCGATTCTGTTCAATATCCAACTTAAACTTTAACTTTCTCTTTAGAGTTATGCTATCTTCTATCGCACATTTATCTCCAATTATTTTCTCAGTATCACTAACTGCATCATACAATGCACTTCGTATACTCGTGGAAAATGCAAATTTCGATTCATCTAGTAATAATTTCCGCATCCCATTCACTCGATCATATTCCATACATTCTACTTCCCAATTTAGCCACTTGCCTACTATTTCAGGAAATTTCTCATCGACGTTTTTTTCCAATAGCCAATCCACAGCTGATTCAAAAACCGCTCGTATATGTTCGACATCATTTCTGTTATTTTGCAACTCATAATTCACCCACTTGAGCCATACTTCTCCCCTAGGAAATTCTCGAATGTATCGTTGGTAAAGACTCCTCACATTGTCCACCTCATCATACCTCTTTTCAAAGTAAATATACGCATCCCAAGCACCCTCATCTGGGTGCCAAGCTAACCATCTCTCGAATATTTGCCTCACCATTGAATAATTCTTCAACATTTCCTCCGTTTGCACATACAAGAACCATAGTTTGTTGACCTTGGGAAGGATTTTAGTTGCTCTTTCTAGCAAATTTCGTGCATGGTTAACATTCCTATGTATCAATTCAAATTGAATATACAGAGTCCAAAATGGTACATGTTCAATATTGACATCTAAAGCCCGCTCCATAATAGACCTAGCTCTCGCAAAATCATGATTGTGATCAAGTTCCCATCTTGCATATCGTAGCCACTGACCATAATTCAATCTATTCTTGTTCAATTGTTGTTCAAATTCTTTTCTCTTTGTTTGTTGATTGAGGTAAAGCTCTTCCAAATCTTGAATAGTTTGCTTGGGTCGTACAAGCTTGGTTGTAGTATCCTCGAATATTAGCAGGTGTTTGGTGTCCATGGCGATGGCGCAGGGCTGTTTGTATATAATTTGATGTTGATGATGAGATGTGGTTTTGTCTCTTCGCGCGTTTGTCTTTGAACCTGAAACCTCCAATTTCGCAACCACTATTACTCAACACTGGGGATGCAGATAAGTTAAAGCACAGACCTTGAAGTTGTTTGTAATGCGAGAGATTGTAAGTAAAGATACATCGATGTTTTATACTGGTCAAAGGAGTTTGCGAGAGACTAAAGCAGGCAGAATTTAGCGTCATAGAGTTAAAGAGCACTAGCAAGTATAGCTGATACTCCATTGTAGAAAAGCACTCGACTTACATGTTAATGAACACCCACGGCAAAGAATATGTAGTACTTCATTCAGTATGGCCCAAAAGATTTTGAATTTGTTCTTTTCATTCAACCTCAAATCTATGTACTAGAACTCCATTTAAAATAAATCACACTTCACCATGCACCAACCATCTCTGCCACCTCACACAATGCATTCTTCTACTCCTTCTTTATCAAGTTCAAATTCTCATACACTTGATTTTCCTTCTTGTACAAATCAGCAGCAGTAACACCTTTACCAGACTTGGCATTATCATCAAGCTGTTTCAGCATCGTTCTTACCTTCTCCCTCTCTTTCAATCCATGTAAACATTCATTATAATCTTCAAATTTAGGCAAACATTGTTTCTTGGACTTGGTGTCTGCGGAAGTATGACAATCAACTAGTAATTGGAATTCATAGAAACATCTCCTCGTTCCTCCAAATCGTGAATATGGTTGCATTGTATTGATCTATGTTTGGGCTGTGAGTTTGTTTTACACTGTGGTGTGTTAGCAGTGGACACTGGGTTTGTAGTAGAATGGTATTGTTCTCATTGACGCTTAACATTTTCATTTTTTTCATTGGTTCATCTACGGTTGAGGCAAGGTGCACGACCTTTTCGAAAAAAGCCAATTGACTGCAAAATGTGCAAACAGGATTAGACTGAGTCATTAAGGGATACGACGCAGACGGTAAAGTCATTTCTCATCGACACGCTCTACGAGATTCTGTTAATCGAAAAATTGTTGAAGTGGAAAATTATCGTTGAAGATCTACTTTTAAAAAAACTCTATAAAAAGCTAAAACTGAATAATATGACAAAACCATTTAAAGATGCTACTCTCTCTAGTCACTTGTAAAAACGCCTCTGTTAATCAGGCATTCGGCGGAGTAAGCACAACTAAGTAAGGTATTGTGGTCAGTTATGAAAAAAAAAAAGGTTGTACCCAGCACATTATTGTAAAGCAATTGTTGAAATGAAGGAAAAAAAAATGGAAGCTAGTTTTATGCAAATGTTGAAATAAACATGATGTGAAAAAAGTGGGACTCGTATGTCTGTGGGTTTCAGACATTGTATAAATTCGTTGAAAATTCATTAAAATAAGGGGGTTCGTTAAAAAAAGTTTTGTGTGTGTTGTAATAGGGCATTAAAGGGAAAGAAACTAATGTTGAAAGTTGTCTTTTCCACTTTTTGCACTAGGAGAAAAGCAGTCTGACCTTGTTGAAGAGTCAAATACCTGCTTTCCAAATTCATATGTGTTTGAGATGTAGTAAAATGTGTGGGGAGATGAGTAAGCTATGTCGGTTTAATTCTATGACAATTCAGGCAAGTTCAAATCATAAATCAAATTAAACAAAGTCGAATTTGAATCAATGAAGTCATTATTGACCAAATTACACAAGACAAAGTCATGCTCAACTTGATTCATCAACGTTTTGAAATTTTGCAACTTGGAATCATCATCAATATCAACCAAATTTGAACTCAAGACTTTATTCCATTCAGAAAATAATCGGTAAACTTCATCTTTCCAAGCCAAGAATGAGGTTTGTTCCACAATAGTTGGTTGTAAGATTTCTTCTCCTGGGAAAACTCCCCATGTGACAGCATTGATATCATCTGGTTTACAATTTGTTTGTAATTTTCCCGACAAGTCAACTGCGTAGTATGAAATGATTGAGCTTGATGAATCACCTTGAGTTTTGTTGAATTCTTGAATACGAGCTAATAACTTATCAATTACATCGCGATGACAAATGAATTCCAAGTATTGCTTTTGATAAACGTATCCATTTTTGGGTCCCCATCCAAATACTTTTTCCGATGATTTAACCGAATTCAAAGCTGGTTGTGAATTCATTGTTAACAATCCACGTTTGTTCAAATTAACCAAATCATCAATGATAACTTTAGTATCTTCACCAACTGCACCATCAGACCATGGCAATGACTTCAAATCTCCAGACAAGTAAGACACAACCAAATTACTCAATTGCTTTAAATTTTGTGGTACGCCCCACAATTCCAAGGCACGCTTAGGTGATTGTCTCAACAATTCCGAAGCACAAAGATCAATATCACCAAATGCAGGTGAACGGGAATCACCCCAACGTCCATTAGGGAACTCATCCCAAGTTGCTGTTCTTGAAATGTAGGAGTATTTTCTATTTTGCCAGAATATAGGACGAATTGACTCCTTTGATCTTTCTGGATGTAAGGATTTTCTCCATGGTAATTCAGTACCTCCAACAACTTCATGAGACTTGATAGCTTCAATAAGATTCAATTTCTCCAAGGCCATAATTGTTGATTTCTCCAAATTCATGGTGTAGAAATGTAAGTGATTGACATATCCAGACTGAATAAGTTTATTGCACATGTCACTAACCAACTCAGTTCCCTTTTCTCTAACCAAATAATCATCATCTTTAATTGGATCCAAAGCGTCAAGGAAATGTTGTGGGATTTTGATCTGCGACCAGTTGGCTCTTCTTATAAATGCCGCATAAGTTGAAATTGGCATAATACCAGGAATAATTGGGATTTCAATACCAATTTTACGCAATTTACCACACCATGAAATAAAATTATCAACATCATAAAACATTTGCGTAATGATGAAATCAGCACCTTCATCACATTTCTCTTTCAAATAATGCAAAGTCTTTGTTTCATCTTCTTCTTCAGGTTGCCCCTCAGGATAAGCAGCAACACCAATATTGAAATGATTACCATATTTCTTACGAATATATCTTACCAAATCCTTTGCATACTTGAAATCACCAGTCGATTCACTACCATCCAAAGGCGGGTCACCTCTCAATGCCAAAATGTTCTGACACCCAGACTTGTAAGCTTTATCCAAAGCTTCATCAATTAACTCAACCTTCATATTAGTACATGTCAAATGCATGCACGTTTCTAAACCCAACGTGCTTTGAGCAGTATACACCATCTCATTGGTCAAAGTAGATGAGCGACCACCTGCATTCCATGTGATGTCAATGAATATCGGATTCAAGTCGTACATTCTATCCATTCTGTCGTACAAGTTTTGTACACCTTGTGCTGTCTTGGGAACGAAAAACTCAAATGAGAAAGTCGCTGGTGGCGGGTTTGATATCCCCACATGAGCTTGATTTAGCTTATCTGTGATCTTCATATCAACTGAGGGATGATTTGTGAGTAGTAGTAGTTTATTTGATGGAAAATCGTCGTTTAGAAATGGAAAAAAAAAAAAAAATGTTTTTGAAAAATTTAAAAAATTGGTGAAAAGAGGAAAATTGGAGATTGTATACACAAAGATTGAGAGCACGTTGGTCTTACTTGAATACTCAAAATTTTTCAAATCAGATCCAGCCTACGCAACAAAGTATCACTAAACCTCGAAGATGTATAATACATTAGATCTACCTACTTTGATTATCTACAGGAGTTCGGATGTATCTCGGGAGTGCCGAAAATTCCTCAAACAAGTAACGCCGCTCGCCGATTTTTACCTAATCGCGGAAAAGTAAAATAGAAATTTTCACTCTGGGTGCATTTTACTTGGATATCAAATGCCAAATTGTATATCTATTTATAGTAGCGCAATAGTGTACAGTTTTCATTTCATTGGGTAAACTAACAGCACATTCGCTCTTAAGCTAGCTGACACTCACATATTTGACTATTTCCCTTTATGATGGTTGCTTGAAGACAAGCGCGATCACGAGGTATGATGCAAAATCTTATTCTTCATCAAGAAACACAAAAACACAAAGGAGGACAGTGACTCAAATAATATTCAATTATTTTTGCAACTTTTTTTCAATCCACGTTTTGACGCTTGTTTTCTAATATCTTATCCAATCGTTTCACAAAGGCTCTAAATTGAGCCAGGTGACACTGTTTAGTAATGAGTTCACTTAGTTCGGCATCAGTTAATGATTCTGAATCGTTTAGGTCGTTTATAGCAATAAATGGAGTCGGATCAATTGAGCTAACTGATGTGTTTGGAGTTTGAGTGGAACTTTGTAAGGGTAGTGTTGTTGGCTGATTTTGGATTGGAAGCGTTGTCTGAGGTGGCTGATTTGTCGGAGATTGTGTATAGACTGTATTTGGTTGAACAAATTGGGGAAGTTGTGTTGATGCAAGGTTTTGTTGATTCTGTTGTTGCCACTGCAAGAATTGCTGTTGCAACTGTTGCAGAGATATTTGACTTTGAGTGTGTTGTTGCAATTGTGAATTGTTATTACAGGGGCCTTGTATGTTTTGAATAGGTTGTGTAGTTCGAGAGTACATGTTAGGTGGCAGGTTGATGAAACTCTGTGCAGATTGTGTGGGCTGAGAACAAGTGAATTTTTGCTGTTGCATATAGCCCTGTGTCGTGGGGGGCTGTACTTGTTGCAGCAACATAAGCAGTTGAGGTTGTTGTTGTTGTTGTTGTTGAGAGAAATGTTGTAGTTGCAAGTCAAATGATTGATGATGAATGTGTTGTGAGGGCTGTTGCAGGTCCATTTCAAGAATTTGTGAGTCATGCGCAGTATTGGAAACTGTATGCTGCGGAAGCAGTATGCAAGACTTTTGATTTGGAAACTGGCTGTTGTAATTTAAAGGAGTATTTAATTCTCCCATCTCCTTTCTGTTATCCAAGCCATTATTCTTATACCCCTCAGTCCTGTTTGCTAGTTGAAAAGTGCATTTTTTCAAAAGCTCATGACATTTCTCAAACTCCACATCATCAACAAGACTAATTTGAAACCGAAACATCAAGTCTCCACTACTCACAACTGTTTGTTTGATACCAATACTGGGACTTTTAGCCAAGATAGATGTCTTCACTTTTCCATTGATCAATAATGTGTATTTATCAATTGGGGAACCTTTCCAGTACACAATTACGACTATATCCTCCTTGGTTGTTGCTAGATGAGCTGGTTCAATAAATGTGATGGATAAATCTGTACGATATGGATGATGAGTCCATGTGTTATGGTCAAATTTTGAGTATTTCTTTAAAGTGAAGTTATGAATAGTAGCAGTAGCATCAGAGGGCATGATTTGAGCTGGTATAGGTGTATATGCTGAAAAAAGGGAGAGATAGTGTGTGTATTTGTGTGTGTGTATATGTGGTTGCCATTTTCATTTTGCAACCTCAAGAATAGAAATTTGTTTCACACTAGAGAATTAGAATGAGCTTAATACAGTGACCCTGATCCAGTAACATTAACTCAAATGGCTTTGTAGCTGCCTGTATTGACATCCAACAGCTAGCCTCTTGACCTACCTCGCGACGTGGTGGATATTTCGTACTATGATCTTAACCAGTGTGTTGTACTCGGAACACTTACTATAAGAGGGCAGTTAATAGTTATATTGATTCTCTGATACACTTAGGCTTCTCTTGAATATCTTCTCGAGAGAGACAAGTATATATATACGATGCTTATTGTAACGTGCATGGTGCCATAAAAGATTGTGGAGAAAAGACTAAAGGCAAAAAAAAAAAAAAAAACGGAAAAGACAAAGAAATGGTTCGATCGAAATGAGCATTGAATATGCACCACATGTATGTATGTACGTATCTAAGTTTGCGTCTAATTGTTTGATTCTCCGGAGATTAGAGAAAAAAGGATTATACGATGATGATGATGATGAAGATATACCCCTTAGAAGAGGGGGAAGAATTGCGGAAGACGGGTAAGGCAGAGGGGGTGGGTTGCATGTGTGTATGTATATGTGTTAACAAGAGAGACATATAGTTCTAAAGAATGGCGCAGCAGTAAGTTAATTGATGATTAACTTGGTATTGGTTTATGCAAAAGTGAATATGAATGAATCTCTCGGTTATTAATACATTTTATTTTGCATTTCGGATATAAAAAAAAAAAAAAATAAACAATCTTGATGAAGCAAAGACAAAGACATCTTTAAATGAAAATGTGAGAAGAAAAAAAAAGAGAATGATCTGATATAAGGCTAAGCCTACATTTAAGATATGGTCATGAATCTATAAGCTTTATAGCAAATGGTCAGCAGATTGTAGGGAGTTTCTTCTTTTTTCTTGGAGTTTGTTCTAGGGTCTAAGAAAAAGTTTTAAGTGTGTGTGTATGTGTGTGTGTGTTTGGCTGTGTGTGGTGAAACGCTAAGAAATATTTATCCATTTTTGAATTTAAAGTCAATGACGTAAGCAACAACAAAGAATATGTATGTAACTAACTTTATATTACATATTTTTAACTCAGTACTGTACTTTTTCAATCGTCTAATGAAGTAAGGTTTATATACATTTACAGCTTTATTTAAAGTATAGAGCAAGAGGAGTGAGAGAGAGAGATCTTATGTGTATGTGTGTGTAACTAAGATTTTGTGTGTTTTAGTTAATAGCCAATAAGAACAATAAACTTATTAATAGTAACAACGTTTTCTTTCTATTTCTATTTCTATTTCTCTTGACTTATATTTTTATATTTTTATAATATTTTATATTTTATTAATTATTATTTTTTTTTTTTTTTTCTTTGTTTCATCAACCGAAGCAAAAGAAAAATAGTATATAAAAGATCAAGGCTTTTTCTTAAATCACCAACCACCACACCTTTTACCCCTAACTTATCCTAATTACAAGTACATCTCCTATTTCTAGGGTATATTCTATATATACACTATCGCTAATCCATCTCACCCATAGCATCACCCAAGAAAACTGTACTTTAACAAAATGAAATTTGTATATAATATTTCCATCACAGCCTCATTACTATCATTAGTAACAACCACTATATCAGCTGCTGCTGCAACTATACCAGATGACACCACATCCTCATCCCCTCAAGGAAGTCTCAAGATAGATTTCAACATCCGAAGAGGTTCTTCAAGAGAAAATCTATCACCCATTGACGACGATCAAAAACCAAAATTTGTTAAACGTGCCGATACCGATGGATCATTTGATTTAGAAATAACCAATGAACAAACTTTCTACATGGCTGAATTACATATCGGATCAAATAAAGACAAGAATCAAGTGCTTGTTGATACTGGAAGTTCAGATCTTTGGGTCATGTCACATGATCTTGAATGTGTTAGTTCACTGAGTACTAAAAGAGATGCCAAAAACGTATTCGGATTTGGTACTGGTACTGGTGTGAAATATCCATTTGAAGATGAATCCAACACCAAAAGAGATAGTGTAAAACAAGAACAAAAGAGAGAAGAAGTCACTCCATCAAAGTCAGAAAACGTTGGCGAAGTTGTAAAGGAAAAACGTGATGATGGAAACTACTACACCACCATCTATTACACTGAAGGACCAGATAGTACTGATTTCCCAGCACCAGGTGGTGGTGGTATTGGATCAGGCTCTAGCTCAGCCGGTGGATCAGGATCAGGCTCAGGCTCAAACACTTGTACATCCTATGGCTCATTCAATACAGAAAACTCCGACACTTTTAAACGTAACGATACTGATGCATTCCAAATCCAATATGCTGATGGAACTTCTGCCACTGGTATTTGGGGTTACGATACTGTCAGAATGGGAAACATTTCAGTACCAAATTTAAGTTTTGCCATTGCCAATCAAACTTCAAGTGATATTGGTGTTTTGGGTATTGGGTTACCTGGATTGGAAACAACAGTCTCATACGGATACATGTATGAGAATTTACCAATGAAGATGAAGTCAGATGGAATTATTAAACGTGTTTTATTCTCATTGTATTTGAATACTGCTGATGCTGATAGTGGGTCCGTTTTATTTGGAGCTATTGATCATGCTAAATATGAAGACAGTTTGGAAACAGTGCCCATGTTGAAAACTTATCGTCAAATTGATTTCCCAGTTCGATTTGAAGTTGAAGTAAACAACATCACCTTGAATAATAACAAGGGAACTACAGCAAATGTCTTGACTTCATCAACTGGTGTCGTTCTAGACTCGGGTTCAACATTGTCCTACTTGCATTCAGACCAAATTCAAGCCGTTGGTGAAGCACTCCAAGGTAGATACTCAAGCAATGCTGGTGCATATCTCGTTGAATGTAGGTTTTTAAACACCAATTCAACATTGGACATACAATTTGGTGGCAAGACTATTAAAGTTCCCGTATCCGATTTAGTTTTGAGAGCAGGTCAAGATACGTGTTACTTGGGACTTTTCGAACAATCATCAAGCTCATCATATATCTTGTTTGGTGATAATATTTTGAGAAGTGCTTATATTGTTTACGATCTTGAAGAATATGAAGTTCACATTGGCCAAGTTTATTATACTGATGACGAAGATATTGAAGTTGTTGACGGAAGTGTGTCTACTGGAGGAGGGCAAAATTCAACCAGAGTAGGAGGCACTAGCTCATCATCGTCGTCATCTTCTTCCTCGAATAATAAGAATGGCGCATTGTCGGTATTCAACTTGTCATGGACTTTGATTGTTGCTGGTTTGATGGTCTCTTTTGTTGGCACGTTATAGATGTTGTTGTTGTTGTTGGACATTTATTGTTCCATAGTCATTTTTCATTTTCTCATTAATAAGACATTTCTTTTTGCATTAAACTTGAATCTGAACTCATATAGATGTATTGAGATACGGAAATTCATGGAAGCGAATTCAAAAAGGACTTCCTGATTAAGTTGTCGTGTTAGTTATCCCCACTCTTGGTCACTGTTTTATGATCAAGTCTACTCCAAAATGTCACATGCGGATATACCAGAGAATAGCATATATGATTTTGGTGACTGTCACATCATACTCATCTTCACTTATAGTGGTTATTCGAGATTACACCACATACGGTATCTCATAGATATCCAGTATCCCCCAATCCGCCGCCCCCAATCCTGCACAGAGTCTCATTAAAGTCATTGAATCAGTTCACTTATCTTTAATGCCGTGTTTAACCGGAGACCCCTATCTCTCTCTCTCTCTATTACCGAAATCTGAGTCATAGATTTATTGGAATAAGGCTATGTGTAAGATTCCATGTGATACGACTTAAGTGTAATCTGTATGAGCACGAAACATTTTAGAACAATTACGTCACTGTTTTTTCTCAATCAAAAAAAAAATCTTTCCCTTAATTTTTTTACATTTGTAGAAACTCTATTTCGCCGAGGGGGATTACTAACTTAACAACAATAGAATCCATAAGTATGTATGTATCACGACTTGAGAGAGGGACAATCGAGTAAAAATCTATTTAGCGAAATATGAATAGAAAAGATCACTCATTCACACAAAAAAGGATTTATTCGGCGGTTACAAAATTCTGTCCTTATTTTATTTTTCTTGTCTGCGCATCCCAATTTTGTGATTGTTTATGCATGGCAACACCACCACCCCCATTTCCATTTCCATTGTTTTCCATTTTGCTTAGGATCTTTTCCAATATTGAAATTCGAAATAAGGCAAGAGGAAAACCAATGTGGAAAAGAATGATATTACGAAATACAAAGTTTCAGAACAGCAGCTCATCTTTCGGTTTACGCTTCCAGTGTTCTGTTTGGAATCATGTAAGGTTCCGGCATTAAGCTGAGGAAAAAATTGGCAGATGACTACTCATAATTTAGTAGGTTATGCCGTTTTAATGCAAACTTTTTTCATTGGTCGGATATGACAATATCAAATTAATTTCATCAATTCTTCAACAAAGATTACTCAACAATGCCTCGTGGACTTGTAGATGACCTTCTTTCATGAACACAATAGCTTAAATTCGAGGATTATAGTTTGGTCATGCCACTTGAAGAACTGTAGATCTTTGTAAAAACAATCGAGGAGATATAAGTTGAAGACAATGTGTCGGATATAAGGTGCTATTGGAGCTGGGTAAAAAAAAGCCATGACTACGATTATTGTATAAGGTTCTCTATTATTTCAAAAGCAAACTGTGGTGGGTTGCAAATTTTCGTCTGAGAAAGTTTATCAAAATCTGATTGTAAACGTTTTTGGTAATAGAGCATGAATTTTTCATGCTGGTAATTTCCAAAGAAAGTTGTATATCTCTCAGTAGAATCAACTTTGAGAAAGCGTACTAAGTTTGGTTCTTGAGCTGCGAAATGGATCATAACTATGAACTTTTTTATTACGTCACAGGTCGATTAAAATCTGAAATCTTTGCAGATCGGATGAGTAAGCAGGGGGGGTCTATGAACTAAATTTATTTTTTTGCAGTATGATGGTTTGTGTAATATTCCGGAATCAAGGAAATTACTGGACCTGAGTCATCAATCCAATGACATAATAAGGCTATGTGTAAGACCTATCTACCTATCTATCTAGCGAACCTGAAATGATTCCATGTACGCAAAGACTTGTTTTCAGCGGTTAAATTATTTTCTTGTCCCTTAAAAATAAATTGCATCCATTTTGTGATTCAGAATATCTCGAATAAAGGGGAAAAGGGAAACAATGTGGAACAAAAAAAAAAAAAAAAAGAAGATACGAAATACGAACTTTCGAACAGTCTCTCGGCTTTTTGTCTAAGCCTGTAGTATCTTTTTGGAATCAAGTAAAGTTTGACTTTAAAAGCTAATAAAGATAAATGACTACTCGTAATTGAGTGCACAAGTACTCATGTCTGTCTGGTATTGGTGCTCGAAAGGACAGAGTCAATTTAAATTAATTTCATCTAAATTTCAACAATGAATAGTTAACAATGCCTCAAAGATTTTTAGAATGACTGATCCTACTGAAACAATAGCTTACACACTCAAGGATTTTAGTTTTCCCATTCCACTAAAAAAAAAAATTGTAGACTTTTTGTACGACAAATGGAAAAGGGAACAAAAAACAGTAGATATTATCCCGAATATAAGGTGTACGTGGTGTGGGGGGTAGTAGAGGGAAAGCAATGACTACCCTCATGGGATAGCTGTGTTTCCGAATATATAAATAGGGTTACATATTCTTCATCTTCAAGAATTTCGAATTTCGATTTTCGATTCCCATTTACTACCATCTAAACTGCAAATCACCATGAAGTCTAAGATAATCACTTTAGCTATTTCAACTTTTTTGTTGCCATTGCTGGTCGCTGACAACTCACCAAACTCACTCAAACTCAACTTTAACATTAAGCGAGGCTCATCAAGAGATTCATTATCACCAATTGGTCACACGAAACCAAGGTTCGTTAAACGTGATGATGATGTTGAAGGATCAGCTGAAATGGAATTAGTCAATGAGAAAACATTTTACTATGCCAACTTGTACATTGGATCTAATGAGGATGAGACACAAGTGCTTGTTGATACTGGAAGTTCTGATCTTTGGGTGATGTCACATGACCTTGAATGCTATGCCGGGTACGGGAAACGTAAAAGAGAGGCAAAAAATGTGGCCTATGTTGGTTCCGGTCCCAAGTTCATTGAAGATATTGAAGACAAAAATCAGTTGCTGAACCCAACTAGAACTAAAGCTAAAGCCGAGAATCAGAATGGATCCTTTCAAAACAAGGCAAAGAGAGCCTCCACTATCACTGCTTCTCCTAAAGCCGGTGCGGATTCTGAACCTACTAATGGTCCCAAGAAAGATGCCTACTATTACTACAGTGACTACAGTGACACCGACTACTACAGTGTCTACTACTTGAGTGACAACAGTGACTCTGATTATTATAGTGCCTACAATTACTACAGTGACTACAGTGACTACGCATACTACAGTGACTACAGTGATGCCCCTTACTACAGTGACTACAGTTACGAGTCATATTATGGTGGATATGCCACTTGCACATCATACGGTTCATTCAATACCGAAAACTCGGACTCCTTTGTTCGAAATGATACTGATGGCTTTGATATTAGCTACGCGGATGGTACTTTCGCTTCTGGAATTTGGGGTCGTGATACGGTCAAGGTTGGAGACCTCACTGTCAAAGATTTAAGCTTTGCTGTAGCTAATGAGTCTTCAAGTGATGTTGGTGTGTTGGGTATTGGGTTGCCAGGTTTGGAAGTGACATATGATAGAAGTGGATACATGTATGAAAACTTGCCTTTGAAGATGAAGTCTGATGGTGTTATCAAGAAAGCTTTGTATTCCCTTTACTTGAATGAAGCTGATGATGAAACTGGGTCTATTTTATTCGGCGCTGTGGATCACGCAAAGTATGTGGACACATTGGAGACTTTGGAGTTGAGAAATACATATTCAGAGTACGATTTTCCCGTTAAGTTTGATGTTCAAGTTGACAAGATTGCCGTCACGAAAGATAGTAAAACAAAAGCCAAAGTGTTGACATCAGCTGAAGGTGTTGTGTTGGACTCTGGTTCCACTTTGTCTTACTTACGCTCGGACCAAATTGACAAGATTGGAGAAGCTCTTGGTGGTGAATATTTAGACAGCGCACTGACATACAAAGTCGACTGTGATTACCTAAATGACCTGTCTACAGCATTAAGCATCACCTTTGGGAATAAAACCATCCTGGTTCCCATTTCGGGTTTAATTTTGGAATCAACTTACGGAACAACTTGTTACTTGGGTCTTTTCACACAATCTTCAAGCACACCTTATATTTTGTTTGGTGATAATATCTTGAGACATGCATATGTTGTCTATAATTTGGAAGATAATGAGGTACACATTGGTCAAGTCTATTATACCGATGATGAGGATATTGAAGTTGTCGAAGAAAGTGTGTCTACTGGAGGAGGGCAAAGTTCAACAAAAGCAGGTGGAACTAGCTCACAGACATCATCGTCGAGCTCTTCTGGTAAAAAGAATGGCGCACTATCAGTCTTCACCGTTTCATGGTCTTTGATTGCTGCTGGTTTGATGATTTCTTTTGCTACTACGTTATAGGTCAGGACAACTGTCTCATAACTGTTTTATTGGTTGATGAACAGGCCCTTGTGTTACCCGTGTCTTTTGTGTCTTCCTTATTTTTTGTTGAGAGGTTTGTTGTTTTGCTTATTGAGTCTCCGTGTGGGGCTGGCACCATGGACTCTTTTGAGTCATTTTTATATTTTGTTGAGAGTTTTCGTCCTGAATGATGGTTACAACTTGGCTGCAATTCTCAAATTTTTTGTATAGTTTTCGTTTTTAGTTATAATTCAACTTTTTATACTTACGTCTTCACCTATTCTAGCTCTAGCTTCCCTGTATCTGTTACAATATTAAGACGACTAATCTCACTACACCACTCCTTTGTGGGTGCTCCAAAAACCAACCGAACTTGGGTTTCAGTTTAGTAACTACCTACATTTATCAGAAGAATGATGTAGTTTGATAAAAATCTATACAGCCAAACGTATTATAGGCTTACAGGCTGGTGATAAACAGACTAAGGGAAGAATGTGGTAGTTTCAAAATCCAAGGGCAAAGTCTCTTTCCTAACTCGGACATTTTTGCATTCACTTGAATCTACAATCATGTAAATGAAACGAATGAGCGGGGTACCAAAACTTGCCGAATCTCAGTCAGCACGTAAAAGACAATGGAGGGGCTGTATCTAAGATCTATCTATGTTTCTAGATCGAATTGATTCCACGCCCAAAGTAGTTTTCCAGCGGTTATATTTTTTTCTTGTCCTTTAATATTAAATTGAAATCCATTTTGTGGTTCATATGCATGGGCCCCCCTTTTTTTCCTTCTTTGTTTCCCTTCTCCTCTAAGCCTTCCAATAGAACGTTCGAAAAAAGGGGGAGTAGAGAACAATGTGTGGAATTTACGAAGATACGATTAGTCACTCATTTCTTGGTTCGAGTTTTGAGAGTGGAACCGTGAGGGGTTCGCCTTTCAGTTGAGTTTGATGACTACTTAAAAATTTGGATGAAATGCCGTGTTTCTACACTCTTTAGTTGGTGCGATAGGGCATTATCAAGCTAAATTAATTTCGAGTAACCGCTAACAATGTGTGCTCAACAATGCTTCGTGGACTTTGTTTGCAGATCGTAACCCAATGAAACAATAGCGTAATTTGTTTCCAGAAATTGTGGATTTTTGTACCACAACTTCTAAACAATGACAATGTAGAAAGAAAGAACAATATCTTGGAGAGAATGTGTTTGCTTATTGGTGAATAAGAGGAGGTAACCTCTGGTTTCTAGTTAGGGGGATTGCTTTCCTCTTTAATATATAAAGGGGGGTGTATCTTCTCAGTCCTCAAAGTGGTTGGACTTCCTCTCACTATCTAAATAGCAAATCACCATGAAGTCTTTGATAATCGCCTTAGTCGTCTCAGCTTTAGCAGCACCATACCTGGCAGCAAGTCCCAATGAAACCCCACCAAGCTCACTCAAACTCAACTTTAACATTAAGCGAGGCTCATCAAGAGATTCATTATCACCTATTGGGGATTCGAAACCAAGGTTTGTCAAACGTGATGATAATGATGAAGGATCAGCTGAAATTGAATTGATAAATGAGCAAACTTTTTACTATGCCAACTTGTACATTGGATCCAATGAGGATGTCAATCAGGTACTCGTTGATACTGGAAGTTCCGATCTTTGGGTGATGTCACATGACCTTGAATGCTATGCTAGCAATTATGGGAAGAAGAAAAGGGAGGCTAAGAATGTGTTCCATCATATTGGCTCTGGACCCAAGTTTATTGAAGATATTGAAGACAATGGTGAGTTGCTGAAGGCCACCAAAACTAGCAAGTCCAACAAGGACGCCAAAAATCAGGCAAAAGAGGAGACTGATTACAACTCCTACGCTACTGATTACTCTGAACTTAGTGGATACCCTGACCTTAGTGATTATCCTGAACCTACATACAATCCGTACAGTGAATACCCTGAACCTTCATACAATCCATACAGTGACTACAGTTACGAATCTTATTATGGTGGATATGCCACTTGCACATATTATGGCTCCTTCAATACCGAAAACTCGGACTCCTTTGTTCGAAATGATACTGAGGCCTTTGATATTAGCTACGCTGACGGCACCTTTGCTTCTGGAATTTGGGGCCACGATACGGTTAAGATTGGAAATCTCAGTGTCAAAGATTTAAGCTTTGCTGTGGCTAATCAATCATCAAGTGATGTTGGTGTGTTGGGCATTGGGTTGCCAGGTTTGGAAGTGACGAATGATAGAGGTGGATACATGTATGAAAACTTGCCTTTGAAGATGAAGTCTGATGGTGTTATTAAGAAAGCCTTGTATTCACTTTACTTGAGTGACGTTGATGATGAAACTGGGTCTATTTTATTTGGTGCTGTAGATCATGCAAAGTATGTGCAGACTTTGGAGACTTTGAAGTTGAGAAATACATATAAAGAGTATGACTTTCCTGTCAAGTTTGATGTTCCAGTTGATAAAATTGTTGTCACTAATAAGGATGGAAAAGCCACCACAGTCTTGTCTTCGACCGAAGGAGTTGTATTAGATTCTGGTTCCACTTTGTCTTACGTGCGCTCAGATCAACTTGATACGATTGGAGACGCTCTTGATGGTGTCTTTTCAGGAGACGCAATGACATATGAAGTGGATTGTGATTACTTACACGATTCTGCAGCGGTATTGAACATCACATTTGGAAGTAAAACCATCACCGTTCCCATACCAGACTTGATTTTGGAAGCAACTTACGGATCAACTTGTTATTTGGGACTTTTTGCTCAATCTTCAAGCTCACCTTACATCTTATTTGGTGATAATATCTTGAGACATGCTTATATTGTGTATGATTTAGAGGATAATGAAGTTCATATTGGTCAAGCTTACTATACTGATGATGAAGATATTGAAGTTGTTGAAGGAAGTGTTCCTACAACGGGGGGACAGGACCCCACTTCCACAACCTATGAGCCGGCAACTGAGACTGAAGAGAGCACTGAGGACAGAAGTGATTCTAAAACTGAGAATGAATCTACTACTATATCCAGATCCACCACTAGATCCACCACGAGAAGGGTTCCAGGTTTCACTTCTAGCGATGCAGCTACGTCTGTAACTAGTAGCAGATTGGAGTTGACTTCCGAAACTGGTAGTGAAACTGATTCATCGTCCTCGGCAGCTGACACGGCCTCATCCACGCAATCTGGTGGAGATTCGAATGAAGGGTTAGTGATTCATTCGAATTTGCGGGGATACAGTCTTGCGGGATGGTTGATTATCTTTGCTTTAGTTATTTAGTTACGTAGATTGTTTTAAGACTATACTTTGAAAACGTCTGAGTTTTTTAACTATAGATTTAGAATCAGAATATGGATTATTAAATAGACAACCATCATCAAATGTTGAGTATATTGAAGAAGCTAATTCTAGAGTTTAATAGTCTAATAAGTTCAAAACGTAAATTGTAAAACTATCTAATAGAACTTTATAGCCTTTGTATGACCTAAACAGCAGAAATACTGGACGATGAAGTATACTTAACCTGAGCAATTGAAATAGTATTTGCATCCAAGTTGTAAAGAAGATAAGCATGTCTCAAAAAGTTGTCACCTAAAATAGCTTGATTCGTAGCTTGGATACCCCAAAGACAAGTACCGTCACCATTCAGGTAAACATACTCAGAATTGGGAACGGTGATTTTGGCACCATTTCCAAAATTAAAAGTAGTTGAGCCTGATGTATCGGTGTTACAATCAATAAAGTACAATGATTCGTCACTGCTTACTTGAACAAGGTAAGCACCGGCTTGTTTGGCAAGTTTGGAAGCAAATGAACTTGGGAAGTAAGTAAGTGTAGTTCCTGAATCCAACAATGCCCCTTGTCCAAATGAGAAGGTGGACCCTTTTAAATTGACTGATGAGAGTGAGATTGTTAATTGGTTCGACAGTGTCACTTGTTCAGAAATCAACAGGCCCGAGTACTTGGCATTATCAACACCACCAAAGATAATTGTACCACTCTCTGCTGTTGGCGAGTTCAAATACAATGAATAAGCATTTGTCTTGATTTTGCCTTGTTTCTTCAAAGTGACAGGAACATTATCATAATTTTGAATGGTTTGTTGTCCATATTCATTGGTCACTGCCTCGTTACTTGTGTAACCAATACCCAAAATACCTTGGTTGACTGAAGTTTCAGTGACATCTGCCAACTGTTGTCCTGTAATTGAAACACCACTGATCGTCACGGTATCTTTACCCCAAGTACCCTCAGAAGTAGACCCATCACCGTATTCAATAGCAAACTGAGCACCCAAGCTCTTGTAAGTAGATGATGAAGATGGATTAAAAGTGCCTGAACTCTTACAATCGACATTATCTTCACATTGAGCATTTGAATCAACAACCCAAAAGTCACTGGAACCAGTGTCAATAATTACCGTTTGTTGTTGTTTGTTGGACCCGACTGAAACCTTAGCAGCATATGAAGGACCTTCATTGATCAATGACAACGCAATGGAATCTCTCTTTTCATGGAGAAGAGCTTTTGTCAAGTTCAATGGCTTCTTGATGACATCAAAGTCCAAAGCAATAAATCCTGGGTTTGTATCATCTCTTTTAGCAGCTTCGGGAATTGTAGCACCTTGAGCAAGTAAAGCAATAGCGATAGTGAGTAAAACTTGACGGGTTAATGTGATAATAGCAACCATATTCTTTGAGTTAGCAATGTGTAATGCACTTCATCTCACGACATAGAAGATAGAATATTCTGGTGGATATTTATATTCTCGAGAAACCAAGCAGAGTTTATCAAAATTTTGGTGCCGTTTGGTCAAATGACCATGTTCCTTCATTGTTTGACAGTTGTGGCTTTTAAAGTTTATTTGCCTGTATCCGAGCATTCCCGTGTGAAGTTTGTCTCCTTCACAAGGTATACATTTGTAAAAGAACTCTCTCGTATATTGCAAATGTGGACCTGAAACGTGATAATAAGGTTTTAACTCAAAGTGTGGTGTGAGACAATTTTGTGTACAATACTTATCTCCAAAGTTAAAAGCTTCCACACAATAAGAAGGTGTCAACTTGAAGGTTTGTACGTTGTTAGCTTCGCATCGTGTCAAATTATTGGGACCTTGAATAGAAATTTCTTGGCTGGACCCTCCATAGGTACTTCTCCTTCAAATGAACCCTTGTTACCAGTAATCAAGACTTGTTTTGTATCAACTATGTTATTGTTTCAAACGTCAATGCTTGTCATTATTTATATACAAGGCGGATGTAATTGCCTTTTCTATTTGAAATAGGGGCTACTTGGTGATGGATGAAAGGAAATCCACCCACTTTTTCACCATTGTTCTGAGACAAATTTTGTGACAACTTAAAAGTTTAAATTCACACTTGCAAACAGACATCTCTCAGTGATAGAAAAAAAATTTCTGAAAGGTTGAAAGGCCCGTTTCTTTTACCTTCTCTTTAGAACAATTAAAAACTCTGATTGTATTGTTCAATAGAGTCTGCTTTGGATTTTGACACGGCTGCTCAATTTGTGTTAATGTTTACTGAAATTAACCCACTGATACAGGTTTGTGCCAATGCCTGCTCTGTTGACGTCACTATGTGCCACATTTGTCCTATTGTGTTCTGGACCGTACTGATTATTCCATGTTGACTAAAAAGCTTAACTTTTCTAAAATTCCGTACTCTCACAAAAGCTCTATCGTGCCGTTTAAAATACAACACCAATCACGGATCTGCTGGGATATCTATATGGAACAACTGTGTCTCAAGTGGCCTGCAATAAATATTATGGGCTCTCCACCCCTCGGTTTTGCAAACGGAAATGTGTAATTACAGTTTTAGATCACATTGCATAATACATTGCAGAATTGGTTTTTGTGTCGCAATTACAACCTTATGGCGCTTAAGCTATCATCCAATTATCGTCAGCTCCTGCGTTTTGATAGCAAAGTTTATTTTCATTTCTTAAAACTTATTGTTTATAATGAAATGTAATTGACAAACCTAACGTTTCAAGTACTGTACACTCTTTGTGTCGATAACAATTCACGAAATCACGATTTCGTAATTTCACAATAGAAACAATGTGGTTGTTATCTATACAAATATACCATTGGAGTGAACGGCACCAAAAAAATGCTATGATTACTTAACATAGTCGTTTCACATCATTCATTTTCCGAAAATATGGTTCTAGGCCATATCGTCCAATCGTAGCAGCTTCCTAATTGTGGCGTTTCTTATCGGCGCATGGAGCGCATTTAATTGGCCCTATCTCATAAATGAGTATGACGAAAAGATACGAAGATATGGAGATTGCTTACTGTGCACCTAAGTTTGTCATCATAAAAGTCATAAATTACCTATACCTAATATACACTAATCATCGACATTACAATTTTAGTAACCACCTAATTATAATTTTCCATTTCTCAAAATTGACCCTTCTTGATACATTCTCTCCAAATTTTCTTCAAAGTATTTTGTGCAAAGTGGTCTTCTAATCTTTTGAGTTGGCGTAATAACCTCCTTCTCCACAGTCAATGGCTCAAAATATATCTCTATATTGTGTAATCTCTCAAAGCCTTGTAACTGATCCTTCACCGCATCATTGAGATCCAAAAGAAACGTTTTCTTATTTACTGGATCATTCAAAAAGTGAAGGATATCGCTTGGGTCACTAATTTCATCATTAAATTTAATCCTCAAATAATCACCAATTGATGTAGGATCTAACCCAATAATACCAACAAGATAAGATTCAAGTGAGTTTCCGTGAACAAAAATTTGTTGGATTTGTGGACATGATGACAAGTACGCAAGCTCAATCTTTTCAGGTGTAACAAACTCACCTTGTGCTAGCTTGAAAAAATTTTTGACCCTGTCAATAACATACATTTGGTTATTGCGTTTAGTATCGATACGTGCAACATCTCCACTACAGAACCAGCCATCCTTGTCAAAAGAATCAGCAGTTGACTTCGGATCCTTGTAGTACTCTTTGAAAATTTGTGGGCCCCTCAACAACAATTCTCCTCGTGGGCCACCTTCATCTTTTGAGGTATAATTCATCTCTGGTATATCTCTCAATCTGCATTCGGCGCTAACACCAATGGCGCCAATAGAACCAGGATTGTGATCGAACTGCTTACTGCATAAAAATCCAGCAAAGGATTCGGTTGAACCGTATCCATTAGAAACTCCAACATTCAATGCTGCTTTGATGAATCTAATCGTCTCGGGGTTGCTAGGTGAAGATCCAGTTGCAATCATTTTCACACTTCCAAGTCCAATCTTCTTTCTAAAACCATCAAGTAGCTTGTCATAAATCAAATGAGTTGGGTTAGTATCGGTATCTTGTGGCTTTGCTTGGAGTTTCAATTTTTCGGTAATGGCTTTCGTATATATGTACTTGATCCATGGATTTTCACTCTGAATTATTTGAGATTTGATTGTTGCTTCCAACTTTGATAACACTCTAGGAACAGTTGACAAGTTGGTTGGTTGTAATTCTTTGACATCCTCAAGCAAACTAGTAGCTGATTTACTCAGTGGAAACCCAATTTCAGCCCCAATAGAAACTCCGTAAACAAGGTTGGCCCTCTCCAAAATATGCGCAGCTGGTAAGTAGGAGTACATTCTGGTAGCTCCTGGTCTGTAACCTTTTCCGTATTTGAACACCATTCCGGAAACTGCACTCTCGTGTGTTAACACCACTCCTTTGGGCATAGATCCAGTCGTTCCTGATGTAAAACAAATAGTGAATTTTGTATCCGGAGTTGGTGGGATAGGTTTCAATTGAACTGTCTCTCCAAGCTTCTCAACATGCTCATAATCAAACAAAGCAATTTTATTCGCTGCAGCAAAAGATTTCAATTCAGCATCCTCAGGACCCTCCAACTTGTCCATCGACACAATTACAATCAAATTACCCATCTTGGTACTCTCCTTTTTTAATTCGATCAATTTGCGAATCTTTTCCTTGGAGCACAAAATAATTGGTGATTCAGTCAATTCTAAAATATGCTTGCTGGCATTTGGACCCAAGGTGTCGTACAACGCCGTGTTGGTTATGGAATATGCAATTGTTGTGATATCTGCCAATACCCATTCTGGTCTATTTGAGCTGAATATGGTTAGAACAAACGAGTCTTCCTTTCTTGTTGGGTCATAATTCAACTTCTTGTGTATCTCACTGTCAGTTCTGAATGGGTTGTTTTCCAAAACAAAAAAGATACCGGATCCTAAGTTGTCTCTTCTCTGTCTCACAGTGCGGTAATTTTGCCACTGATACTTTCCAAAAGTACCGTCGGGCAACTTCTCTCTAACTCCGAGAGCATTTCTATGCTCATTAAACTTATAGCCAAATTCAAACAACGCATACAAGGTGTCCAAGGTAGGGTGCAATCTGGTAATCAACTTGTCCGGACTGTATTGGTTTCTGTAGATAGGTGAATACCCCTTCTCTTCTGTTCCAGGAACTGGGACGGCTTTGGCAATTAACAGAGCCTTGAGTGGCAACTGCTCCTTGAGTGATTCGAAAATGCGCTCAGGCGACTCCTGGATCAACGACATTGTCGAAGTGTAATTATAAGATGATGGTGTAGGTTACAAACCCATGTCAGAAGTAGAAGATTCGCCCTTCAATATATACCCATTGTTGGTTGCCCCTCGTTTGCTCATACCCCTCATTCAACAAATAAAGTTACCCCAACACATTTAGGTATTTTATAATAGATACAATGTTTCATCAAGTCATAAACTCCAAAATATTACCCATTTCGCATAATTTGATAGAATTCCAGATAAACTTTGAGTGGGTTTGGGTTATCCACTCTTGTATTTTTTACGGACAATTAAGTTTCATTTTTTGTTGCGGGGAGCAAGAGAAAAGATACGGCACCCATAGGATACATTACAAGAACAAGACGCTGAAACTGTAGACACATGGTCCTTTGTATCTGCTTACCGGAGAGGTCTTTATAAGTCTATCTCATAGGTGTAAGTCGGAATAGTGAAGACGCACAAAAAACGTACATTACTTCGGTGTTTAGAAATAAGTTTTGTGGCCTCGTTCACAAACCAGACCCCACAAGAATAGCCACAGATGTCACAAGCACTGATTATATTTTTTTGCTTTGAGTAGAAGCTACTATCTTAATTGGAATACAATGCCTATATAGGACGGCGTTTCCATCTGCAATGTCTTTAGAGGCAATGCAGGAGTCATCTCTTAATCTACTGTCTGCTTAAGGAGATCGAGTCTATTCTAACTCGAAGGGATTTTTGCGTTGCAATTCCAATTGCGCCATTTTGGTGCTTCAGTACAGGCCAGTCACTTTCCACTTCTGGTTAATTCTTATGGGAAAAAGCGCTCAAAATTAACTTGTACTATTGCGAATTTCATTGGGGTTAAAGGAGTGGGGAACAAGAGTCAAATATTCTAAAAGAATCTTTCACTCCTCTTGTTAAAGTAACTGATCCGTAATAAATTTAACGCCGATATTGAAAGCGGTACAATACCCCCTCTTTCTACAAAAAAGGATTATAACCTTATTTATCAAATAGTGTACTAAAAATGTATAGAATCTATAATTTTTCATTTCTTAAAAGTGAGCCTTCTTGATACATTTTTCTCAAATTTTCCTCAAAGAATTTGGTGCAGATTGGTCTCCTAATCTTTTGTGTAGGCGTAACAACCTCCCTCTCAACAGTCAAAGGGTTAAAATAGATTTCCACGTTGTGCAACTTTTCAAAACCTTGTAACTGATCCTTAACTGCATTATTGAGGTCCAAAAGGAATGTTTTCTTGTTTCTGGGGTCATTCAAGAAACGAAGGATATCGCTTGGATCACTGATTTCATCATTGAATTTGGTCTTTAAATAACCACCAATTGTTGTTGGATCCAATCCAATAATACCAACAAGATAAGATTCAAGTGAATTTCCATGGACAAAAATCTGTTGAATGTGAGGATTTGCAGCCAAGTACGTATTTTCAATCTTTTCGGGTGTAACAAACTCACCTTGTGCCAACTTGAAAAAGTTCTTAACACGATCTATAACGTAGACTTGATTGTTGTTTGCAGTATCAATTCTTGCGACATCACCAGTGCAGAACCAACCATCTTTATCAAAAGCTTCAGCAGTTGCTTCTGGATTCTTGTAATACTCTTTAAAAATTTGGGGGCCTCTCAATAATAGTTCCCCTCGCGGACCACCCTCATCTTTTGAGGTATAATTCATTTCAGGAATGTCTTTCAATCTGCACTCAGCTGTAACTCCAATAGCGCCAATAGAGCCGGGGTTGTGATCAAATTGTTTGCTACTCACGAACCCGGCAAATGACTCGGTTGATCCGTAACCGTTACTAATTCCTACATTCAAGGCGGCTTTGACAAACTTGATTGTCTCAGGGCTGATTGGCGATGACCCAGTAGACATGATTTCGACACTGCCTAATCCCATTTTCTTCCTCAAAGCATTGAGCAAAATGTCATAAAAGAAATGGCTTGAATTGACATCGTCCTGATTTGCTCTGGATTGGAGCCTCATCTTTTCATTAATAGCCTTAGTGTAAAGGTACTTAACGATAGGCTTCTCGTTATTGTTAATAGTATTTGCTTTAATACCAGCCTCGAGCTTAGATAGAATTCGGGGCACTGTGGCAAGCGCAGTTGGTTGTAACTCCCTCACATCATCGAGCATAGTCAAAGGCGACTTACCTTGTGGGAACCCAATTTCAGCTCCAGCGCTTAATGCATATTGGATATTGGATCTTTCGTAGATATGAGCCATTGGCAAGAATGAATATAACCTGGTGGATCCGGGATTAAAGCCTCTACCATATCTGTAAACTGTCGCCGAAACGGCATTTTCATGGGTCAACACAACACCTTTTGGATTAGCTCCACTAGTTCCCGAAGTGAATGAAATTGTAAACTTGGTATCTGGAGTTGGTGGAATTGGCGCCAATGGGTTGGCTGCTCCAAGCTTTTCAACATGCTCATAGTCAAACAATGCAATCTGGTTGGCTGCAGCGAGATTTTTCAATGTCGCATCTTCTGGACCCTCCAACTTATCCATTGATACAATAACAATCAAATTGACCATGCGGTCACTTTCCTTCTTCAACTCAATCAATTTGCGAATCTTTTCCTTGGAGCACAAAACAATTGGTGATTCGGTCAATTCCAAAATGTACTTACTGGTGTTGGGGCCCAAAGTATCGTACAATGCAGTGTTGGTAATGGAATACGCAATTGAAGTCAAGTCTGCTAATGCCCATTCTGGTCTGTTGTGACTGAAAATGGTCAAGATGAAGGAATCCCCTTTTCTTGAGGGGTCATAGCTCAAATTTTGGTGAATCTCACTGTTGGTTTTAAATGGATTGTTTTCCAAGACAAAGAAAATACCAGACCCCAAATTGTTTCTTCTTTGTTTGACTGTGTGATAATCTTGCCAGACATATTTACCAAATGTTCCATCAGGTAACTTTTCTCTAACTCCGAACGCATTTTGGTGCTCACTAAACTTGTAACCAAACTCAAATAATGAGTACAAAGTGTCCAACGTGGGATGCAATTTGGTTATCAACTTGTCAGGGCTGTAGCAATTTCTGTAAACAGGTGAGTGCCCCTCTTCCTGTGAATTTGGAAGCGCAACCGCCTTATCAACTAATCGTGAGTCTAGGGGAAGCTTCTCTTTGAGCATCTCAAAGATTCGCTCGGGTGTCTCTTGGATCAATGACATAATTTTGGTGATAATAAAGTGAAAGAATATAAACTAAGGAGTAGTTTGGTAAATAATGGCAGACTGGTTTTAATTTATAGTCGCAAATCTGGTGTCTTTCACTAACCCCTCTTCTAATATATTATAATCTGTGTCGCCAACATTTAAAGTTTTAGGAAGTTGCATTTTTGTATAAAGTAATTTTCACAGGTCAAATTTTTTTGCTTCTATTATTCATGTGGCTTTATTATTAGTCCGCTGTGCATGTATCTATTGTATACCAGTCCTTTGTACTGATAAAAAGGAGTATTATGTGGGTGAGTTTTCGTAAGTTTTTGTGGTACGAATTCAGGTTTTAAATTTTTTTTTGCGGGGTTTTGAAATGTTGTTGACGCTTTCGGATTTAAGATCAGGACCTGCTTGAAGTCACTACGAGACGAGGCTATTCAAGGTGTATAATTACGAGAGCGATCGTTCTCGAGGGACGGTTCTGTAGGAACTTTGGAAAAAGAGATAGCAATCTCTGATAAAGTAAGTCCAAGTCTACGTAATACTATCTCACTTTAATAAACTCCGGTGAGTGCTTATCGCCGGTTTGTGCTACAAACCAGAACCAATTTTAATAGAACCCAGATGGTGGTAATCAAAGAAATCCTCTAGCACCGAGCAGGTATGAGCTCTTTCTGAACATACAAATAGAATATTTACTCATTTGCACTCCTTTTGCTCGTAGCATGACAGCCTATACGCCGGGTTCTCTCTTCTATAAGTGCTAGCATCAGTTGTCGTCACTTCAGCCCGCCCACAGCAATAAGCTCAGAAGATGTAATAGTGGCATTAAGACGATTAAGCTCATTGATACCTTCCTTTTGTAGTGGGGCAACCACCTGTTCAATCGCTTATTTGCTCCACAGTGCGCAATTGCGAGGGGATAAACGTAATATGCAGAACTTTCTTGATACGTCCAAATCCTTTATAAAGCAAATCAACTGCATTTCAATAACAACAGTAAAGACAACGTGTAGAGCTACAAATGAGAAGAAAAAGTCTACTTAAAATTGAATATTTAACTGTACACAATCTACAATTTATCGTTCTTGATGAGTGAACCTTCTTCATATAATTTGTCCAAAGTTTCTCTAAAGTACTTGGTACAAATTGGTCTCTTGATCTTCATGGTTGGGGTAATCAAGTTCTTTTCAACTGATAATGGTTCAACATCAACTTCAATGTTGTGTAACTTCTCAAATCCTTGTAACGTGTTACCAACCGAAGCGTTCATATCGATCAATAATTCACGTTTACGTTTTGGATCTTGGAAAAATCTAACCAAATCGGCTGGATCATTGATGGTCTCATGATGTCTGTTCTTGATGTATTGAGTAATCGCAACAGGGTCTAATCCAACAACACCAACCAAGTAAGTCCTTAAAGAATCTCCATGGACAAACATTTGAGAGATGTATGGGAAGCAACTCAAGTATGTGTTTTCAATTCTCTCTGGTGTAACGTATTCTCCTTGTGCCAATTTGAAAAAGTTCTTTACCCTATCAATGATGTAGGTACGGCCTGTTTTTGCATCAATACGAGCAACATCTCCAGTGTAAAACCAACCCTCTTCATCAAAGCACTTGGACGTCTCTTCTGGGTTCTTGTAGTATCCTTGGAAAACTTGTGGTCCGCGGACCAACAATTCGCCTCTTGGTCCACCTTCATCTGCAGAAGTGTATCCCATTGCTGGTAAGTCTCTTGTTTTGACCTCAGAGGTAACACAAACAGGACCACATGAGCTGGCTTCTGTTTCATAGATGGAACTAGCCATAATACCGGCAAAAGTCTCACTCAAACCGTAACCTTGACCTCCTCCGGAGTTCAATGAAGCTCTCAAAAATTTCATAGTTTCTGGACTGATTGGGGCAGAACCTGACATAAAGGCCACAAGATTCTTTAATCCCAATTTCTTACGTAATAATCCCAATACTCTATCATACAACAAGTGTGGTGGGTTGGTATTTTCGTTGGCGGGATCGGAATGGGATGCCAATTTTGCGTTGATAGCTTTAGTAAATAAGCTCTTCAAAATTGGCTTTTCATCATTGTTGATGGTTTGTGCTTTAATCCCGGCTTCTAATTTCGTCAACACTCTTGGAACCAATACTAAATAGCTGGGTTCCAAGGCTTGGACATCCTCCAATAAAGTCAATGGCGAAGGCCCTTGAGGAAACCCAATTGCTGCACCTAAAGTTGTGGAAAAGTGAATACTTTGCCTTTCGTATATGTGAGCCAACGGTAAGAAAGAGTACATAACGGGATCATGTTTTGGTATTGTGATAGCAGAAAACAAGAAGGTAATACCAGCAACAGCATTCTCGTGTGTCAAAAGGACACCTTTGGGGTAAGCTCCGGTAGTACCAGAAGTGAATGTAATGCTAAACTTGGTCTCGGGTTTTGGAGGAATTGGAGCTAATGGGTTGATTTCTCCAAGCTTTTCAACTTGTCTGTAGTCAAACAATGAGATCTTGTGATCATGGCAATAGTTCTTCAACGATGCATCCTCAGTGGTCAAATCATCCATAGAAACAAGGCAAATCAAGTTGCTCAATTCTTCTGGATTTTCTTCTTTCAACTTCACCAACGTTTTAATCTTGTCTTTGGAACATAAAACTATTGGACACTCGGTAAGAGCCAAAATGTACTTACTAGTGTCTGGACCCAATGTATCATACAAAGCAGTACTTGTAATGGAATAAGCAATTGAAGTCAAATCAGCAAGCAACCATTCAGGTCTGTTGTGAGAAAAAATGGTCAAGACAAAGGAATCATCACTCAATGGATCGTACTTCAACTTTTGGTGGGCTTCGCTATCTGTTTTGTATGGATTGTTCTGTAAGACGAAAAACAACCCTGATCCCAAATTGTTTCTTCTTTGCTGGACAGTCTTGTAGTCTTCCCAAACATATTTACCAAATGTACCATCTGCATTTTTAACTCTGTGACCTAAAGCACGCTTGTTTGCATTATTTGCGACTGAAAGTTCAAAAGATTCATACAAGGTGGTGATTCCAGGATAAGGGACAGTTTTCAATTCGTCTTGCGAGTAAGCATTTCTGTAGATTGGTGAAAATCCTGGCTCTTCAGTGCCAGCAAGTGGGAGAGCTTTTCCTGTCAAGCTAATATCAACAGGGTATCCATCTGAAATGGTTTTCCAGATATGTTCTGGACTTTCTTTGAATAAAGGCGCCATGCTTTCTCAATTTCTTTAAATAATACTTTATTATAAGGAAACTGTTTGGATGTGAAAAAATTTTATAAAACAGCAGAACTATTATTTATAAATCTCGGAATTTTTTTTTTTTGTTCAAGCGTTGAAACCCCCCTCCACACGACCATATACATTAATTACTACTTTTCGGTTGTTTCTTTTTTTTTTTGGTTTGCATATTGTGGAGAAAATTTAAAGTTTTCATCTCTTCCTCGGCAAGAAAACATTTTAAAACGGTTTTTCGGTTTTTTTTTGTTTGTTTGTTTTTTTATCAAACGTATGACTAAAACAAGGCACAAACTTTAAAAAAGGTACTCAGTAGGATCCTAAATGTAAGTTTGGATGCCGAAGGAGATTAGTTTGGTCCCGTATTATTCCCTAATTCTTATATGCAATGTCGGACTTCAAATTTTTTTGTCTAATAGCCACTACATTCATAACGAGAACTCTCTTTAGCTTCAAATAATCTAAACTGTTTCTAAATTCTATAAAATTATAATTTATCGTTCTTGATGAGTGAACCTTCTTCATATAATTTATCCAAAGTTTCTCTAAAGTACTTGGTACAGATTGGTCTCTTGATTTTCATGGTTGGGGTAATCAAGTTCTTTTCAACTGATAATGGTTCAACATCAACTTCAATGTTGTGTAACTTCTCAAATCCTTGTAACGTGTTACCAACCGAAGCGTTCATATCGATCAATAATTCACGTTTACGTTTTGGATCTTGGAAAAATCTAACCAAATCGGCTGGATCATTGATGGTCTCATGATGTCTATTCTTGATGTATTGAGTAATTGCAACAGGATCTAATCCAACAACACCAACCAAGTAAGTTCTCAAAGAATCTCCATGGACAAACATTTGAGAGATGTATGGGAAGCAACTCAAGTATGTGTTTTCAATTCTCTCTGGTGTAACGTATTCTCCTTGTGCCAATTTGAAAAAGTTCTTTACCCTATCAATGATGTAGGTACGGCCTGTTTTTGCATCAATACGAGCAACATCTCCAGTGTAAAACCAACCCTCTTCATCAAAGCACTTGGACGTCTCTTCTGGGTTCTTGTAGTATCCTTGGAAAACTTGTGGTCCGCGGACCAACAATTCGCCTCTTGGTCCACCTTCATCTGCAGAAGTGTATCCCATTGCTGGTAAGTCTCTTGTTTTGACCTCAGAGGTAACACAAACAGGACCACATGAGCTGGCTTCTGTTTCATAGATGGAACTAGCCATAATACCGGCAAAAGTCTCACTCAAACCGTAACCTTGACCTCCTCCACAATTCAATGAAGCCTTTAAGAACTTGACTGTTTCTGGACTGATTGGTGCAGAGCCTGACACAAAGCCGACAAGATTTTTCATTCCCAATTTCTTACGTAACAATGCCAATACTCTATCATACAACAAGTGTGGTGGATTGGTATTTTCATTGGCGGGATCGGATTGGGATGTTAATTTTGCGTTGACGGCTTTAGTGAATAAACTCTTTAAAATTGGTTTTTCATCATTGTTGACGGTTTGTGCTTTGATGCCCGCCTCCAATTTTGTCAACACTCTTGGCACCAACGCCAAAAAACTAGGCTCCAAAACTTGAATATCCTCTAATAAAGTTAATGGAGAAGGCCCTTGAGGAAATCCAATTGCGGCTCCAAGAGCGGTGGAAAAATGAATACTTTGCCTTTCGTATATGTGAGCCAATGGTAAGAAAGAGTACATGATGGGGTCTGATTTTGGTATCGCCATTGCTGAAAATAAAAACGTAATACCGGAAACAGCATTCTCATGTGTCAAAAGAACTCCTTTGGGGTGTGCACCAGTGGTACCAGAAGTGAATGTGATGGTGAAATTGGTGTCAGGCTTGGGAGGAATCGGAGCTAATGGATTATTTTCTCCAAGTTTTTCGACTTGTCTGTAATCAAACAATGAGATCTTGTGGTCATGGCAATAGTTCTTCAACGATGCATCCTCGGTAGTCAAATCATCCATAGAGACAATACAAATCAAGTTGCTCAACTCTTCTGGATTTTCTTCTTTCAACTTCACCAACGTTTTAATCTTGTCTTTGGAACATAAAACAACTGGACATTCGGTAAGACTCAAAATGTACTTGCTAGTATCGGGGCCTAAGGTATCATACAACGCAGTGTTTGTAATGCAATAAGCTGCCGAAGTTAAGTCAGCAATTAACCATTCAGGTCTGTTGTGGGAAAAAATGGTCAAGACAAAGGAATCATCACTCAATGGGTCGTACTTTAACTTCTGGTGGGCTTCGCTATCTGTTTTGTATGGATTATTTTGTAAAACAAAAAATAAACCCGATCCCAAGTTGTTTCTTCTTTTTTGGATGGTTTTGTAATCTTCCCAAACATATTTACCAAACGTGCCATCTGCATTTTTAACTCTATGACCCGCACAAGGTTTGTTCCCGTTATTGGCAACGGAAAGTTCAAATGTTTCATACAAGGTAGTGATTCCAGGATAAGGGACCGAGTACAATTCTTTCTGGGAGTAAGCATTCCTGTAGATTGGTGAAAATCCTGGCTGTTCAGTCCCTGGAAGTGGAAGTGCTTTTCCAGTCAAATTGACGTCTAGAGGATATCCATTTGATACAGTATTCCAGATATGTTCTGTGCTTTCTTTAAATAAAGGAGCCATGATTATTGAATGAAAATGTCAATGAGCTATAATCCTTTATGATAGAAGATATAGTTTTACAAAACTATTGAAAAATGAAAACTGTCCGAGTGGATCTATTACTTTTATATTGCCGATTTCTTCAGGAAGAATTGAATACTTACCCCTCAACAAGATAGTTTGTGTAATTTCTTTGGCTGTGGAGAAAGTTTATCTTCTACGGTATTTTCTTACACTCACAACTTCAAAATTAGTGGGAATAATAACTATGTAAAGCAAACAAAGAATATAGATTTGCCCACCTAGAGAACCGCTTTGCATAAACTTCTTTGTTCTGTATAACCCCAAAATTTTGTATGAAAATAGGGTGCGGATGTTATGCTAATCCCGTTTTTCCTTCCTTTTTCCGACAGAGACGCACCCCACCATAACGAAAAATGATCACCGAAAAAGGCAGACCGTAACTAAAGCAAGATAAAAAACAATCGTGCATATTACGCGACGGGTACAAAATTAAAGTCTCTTGGGATTACCCGTCCTTCAGTGGTGGCATATTATTACTGGTGTCAGAGCCCATAGATGAAAACAATGGTAACTAGAAGGTAAGGTGGAGCTTCGAAAATCAGGATTTCAGTCTCTATAAAGCAATCAGCATCAACAATCGTGATTCAAAATTTACTTCAACTTAAATTACTCGAATTCTATAAAGCTATAATTTGTCGTTCTTGATGAGTGAACCTTCTTCATATAATTTGTCCAAAGTTTCTCTAAAGTACTTGGTACAGATTGGCCTCTTGATTTTCATGGTTGGAGTAACCAAATTCTTTTCAACTGATAATGGCTCAATATCAACTTCAATGTTGTGTAATTTCTCAAATCCTTGTAATGTGTTACCAACCGAAGCGTTCATATCGATCAATAATTCACGTTTACGCTTTGGATCTTGGAAAAATCTAACCAAATCAGCTGGATCATTGATGGTCTCGTGATGTCTGTTTTTGATGTACAGCGTGATTCCAACAGGGTCCAACCCAACAACACCAACCAAGTAAGTTCTCAAAGAATCTCCATGGGCAAACATTTGAGCAATGTATGGGAAAGAACTCAAGTATGTGTTTTCAATTCTCTCTGGTGTGACGTATTCTCCTTGTGCTAATTTGAAAAAGTTCTTTACCCTATCAATGATGTAGGTACGGCCCGTTTTTGCATCAATACGAGCAACATCTCCAGTGTAAAACCAACCATCTTCATCAAAACTTTTGGCGGTCTCTTCTGGGTTCTTGTAGTATCCTGGGAAAATTTGTGGCCCACGAACTAACAACTCTCCTCTTGGTCCACCTTCATCTGCAGAAGTGTATCCCATTGCTGGTAAGTCTCTTAATTTGACTTCGGTAGTGATACAAACTGGACCGCATGAACTGGCGTCAGTCTCGTAGACGGAACTGGTCATAATACCACAAAACATCTCACTCATACCGTAACCTTGACCTCCCCCACAATTCAATGAAGCCTTCAAGAACTTGACTGTTTCTGGACTGATTGGTGCAGAACCTGTCACAAAGGACACAAGATTCTTTAATCCCAACTTCTTACGTAATAATCCCAATACTCTATCATACAACAAGTGTGGTGGATTGGTATTTTCATTGGCGGGATCGGATTGGGATGTCAATTTTGCGTTGATAGCTTTGGTGAATAAGCTCTTTAAAATTGGCTTTTCATCATTGTTGATGGTCTGCGCTTTGATACCGGCCTCTAATTTTGTCAACACTCTTGGCACCACAGTCAAAAAACTAGGCTCCAAAAATTTAATATCCTCTAATAAAGTTATTGGAGAAGGTCCTTGAGGAAACCCAATTGCTGCTCCAAGAGCGGTGTAAAAGTGAAGATTCAGTCTTTCAAAGATGTGGGCCAACGGTAAAAAAGAGTACATAACGGGATCAGATTTTGGTAACGTCATCACCGAAAACATGAATGTAAGAGCAGCAACGGCATTTTTGTGAGTCAAAGGAACTCCCTTCGGGTAAGCTCCGGTAGTACCAGAAGTGAACGTGATGGTAAAACTAGTGTCAGGCTTGGGAGGAATTGGCGCTAATGGATTATTTTCTCCAAGCTTTTCAACTTGGTTGTAGTCAAACAATGAGATCTTGTGATCATGGCAATAGTTCTTCAACGATGCATCCTCAGTAGTCAAATCATCCATCGAAACAAGACAAATCAAGTTGCTCAATTCTTCTGGATTCTGTTCCTTCAACTTCACCAACGTTTCAATCTTGTCTTTGGAACATAAAACAACTGGACATTCGGTAAGAGCCAAAATGTACTTACTAGTGTCTGGACCCAATGTATCATACAACGCAGTACTAGTCATGGAATATGCAATTGATGTCAAATCAGCAATTAACCATTCAGGTCTGTTGTGAGAAAAAATGGTCACGGCAAAGGAATCATCACTCAATGGGTCGTACTTCAACTTCTGGTGGGCTTCGCTATCTGTTTTGTATGGGTTGTTCTGTAAGACGAAAAACAACCCTGATCCCAAATTGTTTCTTCTTTTTTGAATAGTCTTGTAATCTTCCCAAACATATTTACCAAATGTACCATCTGTATTTTTAACTCTATGACCCGCACAAGGTTTGTTCCCGTTATTGGCAACGGAAAGTTCAAATGTTTCATACAAGGTGGTGATTCCAGGATAGGGAACTGTTATTAATTCTTTCTGGGAGTAAGCATTTCTGTAGATTGGTGAAAATCCTGGTTCTTCAGTACCTGGAAGTGGGAGTGCCTTCCCTATCAAATTGATGTCTATAGGATATCCATTTGATACAGTATTCCAAATAACTTCTGGGCTTTCTTTGAATAATGGTGCCATGATTATTGAATGAAAATGTCGTTAAGATATATTATTACAGAAATGTTGAAAACTGGAAACTTGTCGAGCGGATCTAGCACTTATATATTCCAGAGTTTCAATGAAGAACTCAGCACCCACCCCTCGGCACCATATTATTTGAATTGTGTAATTTCCTTGCTTGTAAAGAGAGTTTATCTTCTATTGTATTTTCATGCACCCACAACTTCAAAATTAGTGGGAAGGATGCAAAAGTAATAGCAAGAATGAATGTTGAATTCCTCCTTACAAAACCGCCGCGCATGGACATTATTGTTATGTATTACCCCAAAATCCTGGATAAATTAGGTGCGGATGTTATGTTAATCCCACTTTTCCTTTCTTCTTCAACAAGAAGGATTTAAGATATTTTTTTGCCCCACGTTTGAGCACCCCGCGATAAGGAAAAACAATCTTTTAAATCAACAGGCAAATATCCTCCAACTATGCAATTTGAAATAAATTGCGCATATATGGGACGGACATAAAGATCAAATTGTATAGAATGTGCTTTATTAAACGTCCATGTTTACATATTATCACTCTAGTTGGAACCCACTAATAAAATAAGCGAAGGTGACAGAGTTCTTAAATCCGCACCTCTACAATGTAATCAAACATCCACAACATTTCAACTTCAACAGCTCAAATTCTATAAAGCTATAATTTGTCGTTCTTGATTAGTGAACCTTCTTCATATAATTTATCCAAAGTTTCTCTGAAGTACTTTGTGCAGACTGCTCTTTTAATCTTCATAGTTGGAGTAATCAAATTTTTCTCAACTGATAATGGTTCAACAGCAACTTCAATGTTGTGTACTTTCTCAAATCCTTGTAGCTTATTGCCGAGTGATGCATTCATATCGATTAATAATTCACGTTTACGTTTTGGATCTTGGAAAAATCTAATCAAATCGGCTGGATCATCGATGGTCTCGTGATGTCTATTCTTGATGTATTGAGTAATTGCAACAGGGTCCAATCCAACAACACCAACCAAGTAAGTTCTCAATGAATCTCCATGGACAAACATTTGAGAGATGTATGGGAAACAACTCAAGTATGTGTTTTCAATTCTCTCTGGTGTAACGTATTCTCCTTGTGCCAATTTGAAAAAGTTCTTTACTCTATCAATGATGTAGGTACGGCCTGTTTTTGCATCAATACGAGCAACATCTCCAGTGTAAAACCAACCATCTTCATCAAAACTCTTGGCGGTCTCTTCTGGGTTCTTGTAGTATCCTTGGAAAACTTGTGGTCCGCGGACCAACAATTCGCCTCTTGGTCCACCTTCATCTGCGGAAGTGTATCCCATTGCTGGTAAATCTCTTGTCTTGACTTCAGAGGTAACACAAACAGGACCACATGAGCTGGCTTCTGTTTCATAGATGGAACTAGCCATAATACCAGAAAAAGTCTCACTCATACCATATCCTTGACCTCCTCCGCAGTTCAATGAAGCCCTTAAAAATTTCGTAGTTTCTGGACTTATTGGTGCAGAACCTGACATAAAACACATAAGGTTTTTCATTCCCATTTTTTTACGCAACATTCCTAAAACTCGATCATACAACAAGTGTGGTGGATTGGTATTTTCATTGGCGGGATCGGTTTGTAATGCTAACTTTGCGTTGATAGCTTTGGTGAATAAGCTCTTTAAAATTGGTTTTTCATCATTGTTGACGGTTTGTGCTTTGATGCCCGCCTCCAATTTTGTCAACACTCTTGGTACCAACGCCAACAAGTTGGGTTCCAAGACCTTAATATCATCTAGTAAAGTCAATGGCGAGGGTCCTTGAGGAAACCCAATTGCTGCACCTAAAGCGGTGGAAAAGTGCATACTTTGTCTTTCAAAAATATGAGCCAATGGTAAGAAAGAGTACAAGACGGCGTCAACTTTTGGTAATGTAATTGCTGAAAGTAAAAATGTAACACCTGCAACGGCATTTCTGTGTGTCAAAAGAACTCCTTTGGGGTGTGCACCAGTAGTACCAGAAGTGAATGTGATGGTGAAATTAGTGTCAGGCTTGGGAGGAATCGGAGCTAATGGATTATTTTCTCCAAGCTTTTCAACTTGGTTGTAGTCAAACAATGAGATCTTGTGATCATGGCAATAATTTTCCAACGATGCATCCTCAGTGGTCAAATCATCCATAGAAACAATACAAATCAAGTTACTTAGTTCTTCTGGATTTTGTTCCTTCAACTCAACCAATCTTTTGATTTTCTCTTTGGAACATAAGACAACTGGACTCTCGGTAAGGCTCAAGATGTATCTGCTAGTATCTGGGCCTAAGGTATCATACAAAGCAGTGTTTGTCATGGAGTAAGCAGCCGTAGTCAAATCAGCAAGTACCCATTCAGGTCTGTTGTGAGAAAAAATGGTCAAGACAAAGGAGTCGTCACTCAATGGGTCGTACTTTAACTTCTGGTGGGCTTCGCTATCTGTTTTGTATGGGTTATTTTGCAACACGAAAAATAAGCCCGACCCCAAATTGTTTCTTCTTTTTTGAATAGTCTTGTAATCTTGCCAAACATATTTACCAAATGTACCATCGGCATTTTTAACTCTATGACCAAAAGCACGCTTGTGTCCGTTATTGGCAACAGAAAGCTCAAATGTTTTATACAACGTAGTGAGTCCAGGATAAGGTACCGTCATCAATTCTTTCTGGGAGTAAGCATTTCTGTATATTGGTGAAAAACCTGGCTCTTCGGTGCCTGGTAATGGGAGCGCATTTCCTGCCAAATTGATGTCTAAAGGAAAGCCATCGAGAAAAGTTTTCCAGATGTTTTCTGAATTTTCCTGAAACAAAGACGCCATATTAATTGAGGAATGTAATTGAGTTGATGAATCAAAAGAAGCCTTCTTGCGAGTGTGCAAAATTATCAGGGTATTGGAAATTCAATCGTCTTGTACGAAATGGAGGAGCGATTTTGATGTAGAAATACAACCATCTTTAAGGATTTGGCTATATGTGCCTAGCCATGCTGTCGGAATGATTCACCGCATTAGTATCCATTTTCTGTTTGGATTACTTCAATTTTGTGGAGAGAAGTCTTTACTAGCATCGGAGTAATTTGTTGCCGAGGAATATATTTCTGGAGTTGTGTGCAGTACATACACATAAATCCGCACATGTAAAACCAAATTAACTGCAACCAACCACCAACCGTCTGATCCCACCCCCACTGTCTTTCTACAAATTATGTAGTCATTATACTGTTGACACAACGTGTTACTAATCCCTAAAGGGATATTGGGTCCGCAAAGACCCGATTATATGCATGTAGAAAGAGCAAAGCGGACATAAATTACAAGTATATCTCCACCTTTGAAGATATTTAATACCTACACGACTAACTCATTACCCCTCATCGCTACACACATAACTTGGAAGTAGAAATAGAAAACGTTTTTTTTTATATTTCCCGTGTTTGTTACATTTTGTCTTTTGTTTCTTTGGTTGCGTTCATCGGCTAAAAATATTCAAAAAGCGGTTGCTAGCATCTCTTCTAACATTCGGTGAAAAGTTACAATTTTTGTGCGATGTTTCCCCACATTGGAGAGCAGAAGACTCCAATTTCTTAAACAATTTTGAAGAATGAGATAAATGATCCTGTTAATTAAACTACTACTTATATATACTTGTAAGGATTCATAATTCCTGTTGGGTCGTAATGTTGTTTGATTTGTTTCAACAAGGCAATTTCAGTTGGGTTTTTGGAGTATCCAATATAGTTCTTCTTTTGGAATCCCAAACCATGCTCTGCTGAGATCGACCCCTTCTTTGAAGAAACCCATTCGTAAACAAAAGGTTCCAATACTGCCTCCACTTCTGGTGTGTACTTACGAACGCAAACATTGAGATGCAAGTTTCCATCACCAATGTGTCCATAACCAACAGCTGATACGACTGGCTTTGTGGTATCCTCGAAATCTACCAAGTTGGCTTCGGCCAATTTCTCATTGGCTGCCTCGACCAAACCATACAAGTCTTTTAGGGGGATTGAAACATCATACTTGTAAACACCACCGTTCATTGCACTTGCTTCTGGTATACTTTCTCTCCAACTCCATAAACTTTGTACTTGGGACTCATCTTGAGCAACAATACCATCTTCAACCAATCCATTCTCCATGGCATTTCCCAAAAAGTTTTCCAATTTCTCATCATCATGATCTTTGTTTGACCCTGAAGTTTCAATCAATGCATAAAATGGATACTCACCACTTTCTATTGGATGGTCAAGTCCCAAGTGCTGTTTTGTTAACTGTTGAGACTTCAAGTCCATAAATTCAAATGCCGACAAAATTTCACCCAACTCTTTTCTTGATTCAACAAAAACCTTTTGTATAGTTTCGTAGTCTTTGACGGCGAGGAATGCGACATTTGTTGCCTGTGGCCTTGAAGGACAAAGTATGGAGACACCAGTGATAACACCTAAGGTACCTTCAGATCCAATGAACAATTGTTTCAAATCGTATCCTGTGTTGTCCTTACGCAAAGAGTGCATAGAATCGTAAATAGTACCATCTGGTAACACCACTTCCAAACCCAAAACGCTGCCGTGTAATGATCCGTACCTTAACAATCTCAATCCACCTGCATTACACGCAACATTTCCACCAATCTCACAGGATCCCTTAGCACCTAAATCCAATGGGAAAATGTACCCCTGTTCCAGTAAATATTGATCTGCATTTTCTAAAATCACACCAGCGTCAACTTTTAAAATACCACTAACTGGATCAAACGATCTAATCTTGTTCAATGAAGATAAGGATAAAATTATTTCGTCAAAGATTGGGTTGGATCCACCAACCAATCCAGTATTACCACCTTGAGGAACAACAGCTAGTTTTTTCTCATTACAATATTTCAAAATGTCTGCAACTTGTTGAGTAGTCTTTGGCTTGAGTAACAAGTTTGATTGTCCACGATATTTTCTCATCCAATCTTCATTATAGAACAACAAGTCATCAGCATCAGTAACAATACTATTTTCAGGCAAAATTGATTTGAAAAACTTCAAGTCTGAAGAATCGAGCTTCTTGTATTTTGGATCTCGTTGGACTTTGGCGGAGTAAGTATCGGCGGTGAATGCTACCGATTTAACAGTTGAGTAATGTGCACTAGGCACATACAGGCGAAAAGTGTTTGCAGTGGGTCTCAATCTTCTCAATAGAAGACTGGCTGAAGAATTTAGCAACCTCTTTTGCATTATTGTCTTGTTCGTGTAATGAGAAGAGGGACGAGTCAAAAGTTAAGTGCGCTTTAATTTTCTTGAATTGAAAAATTTGTTCTTACATGCAGGTCCGTAATTAGTCATTATCAAATGGGTGCAAAGTTATTATGCACCTCTAGCTGATCTATTGGTTAAGAAGATTAGAGATTCCCTTGGGATTGGCTAGCCCAAGTTGAGGAAAAGGAGTCATGCGACAATTAGTTCAATCGTGTTTGAAGTTCCATACAAGACGGGAAACGTAACCCTTCTTTTGGTTGGAGTTACGTACGTGGAAAGCACATCAAATAGATGACCTCAGAGTAAAGACAGGGCAAGATATCCATAGGAAAACTCCGAATACAGGAGCAGTAATTTCTTAGCCAAATTGTTGCAAAAAAAAATAATACTGCTTGTGGAACTCCATTAACGTGCGTACTTCGCGAGATTCATTGTACTTATCAAGAGTAAACAATCTTAATTCACCAAGAAGCCTTATTTCTTTCAACAAAGTACTCTAATATCTGTCATTTAATCTCTGTATTGTTTCTTGTCCTAAAATCTTTTATCTAAATTGGAGAAGGAAAAAATCAATCATCAATTTTTCACAGGAGAGGAGAAAAGCAATCAATCTGTACACTCATCAATACAGTTTCCTCGAATCAAGCTGTTTTCGAACTCCAGAATATATTACGTTTCTGCATCAGAGTCCCATTTTGCCATGAAGGTCTTATTACCATTGCTCTTTCTACTACAGGTAGTTTGGTGTTTCCAATTTCCATTTACCATACCAGATATATTCAGCTCACTGCTGCATCAGCACAGTCACTACTCCAAGTTAGATCCAAAAGATCTTCCTATTGACTTTGCTCAGTATAAAGATGATGTCGTGATCAGACTATCCTACGCCAACGACCCTTCCTTAAAGCAATTTCTCACAAAACCAGACATTCAATTCATCAAATGGGGAAAAAGCAATAGCCAACAAACTGTTGATATTCAAATAAAAGAGGAGGAGCTTGTAAAATTAATTGAAAAGTTTCCTTCATTAGAATACCGTACGATTATTGAGGACTTGGGCCAAAGGGTGTACGAGACGTTTCCATTGCAAGAGCAACAAATTCTTTCCCAGGATAATGATTTCCACGTACAATCCGAGCTTTTCTTCAAGGAATATCACGATTTGACTACAATTGAGTCATGGTTGAATTTATTGCAATCCACATACCCTGATGTTGTTAAAATTGAGGAGATTGGACAAACATTTGAACACAGAAAACTCAATGTTGTTCACTTTTCGACACCAAATGATGACGTGAAACATAAGGATAAGAAAACTATTGTCATCACTGGTGGGGTCCATGCTCGTGAGTGGATCTCGGTGTCGAGTACTTTGTACTTGATATACCAATTGATCAAACTTTACAGTACGTGGCCCAATTCAAAGATTTTGACACAATTGGACTTTTTGTTTATTCCTGTTATTAATCCTGATGGATATGAATACACCTGGACAAATGATAGGTTGTGGCGTAAAAACCGTCAAGAAACTCCCATTCCAAAATGTTTCGGTATTGATATCGACCATTCTTATGGGTACCACTGGACTAAGTCATCTGATTGGGCTTGTGGTGAAGAATATAGTGGAGAGTTCCCCTTTGAAGCATTTGAATCTCGCTTGTGGGACGAATATTTGAACAACACTAACAAGGATCACAGTATTTACGGGTACATTGATTTGCATTCGTATTCGCAGGAGATTTTATACCCTTATGCATACTCGTGCAATCAGCAACCGAGAGATGAGGAGAATTTGATTGAATTGGCCTGGGGCATAGCCAAATCTATAAGAATGAAACTGGGAACCAATTACAATGTCTTGCCGGCATGTATTGACAAGGATTCAGATTTGTTACCTGATTTGGGTTCAGGGTCCGGATTGGACTATATGTATCACAACCGAGCATTTTGGGCATATCAATTCAAGTTGCGTGACACTGGTGGCCATGGTTTCTTATTGCCTGCTAAATATATTGAGCCTGTCGGTGACGAAATTGCTACTGCTATCTTGTATTTTTGCAAGTTTATACTTAGTGATGAGAGATAAGTGAACATCTGAGATTTATGAGAAGCAAGTTGTTTTTGTAAAATTTTCTTTGTATTCTGATATAAAACTAGACTAGTAAGCAACGACGTATTTTGAAAATAGCGGAGATATGCGGAAGCACCAAAAGCAGACAATTAGACAATTGTGCACATAGAACCGATGAAACCACCTGGAACCTTTCTAACCCAGTTGTCTTTTCCAGCATCCTTTTTACCAGCAGTTGAAGCAGTGTTAGCGTTGTTGTTGTTAGTTTGTTGAGCGGCCATTGTAGTATTGATTGTTTTGATTAATGAATAAGAGAAGGAATTTTCCAAAAGTAAGTCCAATTGAGGTCCTTTTATAATCGACCGAGCTGGCGTTCGTAGACAATTTAGAGTCGATTTTAAACACGTTCTTTAAGCATAAAACTTGAGGGTGTTTCAGGAATGTTAAGCTCAGTATTACCTAAAAGTGCACTTTAAAGTGTTACCGTCGTTTCAAGCAGCGTATTTTTCCTGAAACATACGATATGTAGTACTCCGGATAACCCCACCTGTCTAAGTAAACTTAACAAGAGAATAATATTTCGCATTCGCAAATCTTTTTTGCAACAATTTCTTTTCTTTTTTTTTTTCAGATTTATTACCCAATTTGGCCATGAGAATGAGGAATAGCATGAAGGGCTGAACACAAACAAATGTTTTCCCGATAAAATGGACACGAACTTTAAATTTAAAGTTTGACTCAATTTTTAACAAGTGACGTCGGGCCCGCTTTGTGCCCCATTTGACGTTTCAGAGTAATTACCGGACGAAAGATTGCGAATGGGCTGATGCTTTTTCCCCGGTCTTCTTCTCTGATCATGACTTTGTGTTCTTCGATTGTTATTGAAACCGTACTATTCTAAACCTTCTCCCCGTCTGTGGCTTCCAAATCAAGTAATTATCTCAATACACAGTACTGGAAATCCGGTTTCAGACGAGTTAAAAATGGTGATGTACGGGTACAAAGCAGCTTTTTGAAACATCCATGGCAAAATTCTTGGTGGATATAGCATCTTTATGGGTGACGATGAAACAATTAATCATGCCACTTGTCTGTCTTGCGTGTAAACAATCAACTCAATATTAGACGACTACTTTCATGTACCCTTTTCATTTTACTATAAATATCTGGCAATCTCCTTCTAAATTCAATCGACTTGTTTTCCTCATCAATCAAAACAATCAATACTACAATGGCCGCTCAACAAACTAACAACAACGCTAACACCGCTTCAACTGCAGGTAAAAAGGATGCTGGAAAGGACAACTGGGTTAGAAAAGTCCCAGGTGGTTTCATCGGCTCTATGTGCACCATTGTTTAAATGTTGCTGATAGATATTGCCCCCACTGTGTTTTGGATACTATGCCAACCCTATATACTTTCTTGCTCGTTTTGCTTTTGTTTTGGAGTGTATAAACCTATATTGAAATATTGAAAATGACTCAGGGAAAAAGAGTTTACATAGGCTTTAATACATGTTTTTATATCTTTAGTCAAGTTTGATGTATGAACTTCTGTCTCTTATCTCACGGAAATTCGGTCCGCCAAAATTTGAGCCGCTTTCCTGTTGAAAAGAAAAAAAAAAAAAAAAATTGGTAACAAACACCAGATTTCTAAAAGGCTCCATACAAATGAGAGTTGTTGTACAGAAAGTCAAGAGTGCGTCCGTCACAGTTGATGAGAAGATAATATCGTCGTATGTTTGATTACAAAAGCAAGGTCACGTACGCATATACTTACTTGTTTCTAGAATAGGCAAGGGCCTCATGGTCTTGGTTGGAATTTCAACATCCGATACCCAGGACGATATATTAAAGTTGAGCAAAAAGCTACTTTCATTGCGTATATTTGAAGATATGACCAAGCCAGCGGACACAACCACAAAGTGGTACGGAAAACCATGGAGCAAGTCAGTTGTCGATGTGCAAGGTGAGATATTATCTGTTTCTCAATTTACTTTGTATGAAACAGTCAAGAAGGGAACGAAGCCTGACTTTCATAAAGCTGCAAAAGGAGAAAGTGCAAAAGAGCTTTATGAAATGTTGTTGAATGAATTGAAGAAAGGCTTGGGCCAAGAAAAGGTGAAGGATGGAGAATTTGGTGCAATGATGGATGTAGCGTTGGTTAATGATGGGCCGGTTACAATTGTGTGGGACACGCAAGAAAATACATTATAGATGTTTAAATGATAAATAATAGAGTAGATACTCGTGATCACTTTAAAATGGGTGATGTGATCCAGACACCCGGTAAATAGTTACTTCTCTGTGATCAAAGCTTTAAGTCAATCAGTGAAGAGCAAAGGGAAAGCAGATTAGAATTGCTACTTGTTAGATATTGTAAAAATTTCATATATTGGGATCCCTATAAAAAGTATAAAGTGAAGTTCAACGTAGAAAGAAATAAAGCTCACAGCAGCAGGAAGCACCAGCTTAAACGATGGTGCACATGGATCCAATGAAACCACCTGGAACCTTAGCGACCCAGTTGTCTTTTCCAGCATCCTTCTTGTTAGCAGTTGAGCCAGTGTTGGTGTTGTTGTTAGTTTGTTGAGCAGCCATTGTTGATTGTATTTGTTGTTTGATGAAGAATAAGAGTTAGTGATGGGATTGTGGAAATTTCAGTGGCCTTTTATAATCTTTTCAAGACCCCAAACGTGTTGAAAATTATCTCAAAAATTGGTTCAAGAATAGGTGTCTTCATAATTAAGCGCGCCATGCAAGATAGATATTAACCAATCTCGAAAGCGAGTAAGCTACTCTGTGTTTCACATACCCCGCAAGTATCATCTTGTAAGTACATATACCTAGTCTGTATTGTTCCAAGTTTGTCAAGTTCAAAACAATCCGTTTCGTCTCAAGCATTAAGTTTCCCCATTGAGGAATTACAATTGAAGAAAACTTACTTCAATCTAAAGTTTCGTTTCAAGTTGTGGATAAGATCAAGAAATGTTCTCATCCAATTCCTGTATGATGTAAAAATTAACACGAGGATTGGTACTGATTGTAAAAAGATGATTAAAACTCAAACGCCAAGATTCAAGATTCAAAACACTTCAAGCCAAGTGCATTTGTTTCAAGTTGACGCTAATAAGATTTTCAAAGGCAAATCTTTTACGTGAATCGCATTTTGCAGCAATTGTGGTGCCCCAATCAAGTAAAAAATAATCTCCAATTGCCGCAAAAAAAAAAAATTAGAAACCTTAAATAAATACGGGGTTTCAGTGCATTGCCGAAATGCAGACTTGCAATTGTCGGTTCTCATTTTGAGATTTCAAAACTTCACTTTGAAGCCAAGCCTCTGTTTTAGTAGTTAGACTAAGTTTCGAAACTTTTTGTGTGTTGGAAAGACTTGCAGGTTCTGCTGAAAATGTAGAGCATGTATATTTACACTTAAATGGCTTACTCGTACCACTTGCAATACGGTCAAATTTTTCAATATAAAAAGAGGCTAAACTCCCGTCTTCGTTCTACTCAAATCCACATCTACATCAAACAACAAACAACAAATACAATTAATAATGGCTGCTCAACAAACTAACAACAACGCTAATACTGGTTCTAACAAGAAGGATGCTGGAAAGGACAACTGGGTTGCTAAAGTCCCAGGTGGTTTCATTGGTTCCATGTGCACCATCGTCTAAGTTTATGAACTCGTTGCCGCTTTTCGATATGCTTTTTGCTGATCTATGAGTACTATATAGGATCTTGAATACACGCAATTTTTTATTAAAAAGACTGTATTCCTCTAATTTATTATTACATTAAACATCTCTAAATCTATAAACCATTACTTGCGCATGAAAACGGTTTACCATATAAACTTTCCTCGTAAGACCATATGATACTTTGAATAGTAGAATACAAACCAGGACCCAATATGTAAAAACCCAAAGCGAATATTATCACATTCAAAACAAATTCTCCCTTTTGTAACAAATTAGATCTTTTAAACAACTCAAATAAGTTGATACGTACACCTTCTTGTTTGTAGTAGTATAATTTTCTTAACTTGAAATATGCCAATGCCCAAAAGATGAATCCAAAAAAGCAATCAAACAATGATGACATCAAACTCAATAAATCACTGAAAAATGGAATCACTTCAGCAATGACGAAAGCAATAGCCCATAAACCACCATTAAGACCGATCCAAACTCCCCAACCCAACAAAGTGTTTTCGTTTCTATGCACACTTCCTTTGTTGAAAATTTCGTGAAATAAAAACTGCGACGAAACATTGCTATACAACGATCCAAGAAACAAAACTGTTGGTAATGCAAAACTAAAGGAAATCTTTTTGAAATTTCCAACCAAGGATCCAAATGCTGGTGCAATCATGTAGGCATTTCCAACATAAACATAAATGATCGAGCCAGCTAATGCGAAAGTTATCAATTCACATATGGTGACAACAACCAACGCTTTACGAAAATCTCTAGGTTTCTTCATCTGGGAAATGAAAGAAGGGTAGGTGATTTGACCCACAAATGTGTAGACAATATTCAAAACTGCTGACATGATATTGACATACTTTTCACCCTTCTGTGGCCATGCATGCCAAACCACTGGAGTGGCAGGATCGAATTTATTTGGATGACTTTGTACACCAGCAAAAATCATTGCTAAAACGACCGCAATGAACATTGTTATAGCTGAAAAATAGCCGACACCTGACAAATGACTGAAAGTTCTAGGTAATGAAAGCAAGAAACAAATGATTGCAGTAACAACTCCAAAAACGACGGAGCAAATTGTGGTGTTGTCACTAATGGTATTCCAGTATTTAGCACCTACCAATACATGCAACGCTTGAATCAAGGTATTATTGAGCAAAAATGCAACTGCAGTGGCATACCAAACCCATTTCTGACCAAATATCAAGTGTTGTCCAATATCGCAAACATTGAGTAAATGGGGATAAGCAGCACAATAATCACTAATGATCAATCCAGTGTATAAGCACAACAATGAAACAATAACAGTGACAATTAACCCTAAACCTAATCCTAAAACTGAATACGACCAAGGGAAGGACATAATTGCAAGACAAATGTATTCACTAAACAAAAGTCCAGCGGTTTTCTGCCATGAGCAATTACGATAGTTTATGGAATGCTCACTCTCTTCCTCGATTTGCTTTTTTAAAAATGCATCTGGATCGAAAGATGAAATATCGGAATGCTCCTCCACCTCTGCCTTGGATTGTGATGATTCCTTAGGGTATAGGGACATTGTTGGTAATGTAGTTGAAAATTTTTGAACAAGGTAGTGTTGAAATTATTTGCGGAGAAATGGTCTTTATCTGCAACTTATATAAGATCTCTACCGTTTAACTCTCCATTGTTTCTCATCACCTTATTGAGGAGGCAAAACTAATTCGTTCATTTCAGTTCAGTTCATGGCAATTTAAGGGACTATGCATAAAACAATAGAAAAGAAAAAAAAAAGGCCGTAACTTGACCCACATATAGCAAGTGAAACTGCATATTAGATAAAATGAGAAGAGTAGAGTGATTGGCTTTTGTGTTATAATTAATGAAGAAAAAAATTTCTCTTTTTGTAAAATTCAGGCGTAATTTCCTTTTTAAAAATTCATTCGTATAGATTATAAAAGATAGAAGTAGAAGAAAGTTCAGTAGATCGCAGAGTATACTTCTGGAACATCAAGAGTTTGCAAAGACTGTAAAGGACTAGGAAGCATTTGTCTTCTATCGTGATATGCATGGTCTATGCCTTGTTTGCCACAGCCGCCAAAGATACTTTTTAGCTTTATTGCTACTACGGCGTTTAGGTAACTTCCCAAAGCCGCATTTGTCTCACTTAATGACGTGATCAATTTATCCGAATCGCCACACTTTTTTTCTTATATATATATGACTTTTGTATCTGCAAAAAATTTCTTTTTCATTTTGTTTTGTACAGTAGAGTGGTCGCAATTTAATTGTGCATAAGTTATATTATGCATAATCGACTAAACTTTCAAAAGATGAAATTCTGTTGTTGTCTAAGAAAAGCAATTTAAGCCTAATGGGATTACAATTACGAGTAAAGGTTAAAAATGGTTAGATATAAGACGATCTATTTGATTTGTTGGACCAGTTAGCATCCTCGGCTTTTATATGATTTTGGAAAATAATCCGAAAATATCGATTGCCATATCATACACGTTTGTCTGGCCAAATTGAAGCGATGTCGCACTATGATAGCCTTTGTGGCTCCCTCACATCACTGAGTTTGCTTACCGTAAAATGTGTACCTTCCTCGAGTATCAAATTTGTGTTTTTAATCTTTTGATAACAACTGTGGCTCTCTAAATTTATTGTGGATCTGAAAATCCTTAATTTATTGAGATCGTAATTGATTACCAACTACGCAACTCCATTGTTAATACTAACCGTGGCTTTCAGAAGACTCGAAAATGCATCAGGTCTAAGCGAAATAAGCATTGCTCGTCTTAAGGTCTTCTCAGGCATTGGCAACCTCGTTTTTTCTTTTTTTTTTTGACTTCTCTGCTTCAGCTGATTTGGGTTGTCTCGCTATTCAACAGCTGAATTCAATAGATCTTGTATTATTTCACCGTCATCAGCTTTAATAGTGGGTGGGTCTTTTTAAAGTTTTTAGAAACCATTGTTGTTGGTTCGTTTATTTTCAAATGTGAATGTAACTCATCTATAGACATCTCTTTAATCTGCCACGTTCATCAGTACCGACCAAAAGCTCCTTCTAGTTGACTTTTGCTTCTCTCTCCTTTATCCTCAAATTGAATATTTCCCCATATAATCAGAAGCTTCATTGTCGTATGTTCATCGCTAGGTTGAATCTCCATATTCTTAATAGCAGTAGTGCGATATTCTATAGCGTTACATGATCTATCACCAACTTGACATTTGCAAGATGAGCTTCCATTTGCTCGTTAAACATTTTGGTCTGTTCGTGGCTATTTCCTTTTTGTTCAATTCGTTCAGCTTCTCCATGCTCCGACAAAATTGAACATTTTTTACTCACTTCAGAAATTCTTCTTCAAAAGCCATGCACATTCATTCTCCATACACGCTGCTCATCCTTCCTAAAGCAAGTTTGTAACCACCTACAATGAATCATACTTTTGTTTCAACATATAGCAACCCTTTTCAATCGTGTGTCCGTAATTGATGTCCTTATGAACTTCTGTGGTGTTGCAAAAGTTATCCCTGAGACGTGGAAAGTCTCAATGTGACTTTCTTATTACTACCATTGAACGACACCAAATGGATGAATATAATATGCTTTGTTGTTGTTGAAGAGGTAGTGTCTAAATCGTCTTCATTCCACCATATTTTGCTGTGCTAGATGCCTAGAGTTACACGTATCATATTATCCCACACATAGCTTCTAAATAGCTAGAATTGTTAGAGCTTGTTAGAATGAGGACCAAGTATAATTCTGTGTATTTCAATGTGAGGGATCAGCTTACACGCACCACAATTAGACGTCGATTATTGGTAGTACATTTGACTTTTGACGATACTTAATCAAGCAAGAATAGTGTTTTGTATCTTGCCACAATCAGAGGTGCTCGTCGTATATATCTCTTATGACATCAAGGGTTGCATCTTTCTGCTGGTCAAAAGGTAACCAGAATTAACTCCTTGTTTACCTTTTTGCAAAAGTATAAAAGGCCTAGAAGACTGTTGCAAAAAAGAATTCCCCTTAGTCCACTTACTCCTTGACCATACACTTACTCAACTGCTTACATTTCCAAAGATGCCCTCAAAAGTTAACAACTACAACCCAGTTTTATTAAACAACTCCGAATTCAAAGCTTTGTTTGAGTTGAAAGCAGAATCTGATGCTGGTGCTTTGTTTTACGGTTTCCATCCAGGTGATCAAATTATTTTGGAATGCCCAGCTAAATTTATTGTAAAGTCAAGCTCAAACAACGACATAGTTCCTGTAACCAAAAGCAACCACTTCAGGAATATCAAAGATGGCGTATTGGAATCATTGTTGAGTCTACAACCCACTATTTTTTACACTGCATCAACAAACTTTGAACAACCAATCCAAATCATCAACAACTTTATCAATGTTGAGAATGTCAACGTCAACTGCAATCATGGATCCAATGATAAAGATCTTACCGAGGATGCAAGACAAGTAATCCATCATCATTCTGCACAAGAGATGGTAAATGTTGCAAACAACAACTACAACTTTTCATTGAATGACAATTTTGCATCAGTAGTTCATCACCTGAAACCAAACAACGTTGAAAAGAGATTAGCCAGCCTATTTGAAACTCCTACTGAAGAAGACAGTACACCTCAACCAGAAGTTGCAAGAAGAGTTCTGTGCTTTCATCCTATTACTCAAGATTTGCAACCAAAGATACCTAGAAAACATGATAAATGGATTGAAAGATTAATGCATAGAGTAAAAAAGTCTGAAGAGAATAAAGGATCAGATAAAGAAGTTGTCCTGAGGTTTCACCCATTGGTCAACCAAAGCCATCAATCGAGCGTTTTTAAACCTACAAAGAATTGGGTAAATAAAGTGTTTCACAAAGATGCAAAGACCGAGGAGAAAAGGAAAACACCGAAGCATGCAAAAAAATGGGGACTCAAGAGAAGATTTTCAAAAAGTCAATGTACTAAAACAACATCGGATACTGGTAGTTCTGTTGACAGTCAAGCAGAGGAAGGTGTGCAGGTGTCTTTAGTACCAACGAGACAAAATCGAGCAGATATGCTCTTTGGACCTCAACAAGATGCACGATTTGAAACGCAAAATTATGAAGAGGATGAAGAGGATGAATAATATGAGGCACATGGAAATCAACAAAGTTACATTTCATTTGCACAATACGAAGAAATGCTTGGAGGGTATGGAGGTTATGACAATTACTCCTCATATGCCCAATTCGAAGAAGAGTTTGTGAATGACGGCGCATCTGTTCGTGAAGATCCACACTTTTCAATATCACAATCAGAATATCAAGTCGAGAGTACCTTTGCGGACCTGGACCTGTACCTGGAAGTTACATCTGAAGCAGAACAAGAGGTGGAACCCCTCCAAGCAACTGATGAATCACGACACAAGCTGAAGTTTGGTGTTAGAAGATTGTTTAAGCGCTGCAAAGAAATTCAAAAGGAAGCAGCAGATGTGATTACCAAACGTGCAAGAAAAAGACCTACAAGAGAAGAAGAAGAAGACAGAGAAGGTATACAAAACCAAGAGGATGAAAGACCATCACTGGGTCATATTAACACTTTTGTCCACAACCTTTACCGTGAACTATATGCTTAGTCATATTATAAGTTTTAAAGATAGGAGAAAATTCGACATTGAATGGTAAATGAACAAAGTGTTGACGTGCTGATGCAAAGAGTTTAATCTCTGCCTGCTCGATGTAAACGGCAGTTATTTACTACCACGGGAATCCAAAGCGATGATCCTTTATTAAGCACCAAGTCCTCGCGACGAAGTCAAAGGATTTTTCCCGTACAATGATTGTCATTTCGTGCCCCTCCCTTTGTTAAAGGGAATCAACCATACAGGATACTTGAGTGTGAGATTAAAACACGTGAACTATTTATTAGTCGAATATCACTATCGAATACTTTTTGTTCTACGGAGAACCACTTGGACCGCGTTTGAAGTTGCTGGATTTGTTCTGAGTTGTGCAATGGTGCTGGTCTGGCCAGCTAGTATCCGGAGCCAACGACGAATGATGATGGTAGATGGAAAATAGGGGAAGAGTTGGAGATTGTGTTGATTAGATAAGTTAATTAAAGGTCAGAAGTCGTTGAGGATATTTGAAGTCTGTGAAGTCAATTAGGGTCAGAGTCTTCATGAAAGTTTAGAGGTCAAAGCTTATGAAAGTGATCCAGTTTGTGTTAAGGTACAAGTTTCAGAAAAGTTAAAGTCTGTTGTTGTCATTGTTGTTGATGCTTCTGGTTTGAAGCTAAACCCACTTCCTTTCATATTTTTGTTATTTTATTTGGTATCAATTTGTACCAAGCATTCCTGTTATTACGGTATGTGATCATGTAGCTCGATTTAGTGTCTCTCTTACGCTATTGTCCTAACCCATTTAAAGCCAAATGGTAGCTCGCTTGTATTACTACTTGCAAAAATTTAATTGGTTGAAACTCCAGCCAATTGCTACCAATTATGAAGGGAAAAAACAAAAAAAAAATAGAAAAAACCAATTCTAAAATTGGTTAAGTTTATCACAGTAGCATCGCTTATCTCACAATAATCACATTAAAGCCATGTCAGGAGGTCCAGTCCCAGTGTGGAAGAAATATACCAGTAGACCAACTGGTATATGGGAGAAATTGAGAGAATTCTTGGTATTAGCTCCCAACAGATCATCAGGAAATATGTTTGTTCCATTGTATAGAAACCCACCACCAGGTTCAAAAATACCTGAAGCCAAAGCTTACAAAGACCCAATAACAATCCCAGCTGGTGACATAAAGGGAAACCCATATTTCAAGCGAGATTTCAGAAGAAATTACCCTCAAGTGCACGGTTTCAACCAAACTAAATTATCAGGATTATTGCAATTAGGTAACAGTCAACACCCAAGAATATCTGTTGGTGACAAGGGAACCAAAGAGTTGAGCACGTTTGAAGGAGGAAATGTGGTTAGTTTAACCTCAACTTTGAGTAAATTGCCAGAAAACGTAATCAAGGGAGAGATTTTGGGTAAACAAGGAGAACCTATCGTTGCTCCAAGCTTGAATAAATTCAAATGGGAAATATTACCAGAGAGTGTTCATGGAATGTATACAGAAGAGTATCCATGTCGTATATTCACTGATACAAAGGTTAAAACTGTTTCATCGTCTGCTTGAGCATATATATAGAATATCATGAATATACAATTGGTCTTATTGAAAATTGGGGAAATATGGCTGGAAGTCCATAAAGTCCGAACCAGCATGACAAGTAGGTAATGGAAGCGTTCTCTTGCTCTAAGCTCGATATATGTGTATGTAGTGTTTCCAAAGTCTCACAAGGGTGTATTTGAAACCAGGGTTGTAGTAGTAGGTGATGTTCGACTATGGAAATATCAACTAATTTGTTCAATACAAGATTTGCGATCTTCTTCAACGACTCGTCGAGTTCAATGATATCAAATTCAAGTTTACCGTCAACGTAGACTCTGAAACTAAAAACTGGCACGCGGTAAAACTTGTCGTAAGACACTGTGAATTCCAATCTTGCTCCTTCACCAATTGTTATGGACCCAAACAAGTATTTCTCTTCATTCACTTGCTTTACGTCAGCGGCTACAATTTTGAACTTTATCGACGATTGTAGATTGTCGAAAAGAACGCCTCTGAAATGTGGAATAGCTGCATTAAAATCTTGATTCGTTAAAATATTCATCTTGCTAAGACACGAGGACCTTTCTGGAAATTTAGTTTGAACAAATACATTTTAGAAATTCAAAAAAAATATCAATTCTTCAAACGCCTATACACTTACTGTACAAAATATAGCAAATCATCCTGTAACTCACCGCCTTTCTCTCTCTTTCTCCTTCGTTAATCTTACTTCTCTGCCACTTCACTTGCTATTCTCTTCCTTTGCCTTCTTCAACCCTTCGCTAGGCTTGGGTGTACTCTCATTCAAAAGCCCGCTTTTACCATTGGCAAATATTTGTGCATTGCTTGCACTTATACTATTTCTTACCGACATTTCCTTCATTCGTTCAGCACTTGGATGTCTCGAAGGAATACCTTCACCAATACCACCGCCCAAACCTGATAAATTCTTTAGCGCACCACCTTTCTGCTTTTGCATAGCATAGTCTCCACTGTCGAAATACTTTTTATCGTGAAATTTAGAGCTTAATATCTGTTGTGTTGTTGGAAGTTTACCATACATTTTGTAAATCTTCAACTCCTGTGGCGATAATTTAGATAGATCAAGATGCTGGGTGTTTTCTGGTTCTGCTAGAGGATCACCTTCTGCGTATTTCTCAGACATGTTTGGACTTCGTCTTGGAGATATATGTGTGGAAGGGTGATAACTATTGGAGGGGGGGTGGGAAGTACTTTATCAACGCAGGCGTCCGTATTTTTGTTTGTCACAAGTCACTTGCGAAAAGCAAATACTGCTTAACTATTGATGTTTGGATGTGTGGGGATACGTACCTAATTTGGTAGCGACGAGTAAGCACAAAGTATATGCAGATTGGAGCAGGACATAGCGTAGGGATGTATACACCAGGAGTTAGTATGTTGAGAGGTTTGACTGGAGTGTGTATAGTGGGGGGAAGAGGTCATGTTGTTGGGCAAGCCTCAGACAGATTAAGCAAGGGGAATTACTTGATTTCTCTAAGCAACAACTCACATCTATAAAACCTAGATTGACTCCCTCGTAACTAATTACAGATGATTCTCTTGCCAAAGTTGTTTGAGCGAAGCTCTAAGCCTTTAAATGAGCCAGCCATAAAGCTATAAGCATGATAACTGGTTTCAAAATGGATACATCTCCACAAAAAAAGGTTGCAAAAACTTACTGTTATGTTATCTATCGCCGTATGATCCAGAGAGCACTCACTGGCATCATCTACACTGCCCTAAACGCGATAAATGTGTTGGGAATGGCTTCAAATTTGAACCCGTTAGTTGAACCAACAGTTTTGAACACGGTACACGACAGCGTTGTGACGCAGTGGAAGCGTGCAGGGCTCATAACCCTGAAGTCCCCGGATCGAAACCGGGCAACGCTACTTTGTTCTTTTTGGACTATTCATCCTCTATAACAGTTTACAGCTGTTAGTTACCAATCATCAGGCTGCTTCTAAGCTACTTGAGTTGAAAGAAAAGCAATTGGATGGGTTTTACTCCGTAACAGTGCTCTTTATTTTTCACCTTAATTTTTTGCTGCAGGACTTTTACCAAAAATGTAATCTTTTGCAGCAATTTGACCCTAAATAAAATTTACAAAAGAATAATATCAAAATTTATTTAAAAAGATAGTACTCATAGTCAAATATGACCCACTCAATAGCCACAAATCCATTTTAAAGCTGCTAAAGCATTATAAGCCCTATATTTCTACAACTTTCTGCACTTTATATGACCAGGTAGCGCTCACCCAAGAAAACTTTCTGACGTGGTCTCTTGCGTGAAAAAAAAAAGAAAACAACACGCTCTCAATACTCTGATCTACATTTACTTTCTTCACCAACGAGTCAAATATCTATCAAGCTACAAACGACAATGGTATGTGAAGCAAGCATTTATGCTCAGAAGCGTAACACGCTTCATCCCTCGAGCTTTATACTAACTGAAGCAGGCTTTACAAACACCAAAACAAAGAGCGGCTAATGCCAAGTTTGAAAAGAAAGTAACAAAACAATGGGGAAAGCCTAAATCGGATAAAGATAAAGTTGAGTATCCGGTATCCAAGATGTGGCTATTTGTATTATTGTTTTTAGTTGCTGGTGGTGCCATTTTGGAGTTGATTCGTATGCTTTTCTGAGGAATTGAATTCAGTTTAAAGTCAGGGGGAAAAAAGTACGGAGAGATGCAGTGCAGTAGGGGAGGGAAGTATGGGGTGAGATGTTAGGAAGGAAGAGACGCCTAACTGAGGTTCGGAACATGGCCTAGAAGGCCTAACTAAAAACACAACTATTCTTTGCTTGTATTATTAGAGGATATCACAGTGCTAGCATATACAACGAGGGCTAAAGTGAATATATCATTTGTTATTAAATGTCTAGACATGTAGATAAGTGGATCACCTAGTGATCTGAATTTTAATTGCAATTGAGAGTTTTGTAGTCCTCTTTTCTGCGCACTGAAAAACAACCGCCTTTTTCTCATCTTTCAGCACTCGACGATGCTTTGGATGCTAATATTGTTTGTCCCTTTTTGTCTAGCCAATACAGAAACTTACCTACTTCGGATACCACAACATTACGACATTCCTCTGCATCCAGAACCTATACACCAAAGTCACCAACTTCAACGAGCTTGGCAACATATAAATTCCACACATGATGTACTTCTTGACTACCCAATAGCATCCATCAACGATGAATTGAATCCGTATGCAGCACAGCTGTCTAATGTCATAGTATTACCATATGATAGCACTACACAACCGAGCAAGACCATTTTGGTGCGGTTAAACAATTATAATAACACTTTATTTGATGGTGGAGATTTGTTGAATGTGAAATTGTGCTGGCCCGCTACACTCCCTTTCGATTTTAGGATTTCCCACGAGTACATCAAGACGAAAGAGTTAATTGAAGAATCACTTGACCCCGCGCAATTGGATTTGTATCTTCGTATTGACTATCAATTCTTTGGTGTTACTTATGACGAGAAATTTTTGAAATCACAAGGTGAGGTCAAGTTTCAATTGTTTGTAAATAAACTTCCGTTCAAATTGATTCCGATACCATTGGAATTATATGATTTTGTTGTTTACTTGGCTGATTTGCTCATCTTGTTGCTTACTCAAATCAAGTTTCTCAAGAGGATTTTCATATAGACTTCCAATAAAGAACTGTAAACTGAATTTAAACTCTACGTAATCTAATAAACACTGCCAACTTAAACTGCAGAAATGTTGGAATCAGAAGTGTACTTGACTTGTGCAATTGAAACAGTATTAGCATCCAAGTTGTAAAGAAGATAAGCATGCCTCAAAAAGTTGTCACCCAAGATACTGTCTCTTGATTCCTGGACACCCCAAAGACAAGTACCATCGTCATTAGAATAGACATACTCTGAATTTGGGACTGTAATCTTTGCACCATTTCCAAAATTAAATGTAGTTGAGCCTGATGTATCAGTGTTACAATCAATAAAGTACAATGATTCGTCTCTGCTTACTTGAACAAGGTAAGCACCAACTTTACTAGCAATTTGAGCCGCAATTGAGCTTGGCAAGTAAGTAAGAGTGGTTCCTGAATCCAACAATGCGTCTTGCCCAAACGAGAATGATTGGCCTTCCACATCAATTGACGAGAGCGAGATTGTCAATTGGTTCGACAGTGTCACTTGTTCAGAAATCAACAGGCCTGAGTACTTGGCATTATCAACACCACCAAAGATAATTGTACCAGTTTCAGCTGTTGGCGAGTTCAAATACAATGAATAAGCATTGGTCTTGATTTTACCTTGCTTTTTCAAAGTGACAGGGACATTATCATAGTTTTGAATGGTTTGCTGTCCATATTCATCCTTGATAGCCTCATTGCTAGTGTAACCAATACCCAAAATACCTTGGTTGACAGATGTTTGAGTGACGTCTGCCAACTGTTGTCCAGTAATTGAAACCCCATTGATAACAACAGTATCTTTACCCCAAGTGCCCTGAGAGGTAGAACCATCACCATATCCAATGAAAAAGTCGTCTCCTAAATTTTTGTAAGAAGACGAGGACGATGGGTCGAATGTACCTGAGCTTTTGCAATCAACTTTGGGTGCACATTCGGCATTTGAATCAACAACCCAAAAGTCACTGGAACCAGTGTCAATGACAACTGTCTGCTCTTGTTTGTTGGAACCAACTGAAACCTTAGCAGCATATGATGGGCCTTCGTTGATCAATGACAACGAAATGGAATCTCTCTTTTCATGGAGAAGAGCTTTTGTCAAATTCAATGGCTTCTTGATGACGTCAAAGTCTAAAGCAATAAATCCTGGAGTCGAATCATCTCTTTTAGCGGCTTCAGGAACAGCAGCACCTTGAGCAAGTAAAGCAAGAGCGATAGTGAGTAAAACTTGACGAGTTAATGTAATAATAGCAACCATATTCTTTCAGTTAGCAATGTGTAATGTACTTCATCTGATGACATAGAAGGTAGAATATCCTGGTGGATATTTATACACTGAGAAACAGTGCCAGAGGCTATTTTGGTGCCGTTTACATCAAAGGCAAAACACATTGTTGTATCATTGTTAGTATGTAGATAAAGCCTTTTTTTTTGTCGGTTCAATTGTCTGTTCGTCATTGTCTTCTGATCTGCATCACTATTGTTGACAAAAGAAAAAAGTGTGGTGGGTGTCTATTTTTGTGTTTATCTTTTTGAGTTGCGTTTTCGGTGTCGATGAAATCTGTCAAAGTTAAAGCCTTGGCGTGTAGAAAAGTTGATCTGTCTTACAGTAATCACAACCCATAGCCTATAATCATGTCCCCTTTAACATGAATGAATCAAGCTGCCTTTCAGTATTGAACCAAGACCTATCGTTTTCCCCATTTGGTTCACATAACTTGCTGTTTCAGTTGCTAATGTGCCACATTGTGTCCACGTGAAACAATGCAATCCAACTCCTAAAAATAGAAGATTAATAACAATGGATAGTGTATGGCTCCACTTTTTCTTTGTGGAGTGTTTGAGAGCTTTCAAAATTTCATGTTAATGCTAAAGCAAACATTGGACAGGCAAGGAATGAGAACTCAAAGCTTGGTTGATTTCATTCCAATACCTTTTGTTATTGTCAAAACTGTTACCTTTCCACCCCTTTCGGAAATAATCGTTATTCGCATTTAGAACACCTAGCGTCAGGAGTAAAACTCCATGAAACGTTTGTGTGTGCCCTATTGCGTGAAGTTTGTGTAATTTCTAGTTGATGATCATTGGTGGAGAAAGAAACCTCTTTGTTTACTCATTTTCGTGCCACGGCCATTGTCATTGAAAAATGTGTGGGAAAATGAACTTTTAGACCACTCATAACCATTCATGTGATATTGAAATTGCTCCTTAAAGGAGTAAGTATAAATATGAAACTTGAATTACTCATCTTGCGAGGGAAGCTCCCACTAGCCATTAAACACCTGCAAGCTGTAAACTGCAAATGTGCCTTCTCTTGGCAGGCACAATTTAGTTTTCAACAATAGACATTGCAGAGAGAATGTTTGTTTTCATTTAATCAACCAATGGAAATGCATAATTACAATTTTTTAGACCGTGCTGCATATATAGATAAGCTTTTGCAGATTCAGTTTTGTGTTTTTATAATTAGCACCACACTTCAACCAATTTTAGCGCTTGAACATTTTTCCGCGTTGAAAAAAGACCACAGGTCTTTATTTATGATGCAATCGCATTGAGCCCATTGTGCAACAATAACAGCTGATCGGATTACAAGAAATGACTCATGGTTGCATTGTAATATTGTGGCATGCATTGTGATATGTGGCTCGAAACAGAACTCGTAATTGTGAATTCCAATGCAACTTGGTGACATTTAAACCAGTTGATCGAACGGCACAGAAAAGGCCATTGTCAGCTCAATTGATTTACGAATTGTACTTTAAACAATGTGGTGACTGTCTTGATACAAAAGAACTTCATTCTAATTTACGTTTGGTTGTCGCTTGCTTAAAAGATCCAGCTCTGCTGGAATCCTTATGGTACACGTGGAATGGTAACATGATTTACAAGGAGTTCAAGTTTAGTGCATTCATTGGATTACACAAGAAGCACAGTGGATTATGAATTAGACCATAATTTGAAAATCAACAACAACAAGGTGTGAAAGGGCTCATAACCCTTTATTTTATTTTATTTTAGTTTTTTTGGTTCCAACACGTAATGGGGGTTACCACCATTGTTTGCAACAGAATACTTTACGAGTTATAGCAACCCAAGAGATTGAGATTTACAAAATAATTCTTCGATGGTGCATTGATGTTCAAACTTTCCTTTTGACAGAATCGAAACTTCCCGTGACAGTTCTATGCTTCCTGAAAAAGACTATGAAGCAATGTGCCTGTGAAATACACACCAACTTTAGGGACCAAGGCCGATTACGACTACTCAATCAATTGAGCAATAAGGTATACCAATGAATAACCACCAATGGACTAAGTCGAGTGGGGTAGCAACCATATCGATAACTATTCCACCCACGTTGCTTGTTTTCTTTTTGTTTTTGCAACTATTTCGGAGGTATACTTCCCATTCTCATAACCATTAATGGGCATCAAACTTTATCCCATGTGCATAACCATTCAATTACCGCTCCAAAGGAGTGTAATTAATTACAAACATACTAGGAGCACAATGACGGAGAATCATCCCACGTTGATGATTCCCAAGTCAACCAGAAAAATATAAATATAGAAGGAAAAGGACTCAAGCTTGTCAATTAATCTTCTCAATCCAACCTCAATCAAATATGTTTGTCGCTACATTCACCAAAAATGTCTTGCTTGCCATTGTCTTTCCTTTAGTTGCTCAAGGTGCTGCTATCCCAGAAGGTGCGAGGAGAGATGATAACCCAGGTTTCGTTGCTTTGGACTTTGAAGTTACCAGAAAGCCACTTGACTTGAATGCTACCTCAATTTCCAAGAGATCGTTCCCATCTTCTCCATTGTTCTTTGAAGGACCTTCTTATGGAATTCGCGTTTCGGTTGGTTCCAACAAACAACAACAACAGGTGGTTCTTGACACCGGATCAAGTGATTTTTGGGTTGTTGATTCATCGGCAACTTGTGAAGGAACTCATAACTGTAAACAATATGGTACCTTCAACTCCCAGGGATCAAGTTCATTCCACTCATTGGGTTCACCTTTCACTATTGGTTACGGTGATGGCTCTTCATCTGAAGGTACTTGGGCTAAGGATACAGTTTACCTTGGTGGCACTTCAATCACTAATCAACAATTTGCTGACGTGACCTCCACTTCTGTCACTCAAGGTATTTTGGGTGTTTCTCGTGTTCAAGGTGAAAGTGGTCAACCATTGTACGACAATGTTCCAGTCACCTTGAAAAAGCAAGGTAAGATCAAGACCAATGCTTACTCATTGTATTTGAACTCAAAGAATGCTGATACTGGTACAATCATCTTTGGTGGTGTTGACAATGCCAAGTACTCTGGAAAGCTCATTGAAGAGCAATTGACACTGGACCGTTACTTATCTGTCAACTTGCAATCACTCAACTATGATAACAACCAAGAATCAGGAGGATTCGGAGTTGTGTTGGATTCTGGAACTACAATCTCATACTTGCCAGATGATCTCGTTACTGATCTTGCTAACAAGGTTGGTGCTCAAGCCTTGCCAGTAGGATTAGGTAGTGAGCTTTATTTCGTTGACTGTAACTCCAACTCGCAAGGTTCAGTTGCATTCACTTTTGAAAACAATGCTCAAGTTAGTGCTCCTTTGTCGGAATTTATTATTCAAAGTAGTGCTGATCTTTGTGTTTGGGGTTTGCAGAGTGCTGAAAAGCACCGTGTTCCTCCAATTTTGGGTGACAATTTCTTGAGAAGTGCTTATGTTGTTTACAACTTGGATAAGGAGACTATTTCTCTTGCTCAAGTTAAGTACACCACTGACTCCAAGATCACAGCTATCTGAAGCTGGTAGGAGAATCCTTTTATTACGTAGAGTTTTAGTTTCAAATTTACAGTTCTTTTTAGTGACATTTTTCCTCTTTTTAAAGGTCTCTGGAGACGCAGTGATGTTAAAGTTAATGAACTACAACAATATATCTAAATTCTAATTCTACTCTTTTTCTAATTCACGAATACTTAATCTAACTTTAATCCATGGGCACATCTCTTTACACCACTCTTTAACCACCCCTGTATTGATTCCTGAACCAAAACTACTAACAACATCAATTTCAACTGCTCGAAGATCTTGCTTACTTTGTAAGATTTCAACCAATCTATGCCAATAAAAGATGCAATTCACCCGCCATCCTTTCAACACCAACAGTCTCAAATTTGGCAAGCCAGCTCCACTCAACACTCGTTTAAGAAATGCCTCATCTACTGACAATTGTCCATTTTGATGCTCAGCTTCTGTCCTTACATTATGAGTAAGTTCAAGCGATTCAACACTTTCAAGACCATCACCTTGTCCAAGATTGAAGATGAAGTCACGAAACCGCTCTGAAAATAAAAAGACTGATCCGCCTTTGAAATGTAGACCCAAGTGAGTTATAGTATTGTTGTAGTTGAAATTTTGAAGTTGAAATGGGTAATCCCAGTGACAGTCAATTAAAGTTAGTGAAGTCAAAGTCAACACCGGAAACACAATACAATCTGGATCCCAAGACAAGTGATATCCTCTAAGTTCCAATTTTTGAACCATCTTGAAATTGGATAGATGCTCAATGTTGAATATTCTGTTCAAGCTGGTACTGGGGTCAGCATATAGCGTTAATTGACTGATTGTGTCATTGGCTCTATATCGAAGCCACCCTGAAGAATTGGCAGTGTTGATCAAAAGGTGCCGTAGATTACGCAATTGGTAGAGTGCATCTTGGAAAATGTCAATTTGCCATTCCCCATATGAGGAAGCATCGGAAATGCGGAGTTGTTTGATGAGAAACTTGTACTGCTTTAGAAAGTATGTTTTCTTTTCACATTCATCAATTAGTTTATACCATTGCGTTTTGACGTTTGAAAGTAAGAATGGTACCAACAACTGTCTAAATTGCTTATTTAACACCGATAAGCATTTCAAATCTTCCGTTGTGAGATAAGAAAATATTATGCGTATCAAGTCATTTGGTAAAATTGGTAGGCACAACGTTTGGCTCATTATCGGTTGGGTCTCTTGATATGTATTAGTTTGACCATCTTCAATCAACATTATTCACATCCGACTCCTATGTTGGCTTTATTGCAAAGGATATTGAGAAAGAGAAGAAGTCATTTTCTATCGCATGCAATCGACAATCTCGTAAATCAAAGCAGAAAAAAAGTAATGACATCAAAAGAGTGGAGAAAGTACACACCATCCCGTGAATAAGATACTTACTGAACTAACACAGATGGTAAACTGGTTACAGTTGCTACCCCTTATCTTCAGAAACATCAGGGATGATTTTGTTGCCAATTTTGTCACACGACTACCACTACTATTAGTCTTGGATCCTGATTCGTTTGAACCACCATTCACAAATGGATTAAATGATTTTCTTGAAATGGCCAACTTAACTACTGTTGCTGATCTGGAGCTACTGAGTGGGAAAGACTACGTGTATTATACAATCATCGAATATGCTATCCTTCTACTATCGCTTGTGTTTGCAGGATTTGATATTTTGTATAGTATGCTACGACTATGCATGAGTGCTGTCTTTATAGGGTGTTTAATTTCAGTTTTGGGATTTTGTACAATATGGTTGATTGTGACTATTACAAGAAGATGGAAGTTGATCTCCATGATTATTAGAAATAATGAATTTGAAGGTGTTTGGTAGAATATACTGTATAGGTTAATGAAATGTAGACGGACTACGTTGACTCGGTTTCCCGAGAAAGATGTCTCAAAGGGGAAATCTTCGGAGTTAAAGAATAGAGAGATTCTTTCGATAAAGGGAATACACAGAAAAGTAATATTGGAATAATAGCTTTCTCCGGGACTGTAGCTATTGCTGGACTATCTCACAAGAAAGTGTTGTTAACAGCTTGATGGTGAGTGGGTTTGATAGAAATGTATTGTTATGATGATGATGTAATGGTTATATTTGATTACATAATAAACAATATTTATTAACAATATTTATTACTAAGGGGGCTTCTTTCCTTTTAACCACTATTCATACAAGATCACTCTTCCTCCCCGCCGCTGATATACTTTTTGTATATGCCTACTACAACTGCTAGGGACATACAAACCAACAATAACACACCTTCATCTACACCAAACACAAATAACCAATCTCAAACACTGCCTTCCTATTTACAATCCAGGTCACGCGAGCTGCACTCAAATTTTTTTACCCGATTGACTAATTTATTTAACCACCATACACCACCAACATTTGCCACCGAAACTATTGATCAACAGAACCCATCAGACTCATCCTCAAGTCGATTAAAAAGATTCTTTCATAGAATATTTGGTAAAGAGAGAGATTTAAGAAGAAAGATGGAGAGAAATAATACAAACCGAGATGTTCCTACTGGTAACGAAGAGCGTGGTTCTGATAACACGGAACTGCCGCGTATAGATCAGAATAGACCAACTGATGACCCACATAGACAAGCTGATGATGATGAACTGGACTTTGAATCCAGAGTGGCGGAATTTTTCCCTGATTCTCTGTATCGAGATTCACAGCATAACACAAATCATCAAGAAGAAACCACCGAGTCAAATACACAAGCAAATTTACAACCACAACAATCAGAATCACATCCGGAAACACAATCTCCTCCTGATAGACCATTTGTTAGACCCTTTAGTACGTTACACAACAACACTGCTATTGAGAATAGAAATCACGAAACCAATTCAAACACAAATACCACGTCACAACCTCAACCAAATACAAACGACTCCAGCTCCGACAACAGCAGTAACAGCAACAACAACAATACCCGAACTGATAATAGAGCTATTGTTATCACTGTCAACTACTTATTCTCAGACCAAAATAGACCCGATAATCCAAACCGATCAGGGTCGCTTGTACTTTCCTTACCCAACAATTCCCATAACCGTGACCCTGGTTCAATTCAAGAGTTTATTAGAATAGCCACACAGATGGCATACTCGATGGTGATGAGCAGCTTACAAAATCAACCAAGAGGTATTACTTTGAATAAATTTGAACTGTTTGAAAAGGTGAATGTACGTCATTTTGGAGAAGAGGAATCTAAAGTTTGTTCGATATGTTTTGAAGAATTTGAAGGAGAAGAAGAAGAAGTGGAGGAGGATGAGGGAGATGGTGAAGTTAATGATGAGGATAAGGAAGATGATCAAGCTGTGGATGACGAGGCCAGGAAAAAGGATGCCAATAACAAGAGTGATGATAAAGAAGGGTTTGTAGTGCGAAAGAGGAGACGACTTGTTGACAAGACTTCACGATTATTGAGACGGTTTTCAAGGTCACATACGGAGGCGATTGAAGATGGAGAGAGGCGTACTCCAAATTCGGAAGCCAGTTCAGTTAATGGTGACGCAACAACTCCTATTGCATCAAGCAACGCATCAGCTAGACCCACTATAGGGACAAGATCATCTTCAACTACGTCACCAACAAGCAATAGCACTCAATCACAACAACCTGAATCATCAACTGCACAACCACAACAAACACAGGATCCATCACGGCCTGTTTACTTGGTCGATGTGAAGGACCCCTTTGACCATTCACCAATCAAGATGCCATGTAACCATGTTTTTGGTCAAGATTGTTTATGCGAATGGTTGAAACTGCATTCAACATGTCCTTTGTGCAGATTTTCTGTTGCTGAGCCAGTAGACTCTGAAAGAGGTAGTGGAGGACCTACAACTGCAAGAAGACCAGGTCCTAATGGAGGTACAGGTGCAGCAGCACCAGCTACAGGTCCAGGCCTTTTTCAAGGTGCAGGACTACCTCAACCCCAGCATACACAAATAAATGGTCAAAATTATACATTTTACACTTTTCCAAATGAAGCTTTACCTAATCTTGGTAATGCTGGCAACGGTGCCACAGGTGGCAGTAATAATTCCAATGATACTACACAAGCAGATTTTACCAATCGTTTAGCGCTGTTGTTGAGACCAGCGTTGATGGGACAGGCAGCTAGGGAAGCAAATCGCGCAGAAGGTGCTAGTGCTGCAGCTACACCTGGTGCTACTACTACTACAAACCAGGAAGATAATGCATCGATTGAACCATTATTGCGGGTGATGCAACAGGCCAGAGAAGCAAGAGAGCGTATGATGAGAGCAGAAAGAGAAGCAAGGGGACAACAACGTACTGTAAGAGGTGGGACAGGTGTAGATGATAGACAAGTACGAAGAGTTCAATCTGCTCAACCTCCAAGTTACACCCAAACTTTACGCAGTCAAAATGAACGGCCATTTGCACAACTTCGAGATACATCTCCCGGATTAGAAGGAAGAATGAGGCGTGTCACTAGAAGTGGTTTCCAAAGTGAAGAAGATCATGAAGAGAATGAAAGAGTAACAAGGTCTAGAAGTATGAATACTACCAGTGTTCCAGATAGAATGAGAAGACAAAGAGGTGGTAATGATTATGAAGAGCAGGAACGATCTCGATCATTTTTACCTGGATATAGTGAGATTATGAATTATATTCGAAATGGATTTTCTGGGTTGAGAAATACTTCAAGTCGACTCAATGGAGATGGAGATGAAGATGAAGAAAGAAGACAACGTGAAATGGTTTTACATCCTGGTGGATTGATTAGTATGCGTACTCCCAATGGTATTGAGACATTTACCGATGAAGAGGTTAATCGTATAATGAATCGTCAAAACAATGAGACTCTGAGGCCACTGAATGCCAATGCAGGTGCTACTGACAGTTTAAATGCGAATGAGGCTGGTGGTAATGAAAACGAGGATGATATTTCAGAACTTGCTGGCAATCATGATGACGATGAAGAAGTTGTTGGGCTAGATGAGAGAAGAAGAAGAGGTTCTCTCGATTCACTCTCCTATCATCATCGAAACTACCAGAGCTAAGGAGTGAGAGGGGAAGATGAGCTCCTAGACGTCTGTATTGCTTGTTTACATGGTTCTGTATACTGAACTGGGGAATATTTGGGTATTTTATTGTAATTTTTAGAGTCGGAGGACATTTTATCATTAGTATTGGCATCATTTTGCATTTTGTATAGGTTATTGAAATATAAACTTACTGGAATAGAAATACTTGGATTAAAATTTATTATGCTAAAACTAAAGAGCTACATAAACCCAACAACGGCAGCAACACATCTTAAGCTTTACACTTTAATGGCAAACAAATACCAGTTTTGAAATGAAATGAAACCTGAAACCCCCAAATGAAAAATTAAAAATAGATAAAAAAAAAAAAATGAAAAGTGATGAAAATAGTGCACGCGTGCTGTGTGTTGGCAACTAATGTGTGAGTATCAACCTCCCTCTCATCTCTCTTGAGACAACCACATTTTATTTAAAACAAATCGGCAAATTCCGCAACGTGTGGATGCACCAAGTCAGCATACTTCCATGACTCGTCTCCTTGTGGTGTACTCTTAGTTGAGTTAAACCCATGCAATGTATTGTTGGAACCATTGTCAAATGTGTTTGGAGCAACAGATTCATTTTGTTTCAGTTGGAAATAGCGAAGGTAATTATAATTATATTGACTTTCTTGCTCAAACCCCATTTGTTGTTGCTGTTGGTTGTATCGAGGATGTGTTAGGATGCATGATTGATTGAATTGACGTTTGTGAGCAGCAGCAAGGATTGATCTTTTCAATGGCTGGTAAGTTGATGATGATTTAGAAAGCATAATGATAGCGTTGAGGTACTCTCTTTTTGTGTGTATGTCTGAAGTGCTTGACGTTGATGTGTAGAACAATTACTTTACTTCCTTTTTGACAAGGAATATGAGTATCTATTTATATGCTTTTTGTTATGTTTCGTGTTGTCCTTTTTGGTCGTATAGGATAATAAAAAAAAATTGTTGCAAAAAAAAAAAAAGAACATTTTACCCCTCCCATGTGTGTGTGCGTCTATTTATATGAAAAGAGAAGTTTCAAGATCAGTGTCGCAAAATAACTCCTCCTTTTGAAAAAACAGTGAATTTAAGTGCAGTGTCGTGTCATTTTTTCTGTATTCTGTTGCATTGTTCTGGAACAAATCTCCTTCTATTAAACGAGAACAAAAGGAGGGGAAAAAAGCAACGCCACACTCTACTCAACAGAAAATAATTTTTTTTTGGGTACTTTTGCGGTAGCGCAATCTGAGTCAATTTTGACATACAAAAAAGGGAGGGGAAGGAGAAGTTAAAAGGAGTATCGAGCAATTATAATCTCTGTTTTTCCAAAGGAGTTCATAGATAAAAGATATCACATGGTACGTTTCAATTTTCTCTATCCCTCTCCCCCTTATCCCTTTCTCTTATCTTTGAGTTAACAGGAGAGCAATTTTAAAAAGAACGAGAAGCCTTTTAAGTACCCAACAGTAAAGTTCACGAGCTATAGATGCATCCTTTCAAGCGAGAGACACATGGGATGATGAGATTACCATTTATAGATAAGAAATAGAACACGTGATTTATTTAATGTCCCCCTCCCTCCGCCTTATCTCTGTTGAGCAATTTGGTTGAATTTAGCTGATCAAACCCATGACTACAACGGGAAGACCATATACGCAGTATCCGCTTACTGGTTTCCTATGCAGCCTTTCTTCAAGTAGAGTTACTTGCGAGTTTTACACTTTATACATCCACGCTACCAAAGTCACTCCTCGGTTATATCCGTGCATGAGTAGATATCTTTAACTACAACATAGGGCGGGAAGACCATGACACTTCTCATGAGTTCATTTTGACTCGGTCCTTGAAGTGTGAGATGCAAGTCTTTCAATAAGTCACGATAAATACCGAAACTACCTAATCTGATGTTAGCAAGAACACAAGGGTGTTAAATCCTAATGCGACGTTCAACTTCGTTAAGAATATAAACAGGTATTGATAATTCGATTCGTACTTGTAAATTTGCTAGTGAATATTACTTCTATACCGAAGTCTACCTACCTTAAATCAATCTGCAAACACTCCCACCGATTTCTTTGTTGACGTCACCATCACCATCTTGTCCTCAAAACGCAGCTGAAGTTGCTTGTGTCCATCTCATAATGCGTAAACTGTTTCTGCATCTTCTCAGTAGCCTCGACTATTTCCACTCCCGAATCTCTCAACGCTGTCATTGTTAAATGGTGGATTGCTTTTCTTAAAGATACCCTACTTCCTTTCTAATCTATAATCCGAAAACAGCATTAAATAACAACATAACCAAGACAAGAATTCTGTTTACCGTACTTCCACCAGTGCCAGCTTTATACGTGCTTGCAGGAACATAAGGTGTTCCACTTATACATGCCCATCTCTGCGTCTCTTGTACCAACCCTGTGTACGCACCCCATCCATCTGAGTTTGTACAATAAACACCCATTTGGTCAGACTTCATCATTGTGAGAATAAACCGCTTTGGGAATGCTACTCCCCAAGAAGGCTGTATACCCTAAGAGGGATATTCTGTCATATTTATATTCAAAATTTAGTTTAACTGCTACAGAAAATCGTCAAAAGTTTGTTAGCAGATTAAAAGTAACCCCTATTAGGGCGAGTATTGAGATTTGTACGTGTGAGTTACTAAATCCCACTCTGTGAAGAAACTAAATATAGCTTTTAACTGTGGCATTTGTGTAAGAAAGCATTTGGTTTTTAGTTCGTACGGCTCCAATTACGCCATTCTTCTACTCGGCTAATCTTTCGTAATTTTATGTATACGATGTTTTATCAAAGCCATTTGATAGGTCCTGCCACCTTCTGAATCAGACACAAAACCAAATAAGCACACGGCTCGCGTCAGTAGACGGCACATGTTGACAACAAGAGCTTTTACACCATAGAAGGTTTTGTGGTGGTTTGTGATTCCATTTTTGTAAGGTGCTATGTTTCAAAAAATTGTGATTCCTCAAAGTTGAGCAAAGATAGAGCTTGCAGTACACCAGCTAATGATTGTAAAGACTATCCACAGTTACAGGAAACTTCTCTGTCAAGATTATTATTATTTCTGTCACAAAGAATCCTAAAAATTAAACTTTGAAAATTATCATAGACAAGCAGTAAAGCATATGAGGTATTCAGCGTTTCGCCACGCCCCCCTTTATCTCTCCATTCAAAAATCGAAGCGCTACTTTGAAGGGGTAACAGCAATAAATCGCATGATCACATACCCCACCCTACACATAGACAAGCTCATAATATCTATTCTTTATAAAAATTGTCTACTGTAACTTATTCACTATTCGTTTACCATGTGGTGTCAGTATAATATCAGGCAACAAAGGAACCAAAATCTCACTCAATTTCGTCATTTGATCCAATTGTGCCACATCCAAACAAGTCTGTAAAACATAATTTCCAAAAGAATCATTCAATACTTTTAAAAACTCGTCTTGTGATAATTGCAAAAGCTTGTCAATTAATAGCCCACTTCTCTTATTATCATTTAATCGTATTGATTTTTCCAATACGTTTGATCCAAATTTATGTATTGATAATTGATAAAAGTTTGATTCAAGATAAGCAAATATTGTATCAATACTTGATTCATCACCATGAGTAAGAACATATTGAACAACATAATTGCCGTAAGGATCATATGTGAACTTGTCCAACCTTTGAGTGATTTCATGACTTAATGATTCAATTTGCAGTTGACTACCATAATCTAAACATCGTTGCAATACACAACATCCATGACGATGGCAGGCAATCGTTTCACAATTATCTTTAATTATATCATAAATTACTTGATTAGTGTCGTTTGAAAAATTGATGAGACATTTCTGTACCACATGATTACCATTCAAGTCCTTGGATAATGAAACTATAGTTGGTGCTAAACTTTCAATGATTAGACCAGCACACATCTTTTGTTTACCTTCTTCTTTGTAACCACCAACACATTCAATCAACTTTTGCAATGCTCTAGTTCCATGTGAATCCAACGCAATACGATTGAATTGTGATTTGGAATATGTAATCAAATCCAACTTTTGCTCAATAGTTATACACTCTACCAATTTTTGAATCAAATAGTTACCAAATGGATCAAGCATTAAATTGATTACCTCATCGTGTAGCTCATTGAACACCAAAGTGGCTACTGAATCATCACCTACTTCTTTTTCTTGCTCCTCTTTCCCATTTTCCGAGCCCCTCTCTGTTCCCTCTTTTGTCTCCTGTTCTTTAATCAACTCGCGTTGCAAAAATCGACATCCATGCTGGTCAATAGTCAAGCTCAAAATATTACCTCGATAATCATCAATATTTGCATTCTGATACTTATTTGTATCTTCTCCCCTTCGATAATGGTAGTTGCCACCACCATTAATCACACTACCAAAGTGGCCCACGCCATAATGATGTCCTCCGCGTTTATTACCTCTTCGATTATAGTAACCTCGATTGAATTGGTTTGGTATGAAAGGACCAGAACGGTTCCCATTGACTCCACTTTGAAAATGCATGGGATGAGCATGTTGGTGATGAAGCTGTTGTTGTTGTCGCTGTTGCTGCTGCTGTTGTTGTTGTTGTATCGGCGGTGTCTGTTGAGGTCCCGTCTGGTATGGAAGGTGATTGAGAATATGAGGAGGAGGGCCAGTAGCCTGTTCAGCTCTGTGTGGGTTTTCGTTTGAATTCCATACTGTGCCACTTTGTACATTTCCCGTTGAAGAAGTTGGACCTGAGTTAAAATGGGCTGATGGATGAGGTGGGCGGGGTAATGGGGAATTTGGGCCCATTTTCATTCCGAAATTCTGGAAATTACCAGGGCCTCCTGCTTGTTGTTGTGGTGGTGGTGGTTGATGAGGGTGGTGCGGTGGAAGTGGGAGTGGATAGTTGTAAGGCATCATTGGAGAAGGGACACCAGGTGGCACACCAGGGCCTATTGGATGGTGGTTCAATGCCATGGGTGAGAATGGATTGAAAGGCGGTGGCGATGAAATATTGACAAATTGTGGAGCGATGGCACCAGTTGAATCTTGACCATGCTTTTCGGTGCCGTTGCCACTGTCGTTGCCTTCTGTTTCCTCATTTGGTGCTTGTTCATTACTAGTGGCGCTTCCAGCAGTTGTGCTTGTTTCACCCTGAGACAAGCTTAATCCAGTCAGTTTCTTACTCTGTGCATCTGCTTCCTCTTTAGAGTCTGGAAGTTCGAGTGGCTTAACAAATGGAATATTGGGTTCATCACGCTTATTGCTAGACAAAGGTGGTTCTGAAGCAGGAACGTATCCACCTCCACCTTGGTAGTGGTTCGTTGCATTGTATTGGCTGCCAAAGTCACTTGGATGGTTAGTCCATCCGGAGTAATGAGTAGTTGGTGGTGTTGGTCCCTTGTTTCCTTTCAACTGTTGCTGAGGCGTTAGCGATCCTTGATAGGGCGCAAAATAGTAGGGACTTTGCGCGTGAGGAGGGTACATGGGAAACCCAAAATTGGCACCTGCAGTGGTGGGATTACTCATATTGGCATCGACCTTATGTGGGCCATTACTACCTGATTCTGTATCCCCTTCATTCACTTGCTCATCTTCTTCATCCAACTTTAAATTATCGATAGCACCAACTATATCGATATTTGTGTGGAGCTTGGTGTCTCCATTTCCGACATCATCGGTATTATTGCCGTTGCCGGTTCCTCTGTTTTTACTGAAAAAGCTTGAATTAACCAGTGCACTCCTAGCACCACTGTTGGACTTGATCTTAGCGTCCAGCGTAGCCAAATCAGCATTGGATATGGATAATGATCTGGACATGGTAAACACAGATCAGTTGGCGTTGGCCTTTAATTATACAGCTGAAACAGACAAATTCGACTCCCTTTTTAGTTAATAGATTGGACAGGGATACCTAGTGTACAAAAATTGAATTGAAATTTGGTGATTGAAAGATAGTGTACAAAATAGATTGAATTGAAAGGACGCGAGTAATATAGTGTCAATTAATATTCATATACGACTGTTGTGAGCTAATTGGTGATATGACCTATAAGTTGATTTGATGGGTCTGGATTACTATCAATTGAATTGTCTGTGGTTGTTTTGCCGTTTTGTTTGTTGTTTTGTTGTTTTGTTTGTTGAACTTTTTTCTTTTGATATTCTTCAACTTCTCGTGATTTTTATTCCAATACAATAAATCACTCACATATATAAATAGCATTAACTACAGCTACAAAGTAGCTGTCATTTCCCACAATTCTTGCTCTAACTGGAGTATCTATCATCCATTGGAAGTTTTTTCAAACAAAAGGAAATAAATTGCATTCAGTCATCGCTCGGTTACCTATAACAACTCAATTGCGAATCTAACAATGGCTAATTTCACCTCCTTGAAATACCAACGGCCTTCCTGGTATAGATTAGCCGGCTATGATTTACTTCTTTGGGCATTATCAATTGTCATGGATTGTTTCTTTAGAGAAATTCGGCCACGAGGTGCATTCAAAATTCCTCGCGAGGGACCAGTTATATTTGTTGCTGCACCACATCATAACCAATTCGTCGATCCAATTATTTTACTGGGACAAATCAAAAAGGAAGCTAATAGGAGAATATCGTTTTTAATTGCTGCCAAGTCTTATCAAAAGAATTTCATTGGTCATATGGCTAAATGTCAATTGAGTATACCAGTGGTTAGACCTCAAGATAATTTGACCAAAGGCTCGGGTAAAATCTTTGTTGATAAGGATGATCCTTGTCATATTTGGGGTAAAGGAACCAAGTTCACTGAGGAGTGCATGGTTCGAGGTTTACTTGCATTACCACAATCACTTGGTGCCAATGAAATATTGGAAATCAAATCTGACAATGAATTGTATATTCGGAAACCATTCAAGCAAACTGATAAAATCAATGAGCTATTAACCAATGGAACATCCTTCAAGAAAGCAGACAAGATTAACCAAAAACAAGTGTACCAGATGGTATTTGATCATTTACTGGACAATGGAAGTATTGGAATTTTTCCAGAAGGCGGATCACATGATCGTACCGACTTGCTTCCATTAAAAGCAGGTGTTGCTGTGATGGCCTTGGGAGCAATGGAACACTATCCCGATTGTAATGTCAAGGTTGTTCCCTGTGGAATGAACTACTTCCACGCCCATAAGTTTAGGTCTAGAGCTGTTATTGAATTTGGTGACCCAATAGTGATTCCAAAGGAGTTGGTTAAGAAATATGCCAATTCTGAGACTACGGCAGAAGCAGTGAAAGAGTTGCTAGCATTGATTACATCTGGTTTAAAAGCAGTCACTGTAACATGTCAAGATTATGAAACTTTAATGTTGATTCAAGCAGGACGGAGATTGTATGCCGGTAACTTTGCTCAGCAATTGCCATTACCATTGATTGTTGAAATGAATAGACGTTTGGTTATTGGTTATGAGCACTACAAGGATGAACCAAAAGTGCAAGAAGTGAAAAACAGAGTATTGGAATACAACAATTTACTAAAGACTTTACATTTACCTGACCATAATGTTGAAGATTGTCAAGATGGTGGATACAAAGCAAAACTTTTACCAATTTTAATTATCAGAATTTTCAAATTGATTGTTTTATTTATTTTGGCATTACCAGGAGCAACACTTTTCTCCCCTGTTTTCCTTTCATCAAAGATCATATCTCGACAAAAGGCTACAGAAGCATTGGCAAACTCAACTGTCAAGATCCAGGCCAACGATGTGCTTGCTACGTGGAAGATTTTAGTTGCAATGGGTATTGCCCCAATTGTGTACTCTTTTTATGCATCGGTTGGAACTTATTATTGCTCCTCCCATGGACTTTTATCATCGTTTGGTTTGTTTTGGCTTTGGATTTTCTTATACCTTTGTGGTGTTTTCGTCACTTATAGTGCATTATTAACTGGTGAACAGGGAATGGATTTATTCAAATCAATCAGACCGTTGTATCTTTCAATCACATCGGGCTCGTCTATCAAGAGATTAAAGAAAATGAGACGTGAATTGAGTGAGGAAATTACTGAAGTTGTCAACACCTATGGACCTGAATTGTTCCCTAAAGATTTCAATTTATTAGAATTGAAGAATTCATTACGCATTTCCGATGATGTTGAATATGTTGATTCCGATGAAGAAGAAGACAGAAAGACTCAAGAAATGAGAAACAGACGCAAGATGAGACGTAGAGTTGAACGTAAGTTGCGTGTTAATGAAGATGTTGATGGATCTAAATCCAGTGATTTCTCATCTGACGCGGGAGAAAGCTTGTCTCATTCATCATCAATGTCTGACGGCATTTCATTGTTAAACACAGAAGTTAATTCGTACACAAACTTGCCCATTTTCAGTGATTATAGCTTACACCAGAATGTGAGTAATAAAAACCTCGACTTGGATCCACAATCAAACTTTAATTCAAGTGCAAACTTGTATGGTGATCATAAACAGAATATTGATGAGCTGCGTAGCTCTTATGTGTCGTCGCCATTACGTGGACGTCCAAGCTTATCACACACTCCGTCAGAGGATCGCATCGAATTGAATTTTGGAAACAAGTCATCATTAAAGGGCAAGATATTTGACAAAATGAAACAGAAAAGAGAACAATAGGAGAATGAACAATGTCATTCAATCGTATATAGTCTTAATTACTTTGTACATGGGCTTGACGTTCGTAGAACTCGGCAATTTCAGTGGAACTAGTCGCATCTTCAACTCCTTTATCGTCTCTAATTCGCAAAAATCTTGGAAATCTCAAACTGATTCCCTTTCCATATTCACCATGAGCTGCTTTGTAAATCGGACTCAATGACAAATCTGCCGTCAATACCTCAAACAACATTGTTGGTTCAAACCAAACATCAGGCACCGCATTCGAGTTTGTCTTATCATACACGAAATATTCTTTAGGTTTGGGAATTTCTTGTGGGTGCAATTGTTCATACAATTGTGTCAACATTTCATCACTGAACCCTGTACCTATCTTACATGTGGTTTCTAAATCCCCAGTATCTTGATTATACGAAGCGAGTAAGAAACCACCATAGGTTCCTGTACGTTTTCCCTTACCATTATATGCACCAATCACAACAAGATCTAGTGAATCTCCAACACCAGCCAAATAATCCTTCTTCAACTTTAACCAATTACGTGATCTTTTAGAAGGTTCATAGTATGATTCTGAACCTTCAAGCATCTTCACCATCAATCCTTCGCATGAATCATGGATACTCTGGTCGAGAAATTGTTGAAGCACTTCTAACGATGTTGAGTCCTTTGAAGTGGCAAATTGAAATCTTCCCTCCAATGGATGAAGGTGAGCCAACATGATTGATCTTCTTTCCAGTAATGAACGTGTTAATAATGATTCATTATTATAGTATAGCAAATCAAACGCAAAAAGACAAATATGAACAGTGATATCCAGTTCATTGACATCTTTTCTTTTCCTAGTGGAAAGCACTTGAAATGGTAAAATCTTTTTATTAATCCTATCCCATGCCACTGCTTCACAATCCAAAATCAATGAAGTGTGCTCTTGAGTTTTACTAAACTCTTTGATGATAGAAACCAAATCAGGGTAACGCTGTGACATATCTTCAGAATTTCTTGAATAAATACGCACATCACCATTAGGTAACAAGTGGATTTGGGCTCTCTCTCCATCATACTTGTACTCACATGTAAACTTTTCATCTTGGAACCTATCCAACACTTCACTCATTGATTTAGTAGGCTTGGCCAACATCGGTTTCAATGGAATTCCAGGAGTCAATTTACAGTGATCCAACAAATTGAACACGCCATATTTATATGCATTTTCAATCAAGATTTGATAGTTGGGGATTCTGGTATATGCCTCTTTGACAATATCTTCAGCCTCGGCTAATTTTTCAGGGTTAACCTTTTTCGGGCTTGCTTGCTTCAGATTTTCATAATTAACAAATGCTTGGGCTAATCCAACTAAAATTGTTGGTCCAGCTAATCCAATTCTCAATTTATTCTCCAATGACCGTATTAGAAATTTCGCTTCATTATGCTTAGCATCACAAGCAGTCAACATCTTATTAATAATCCCAATTTTCTTGGATTGGGAATCCTTTCCTGTTGATTTGGCAATTTTTGTCAAGTTATCAAATACAGTATCAACATCCAAACTAGTTGGTTTAAACATTGTACGTTGTCCACTACGTGATTTCTGAGCAACAATCCCCAAATCCCCATACTCTTTTAAATCTTGTTTAATCTTTGCTGGTGTACGTCCGTACCCTTCACTAATGGCCTTGACTAGTAAAGTTTCACCCAACCCCAATTCCAAATCTGGTTCATAATCTGGACCCAACCTATTGATGAACAAGTAAACAATCTTGACCAACTTTGAAACATCATTTTGTTGTTGAAGAATATCGAGAAAGTATTGTGATATAATTGCCGTGATTTTCAATCGTGATGACTCTGATTCAATCTTTTCCATAACGTCTGTCAATGATGAATAGGGAATTTTCAGTGATGACAATGTTTGCGCTGATCCTTCCTGCATGCTTTGCTTTTGTTGTGACTCACTCAATTCAATCAATTTCTTTGCGTCTGTCTCTGAAGCGTGCTTGTTGGTAAGCTCTGACTCGGAGTTGGATCCACTTTTGCTCTCATCACCCTCTTCTTCTTTGTTATCTTTGCCATCCATTTTTTGCTTCTTCTGCTTTGGCGACGAGACAGCTGGTGATGCTGAATCAGGTTTCTTTGATTTTTTTGGTGATGGAGCAGTTTCCTTCTTTGGAGATGATGGACTTGCTGACCTTTTTCTCTTTGCTGCATCTAAAGAAGCAGTTCCACCAAAGAAGCGTGCAATTGATTGTTGTTGTGCCATGATCCTATAATGATAATTTCCCTTCTTGATTATTCCTGATATTATATTCACTCGGCCTGTTTTTAGATAATTCATCAAAAAAGAAAGAGTAAACTGCAGTTGGTATGACAAAAGTCTCCCAAATGCACACAATCCAAAACAACAAAACAAAAAAAAGAAACTGACGCGTTGACTTTTTGCGCGTGTTATTACAAATACAGATTCATTACGTCTCTCTACCAATCTAAATACTTACATCCCAAATACTCTGTGGTCCTCTCTCTTCATACATCTCACTACTAACAAACAATTCCTTATTATGATGATGTGAACCTCCAGAAAATATTTGTTTGGCATAAATTTCACCTCCAAGGAAAAAACAATCATGCCATGATCCACCTTTCTCTTTTGGCTTTTTCCACTCTGGAAAGTAGTCAGATGTCTTTGCAAATCTGATACGATAAGGTACTTGGCTCATAGCCAGTTGTGAATCCCCCTCTTGTGCATCATCAGTTTGTTGATACTTGATAATAGCAGCATTTATTTCATTTTGTTTATTGGCGGCTCCATTGGGAGTGGCTGGCTCTTTGACCAAGTATTCATGGATCAATTTGGCGTATATTTTCTGTTTCAAGCCAGGTACCAGAGCTGCTGAACCAACGATTATAATATTATCATAACAATCTTGTCTCTTGTCAAGATCATTAATTCTCAAAAGAGTCTTGTAAATACCTCCAGCAACAAGGTCAATCAATTGAGAATCCGTTGTGAACCTCTCCTTGCCAACCCAGACTTTCTCATTAGTAGAAGAGTCAATGAAAAAATTCTTTTCCAATTCCTTATTCGACTTCAACTGAGCCTCATCTACCTCTTCCTTTTGTTCCCCATTTTCATCAGTTAAAACTTTTGCCACGTCAAATTCACTAGGGTCTTCCGTTTCCATATCCACATCTGGATTTATATCTCCAATTGACTCCTCTCCTTCAAGTAAAAATTCAAATATACCACTCAATTTCAAATCTTCAATTTGTTGTGGTGTAAAGTTTGGAAACTTTACTTTCAATTCTTCATCCAACGTAACGCCACCTTTTCCCTGGATAAATTCACCGGCAAACTTGACACTCTGATATCCTATAACAGGCACAACTTGAATGTTATCCTCGGCTATATTCACAACTAATGAATTAACAGTATTTGCAAAACCAAAAGTAGCACCAAGACTCAAATCCAATACGTTAAAAGCAGTGATTTCCAAAGTCTCAAAAACAAACTTGGTTGTATACTCATATTGTTTCTTTGACCATGTCAACGAAGGTGCAATAATTAATAACGGTATTTGGTTAATCGTTATAATTGGATGTTGTTGAATCACACTCGACAACACAATTTGTAGTAATGCATTGAATGCATCCAAGTCCACTATTTTGCCAAGTTTGATAGGGTGGATCTCTGTTGTATTTTCACTTGCTGAAGACAAGTATTGATTAGAGTTGTTGTCCTTGTATACGATGGATGGAATTCTGAATTGTGGTGGCGATAGGGAATCTTTCAATCCAAATGTAAAAAGGGTATACTCTGACCCTGGTTGTATTATAAGAAAATTGTCTTCTTTGTATAATGGCATTCTTTTGGGATGAGTAGACGTTTGGTTGTGTAAAATAATCTTTGTTGATACTTTTTCCACTCAAATTTTTTTTTTTCTACACTTCTCTTGTGCTACCAATTTTCAATGCAATTTGTATATATTCAATGGCCTACATTTGCTATAAACTTTTCATAATTTGCAGTGGTACCCAATATTGAATGTTGTCTTTCAGGGGAGCTGCTGCCTCGTCTATCAAAGTAGTTATTCAAAGGCATCGATGAAACATGGTCATTCTCACATCGCTGATATGGACTTTGCTCCAACGAGTCTATAAGTTTAACTTCATTAATAAAAGGAAGTTCATCGGATGGTAATACTGGCAATTTTTTAGTTGAAGTGGCTGTTTCGACGGAATCAAATCGTGGTCTCCTTGGTGTATGTACAGGATAAGGTGGGGATGACAGTTTACGTCTGTTTTTTGGAGGCTGTTTTGAATCAGTATTGATTCGATTCAATGATGGAGAGCTCCTTAATGGGTCATGTGAGTCAGGTGTATGTCTTGGGCTATTACTGTTTCCCAATGTGTAATTTTGTTTCACTTGATGGTGAGGAATTTGATCCTCTAGAGAGAGCCTTGATGACTCCGCAGTGGCCCTATCAAACATATATGGCCTGACATTGATATTTGACTTGCGATGCTTCATTTTTGGGGAATGAGTGTCACCACTACCTAAACTTGGAGTTAACGATTCTCTGGATTTGCGACGACCATTGTCTCCTGTGTAATGTTGAATAATATCACTGACGTCATCTCTTTTTCTGTATCCATTGCTGCTTACGTCTGAAGAATCTGGCGACTCTTGTAAAAATGTTCCAAACATACCTAGTACCTTTATGTCTTCTTGTTTGATCAATCCTAGATGAATTGCAGTTGCAATGCCACAAACAAGAAGAAGCATCACCGCTACTCCAGAAATAACCAATCCAACTGTGAATCGAGCTAGCTGCTCCTTAAATGTAGCAACAAGTGCGGTTACGATCACACCTAACGCAAAACTAGGAACATGTAATGACTTAAACTCCCGTGAATCTCTCTTCAAAAGTGACATCCCTTTGGCAAGTTGTTTTGATCTACTTGACTGATTTCCACTATAAGATGTGCTTGTTTCTGATGTGTATGAGTGTGTGGTGGTGGTGGTAGGCAGTGAATTGGCTCTTGCTTTATCAAAGTGCGGCTTTTCGGTTTGTTTACCATTGCCTAATTGGGTCATAATTTCATTTGAGGTCGTATGAGATCTCGGTCTGGCAAATGATGATTGTACACCAGTGGGAGTGGCAGACTCTCCATCTATAGTATAGGAACAGTCCACTAACTCATTAAAGTAGTCATCTGCTTTCTGTTTCCTCAGTGGATATTCATGTGTATCAATAGATGAATTATCGCTTGCACTATCATCAACTTTCTTTAACCGGAAAACTCCATCTAAATCTTGTTTGTATACGAGCTTCTTTTTGCTGGAAGTGGCTGTTGAAGTGGCCATTTGATAAAAACACTGTGACTGTAGTAAAGCTCAATTATACTTTTGAAGTGGGAATTTAGTAATCTATTTAATAGGAGATTCCAATCTCTCCAGATTTTTACGAACTTTTTTCTGTTATGAATGATTTTTGATTGATGCTCACACAAAATAAACACTGCAAGTAAGTACTACATTCAAGAAATATTTTATTTGAGTTTGGACTAGAATTAGCTTGTGATAAGTAACTAATCTTAAAATGGAGGCTTTTTAGCTCATGGGGTCAATTGGGCTTCTGAGGTTGGCATTTCTCGATCACTACATTTGGAAGTCCAGCGATAAGCAATTTGATCACAGGCTATGTTTCCTCACTTCGCTGAAGAACAATAAGGAGAGAAAACAATAAGGTACCAATTCATCCATCCCTATTGTCCTATTTTAGTCTGTGCCTGAATTGAGTATTACCCTGAGCCGAACTCCTGTGTTTGGGGCTGTGTTGGGGTAATTGAAGTCATTGTGACAAGCAATCAGCTTCGTGGCTTGGTGTGTACATCGTCAAATTTTACCTATTTAATGTCCTCTGCGTCAAGTTGCAAATTCAGTCTCTTCACATCTACACTGGGTTCCTAAGTGCTACACTTTTACCTCTTAAAATTAAGCTAATATTACAAATAAACATACATAAACTTTTTCTTCTATTTCTAATCCAAAATAGTGCAGTAATGAAAGTGAAAATGATCTCTTATTCGATCAGTCTCTGTAAAGTCTCCCATGAAAAATGGCACTTGCAATTGTCTTTTGCCACTCTAAATTGTATACCTACCCCTTAGTCTTCTTGCCAATTGCATATCTTTTTGCATTATAGTGACTCTTTTTGCATGAATGGCACATAGATTAGTATCCTCCAAAAGATGAACCAAATAGGTTTCCAGTGCTTCTTGTAATGCCAATATTGCATTCAGTTGCCATCTCAATCCATATTCAGGACCAACGAAATCTAGTGATATTTCTTTTATCAACCTTGCAAATGGTAACTTACGAATCAATAAATCAGTCGATTTTTGAAAATGACGTATTTCTCGAAGCGCTAATGTACCAGGTCTATATCTCTTTTTAACTCGTGGTGCTGTTCTTGTACGGGATTGTGACTGCAGTTGAGAAGCTGCGCCAGATGGTTGACGAGGTCGTTGTCGTAAATTGGATGAGGAAGATATGGTACCGCCTGTTGGTGCTGCTGTTGCCGACGCCGCCTGCGCTCTTCTTGTAGATGGTGCAGATGTGCCAGGGACTGTTTTACGCCCAGTAGATCCTGTCACTCTTCTTGGCTGTTCACCTGCAGGGGACCCAGCTGATGTGGTTGTAAATGAAATTTGTGGTCTTGATGGGGGTGGTTGAGCACTAGTACCAGCAACTGGTGGTGAAGGTACTCGTGGGGGTGGAGATGGTGGAGGTAGATTTGTTCCTCCTCCTGCTCCTGCTCCTGCTCCACTGCCTCCTACCAGCGGTGGTGAGTGTGCTGATCGCACATCTCGTCTTATAGCAGTTGATGTTGATCTGATGATATCTCCAGGACGTTCTTCCAAACGACTCGTCCTCCGTACAGATGTCAATGATTCTGCTATATCTGGTCTTGGTGATGGTCTAGCACTACCACCACTAGTAGCAGCAGCACCTACACCAAATCGAGGAGGTGCCACTGCTCCCTGTTGTTGCTCTCTTGTCCTGGCAAATGGCGATTGAAACGGCGACCTCATTATTCCAGGCGTTGCTGCTGTTGCACCTGCTGCTTGAGCTCTTTGGGCAAAAGGTGACTGAGACTGTGCTGGGGAACCTTGTTGTTGTGCTCGCTGTTGTGCTCGTAGCTGTTGTTGACGCCTTAGTTCCTGTCTTTGTCTTCTCAATTCATGTAGCTGTCGTTCTTGTGGAGACATCTCTCCTCTTGTAGCATTAACCGCATTGGTAGTAGCACTTGGGTTTGTGGCATTTAGTGGTTGATCGGCCATACTTTGTTAATGATTCGGCATGTAACTGTGATCAATTAAGTTGTGCACGTGTTGTACAAGTTTAGTTGGAGGTGGGTGAATTGACCAGTTGATATTGCGGTTCTGTTCCTTATCTCTTAGTATTAAGGTTCCTTTACAGAAGAAATGAAATCAAAGATGGAATATTAGGTTCTTCTTTTTTTTTTTTGTAATTTTTTTGTTCTGTTGATGGTGATTTATTTTCCCAATTGGGTTAAATTAAATTTAAAAAGAACAAATTTTATAGTGAGAGATAGCGTGTAACCAGCCATTTTCTTTGATTTCATAAATTGTGTCCTACTTTACTTCTATTTTTCCAATAGAATAATCCTAGACTTTTGAGAAGGAAAGGAAAATCTACTGTACTGAACCATGTTCATATCTTCTTCGCCTGAGTTGCAAGTACTTCACTCGAATGTCTTAGGGAATTCAGCTGTCAAAACTTGTCCGGTATTGGATGAGCACAAGTAAAACTGCATCTCCCAAGTAGCTTAGTTTAAAACATGCTGTATAAAATAAATATGCTTACACCTGTCTTTCACCTTACGACTGCTTTATCAAAGGTATCTTTCCTCAATATCCCTGGTGTCCTCTGGCTATTGTATTGTTGCGACACGACACACATTTAGACGACAAAGTATTTTGAGGTTATTCTTAGGTAATATCTTATGTAATACTATGTATTGCCTAATTGGTATAGATATTATCCCAAATAGGAAAGAAAACAAACATAGCACAAGTCATGTGACTTATATGCAGTATATTGATTTGTTCTTTATTACACAATACTGCGAAAGTATTTGATTGCTTATGACGTAAAGACAGAGTTTACACCCGCATTCAGAGACAAAAACAGCGCACGATAACTAATATGGGACTGCTACATGAAAAGAAATAGATAGGAATGAGTACAAAAAGTTATATAGTGTGTGATTATTCAGTAGCTTGTTAATTATGCAGTAAGCGCATGAACTTTCGATCATTTTTCGAAGATATACGATAAAAGATCATTAAAACTGTAGTTTACTGTGAGATCATTGAATTAACCATGTTACGGCTTAGAGTCTTGTCGCAAGACAGATTTGAAAGACAGTAGTTACGATGCATCTCTGAAGTTATCACACTACCGATTGCCATTCTGCTTGATCTACAGGTATGACGCTTTTTTGGTTGGTTTTGTGATTATATTAACTTTGCTGTTTTTGCGTTTTTGAAACTATTGCTACACAACTAAAATTCGAGGTGAAGTAACACAAGAGAAAGGAGAGGATCGCACATTATACATTACCTTGACCTACATGTAGCTGTCAATTGCTTCTTTGGAGATATTAGGTAGCTGTAGAAGTTAAAAGTTACCATAGAGTTTTCTTTCCTTCTGTTTCTTTTTTTGCTATTCTTGACTTGTATTGATGTTTTGTGTATAACATTGTTGAGAGTCTTTATTGTTCTTTAGTAGTAAAATTGAGTAGTACTTAGTAAGGTCTTGTGTATGTTTGTGTATAAAGAAGTAAAATTGAAACTGTGTAATGGGCGTTTAATGTTCAACAACAAACAATCAGAGAGACAAAAACTTCAATTTAATTTAATTTAATTTTGTTTTTTTTTTATTTTTATTTTTAAATGACTTTGAATACTATTTTTCCATTCTTCTTTCTTTCAAAACCATTACTGAGAACTAACTTCAATAAAACTAAAGATATTATTACCATTTTTCTAGTTCCTTCGTTTTCATAAGTACTTCTTTACATTTCAATTGGCAACCTATCAATCAAATCACCCAGAAATAAAAAAAAAACTTATCATCGCCCACCAGGAAAGAAAATAGCAAACATATCCAATTATGTCTCATTCAGTTTACCAAACAACAGGTAAACCTTTGTCAAAGGAGGCATTGTACCGCCAAAGAATGAAGCAAGGTGTCTTTCAATCACCTAGTGCCCCCATTGTTGGTGTTAATAGCAATGCATCAGATACTGCTGCCTTATTGGCTGCGTCATCTGACTTGACTGTCAAGCCATCATATGAACGTACTGTTGCTGTTGATGCACACACGGCTGCCTTGGCAGCTAAACCTAATGACGTCAATATATGGAAAAGACATCACGAGGATTCAGATGCTGCAGAAGCCGCCTTGTCAAGTCATTCAAAAAGTGACTCCTTGACTAGTCAATCTAGCAAACAACCAAATACCGTTGCTAGAGTTGGAATTGCTTCTGCATTAGACAAAGGATCTATTTACAAAGCTGCCCAGGAAAAATCAGCCAGCACAATGACTTCGAGAATTGATCCAATCAGAGATGTTTCAAGATCTGGTATTCAATCAAAATATGGCTCACAATCTTTGAATATTGGTAAAATTAATCAAGTTGCTACAAAGAAATCTAGCAGTACTTTGAATTCCAGATTCAACCCTGAGTTGGACTATAGATCAGGTTTGAAAAAGGAAAAGCCAGCTGAATATTTAAATCAAGAAGAGGAGGATTTGGCTGCTTCTGGAGCAAGCGCTTCTTTAAACAAAACTCCGTCAGTTCCCGATTATGCAACACAAACCAGGTCTAGTACTTTTAAAGCACAAGAAATTGTCAATTCTACTTTATTGGCTGCTGCTGCTGCAAAAGCCAATGATCGTTTGAGTACTTTGAATGCTAATACCCCAGCATCATTGAAAGCTCAAGCTCAGTTATATGCCAATGCCTTAGCTGTTGCACAAAAGAATAGTGACGAAAGAGTCAAAAACAGAGTTGCTGGAGTTATCAATTTGGGTGGTGGATTAACAATTACTCAAGCTGAATTGAATCAATTGGCGGCTACCTATGTGCAACCAGTTATTGACGATATTGAACAAAAAGCTGATTCAAGGAGAGAGATTGAATTATCAAAGAAGCAAAGAAAAGCTGAATTGAAAGCAGCTCATGAAAAAGCTAAGCAAGAGCAACAAGCGGCAAAGGCTAAAGAAAAGCAAGATATTGAAAAAGCCAAACAGGAAAGAGTCGCAGCTAATGAAAAATTAAAGAAAGGAGAGGACACGAAATTGACTGAGCATGAAAAGACTAGAAATGAAGAAGTTGCTGGTAAGCAACTGGAATATGAAGAATTGGAAAAGAAACATGCTGAAGAAAAAGAACAACTTCTTGCTGAAAAGAAGGAAAAACAGGATGAAATTGATGCCGAAGAAGCAGAAAAGAATGAAGAAAGACAAAAAGAATTGGATGATTTACAAGCTGAAAAGGATGAAATAGTTCAACCTGTTTTGGATGAATTAGAGGAAGAAAATGCTAAATTGAAGGAAATCACAGATGAAAGAGATGCATTGGCTGAAGAAGTTGATGGAATTGAACAAGAAAAGAATGACCGTGAAAAAGAAGTTGAGGATTTGAATAATGAACTTGAAGAGACTCAACTTGCCATTGATAAATTGGTTGAAGAATTGCGTCAAGCTTCTGAAAAGCATGAAACCACTGACACAGAATTAGCTGATCTCAAGGAGAAGGAGGCTAAAGCTAAAGATGAACATGCTAATGAAACTTCAAGATTGGATGGAGAAATTGCTGACTTGCAAAAGGAGAAAGAAGCCAAGACTGAAGAGAAAGCCAATAAAAAGAAGGAAATATTGGGTGCTATTGATGAAAAAGTCAAGCATGAGAAGAGGGTTAATGATGAGTTACCTCCACATTTGAAACGTGATATTGATGAGGAAAAACTCAGGGATACTGGCTCATTGTTTGCTGAAGATGAAAAGCCTAAAGCAAAGGCTGTGACCTCAGAAGCTAAGGAAGCTAAACCTTTAGTATCAGACGAAGGTAAGGAAAGCAAGCCTTTGGAAACTTCAAAGCCTTCCACTAGCAAAGCTGATGATGGTGAAATCAAACCTGTTCCTTTGATTGCAGTTGCTGAAAAACATGAAACTCCTAAAGCAGCTGAAGCTGAAAAGCCAAAGAAGGAAGCATTTAAAGCTGTTGAGAAGGACACTGGTGCTGCTGCTGCTGCTGCTGCTCCAAAGGCTGAAAAGAAGGATGTTAAGCCTGCCACCGCTAGTAAAGCTGGTGCAACAAAGGCTACAGAAAAGAAGCCAGTGGAAAAGAAACCAGCAACTGCCACCCCAGCCAAGAAGGAAAAGGCCTCGTTCAGGAAAAGGTTGAGTAATTTCTTCAAGGAACCATCACCAACTAAGCCGACACCAGCTAAGTCAGCTCCAGCTAAGTCAACTCCAGCTAAATCAACTCCAGCCAAGTCAACTCCATCTACCAAAGACGAGACCAAGAAGGAAGTCAAGGAAGAAGCCAAACCCAAAGCCACCACTTCCACCACCGCTGCCGCCACTGCATCAACCACTAAGCAACCAGCCGCTAAAGATGCAGAAAAAGAAGCCAAATCCTTAGATCCAAAATCTACCAAGCGTGCAAACACTGCTGAGACAAAGGATTCTGAAGATGGTGATTATGGCGATTACGATGATGTGGATGATGAACTTTCGTTAAACAAGAAACAAAATGAAAGAGGGTTGTTCAAGGAGGATGTTTTGTAAAGCGGATTAAATAAACCTTTTGTCCTGATTTATTTTTTTGTTGTTGTTGTTGAATGATTGATTCATTCGGATAATATTTTGTTTTTTTGTTTTTTGATTAATTAACTGATATCCCCTTTTCCCGTCAGCTTTCAAAAAGAATGTTGCTGTTGTTGTTGTTGTTGTTATTTTGTAATTTAGTATCGTTGTTTCAAGCTTGTTTTCCATTTTAATAGTTCGTAACTTTAATCAAATTGAGTTTAATTTGTATCCAGAATATCGTAGCTTGACTATAAGGAGAAGAATCGGTTTAGAGTAAAAGAGATACCAAACCGAGCTACACTATTATCGCAGGATTGAAACATTCCATAATAACAGGAATGCTTGGTACAAATTGAAATCAAATAAGATAACAAAAACATGAAAAGCAGTGGTTTTATCTTCAAACCAAAAGCATCAACAACAGACTTTAACTTTTCTGAAACTTGTACCTTCAGACAAACTGAATCACGTTTATAAGCTTTGACCTTGAAACTTTCACAAACGGAATCACTTCGCAGACCCGGGCAGTAGAATACTTTCACTGACCTTTCATTAACTTATCTAATCAACACAATCTCCAACTCTTTTCCCATTTTCCATCAACTATCATCATTCGTCGTTGGCTTCGGACACTGGCTGGCCAGACTAGCACCATTGCACAACTCAGAACAAATCCAGCGACTTCAAACGCGGTCAAAGTGGTTCACCGTAGAACAAAAAGTATTCGATAGTGATATTCGGATAATAAATGGTTCGCGTGTTTTAATCTCACACGCATATTTGGAAGTACCTTGTATGGTTGATTCCTTTGTGAAAACAAAGGAGGGGCACGAAACGGCAATCATTGCATGGGAAAAATCCTTTGACTTTGTCGCGAGGACTTGGTGTTTAATAAAGGATCATCGTTTGCGGTTCCCATGGTAGTGAATAACTGCCGTTTACATCGAGCAGGCAAAGATTAAACTCTTTGCATCAGCATGTCAATACTGTACTCATTCACCATTCGGCTTCGAATTTTTCTCCTATCTTTGAAACTTATAATATGATTAAGCCAAAACAAAAAAAAAAAAAAAGAGGGCTTCCCTTGTAACTCTTCCATCACGAATAAAAAGACAATATTACATATACATTCATCTCATATTGTTATCACCAAACACAGGTCTAAATGTCGGATATACTTCATAAACTAAATTTCAAAGTTGCTGATGCATCATCAGAATACAAGACTAGGAGGAAACATCAAATGATTAGATTTTTCATGTTTGCTGGATTATCTATATTTACATTACGATTTATTAATAAACAGACCAAGATTCGACAATATGTGCCCACTTCATTCCAACAAAATCATCAACCTCCAATCTCCAATAATTTCACTGCTGATGCTGCAGTGGCTATTGGTGCTGGAACTATGGCATGTGGGTCAATTACGGGGATGATTGTGATGGGAACTGCATGGATTTTGGATGTGAGTAGTTTGAAGGAGTTTGGGTATAGGATGAAAGGAATGATGGGTGGATATGAAAAGGAGAAGGCGTTGAGTGAGAAGGAGGTTGATGAGGAGACAAAGATGTTACAGGATGGATTAAATGATTTGCTTGATGGAAAATATGATGAGCATAGTGAGCTGCTGAAGTGAAAAAGAGTGTGATTTGGTGGCTTGATTTTGTAAATAGTGATAATGTTGGCTTGTATAGTGTCAAATGTACATACGTATGTGTACTTTTCATATTGGAGGTTTCGAATTAAAGCTGTTGAGCTCTGTGGAAGAGATCTATTCAGGTTGTTTGTAAAGACGCTTGGACTATTTCAATACTATCAAGTTCTCCTCATCCGCACATTATGCATGGGTGTTGTAAATTTTGCATCTATCCTCCGGTTTCGCTCGGCTGTCTTGAAGTTTGCGGATGATTAATATGAAAGGGAAGTAATTAACGTATACCATCTATCCACCAGTCAGATGGATGCTCATGACGTGGTATGTTACTATCATTAAAAGCTTTACTCTGTCTAGTAGAGAGTTTGTTTCTTGTTAGTTAATGTCTACTGAATGTTTAGATACTGTGCGGCTAATTTAAATTACCGAGGATATTGCGCTACCTTTACCTATTTTTTGCATTTTCGCACAAGTTACATGTAGTAGTAGTCACACTAAAATTCATGTGAAAAGCGGATTACGGAAAAGACGGCTTTTGAACAAACTCTAGTAATCTACGGGAGTTTTGTTATTAGTGGTCATTGTAGCTATCGCACACACAAGCAAGCTTCCTCCCTTTTCATTTGTTTGCGGGAACTTTAAAGATCAGAAAGAAAGATCTTGAGGAGTATTCTTCCATAATCTTTTCTTATCTCAAAATCTCTATTTTACTTGTATTGATGATAATGTATGTTCTTTTTGAATGACACTGTATGCTTAAATAAATCTCTAATGAGATGTTTAAAGTGTAAGCTTAAGCGTATGTCTCTTTCAAAATACTTTCTATGATATACTATGCTATGGATGATTTAATGATGGCAAAAAAATAATTTTCCCCACACAAATGAAGATTACTCTACTCTCTTTTATTAAATCCGCAATAATAGAATAGAATTAAAAAAAACAACAAAAAATCATCCAACACCAAACACACTTAAACTGAACTTCTTTTTTCAAACTTTCTTTAGAAAATCATTTATTTTTTGCAACACACCACCCCCTTTATCACTCAACTCATAGCAACAACAGATACCTTAAGAAGAGTAAAACTGACCCAAAGCTAAACTAATCGTCACCACTAATATCAATACTACACCCCCGACTCACTTATTTCAATCTCACGTGCAAAAAAACTTTTAATTTTCCTAAATGGCTAGGTATTCCAAATCATCCAAATCAAAAGGGTTATCACAACTGGTTGTATTACCAACTTATCAACTAGACTCAAACTTGGTTTTATTACCAGGTATTATCTACAATGTTACATTTTCCCGTTTCAAAGCAGCCGCATTATTGTACAGATTTAAAAATGTGGTTTCGAGAGTATCCATCATCAACAACTTGTTAGCAGAATACAACTTTGATGTTAATGGTAACAACAATAGCAACAATAGCAACACTTCCAACGAACCTACAGATGCAGACAGTACCAACCCAAGTGTCATTTCACAAGATGCCGTGGATGGTATTTCTCTGTTTTACAAGTTGGAAACAACTGTTAATGAAGGAAAAGAAGATGATCTTTCTTTGACTGATGGTCCTGTTAATGACTTTGACTGGTTGACTTTTGCTATTTCTCCAAACTTGGATAAGATTTTGGAATCGAGAAACAAGGAACTGGCTGATTTTTCCAATGTTGTCACGATAGTTCGTGTTGTTGGGATTGTTGATGACTCAACTAATATAAAGTTGACATTACAAGCCCTTACCCGTGGTGTCAAGGTTCCTGATTCGCGTGCTACATCACGTCCAAATGAGGCCAAAATTATTGTTGATTGGAATGCCGAAGTGCCAGATATTAGAAACAAATTCAAGACATTGAGATCAAACTACAAGAAATTGTTCAACTCTATTGAAAAGTTTTTGATCATGTATCGTGAAGCTTTAAAGAATAATGCTGCCATGGGAAGCAGCAACCTTTCATTAACCAAGGATAACTTGAATGATGATAAAAAGCAAGATGAGCAAGATCCAGTAAAGCAAAATTTGTTGACATTGAACCCCTTGGCTAATGCGTTGTACATGCAATTAGCAGGATCGAAGGACTTTAGTAAAGCATTTATGAGCTTGCAACGATTATATTCACAGATTCGTACTACACCATCTTCAGCTGAAGATGCAAAAGTCGATGCAAAGACATATTTGAGATTGATTGACTTGACAACAGCAATCTTGCCATTCCCCAATTATGAAAAGTTGAGGTTGTTGAACAAGTACAAAATTGAAGATAGGTCAGATGCAATCAATGAAATGATGCTGTTATTAAATGGTGTATTTGAAGCTTTGAAACAAAACAATTCATTTGCCAACAACTGGTTCCATAATGAAGCATCTAATGTACAACGAGCAAATGTTGTATCTAATCAACTCAAGTCAATTAGAGTGTTGCTAGAAGGAATGAGCAAGAGGAATAGAGCTGCTGCTCAAAAGCAGTCACAATCGAACCAACAAGCAAAGTCTCCGAATTCAGCAAATTCAAGAAACACACGTGCAAATGGCTCGAATGATAGAGGAGATTACGAAGAAGGCGAAGATGATGAAGATGATGAGTTGCGAGTTATCGCTGACTTTATCAAGAACAAGTTGCCTACTATTACCTCATTATCTCCTGATTCCAAACGATTAATTATGAAGGATTTCAAGAGGATCAAATCAGCTGCAAATTCACCAGGAGGTGGTGGAAATGCTGATTTCCATGTGATTAGAAATTATTTGGAAATTGTTATGGATATCCCATGGGACAAGTATGTTAGCAAGTTCAAAACCAACAAGGAGATTGATTTGAAAGCAGCAAAAGCTCAATTGGATAAGGATCATTATGGTTTGGAGCATGTCAAGAGAAGACTTATTCAATATTTGGTAGTTTTGAAACTTTTGGGTATTAATGCTGCAAAGGTTATTGATGAGGATAGAAGTAAAAACTCTGAAAACAAAGCCAACAACCAAAAAGATGCCAATTCAAGTGAACAAAATGGCATTCTTATTGCTAATGGCGATGAGACATATCGTGCAAAGCAAAAGGCTCAAGATCAAGTTGACAAATCAATGGAAGACTCTCAATTTGAAGAAGGTGCTCTTGAAGCAATCAGAGTCACCAAGAGTAATAAGTCCCCAATCATTGCCCTTGCTGGACCACCGGGTATTGGTAAAACTTCCATAGCTAAATCAATTGCTACTTCATTGGGAAGAAATTTCCAAAGGTTATCGTTGGGTGGTATCAAAGATGAAAGTGATATTAGAGGCCATAGAAGAACTTATGTTGGTGCCATGCCAGGACTTATCATTCAAGCCTTGCGTAAAGCTGGTTGTATGAATCCAGTTATATTGTTGGATGAAATTGATAAAGTTGTTGGTGGAAACTCTGGCGCTACAAAGTACAATGGTGACCCGTCAGCAGCATTGTTGGAAGTATTGGATCCAGAACAAAACAGCACCTTTATTGACCACTACTTGGGTTTCCCGGTTGACCTTTCACAAGTTATCTTTATTTGTACTGCTAATGATCCATACAATATGACAAGACCACTCTTGGACAGATTGGAATTGATTGAAATGGGTGCTTATGATTACAATGAAAAGATGATTATTGGTAAAAGATACTTATTACCAAGACAAGTGAAACGTAATGGGTTCCCAGTATCTGACGAACACAAGGTTGAAGAGTTTGTCAATATTGATAAAGCAGCATTGAAGAAGATCATTATTGATTACACGAGAGAAGCAGGAGTTAGAAACTTTGAAAGAAAATTGGGAACATTGTGTCGTTTCAAAGCAGTTGAATACTGTGAACAATTGAACGATGCTTCGAGACACTATAATCCCCACATCGATGAAAATGATTTATCTATTTACCTTGGTGTTCCATTTGCCAGTGGTGATTTCACTGCTAATGAGTCCACATCAATTGGCAATTCTAGAATTGGAGTTGTAAATGGATTATCATACAATTCCGAAGGTTCAGGTTCTGTGTTGGTGTTTGAAAGTATTGGATTTGATAGGAGAACAGGAAATGATGACAACAATTCATCCAGTGCTGGATCGGGTGCTAATTTGCACATGACTGGACGCTTAGGTGAAGTATTGATGGAGAGTGGTAAAATTGGTTTAACTTTTATCAAACTGATGATTTACAAGGATTTGCTAAAATATGAAAAGGAGCAAGGTAAACAAAACACCTCGGCTTTACTTCAAAAACTCAACAACTTGGATATTCACATGCATGTACCAATGGGAGGAATACCTAAGGATGGACCATCAGCTGGTGTCACCATGGCATTGCTGTTTTTGTCAGTTTTGTTGGATAAGCCCGTACCTACAGATATTGCCATGACTGGGGAAATCACTTTGCGTGGGTTGGTGTTGCCTATTGGTGGAGCTAAGGAGAAGTTGCTTGGTGCTCATTTAAGCCATGGAATTAAACGTATGATTGTGCCTAGAGAAAACAGAAAAGATTTGATTGAAGAGTATTCAAAGAGTATATTGGAAGAAAAGCATGAGGGTAAGCATAGCAAGCCATCTAAAGATGCCAGTCATGGTCATGATGGTGGTGATTTGAATTTCCTTAATCAATTGTTGAAGGATAATGAAGATGTTGATTTTAAAATGAATGATGTCGAAAAGTTCTATTTGAAGAAATATGGTATTCAATTGTACTATGCTCGTGAATTTTATGATGTTATAAAGATTGTTTGGAATGAGGATGATGTACTTTTGAAAGAAGAATCAAACCAAAAGAGATTACTTGAATATCGTATTTAGATGAATTAAACAATTCTTTTATTTGAAAAAGCTATGTAGTTTATCCCTATTATTATCTTCTTCTTTTATTACCTCCTTCACCTTCGTCACCAAGTCTTCTCTTTTTACCTTCCTTTGCAAAATACTCCTTCTTTCTCTCTTTCTCCTTTTCCTTTCTCAACTCCTCATTCTTGGCAATTTTCTTCAACTTCTCCTTAAATTTCTCATCCTTCTTGGTCTTTCGTTTAACATCCTTTTCTTTACGAATCGTGGCAATCTTTTGCATCAAATCACGCGCCTTCTTTTCTTCACCACCCAAAACCACAGCTCGTTTATTCATATAACTCTGTTTCTTTTGTGGCTTCATTTGATGAATTTGTGACTTGAATGGCAAATCAGCTTGGATAGATTTAGGCACTCGCAATGGATTGAAACGACGTTCAACTCGTTCAATCTTCTTGTATTGAGAATCATCTTGTAATGGAGTAGCAATATTGTTTTCGGCACGAACTTGACCCGTTAATCGCATACCTTTCCATTCAGAATGATGATTAAGTAACAACGAAGTGACTGGATTATAAAACTTTTTAATCTTGATGGGGTACCACGTCTTGAGGAAAATAGTATCAGACATCAAAATCTTGTCTTCAAAAGTAGCTCGGAAATATCCATCGGGTTTCGATAATGCACGTTTAATCTCACCTCGGATCCCACTAACGGTTCTAATTTGTGCTCCTTCAAATTTAGCAACTTCTAAAGCATTGGAAAACATATCTTTGATAAATGCCGTGTTTCTGTAAATCTTGTATGGATGCCCCACCAATTTCAACTTTTTGACAATCTCAACTGATGAATTGACATCCTCAACAATACCAGTTGCCGCCACTCTAAATGACCCTGTAGTGGACTTGTTATCAACGATATTGAACCCGACAAATGTCGTATTTGGAGCAACTAAAGGACCGTAAAATGACGCAAAACAATACGCATGCTCAGGAGTATACTTCAACATTCTATTTCTCGTTCGTGAATCAGATGTCGTGTATATAGGCAACGTTTGGAATCGACGCCAACCCAATGATAAAATCAATGGATCTTGAGACTTTAAAATCTTTTTGTGCCATCTATGTCTTCTAATTCTTGAATTCATTATACCAAATCTCATTTCAGTAGCCAATAATCCACCAAGAACCAAAGGGTACTCGGGAGTGAAATTGTCAACAAACTCACATGGCAATGAATTGAAAACAATCTTGACGTAGGATCCAGCACGATACCCTTCAATCTTGATACGTTGCTGTTGGTCCATTTCCTCATATTGAGCCTTGTTGATTTCCAATTGCTTGGCCATTTTATTCTTTTGAAACTCATACCATGTTTCTGCTTCAGTGTCACCTTCTGGGTCATCGGCACCAAATTCACGATCTTCTTCTTCTTCAAATTGGGTCTTCAATTTTGCCTTTTTTGCGGCATTTAGTTGACGCTTTTGTTCAACTGTGAGGTTTTCATCATCTTGGATAAGTGCATCGTCTTCTCCTTCAGCTTGCTCTTCAGCGTCAAAGTCGGCAAAGTCATCTTCGTCATCGTCTTCATCATCGTCTTCATCGTCATTGTCACTGGATCGTGATTTTCCATTCGTAGAACTTTGACCTCCTTCTCCATCTTCCAAATCTTCAAAATCTCCATACAATTCTTCATCATCATCATCATCATCAACCCCATTTTGCTCACCATTCTGCTCCTCCTCATCATTCAACTTTGGAGCAGTCAATAACCTCTTTTTCAAAATAGCATATCCATTCTCATACTCCTCATCACTATCAGCTTCAGCAGGCTCTGAAAACCTTTTCCTCAATTCTTCAACAGGGGAAAACTTGGGCTTTGAATTATCCAAGTCTTCACTCAGGTCCTTAATAACCTTCTTTTTGAAAAAATCTCCATCTTCATCATCATCATCTTTCTCAATGTCTTCCTCCTCTTCGTCCTCTTCATCATCAGCTTCACCCATCCATCTCTTGATGGCATCAGCTGGGTCGATATTTGTCATATAAATCAATTTATTAATATCCCATTTCCTCTTACTCGATCCTTTTAATCTCGAAGCAGCAGACTTGTAAGAATTGTCCTCCTCATCATCAGACGAAAGTGCTGAATCTTCAACATACTCCAATTCCTTGTCGTTATACTTGTTGTTATCGAAATCAACCTCTACTAATCTAGGTTCTCTACCTTCTTCATCTTCATCTTCATCTTCATCCTCCTCATCGGATTCAGCATCATCAAATTCATCATCTTCAGAGACGGACTTTCCATACACTCTAGCTTTCCTCATTGATGTTCTACCAGTATCAACAATTGTTTCTTCATCACCATCTTCGTCAGATAAAAGACCAATTTCTTGCTCACTCTCATCCGACTCTTGCGACACCTCATTCCTCAATGCACTCGAATTTGAAAACAATTGCAACCCAGGTCCATCTTCAAATCGTTCCGCCATAGTCTTGGCAACATCTTGTAAATTAGTAACCATGGTTTCACCTTCACCTTTAATTTCTCCATCAACATTACCACTAGCATTGAAACTTTCCTTATCTCCAACATCAATATACACGGCATCTTTATCAACAAGAACTCCACCAACATCAGACATTGGCGCATAGATAATCTTTTGTTTATCTTCCAATCTCTTCCTTCTTCTAGTGGTCTTGGCTAATGGTTCACCCAGTTCGGCAGCAGCTTTAATCCTTTCTCTTTCCAATTCTTCCAATTTCTGCTCAAAATATGGCGTTGGGCACGGATCAGGTAATTTTTCCACTGACGACACAGCATAATCGCCAACACCAGCAATGTGAACATTTGCATCTTGATATGGCAATGGGGTTCCATGGAGGTACCCATATACAGCAACTTTTCGATCACATTTGGGGTTCTCAGCAATCAATTGTGGATGAGTCAAATCTGTAATTCGATCACCCAATAAGTACGGATGTTCATTTCTCCACTTTAATGGTCTGAATTTCATCACTGAGATGAATCTACTCAAGTTGAGAATTTCTCTATCAGGGTAACGGCCATTGATGACTCCAGAAAGATAAAATAATTTGGCCCCTTGATAAACCTCGGTCCAGAACCGATGTTTCAATCTCTTTTTAGATGTTCTTAAAGTCGATTGTGATTTGAAAAGATCTAGGTGTGTAGCTACTCCCAATACTCTAGGCATACCATGATGTTGAGCAATATTGAGAAACTCCATCGTCTCCATCTCCAATCCATAGTTTCCATCAATTAAAAGAAGTACCAAATCGGCAATCTTGGCCACATCAATCATCGAATTCAAATCATTATTCACTTCAATAAAAGTCAATCGTCTTCTTTTCCCACTGACTACAGTAATGGGACCTTTAATTTCAGTCAAAGTGGTCTTTGTCAATCGACGAATCAAAGATTTGATCAAGGTGGATTTCCCAGTACCTGGAGGTCCAACAACGGCAACGATAACTGGTGGAGGATCATCATCGGGGGTACGATCAACCATGGGCACGTGTAGTTTACGTTCATTGACATCGTGGGATCGTCTTGCCATTCTTTCCAATTTTCGGGGTGCTGCTACTGCAAATGCCTTTTTGTTCTGGCCATTTTGATGTAGTTTCTTTTTGGCTCCTGTTTTCTTGGTGGCTCCTCTATGAGCCTTATTGGATTGTTGCTCCATGGTGGGAGAATAGTCTGTTGGAAGATGGTTTGGTTGAAGTAAAAGATGTGCTATTTTGTATGGTCTTTAAATTTTTTTTTTTTTGCTTTTCAAATTTCCTCATCGCCTAGAAACACTTTGTGTCATATAACTCACACAAAGTTTTTGCAACATTACAAATTAAGAAGGAAACCATATACACAACAGTCTGCTTAGGAGTCACTACCTCAGTATTGTTCGAGCCAGTAATGGGTCACTTATCAGCCAATATACTACTTCCATTACTACTACTAATCATCCTCCTCCCAGAATCTACCCAAGCAACATGGCTCTTCACAAAACACAATATATGCAACCCATCACAACAGCAACAACAACAACAACCATTCACAGGATTCAAAATCATCCGCCAATACAAAATATCCGGCTACAATCCACCTGTATCTATGCATTTCCTAACTATTGCTCACTGCAACGCGGGGAAAGTTGATTATAAAAAAGTTCTTCGAACGCAGTCGAATAAGTTCATTGATTGGGATGTGCCTTTTTGTTTGTTGAAGCCAAGTGTTAGTGAGGCGGTAGTTGGAGTAGTGGATGAAGTGCCTAAGCAAGGTGAAAACAATGGCCATTCGAGTTTTGAAAATGAGTATATGAATGTATCTTCACGAGGAGGACAACAACAGAACCTACAGACAGCAAAGGTTCCCAGCAGTAGGGTCCTAAACACAATCAAGCGTAAATCTATCCAAATCAATGACTTGATCCGCAAGAAATTTGATACAACAATGGAGAAATTAACAAATGGGAAATGGATAGAATATAGTGGTAAATCCAACAATGCCTTCAGCAATAAACAGCAGGCACCATTATCAACTGATCAGTACAACAAACTCGATGGCTTTTCAACTCATATCCAACAACAGTCCGCTCTATCTCCCTTACACACGGCACTAACTCAAGAACTAAACAACCTAATCTGTTTCAAAATGGCAAGACGGAAAAGATATGCCAAACGTAAAGTATCCTTCTTTATGCCCCATACATTTGTCGGAGCAATTTACGAATGTTTAATACCATTGGATCAAAAGCATGAAATCTTGAAATCATTAATCAATAGCAACAAGGAGGGATTGGAACAGAATCATAGCCTGGGGAGCTTATTACCACTTTCCAATCACCAATTCTTCATGGTGATGCAAAACTTCCCCATGAAATGTGATTCTCATTTATCGAGACCACTCGCACCCTTATTCGCAGAAGACTCAACCAAGCAATGGTTTGAAAACAAGTTTCATCATTTGTTAAACCCCAAATTCATCCAAACTATTCCTTACTTATCAACACCAGCTCCTCCAGCTGCAACATCCTCATTAAAGGCAGCATCAGCTGCATTGGCTTTACTTCAACAACCTTTGCAACTCCTAAGCACGCCATTCAAACTACTCGGGTTTCCTCTACCACAACAGCCGGCTCCACAATTGAACACCGCGATACGCCCATTTTCCTCCTCTTTCTCATCCTTTTCTTTTGCAAATACTGGTGACACAACCTGGGCTGATAAAATCAACGTTAATGAAGATTACAACTACAATGAGATTGATTTACACTTGATAAGTAAAACGGTAGCATACCTGGCCAACATCCTCAATAAATTGATTGCTCCATTGGATTTCAATTGGTTAGTTAAGGGGTATAATCGGGCCAACGTAAATGAACGAGATGCAGCATTCACTCTTGATAATGAGCCTGTTGGTCAAGACAGTGGTGGTGATGGTGAGTCACATCAACTTTTGCTGTCTGATGGATATTCATGGGATCAAAAAGTTAGTTATTGGTTAGCTTCATTAAATGAGAAATATATTAATCGAATCTTGTTACAGATCGAATCCAGCTGGGACAGATTGAATATCGACTAAGGTTCTTTTCACTTACTGGAGTCTACACTTCATAGAAAGCCCACACTTCTATTCAATGAAAAATGTTTTATTTTAAACGATAAAATCTAAAACGAAGATTTTTTTGCAACTCCCTCTCTCCTATATATAAACCGTTGGTATGGGTCCTAATAATACAATAAATGAAAAAATTTCGTCCTCCTTGAGTAGTGATGTATGAGAAAAACCTTTTGGGTAAATAATGGACAAAATGTCCATATTCAAATTCAACAAGGGTTTTATGCTTTCTCCACTCAACATGCATTCTCTAGAAAAAAACGACCGAAATAGTATCTGTTTGAGAGCCATATGCCTCTATGCCACCACACCTTCTCTTTCTAGTCTCTCTCTCTCTCCATCTCCAATTATCTTTGTACGTGCCATCTCTCTTTCCCTTAATCAAAGGATATTCAACTTGTGGGTAGGATTCGACCTAACCATATCTGATGTGCTGCTCTCGTTACGTGAATGCCCCTTTGTGCCACCTTCGTCATGGATCGGATTTGGTCTTAGAAACTGTGCCAGTTGATTAGTATGTGGCGTAAAGTCCAATTTATCATTTGAATCTTCCTCTTCATAATCATCATCAAGGTGTAATGTGTCGCTGATTCTGGTCATGTTTGCATTGTCACTACCATCACTATTATGTTTCCTATCAGTAGTCTTTTTTTTCGATAGTTTCCTTGCAAGTTTATTCTTCCATTCACCAAACGTTGACGTTGCTCCCGCAGCAGCGGTACCTCCACCTACTGCAGCTCCAGTGGCTGTAGCAGCACCTGCGCCTCCTCCTCCTCCTCCTACTCCTCCAGTAATCTGATGTTGACCACGTTCATCGGAGTACATAGATTCCGACTCAATTAAATCAGCATTGTGATTATTAGTGAATCTGGATGGCCGTATATGCTCTGGTGTAGTAGATGAGGAAACTTCGTCTGCACCTTCTCTTGATACATCGTTCAATTTATACATTTGTGATTCCCAATCGGTTGAATGCTCTTGTGCAGCAATACCCAATGCAGCCAATTCATTATTTCCACTACTATTACCATTCTTCTCATTATAGTCTGGTGGGGTATAGTTTTTGTTTTTAACTGACGACATTCTTTGGAATGAAAAACGATCATCTTTAGCTGGAGCAAATCTGGCATCAGGGTTTTTACTCAATACTGAAAATAATGAAAGGACAATAATGAAAATCAACAATATAAATGAAAATGCGGCATTAAGAATGAAAAACACCCATCCCATGATTGAAGCAACTTGTGCTGGTTGACCAAAAATGTCAGAAAAGAATAAAAATAAAAATGAATTAATTGTAGTGACAATGGCAATCATATAATTCATTATATTTGTTGGTTTGTTTAAAAATGGTTTAAGCCAAAACAAGACAATAGTGTAAGCCAAATCAGCAAGGAAAACTGGCCAAACTGAAACTTTACCACCAATGGATTCTTGACAAAAGGCAATGAATATACCTTTGAAAACATTATATCCAAGCAAAACCATTCCAAACCAATAGTATTTGGCATGAAACATTGTGTACAAGAATCCATATTTTTCCAAAGTCTTTTGCTCTCCATACAACAAGGCAGCTGGATTGTGAAACTTGCGTTTTGATAAACGTCCAATACGTAAAACATTGTAAAAACACCAACCAAATACAATAATCATTAAAAGGAGAAATAAAACTGCCAATACAACAACAGCAGCAGAATCAACTCTTGTAAACTCCCATAATGAAAATATGGTCAATTGAGTAGATCCAATCCAAATATATCTCAAAAGTGATCCTTTAACAACATTACTAAAATTGGATCTGAAAATGGAGAATCGGCGAGGATTCAATTTGCCAAATCTTGTCAATAAGACAACAATTGATTTGGAGAAAATCAATAATCCCACCAACAAATAACCAATAAGGATAAACCAAGTATATCCGGTGGGCACTATGGACGTTGATTCGATATGTGTGTTATGACCAATTCTCCTAATACCACGCAACACAATTAAATAAGTGTTTGAATACAAGGAATAGTCTAATCCACGTTTGGCAAAATCAATCACTTTTTTACCCAAATACAGGGATTCATACTCCAATGCACGTTTACTTCTTTGAACCAAGATTTGTTTAGTCTCTCCGGTAAAATAAGTTGTTGGAGTTCCGCCAGTCAGTTGAACATACCATCTAAAAATCTTTTGCATAAACTTGATTTCAATTAAACCCATCGACCAAGCTAAATTCTCAGCCCAAGCACTAGCAATTGGTGGCATTCTTTCAACAGCTTGCATCGATACAATAACAACACTTTGGAAGTAGAGGAAAAGAGCAACTGCATTGGCAGCAATGTGAGAAGCTGCGTTTGAGTTTCCAAAAGTTGACAACATGGCAGCAATTAACAAACCTAAACCAGCAATAACGGCAGTGGCCCATTTGACACCAGTTTGACTAACTGATTTACCATTTACAAAACTAGCTTGAAGACAGGATACTTTGTCACCAGATGATTGGTCACGAACAATAACTCTAACCACAGCATCAATATCTGGCACTTGATAAGCAATACCTGGAATTTGACTAGTATATTTTGAACTAATGTATTGAACTGAATCCACTTTAATTTGTCCTGGGTAAAGAGGACAAAATTGTTTCCAACCAATGTCACATAAATTGACATCTTTTTCGATAATTAAAAAACCATAAGCATAAACTTGAACATGAGCCAAAACATTTCCTGAAATTTCTGTATTTAAATCAAGGGTATATCGTAAAGCTCTAGTATCTGGGTCAAAAGTGACATTAAAAGTTTGCGGAGTGATTTGTGATTGTTCCATACATGTGACTAATGAAGAAGCTGACAAGTGTCTTCTAGCATGAGTTGGTGTAATGAGGAGGCATAATGATAATAATAGTGAGATGGATGTGAATAACCTCAGAACTTGTATATGTAGCATTATGGCGAGGGAAAAGACTTTTGTATAATGTTGAGGGAAGGGGGGGGAAGAGTGTTGTCTTTGGCTTTTTCTAAGATAATAGTAGCAAATAGCAAGAAGAAAAAGTCTTGGGTTTGAGTCTGAGGTTGAGTTGTTATAATATCTCAAATCCAAGAAAAAAGGGGGATTATTATTCAACAGGTGATGATTCAATATACGATGAAAAAAAAGAAAAAAAAAAGAAAAATGTTTTTTCTGGTGATTCCTCTTTAAGGGGGTAAAGCGAGTGAGTAGGATGATATGGGGTATGATTATGGTTTGGTTTGGTTTGGTGTATATGATCTTGCTGTGTGTGGTTGATTCGGTTGTAAAAAAAAAAAAAAATAGTAAGGAAAAGTTTTTTTGGGTTTGATTTAGGAAAAGGGGTGTGTCTGATATTATTAAGTGTATGTGTATGTGTGTATGTAGGAAAAGTAGTGTATTTTGATACAAATTTTACAAAAAACTGCAACAAGAGCAAACAATACAACCCAAGCACAGCACAGCCTATACAAACTATATACAATACACAATATCCAATATTGAGCTATAAAATACAGGTGTATCTACCGTAGGGGATAGAGTATTGTATTCCCGTCTTATAGAAAAGATGAGAGAAACCAGAGGAGAAAGAACACTGAGTACGCAAGTAAAGAACAAGAATTTAACTAAAAACAACTACTTTATGTAAACAGCGGTCGTGTGCCTGTGTCAAAAATAGAAAGCTAATTTATATGAGAGAGATAAAAGCTTTACTCTAAGCTCCTAAACAAACCATTCATTAGGTTCAAGGTATACAACATCAACATGGTGTCAAAAGTAAGCTGGATGTGTTGTGTTGTGTGGATAATATCAAAGTATATTTCACGCGATTCTTTCCTTCCCATCAATTTAACTTTTGTGTGTGTTAACATACTAAATGTGCATATATATTTTGTTTTGTTTTGTTTGTTTGTTTATATATAGTAACGCATTGTATATATATTTTTGTGTTGTACACGTGCAAAAAGAGTCTAACTATGTACGCGTTATAAATATCGCATCGCATTGCGCATCTCCACGACGAGATGTAAGATGGATAAAGATATTGTGTAGTACTGACTACTACTACTACTACTATGATTGTGGCTTATACAACTAGTTTTGTGACTTATACAACTAGTACAGCCTTGAAAGAACCAAAAAAAATTGTCCAAAACCCAACATATACAACCTAATTGACTTGAATTTTTACTCACTACCAACCAATGCAAATGTAACAGATCTGATGCTATCCCACTTTCATTACTGTAACTTTAAAACTTTTCACTAATCTACTCCTCTCGCAATGCTGCTATTGAGTCCACACAAATTTGTGTGTAACATTAGATTCGAGGTCTTTTACAAAATGAATATGTATTTTCACGGAAAAATTTCAGAGCAACAAACTAATACCTATGCGATTGCTCTTGTTGACTTGATATGTACTATTTGATACTTACTTTTCAGTAAAGGTTGGTTGTTTCTTAAAATGTCGTGCGCAATCTTTCCGAAATTGGGAAGCGCAAAATCATCTATCATATGCAGGTATAAAACTGACTTTTTTTTTTTGCTTTGTTATCCTATGTGTTAACTATAGACCTAATAGTAAAGGATTCTACGAACTATTGGAAATCTCTTCTTCCTATTTATTCAGGTATAGCTTTTACTTACCTGATGTAGCAAGTGTCTGTCTGTATAACTGTCACCTCTATTCGTATGATTTTTATAAAGACAGACAATGAATATAGAATGTGAGACAACTGAAACAGACAGACAGACAGACAAAAAAATAAATAAAAAAATAAATTCATCAAAATTGGTATTGTAACAAACAAACAAACAAACAAACAAACAAACAAGCAGAACCATACAAACAAGAAGAAGAAGAAGGCTCAACTTCAATCAATCAATCAACAGCAAACTAAGCTACACTTACATATATATATAACACTTGACATTATTGTTATTTGTATGTATTACACACCATCAAAATTACAGTTGCTTTAACATCTCATTTTTACAACCAAAAATATATATTAATCAAATACAAAGAGCTTAACATTACACTACAGTAACACTATAACAAAATTACATTGAATGTCTAACTATATCAAAGATATTGAAGAAATACCCAGCTTGAAACCACCTCAAGAGACATTTGTTGATGATCCAACTTCATTACAAGATATTCATTTAGATGAATTGGTATTTGATCTATCTAATGGGTTGAAAAATATGAATAATCTTCACATCTATCATGTCATCTACATTTATTCAATATTTATCAAATTTACAATCAGTTTACAACAACAATATCCAACACTTTATACTAAATTTAGACAACAACAATTGGAACAATTACAAAAGGAAAAAGTAAAAGAAGAGGAAGAGAGGAAAGGAGACTATAGCTCCTTAAAGAAGAGGAAAATAACTCCTAGCCCTGAAACTAGTGAGAATAAAAATACTGTTAATACCACTGAGTCCTCTTCTATAGTATCACCCTCGGTGTCTAACTCATCCACCACAAACACAATTGCATCTTGTTCTTCTTCTGCTTCCACTTTAAATACAGAGAAACTGGAGGATAATAAATCAACTTCAACTGAATCTGCAGCTGCAGATGCAGGTGCTCAAGTAAATGTTGATGATGGGAAAACAGTTGTTGAAAGTGACTTTACAAATGAAAATGATTTGTCAGACATTCTTTCACTTGATAGATGTGATAGTGATGAAATATTATTCAGTGATGAAAATATTGACAATATAAACTTTAATTACAATAGTAATGGGAAAAGAGGACCAGACGATGATGGAAGTTTATCTCCAGGTAACTATGTTCCCATTGAATCACTACTTGAACAATTCAATTTAAGCGAGTGCAGTAACAACTCATCAGAAGAGGATATAGCTGCTGTCTCCGCTATATCTACTTTTACCACGCCAACACATAAACTTCGTATCCCCACCACTAAATCCAACTATGCCAAATCAATATTATCTGAAGTAGACTATGCACAGCAAAAGACAAACACCCATTCTACTCAATTAGTTAAAGTTTTCCAATTGATTAAAACTCCCAGCTTACCTATTGATCAATTCTTATTACGAATAAAACAATATTCACCATCAATTTCCATCCCAGCTTATCTTCATTCAATTTACATTTTATTCAAATTAACAACATTGTTATCAACCGTTAGTTTGACAACAAATAATTCATATCGATTTGTAATTGGATCATTAAGAACTTGTACCAAGCTATTGGATGATGTTTACCAAAAACAACTGAACTTCACTCACGTTGTTGGGGTCGGGTTACGTGATTTATCGAAAATTGAAGTCAATTTTGTTTATTTGATTAATTTTAATTTTAACTTACAATGTTTGGAACAAACTTTGGCAAGATTTTTACAAGTGGAATTTGTTCAATTGTGTCAGTTTATGAAGTTGGAATTGAATGAAGTTTATAATGAAGTGATTAACAGTTTTTAAGAGGAAGAGCTAGGTGGTGGTCACAATTGGGGAATGAAATTTCTCCTCTTTTTTTTTTTATGTTTAACGTTGGATTTATGATGATTTACGTACGATTTGTGGATCTTACGGTTACTTTACACTGGATCTCGGACTTTACGGATTATGAAAATTGCATTCTATTAAAAATGGACTTTTTAACTATTAATATGTACATATGTGTAGTATAAATTATATGATGATTTTAGAGAAAAAGCGCAAAATCAAAATAAAAGGAATCACCTTCTATCACACCCTTGAGTTCATAACAGCCGAAAGGAAAACTACACTGGTCAAAAGCCATCCACTCCACTCTGTAACGTGATCCCAAAAAAAAAACATGCGGCTTCTGTGGCTCGAACACAGTACCTCCAGATCTTCAGTCTGACGCTCTCCCAGGTGAGCTAAAGCCGCTAAAAGAAAACCCACGCCGGGATTCGAACCCGGAATCCTTTGATTAGAAGTCAAAAGCGATAACCATTTCGCCACGCAGGCGGTTTCTTGCTTTTGGAAAATTGCTGGTTTTCCCGACGAGCTTACTTTTGGGCATGTGATACATAGTTAAGGAATTGAGGAGAACGTATATGGGTGTAGTATAATACTTGCCGTGGCAGGTGATGAATGGCTTTTGATTAGAGCGAGTATTTTGATATACCTCCCTCTGAGCATGACCTTGGTACTTGTGAGCCTTAGTTTAGTCCATGCAAATACGTCGGTAAAGATTCACAAAGAAGCTAAAAGTTATTCGTCGCTTTAATCTCTTTTCAAAAAAAAAAAATCACAGAAAAACTTTCACAGCTGAAACCAAGAAATAGATTCAAATGAATGAAGGAAACCCTTGGTTAATATAATATCGTACATATCTTGTTTGTAGTATTTGTTTTGTCAAGTATTTGTATTGGTTGCAAAAATTTGTACAAAAAACTTTGAAAAAAAAAAATAAAAAATCAAAATAACTATCAGAGTATCCTTCAAGTTGAGCTTGAAAAAAGTGTTAGAAGTCTATGTTACTAAGAATGGCTGTTTTAGAATATTACTCATATTCACTTTGTCATAGCATTTGATGCAGATGCAGATGTGGATATGTATGCCGTAGAAGGCAGAAAAAAAAAAAAGAGTCATTTAATAAATGCATAAAGTCCGGATTCAACCGTTCAACATAAAAATAACTTTGAGTGTAATAGCAACTACAGGGAAGAAGTTAGTAAAGTGACTCATTGCCTTTAAGGAGACACCGTTCATTCCTCATGCTTTAGTCTTTTGTGGGTTTAGAAATGTGTCATTTCAGACACATGGCTCATTGTACACGACCATTAGTCCTTATCTATTGTTATCTATAGAGAACAGAGGATATTGTACAAACACAGCCAAGTTTCTTCTGTCACTTGTTTCTCTTTTGGCTCTTGAAGAGCAAATGGCTCAGTATATAAGTTGGTATTTACTGGTCTGCTTCTGGCGTGGTGGTGTGGTGTGTTGTTGTTTCTTATCTGAATGACTTTTTACACTTTTGTTTACAAAAATCTAACTTTTGTGTAATGTTTATAGCAAAAACAGAAAAAGAACCCCACGAGGTCTCAAAACCATCAACAACAACAAAACTAAACCAAACCAAACCAAAACAAACCACTATTCCATATACGGTTTTCTTTCTCATAACTCACACTGCATTAAATACTGCTGCTTTTGACTCATTCACTAAAACAAACACTTCAACTTTATATATACACACTAACAACTTTCCTCATTAGCTTCTCCCTTTTGCCCCTTTTCCCCACATGTTAACTGCAAGACTTCGACCATTACCTAAACCCGCCAAAACATCAATGCGAAGAAACAGAGGAAAGGTACTTGACGATACTGGAATAAACACTGGTGCTGCTGCTGGAACAACACATGCTACGAATGATCCTGCAACTACAAACCATTGCCACCACTTACACACAACCTCACGTCATCACCACCCAGCAACACAATCAAAACACTCAATCCTTATCCCTAGTCCATTGAACGCTTTGCTTCATTCAGACAGGCACATGAAATACCATTTTTACAACCTAGGTGGTGATTTCATTAGAGTATCAGCATATCGACGCTTTAAGCAATTGTTTCGAATAGGTGGCGGTTCCCTAATTAAAGAAATTGTATTTGATTTATCAACGTTTTTGAAACGGGAATTAAATGATGAAAAATCAGGCTTCCATTTACAATTCAAAAACTATTTAACTTCAAACAGTACAATTTTACAGAAAAAGGAAACTAGTTGGTGTGTTTGTGATCATCAGTTTGGATTGCGTAATTGGTTATTTATTGTATTTGGTTACATGTTGCAAACTTATAAAGAAGAAGAAGTCTATGAATGTTTGGATGATGTGATTAAAATGTACCTAAATGCAAGAAAGAATCGACTTGATCCTGATAATATTCGAATCATACGTGATGAACGGGATAATTTTACATTGGCCACGTTTCAGAACTATATAAACACAGTCGAAATTCAGGAAGATTTATTATTTGATAAAAATAATAGCTCCAATTGATTTGTGACTATTTCATCAGCTTATAACCAGAGGATTTACTTACCACCATTGCCCAAGTTACACAATCGAGATTTATTAGTCAAGGCATTGATGCATAAGGAATTTTATCGATTGTTATTGGATCCTCGTCATAAGTTTGCTCAAACTATGCAGTCACACAATTATGATTTATCATTTGGTGAATATGGGTTAATAAGGAAGGAAATTTCATTTCTTGATGGGTTAGGTGATTTCTTTCTTGCTCAGGAAACTTCAAGACTTATATTTGACTTATGTCGTAGCAGCAGCAGCACTGGTGGTGGTGCTGGTGGTGGTGCTGGTGGCGACAGTTCCATCCTTGACGCCAATGTTAGTGCTCAAACTTACAACTTGCTTAAAATGATTCTCGCTACAAACACATTGATGTCAAAATTGACCAAATGTTACAACTTGTACCAAGGTCTCAACGACCCCATAATCAACACAAGAATCGCCAATGAATGGATTCCTTACACCACAACAGGAATTTTGCCTCGTGATAAAGACCTCAATGAAGTTCGAATTTACGAGGAAGAATTCCTTGGCGATTTTTTTGAAAGTTATATGGCGGCTTTGTTGATTGAACAGCCTCAAGTTGCAAAATCATTCATTAGAGAAATTTATAAACGGTTGATTTCAGTGATGACAAAGACATTACCTCCTGAAGTGACGTATCAGAATTGGACTACGGATATATTGGGTAGAAACATATATGGAAAGAAGGAGGTTGTATGAGGAGGCTTTATAGCTAGTTATTTTGGTTCCATTTATTAATACACAACTTTAAAACACGAATTTGATACAAATAACAACAACGATGTATGTACACCATCCCACTAACGCTTATCTAGAAAATAAGTTCTTTTTGAGATTGTTTCTCTTCTTCACACTCTTATCATCAATAGTTGAACTCGACAAGAATAATTGACTTCCAGATCCTTCGTCTTCATCTTCATCACTACTAGTACTATCACTTCCCGAAGACAAATCACTGTCACTACCAATCACCGACTCAACTTCATTACCATCAGAATCAGAATTAAAATCTTTATCTTCCTCATTGGAATCCTTCTTATCTCCCTTGTATAATCGTAATTCGTCAATCTCCTTCACCTCAGGTACTCCACGACTTCCTAATTCAGTCAATGTAGGCAACGCCGGCTTTTTCGCAGGAGTAGCAAGAGGGATCCCAAATGCCGATTTGCCTGGGGCAGGATTCTGTTGACTGGCCCCAAATCCACTGGAAGCATTTGCATCAATCTGTGTCTGACTGGCCCCATTTTTCTGATCAACTTGAGTGGGCTGTTCTTCAGAAGCTTTATCATTATTTGCAGCTACATTCGATCCTCGATTTCCAAACGAACCCACAAGACCTTGACTAGCAATAGAGGTCAACAACCGTATTGTCAGTAAGCTCGAATTACTCTTGCCAACACCTGGCGAAACATTTCGTTTCTCTGGTTCTGCTGCAACTAATCTCATCCCTGTTGATGTTCCTTCAACTTGCTCTTCCTCCACATCTCCAATTACTGATTCAACGTCACTTGATCCTGATGATGACGAACGTCGGTCTTCTCCATGTTGTTGATCATCAGTTTGACGGGCATACAATTGAAAACTTTGCGATCCAGTTTTTTGCTTCGGACTTTCTAAAGCCGTGGGTAAAGTGCGTAAAGGAAATTTAGGTGATGCAATCAAAACCGGATTATCACCATTGCCTACTGCCTTGCCATTAGTGGCTTTCCCATCTTGTTTCTGTTCCTCATCAATCCCCTTGATAAATGCATCGCCAGCTCCAAACGCAGATTTTTCAACTCGGCGCAACACGGATGGATCAGCTGAGCCAAGAGGCACATCTGCTTGTGTATCCTCAACAGGCTTATTGACAATGGACTCTGGCTTGGGGTCTTGAAAAAATAAATTAGTCAAGGATTTCGCAGTTGCTTGTTGCAGATCAGTATAAAATGAACTAAACTTTCCCGTTGATTGTTGCCGGCTATGGCCACCATTATTCACTCCCAAATCTTCATTTTCTTGATCACGAGCTGGAGGTACAATACTACCAAAAGCTGAGCTTTCTGGTCTATCATCTCCAAGGCCATTATGACTATCGCCCAATTTTTGAAGACGTGCCAGCGGATGGTCATTTGCAAACAAATTAGTTATTTGTTCAAATTTAGACTTCAGCTGAATTGGCATATCCTCCATTTCATCATCAGAATCATCATCCAACTCCTTAGTGGGAGGCTCCTTCTTCTTCCTTCTACCTGGTGTCTTTTTAGGTGCCGTCTTTGGTGACGCTGGTTTCTTCGTAGTGGATGCAGGCTTTTGCTTCGACTTATCTTCCGAGTTATTGCTTCTTTTCAGCTTGGTATCTCTAATTGGACCTTTAATTACACCTCCATCTGGACTATTGCTTCGAGTCATTGATCGCGGTCCTTTAGGTATATTACTTCGAGTATTTGGTTTAGCTGTTGAAGGAGTGGAGGATGTAGATACCTGTTTCCTTGGCAGAGATCGACGGTTAGGGGCTCTAACCTCTTCCTCTTCTTCCTCTGGCACCTGGTTGAAAAGTTCATCATCATCATCATCATCATCGTCTTCATCAGGCCCACTGGTAATCTCAACAACTTCAGCAGTTTCATATTCCATATCATCTATCCCGCTATTGCTAAACGGGTTCTTTCTAAATGCTTCTAAATGTGCTCGATTGTTTTCCCTATCAAATTCAGTTTTACTTTTAACCTTGTATGGAAGGGGACCCCCATAATTCAGTTCCCCAGAGAGATCAAAACGGAAATCAACCACCGGATCAGCATACACTGATTGACAAGTATATGCACTAACAGCAAAATGCTCGGGCACCTCCTTAAACTGTCCATCAGGTCCTGTCTTGTACCTAAGAATTTGATCGTTCAAGTGATCCAAATTAAAATTAATGCTATCAAGAATATTCATAGATCTTTGGTCATCATAAACCCTCTCAAGGGGGCCCAGAAGTGTGGGTATCGCAAAAGTGTCAGTACGTGAAGGAGATTTATTCTTCAGTGGTCCAGCTTTAGATTTGCTGGTTGGCGTTTTGTCAATAAGATCAGGACTCTTATCCGCAACACGTGAGGTTTGTTTTTTAGCTCTTACTGGTCTACCTCTTTTTGGTGTAGGCTTCTCAGCTGGAGTTGGTGTAGGAACTGGAACAGGTCCAGAATCCGTCTTTTTCCTATAGGGAAGGGTAACGTTAACCTCCATAGGAGTTGAATCTGATTGAGCTTGTTTTGTCAGTGAACGAGGTTGGGCAGTTTGTTTGGTAGTGGCTGGTTGCTTTTTTGCTGGAGTTGGCTTGGGCTTCTGAGTAACCCCATTATCCAGAAAATATGGATGACCATCAACCGTATCAATTTGTAGTGATTTCATGACTGAGTCAGCTTTGGATGGCTTCTTTCCGGCGTGCTTCTTATACATGTCCAATATGTCCGCCTTGTCAAATATTGGCATCCGATTTTTCACCTTGTTTATCGGCAAATTATCTTCTGATTCCGATGACATGTCCATTGCATTAATTTCAGGAGCAGAATAATCGTCATCTGAATTGTTGGAAGGAGGATTATTATTAGCAGTCGGAGGTTTCAACAACATTCCTGAAGTGATACGTTCCTGCTCTTTCCCATTAGGACTATCTCCATCTCTCTTTTTAGGAATCTTTCTCAGGTACGTAGTTGGTGGTGGAGCCAAAGAAACAGGTGATGAAACAGGCTGTAAATGGTTTCTAGTTGGTGTAGCAGAGTCAACATATCCAACATCCTCCATCTCTTCTCGTGATCTTTTAGAAGATGGAAGTCCTTCAAGCCCCAATTTTTCACTAAAGTACAAATTATCAACGATTACTCTCACTTCATCATTCAGTTCAAACACATCATCCAATTGATAATCTTTATCCAAATCACATTGATTCTTATCTTGACATTTGACTATATTTATCACCGGTTCATCTGGATAAAGTCTTTTAAATTGTGCAACAACAGCTTCAAGCAATTCACCAATTTGTTTTGTAGGATCGATCAAGTGTAGAAATTTCTTAGCTATTAATGAATCAATTTTTGCAGTGGGTAATGAGGAACATTCCTCTGGAATTAAAAGTATCTGAAGCTTTAGTTTTACCATACTTCAGTAATACTGGGGAGTATTAATTATGGATGCTCTCAGGTGGTTGTAAAAAAAAATCCTTTTGTAAAAAGTTGCTGAGATGTGGTGTTAGAGTATCAACTGCAAGACAAAGAGTGGGTGTGCTTTGGTGACTGTCAAATGAGACAAAAGCTGTTGCCAGTGTTAGTGATGTATTAGGTGTATGTGCAACTGGTAGATATCTCCTGAATTACTCGTGTGCGTCTGCGTCTGCGTATTTGTGTGTTTGTATTTTCAATTTGTTTATATTTTTTCTTGTGTTTGATTTTTTTCTTCTTCTTCTTTCTCGCTTATAATGTAACATCAACTATTCACTATACAGGGTTCAATTATCAATATTCCATAGACTTCTTCAACTCTTGAGCTTTTAATGCCAATGTATGTTTTTTCAACAATACTTCCTCCGCATCCAAATCACCAATAGCAGCTCCTTCTTCCTCTTCTGCTAAGTCAACCACATCTTCCGGATCTAGTTTATCCCAAAATGGTTTCCAACACAAAATCTCCCCATCAACAGTCCCACAATAATACGTAGCAGTGAAAGGACCTCCATTACACATTGAACATGTTCTTCCTACATTCTTGGTACCTCTTCTTATTAACCGATTGACTAATTTTCCATCAACTGTTCTATAAATCAACACTTCACCACTTTCAGATGGGAAAAGAAGATACTGAACTTCAGTTTCTCCATTGGGGTTCAATAAAATCGGAGTTGTTTGTGGATATTTATTTCTTGTTAATGGACCAAAGTTTATCAATTTGTTGACTGGGGGATAAGGTGTACTAATCATATCCCATACTCTAATTTTATCATCATTTCCAGCTGAAAATAAAGTACTCCCCAGTTCATCCCAGCATAACCCATTGACTGGTCCCAGATGCGCCTTAACTGATTGTTGTTTTAGAATCGATTCGTTCAGTCGAGATGAAGGCTTTGCCGTGTTTGTAGTTAACATGTCTAATCGACATAATAAATTTTGACTTCTTCTTATATCCCATATGCGTACTTCTCCGTCATATCCTCCTGATGCCAACAAGTTTTCATTAATGGGATGCCATTTCACACTGAGTGTTTTACCCTTGTGACCCCGCAATGTATGTGCACTTGAAGTAGATCGCATATCCAAAAGACGAATAAATGGTTGATCACTAGCAGTTGCAATTAACGAACTTTCTCCACACACATCTATGGAATACACACGATTATGCAAATTGAATGAAAAGACTGGTGTCAATTCATTCGTATCCCATACCTTAACAGTATGGTCAAATGACGATGACACGAATAACCCCGTATCAAATGGCCACCACTGAATAGCAGAAACTCCAAACTTGTGAAACTCTCTTGCTGGCATTATTGCAACATTGGCAAAGGAAGTGACTGGATTATCGTAATCAAAAGTATCAAACTTCGAAGGATGGTGTATTCTATTCAATTTAGCATCAACTTCATTTTCTTTCCTCACTTCATCTTGTTGATGCAAATCCCAAAGCTTTATTGAGGAATCACCTGAACCACTCAACAAGAACCGATAGTCCACTGACTCCAACGCAAGACTATTCACCAGAGCATTTTTATGACAATTAGTGGGAAACACGTCATATTTGGCTGTTTGATAAAGTTGAGACGCATAGTAATTGTCAGTTATTATTGTGGAAAACTTGAGTGGTGTTATATTGCCCAACTTCTGTTCTAGTAAAAGAGATTGCATATCATCTTTGTGGGAAAGAGAGTCTGCAAGATGCTTGAGTGTAGTTTGTGTTCTGTCTTTAAAGAACGGACTGATTGTCTAGAGCAATTGAATTGACATTGAGGATTGTACTGTTGACATATGTTTATATGCACACCTCAAACCATTCTTTTGGAAAAAAAAATTTTTTTTTGTTTTTTTTTTCATTAACAGAGCACAGTCATACAACTACAACAGCCCATAGGAATAATGTTGGACATTAATGCATTCATAGTTGAAAAAGGTGGAGATCCAGAAAAGATCAAGATCTCACAAAAGAAAAGAGGTGCACCAGTAGAATTAGTTGATGAAATCATCAATGATTACAAAGACTGGGTCAAGATTAGATTTGATTTAGATGAACACAACAAGAAATTAAATGCCGTTCAAAAACAAATTGGTCAAAAATTTAAAGCTAAAGAAGATCCAGCTGAATTACTCAAGGAGAAGGAGCAATTGACTGAAGAGAAGAAACAACTTATAGAACGTGAAGCTAATACTGATAAGGAATTGAGAAACAAAGTTAATCAAGTGGGAAATTTAGTTCATGATTCAGTTGTTGATTCTATGGATGAAGCTAATAATGAATTGATCAAGACTTGGGTACCTGAGGGTTATAAGGAGCCAGCACAAGTTGCTGCTGGTACTAATGCTCCAGCTAGTTTATCACATCATGAAGTATTGTTACGTTTAGATGGTTATGATCCAGAAAGAGGGGTTAGAATTGTTGGACACCGTGGATACTTTTTAAGAAACTATGGTGTTTTCCTTAATCAAGCATTGATCAATTATGGTCTTTCATTTTTGTCGAAAAAGGGCTATGTTCCATTACAAGCCCCAGTCATGATGAATAAGGAAGTTATGGCTAAAACTGCACAATTGTCTCAATTCGATGAAGAACTTTATAAAGTTATTGATGGAGAAGATGAGAAATATCTTATTGCCACTTCTGAACAACCAATTAGTGCATATCATGCTGGAGAATGGTTTGAAAAGCCACAAGAGCAATTGCCAATTAGATATGCTGGTTTTTCTTCATGTTTTAGAAGAGAAGCTGGATCTCATGGTAAAGATGCATGGGGTATTTTTAGAGTTCATGCATTTGAAAAAATTGAGCAATTTGTATTGACTGAACCAGAGAAGTCTTGGGAAGAATTTGATAGAATGATTGGTGCCTCTGAAGAGTTTTATCAATCTTTGGGATTACCATATAGAGTAGTTGGTATTGTTTCAGGAGAATTGAACAATGCTGCTGCCAAGAAGTTTGATTTGGAAGCATGGTTCCCATTCCAAAAGGAATATAAGGAATTAGTTTCATGTTCAAATTGTACTGATTATCAATCAAGAAACTTGGAAATCAGATGTGGTATTAAACAACAAAACCAAACTGAAAAGAAGTATGTACACTGTCTTAATTCGACCTTGAGTGCTACTGAAAGAACCATTTGTTGTATTTTGGAGAATTACCAACGTGAAGATGGGTTGGTTGTTCCTGAAGTTTTGAGAAGATATATTCCTGGTGAACCTGAGTTTATTCCATATGTTAAGGAGTTGCCAAAGAATTCAACTTCTCAAAAGAGAAAGTAAAATGTATAGAAAAAAGAGAATTGACTATATATATACTTAAGTGTAATTGTAATTTGTTGTTACAGCCTCAGTCGAATTTTGTATGACGCGTTTTTTCTTTTGAAGAGAAAGAGAAAGAGATCCTTTTCTTACAAAAGACAAAACCCATCTTCTTCATTCTTACAGTTAAGCTTAAATGACGACGCTGGAGTATTCATCTAAAGAACCACCGCAATACACTCAACAAGATAGCGGAAGCGCAAGAGTTGGTGATCTACATCGCAACCATCATCAACAAGAGTCTGAAGATCAACAACTCCCAGCATACACTCAACGACCAAATGAAGTTCACCCATCCTCCTCTGCATCCTCCATATCTGATCAAGAATCAGATATTATACTGAACTACCCTGAAAACAGAGTTAAACGTAATGAATGCAGTGTATGCTGTCAAGATTTATTTTGTGGTGGATGTTTTGGATGTTGTACTGGTTCTGCTAATATGACTTCTACTGATCGCAATTTGATGGGTACGTTAATGGTTGCTTTGTGCTGTGGTGCTGGTGTTGAAGCTGGTGTGAGCTAAATTGATATGGGGGGTCTTTTTATCGTGTAATTATAGATTATGGGAGAAGAAGATCTTTGCTCCAATTGTGTAAAAGTTTAAAGCAATTTTAAGGATGATGTAATTTCAGATTCAATGTAGGTTGTCTCTTTGATTTCTTGGCTATTATTATCAATGCTCAGTGTCAGAATGTGTACGGTGTTTGAAATTGGTTTACTATTACTACTACTATAGTAGTAGTAATAGTAATGTATGTTATATCCGATGTTAACTCCTGATTTGTTAGTAAAGACAAAATTTCAGATTAAAAGAAACCAAAATTACACAAAAAAGCTAAAACTATACTTTATACTTTAACACAAAGAACAAAAACCCTCCCCTTTCTTTTACTTTACGTTTATGTATTACTCCTGTATAGCAATGAAGTAAATGTGGAGACTTTAATGACATCAAACATATTGCCACAGTTCTTCCTTTATACAAGTTTCTAAATGATATAAATACAGGTCAATTAATCCCTCCTCCTATGGCAATCTCAACTTAACAATAACCTAAAACTTAAATCAATTAGCTCAGCAAATAATGTCTGTCTCATTAGCTCCACAACATCAAATCAAAGGTCAAACTGCTTTAATCACAGGAGGAACTAAGAATTTAGGTGCAGAAACTGCCAAAGAATTGGCAAAATTAGGAGCAAACTTGTTTTTACATTATAGATCCAATCCTGAAGAAGCTAAGCAATTCCAAGCTGAATTAACTAAACAACACAATGATATTAAGGTTGAAATTTATCAAAGTGACTTAAAATCAGCTCAAGATTTGACCAATTTATTCAAAGCTGCTAAATCTTCTTTTCCTAAAGGTATTGATATTGCTATAAACAATGTTGGTCAAGTTATCAAAAAACCAATCACAGACTTCACTGAAGAAGAATTTGATTCATTGGATTTGAAAAATAACAAAATTGCCTTTTTTTTCATCAAGGAAGCTGGTTTAAATTTAAATGATAATGGAAGAATTGTTTCATTAACTACATCATTATTAGCTGCTTATACTGAGTACTATGCCGGCTATCAAGGAACTAAAGCTGGTGTTGAATTTTACTCTAAAGCAGCTTCAAAAGAATTACACTCAAGAGGTATTACTTCCAACTGTGTTAGTCCTGGACCTATGGAAACGCCATTTTTACTCAATTCTGAACAAAAGGAAAGTGTTGAGTTTTTCAAAACTGTGGGATTGCATGGTAAATTAACTCAAACTGGTGATATTGTTCCTATTATTAGGTTTTTGGTGACTGAAGGTACTTGGATCACTGGCCAAAATATCTTTGCTTCTGGTGGTTTCACTGCTCGTTAGAGAAAATAAAAAAGACAACACACACTTTACATTTCTTGTCTAAGCCTTTCAATTTGAAATCCCAATTGTAATACATTTTTTTTTATTGCCGTAGAATATAAAAGCGTTCTAGATTTCTGAATGCAGCACATTGTAGCCATCCTAGCATCATGTATGCACCTACTCTTACAAAATTACATTAGCTTTCTTAACACATCATATCTGCGCACTCTTCAGCACAACAACAGCAAATAATAGCAGCACAGCATCCACAGAATGATGAACAACATCCACCTCCGCCATTTCGTGGTTGTTGTTGGACATACATTGGTTGTTGTTGTTGATAGTATCCTTGTTGTGGTGGTGGAGGACCTTGTTGGTAGTATCCTCCTCCTTGATATGGTGGACCTTGTTGATAGGACTAAAAGAAGCTGAGTTAGTACTGAAGGATGAAAGTGAGTGGTTGGTAACAAAGACAAACGAAAGCATCTAGAAAGCAACGTTCCTCCAAAGATGTAACACTATGACATGACTGCTCGTGAATGAAGTTGCATATTCACATTTGAGATTGAAATAAGTCTTATCATATTCTGAAGTGAGCAAAACACGTCTTTCCTCGTCCATTTATGCCGTCTAACAGCAAATTTATAAAAATGGTCAAATTCATAGCAACTCGTCTAAAGCAATGTAACTCACTTATAGCATTCAATGATAGTACATACCATGTTTTCTCAGTTATAAGTTTATGTAGTTGATTGGCTCCAATGAGTTAAGAAAAGAAGACTCAAACTGAAAAGAAATCTGTATGGAAATAAAAATAGAAAATGAAGTTTTTATTTTTGGGGTTGGATCGATCTGATGAGAGAGAGAAATTTCAATCGACAGAAAAACAAAGTCAATTACGTAATGCAAATGCACACAAAACGTAAACAAAAAAAAAAAACATAAAACTATGTCACAAGCTATAGGCTCAGCCTTGTATATATATATATATATATTAACCTACCAAATATAGAATATCAACTACTACTATTAAGAGAACCTGTCAAAATATGTAAAGAAGTAAAACTGAATTGGGGGGAAAAGCCGTGATTAGCACCAAGTATTTACTAACGAGGACTCCTAAATCTACAAAATTCTACAAACTTGTATAACCAGTGAATTTCATTTTCTTTTGTAATAAGCCTCTTTTTGTTACAATTTCCGTACAACGGAGAAAAGTGAAATTAGGTAGAGACAGTTGACATGACCTTTAGCTAACACTGCCTTCTACAAGCGCTTTGAATCCCCTTGAATGGAGTTTAGAGTAGGATGATTTCATGCATAAAGAAAGTTCCCTTTCGCTTTTTTTTTCCCCACTGTTGAAAAAGTTCTATTATTAGCAAAACAATATAATACTACACGTCACAAAATATTTTCTTGGACACAGTCGTGTACAAAAGTTCAATTTAAAGTTAAAAAGTGTCGCGTATCTTATGTCTCAAAATTATTTATTCAGACATGTACTCACGTGCAGTATACTCAATTTAAGTATCAAAGATAATGACGTCTATATTAAACTAAACTGAACTAAAAACAACTAGAGCCTGTCTGTAATACCAGCAAATGACTTTGTATTTTAGAATTGTCACCAAAATTTGATAGTGGAATTTTTCTGCCTCAGATTATAACTAACACTGAACCGATGAAACCTGTTCCAGTTTACCAAATGAGTAGGTTATCGAGAATGTTCCACCTTCCAGACTTTAGCTATTGCAGCAATTTCACCATCTTAAAAGCAAACACAATACATATTGATGTATAATACTAAACAACTGCAAAAAAAGGAAAATGAATACTCCTCACTTCAAGGCCAAGTACTCTGTGATTGTCCTTAAACTAGTCTGCTGCTCCTTCCTATCCTGCCTCTTCTGCTCTTCAGACCTGTGCATTTTATCTTTCAACCTCTGTAGCTTCAGCTTCACTGATGAAATTGTCGACGTTGTTGATTTGACTGAAACGTTGCTTGATTCTACTTTTTTTAAATCTGACATGATTTATGATATTTGTTAATTGATTTGTATCCTAGTCAACTTTTGATCAATGAAGGAGCTTTCAACTGGTATTTATATTAATCCCCATGCCATACTTTAATTGAATTAGTCAGCTTCTATACTAAAACTGCTAAGTGTGAGTCACAACTTAATTTATCTTGACCATAATTGAGCAATTTTTTTACCCCAATAACCACTATTACTCTATGCTTTAATTAAACAAGGATAGACGGTATAGTATAAATTAACCCCCTTTACATTGTTTTGATGACTAATATATAGAATATCCCCCAAAACAAAAATAATACCATGGTAGCTCCCCACTCTCGTAAATTAATTATTGTCCCATGTACGGCTGCAAGAAAAAAAAAAAAAAAAAGATCTCGTATATTAGCTCCTATCTCCTAACGCCTTCTGCTTGTAGAAGCATCCTCGTAGACTATATCAAGAAACAACTTCTATTCTATACCAATATATATATATATACCCTAGTTATTCACCTGACCTTCAACAAAATTCATAGCATCTTCCTTATTGATCCCCACAATTGAACTCACCTTATTATTAAACACAACCCCATAAAATTTGTTTCCAGCCAACGACAACAATTCCGATCGGAACGTAGTACATATAAACTGGGCGTTAACACTAAGTGAATGAATCAAAGATGCCACTGATGTACGATACTGAGTATCCAAATTAGAATCAATTTCATCAAACAAGTAAAATGGTGCTGGATCACAATGTTGAATGGCAAATATAAGAGCAATTGCACAAAGTGATTTTTGACCTCCTGACAATTGTTCAATCTTTTGTTGTTCATCATTTTTGGAGTTGAATGAGACTGAAATTGATACTCCTGTGTAGTTGTCAATTGAATCATCATCTTCATCATTCTCCACATCATCATCGTCATCATCTTCATGTCGTTGAGTTTGCGTTTGCGTTTGCGTTTGTGTATCACTTGCATTCTTCTTTTGCAATTCCAAATATCCAACTCCCTGTGGAACCAATTTCTCAAATATTTCATGGAACGCTTTAGCAACTTGTTTAAAACTATTCATAATCGCTTCCTTCTTCTGTTGTTGTAAATTGGTAATCAATTCCTCAATAGATTTCTTTGATTCATCCAACTCTTCCTTTCTTGTATTCAATTCATCTCGCTGCTTTGTAAATTGGGTATACTGTTCCATTGCTTTCTTGTTAATGTGAGAATATTTCGTCAATTTGTCATTCACCTTGTTCAATTGTCCAACCAAATCATTGGAACTGAACTTGTCGAATTTCTCCGGTTGAAATGCTTCCTCTGGTAACATTCCCAATTCTCTAATCTTTTTATTCACTTCATCTCTAGTTTGCTCTTTAATCAGCTTTTGATTTAACAACTTCGTCGCTGATTTGGAGAATTTCTCAAAATTCTTCAATGTTGTAAGCTGTTGTTCATTGGCCCGTTCTAAACTCTTTTCATTCTGAGCAATCTCTTCCAATATTTTTGCATAGTTTTCACTAGCTTCATCACTACGTGATTGTGCTGTATCGAGTTGTATTTGTAATGAATCCACTTCTTGACTAATTTCATCAAATTCTTGATGTAATGATGCTTTATCACCAAGCGAATATTTCTCTTGAGTCAATAAAATCATGCTCAATCTCAAGCTTTCCGCATCATCTTCTAATTCACTTATCCTCGTATCCAACTCCAAAGCTGATGTGACAACATCATCCAATTCGCGTTCAATTTCTGCAAGTTTGTGATTATACAGCTCAAGTTGGCCAATCTCTTCGTCACTTAAGGATTGAGTAAAATCAGAATTCAACTCTCTTTGAAATTGTTTCAAGTTGGAGCTCAAGATCCCCTTTGCTGATTGTAATGATTCCAAATTGGATTGCAACACTAAAATTTCTTCATTTAAATTAAACTTCTTTGCTTTCAATTGAGATAGCTCAACCTCTAGTGGTTCCTTAGCTCCTTCCAAATTATTCAAATCTCGAATATTCAACTGCAACTCGTTGTTCAAATTTGTCATTTCTTGATTAATGTTGGATATTTCCTGTCCAATCTTGTTCATTTCACCTTCTGTCTTGATCAACTCATTTCTCTTTTTCGTTTGCAATTTCATAGCATCAATTCTGGATGTTTTGTAATCACGGTATCCACCAGACAAGACACCTTTGGTGTCAACTCGATCACCATCCAAAGTAATACACGTCAATTTAAACCTACGTGAAAGTTCAGCCCCTCTTTGTAGCTCATTAACAACTAACGCTTTACCAAAAATTTGATTAATTGCTTTGCCAACAGTTTCATGATCGTATTTAAGTTTGGAAATTAATGGTAAACATTGATTTTCTTGTGAGTCTGGATATTCTGAAACCAGTGTATCTTCAATACGATTCAAAGGTATGAAAGTTACTCTACCTGCTTTAGTTCGGATCAATTCCTCAATAAGCAAAGCAGCAGTGGCATCAGTGTCAACAACAACATGGAATAATGATGTACCTGCAATGACTTCAGTGGCAACTTTATATTTGTCATTCACATGAAACAACTCTGCAACAGTGCCGAAAACATTTTTCTCAAGATTCAACTTTTTAGCAATTGATTTAAGTGCAGCAATTCCTTGCGCTTGAGCGCGATCCATAGTTCGGTTGACTAAATCTGATGCATTGTTGAAATCATTGGTAACTGAATCAAAGACACTTTTCAATCGGATTTCATCTCTCCACAAACTCTTTCTTTGGTCAACGCATTGATTGATTTTCAGTTTAAGGGATTGAATGCTACTTTTCAATGAAGCTACTTGAAGGCTATGGTTTTCATCATTCAAAAGCAGTTCCAACTCATGAATCCTCTCTGAGCAGCTTTCTTCGTCACTCCTTTTAGATTTAAGCTCAGTTGAAATTTGTTTAAGATCTTGCTCTTTTTCCTTTATTTCCTTTTTCAATTTCGAAATCTCGGTTGTCAACCATGAATCACGCTTTTCCTTGTTTGTGAATTTCAGAAACCTATTTTGTTTGGAATAGAGAGCTCTTTGTTTTGAATGGAGTTCAGACATTTGTTGTTTCAATTCCGACTCGTGTTTTTGCATCTCAATCAAGCGTGGCTTATCTTTGGCAATCAACTCCCATTGTTGCTTTATTTGCAACTTGTGAGTTTCAATTTGCTCATCTAAGTCACTCGATTTGTCATCAGCTGTGTCCAACTTGGCTCTCAATTCATTCACCTTAATCTCCTTTTCTGCAATATTCTTCAACAACTGATTGTAATCCAAATCGGTTTGTTCTTTTTCCAACGACAACACTTTTAACGAAACTTTCAACCCGTTTATTGATGTTTGCAATTGCTGGCACAATTTCTCTCTCTGTTCCATTTCATTCAAGTCATTTTGTGAATCAGTCATCAATTGTTGATGTCTTTCCTCTAATTCACTAATCGACTCATTCAATTCGTTAAACTCTCTATCAAATATATTGTATTCCAATACCTTTTTTTGTTTCTCCAATGATTGAAACTCCTTCAAGTCATCACTCTCAATCTGTAAATCACTTATTTTCTCATTAATGCTGTCCAATGCCTCATCAATTCTTTGTCTCTTTAACGTAGATTGATTCATTTCTTTCATTGACTCCTTCAACTTGCTCTCGAACACAGTAGCACCACTAACTTCCTTCAACAATGTCAATCTCTCATGATCCTTGGAATTGGTTAAACTGGTGATTCTTCCTTGAGGCACAATGTAATATGGATTTGACCTTGAGAATCCTGCACTTTCCAATAAGTTCATTATATCAGATCTAGTAGCTGACTTTCCATCCAATGAATAATCATCCTTCTTCATACCAATAGTTCTTCTTATGGAAATTTCAGATTTGGAAATAGGAAAACGTCCATCAGTGTTATCAAAGACAATTTCAACATAAGCAGACATAACAGTGCCTGATCCATCATGTATTAGTGCTTGTCTTTCCTCTCTCGTCATATGTGTGTACGCGTCACTGAGCACAAATCGAATCGCAGCAAAAAAGTTTGATTTACCCGATCCATTTCTACCGACAACAACATTACAATTGGGACTCAAATCGTCAATGATAGTGGCATTCTTGTAAGTTTTGAATCCCTGTATTGCTATCTTTTTGATGTGCATGGTTCACTGTGTTGGTGGTAAGAAAAGTTACTGATTTTGTTTGTTTTTGTTTTTAACTTTTTTTTTTTTCTGCTTGAGACGCGTATTCATTTTTACAATCAACACTGACACATAGAAATGATCACTAATCAAATAACAAAAACAAGACCAGAGTTGCTCGAGCTCACTGTTTACGATCTCTGATTACACAATGACCCATCCTGACTAAGTGTTGGCTCCACTTCAAGCGCTGAGTTGGTTGCAAGAAATTCAAAACCAAAGCATCAAGTACCGATTCCACGATACCAAGTCGTTTATGCTTTAGATTCCAAGAAAAAAAAAAAATCTCAAAAACTGGTCGGTTTCTTGCCAAGAATGGCCAAATTTTGAGTTTATCAGAATATATTTACACGTGACCAGCCCCGCTCGTTATCAGGTTAGATTGCATGAAACAGCATTAATCAAGAAAATAAACTGATAAGAAGACTCGGATTGTGGAGAGATTTTACCTCGGCTGATGCCAGAAACGGCTTTTACAAGCAGGTGTCGAGATCTATTTGTTGGGATAACGGCACAAGAAAAGTACAAAATCGGTCTAATCTCATCGTGTTCGTATTATAAGGAATCAATTTTCCAAGTTTTGTCACTGGAATATTATTTATCATATTCACTATCTTGTTTAAGGTTTCGGAGGTCTAATCCCTTCACGTTTTTCAAGATGACCTAGACTTGGTATATAAATTCATCAGCCTTTGTTCATTGTCAAATCTGGATCAAGTTTCCCATCACGCAATAAAAAAAAATGAGTTCTACTGATAGATTGAGTTCTTCTGATAGAGCAAGTGAAGATCTTGAAAAAGATCATGCTCATCATCTTTTGGAAGCCATTCCAGAGGGCCACATTAGTTCACTCAACAAAACTGGTTTAGAACTTTATGAAAAAGCCCAAGACGTTTCTGAAGAGGAAGATGCTGAAATGTATAAAAAGATTATTAGAAAGTTGGACTATCGAATTGTGCCATTATTGTGTTGTACCTATATGCTTCAATTTTTGGATAAATTGTCATTAAATTATGCTTCTGCCTATACACTTATTGAAGATTTGGGTTTGGAAGGACAGAGATATTCATGGGTTGCAGCTGTTTTCAATTTTGGTTATTTATTTTGGGCATATCCTGGTAACTATATCATTCAAAAGTTACCTGTGGCCAAGTACACTTCATTTATGTTGTTTTCATGGTCGATTATCTTGATTGGTCACGTTGGGTTAAAAACCTATCCTGGTGCTTTGGTGATTAGGTTTTTGTTAGGTATGTTTGAAGCGGGTATTAGCCCTTCGTGTATGATGATTTGTGGTTCATTTTACACTATTCAGCAACAACCCATTAGAATGTGTTTGTTTTTGTCATTCAATGGTGTTGCAACAATGTTGGGTGCTTTATTAGCTTTCGGATTAGGACATGTTGAAAATGCTACAGTCACCCAATGGCAACTTATTTTCCTTGTTATTGGATTAATCAACTTTGTTTGGTCAATTATATTCTTTTGGTTCTGTCCTGATTCGCCTCAAGCTGCCAAGTTCTTGTCTGAACAAGAAAAGTCGATTTTGATTAAACATATTGCCAAGAACAACCAAGGTGTCAAGGATCAGAAATTCCAAAAACATCAAGCATTCGAAGCAATTAAGGATACTACGGTGTTGATGTTAGGAGCCATTGGTTTAGCAAGTGGTGTCATCAATGGTGGATCGTCCAATTTTATTTCTGCATTGATTAGAGGATTTGGTTTCACGGGAATTGAGGCTACTGCATTGCAATTGCCTTTGGGTGCAATTGAATTGGTGGTTGTTCTTGTTGGTGGTTATATTGCCTTGAGGGTCAAAGATATGAGATGTGTTGTGTTGTTTGTGTTTTGCATAGCGCCACTAGGTGGTTTGATTGGTATTCAAACAATACCCTTGGAGAAAAGGTGGGATTTAGTTGGATGTTCGTTCTTACAGTATATCATTGGGGGTCCTATTATCATGTGTTGGACCTTGTTGAATGCCAATGTGTCAGGAAGTTCGAAAAAGACCACTGCTAATGGATTATGGTTTTTGATGTATGCAGCTGGTAACATTACTGGTGCAAATATCTTTTACGCTGATCAAGCACCAAAGTATAGAAGTGGTATTATGGGAATGTTGACAAGCTATTGTGGTATCATGGCATTGGCTATATTGATTAGGTTGGTGTACATGAGAAGAAACAGTTTAAGAGATAAGGAATTGGGTAAACAAACTCCTGAGCAAGCTGAGCAAGCAGTATTGAATGGATTCATGGGTATGACTGATTTTGAAAACAAAGGTTTTAGATATTCTTTATAGAGAGGGGGTGTAGATATAAGTTGTATATGAATTGTATTAAGTTGTGGAACTAGTGTAGGAATTGTAAAACGGCTGAGTAAAAACGGTTGCAAATGAGGAATCCTGTATACAGTGAGATTCATGGATTAAAGGAAAAAGGACAACAGAAACGAAAAAAAAAATTGTTTCTCTTGTGAATGTCATTGTTTTTCCTATTACCACAAACCATGGCGAGACATAGACATGGGTCCAAAAAGACCTCATCGCAGGATGATCCAACATTAAGATCTACAGCTTCGATATTCAAGAATGCCGATCCAACACTTTTTGAAGAAGAAGAAAAGAAGGCTAAGGATGTTGAGGCCAAGGTTGATAATGAGCCCTTGGGAAGTGCTCAAGAAGATATTGAAAGTGCGGGATTCCCATTCAATTATCTTTACAAATTCCAAGACTTTGCTAATCAACATGTCAATCTCTTGAAAGGGGTGCAATTGCTACTTATTGCGTTTTTTGCGCAATTGATTTATTTAAAACAGGACAAGTTTGAACATTTGAAACAGACATTACCAATGGTGTTCTTTAGCTGTTTTGGAGTAGTTGCATGTACAATACTTAGCATCGTCAAGAGTAAACTGGAGAAACTTCACATTCCTGATTTCAATTACTTTTATTGTGTTTTGATTCCTTCATTGATTTGCATTGTTCATTTTGATCAAAATTGGATTACAATCAATTGTGCTCTCAATTACTTTATTGTTGATCAAATGAATCCTATATTCAACTTGGTATCGAGTGTGATTTTTTACGAAATTTATAAAGAGGACTCAAAGGCTACTTTGGATACAACTCAGTTTGTTCAGATTGCTTCGACTCATTTCTTCCTCAATTTTGCTTTAAATTATATTAATGATATTAATTTAGACGGGTTGGAAGATGAGTATGTTGCCAAGAGCAAGCGCTCATTGAAGAAATCAGAGATACAGCTCATATGTTTATTAATTGTGAATATCATATTCAACCATGACTTGATTGATCAAGCATTGCCATTGCAGATATTCCAAAAGTTGCTAGTTAGCTTTATTGTCACCTCCCTTTTCGCATATCCTGTTTATACGTATTTGCCGGGGCTCATAAACATTGCAGTCTTTGGAGGTATATTCTCCTACTTGACTATTTTCCAATTGGAACGCGTGGTTGGCAAAAACGCATTGGTTTGGTTACTAGAGTATATTGAAAATGATGCGGAAAAGATGTACTTGATGAAAGTTTGGATGAGCCTGGCAATCATTGTGATACCATTGGTTTTCTTCCTTGCTGATTCATTCAGTTTAAACGTGAGGAGAAAAGTTTGGCATTTATATGTCATTTTTGCATTGACATTTTCCCCTGAAATCTTGTTTGGTGAATCGCAATTCACTTTGATTGCATTACTTGGTATGATTATTGTGTTTTTGATAGTTGAGGTTCTCAGACTTAATCAAGTCACGTTTATTGGCAAATTCTTGTTCAATGTGCTTGATAAGTTTCAAGATGCAAAAGATAAACAAGGACCATTGAATTTATCGTATATTTATTTGCTTGTGGGAGTCACTACGCCTGTTGTTTACGATTATCTTGTCAACGGAGAAAAGACAACTATAATAAGATACCTTGGCCCAATTACCTTAGGAGTGGGGGACACCATGGCGTCAGTCGTTGGTAAAAAATTTGGCTCAATCAAATGGAAAGGAAGTGAAAAATCGGTTCAAGGTACACTGGCATTCATTGTTGGTGTATTGGGAGCCATCAATCTTGTGGAATATATGAATGAGGGTGATAAGAATTACTTGCCAGTGGCCAATTGGGAAAACTTGTTTGTTACGATTATATTGGCGGGTTTATTAGAAGGCACTTCTAACCTTAATGATAATTACTTAATACCAATCTTTTTCCCAGCTACATATGAGTTGTTAAATAGATGTTATTAGACATTTAATATAAAGTGTTAACTGAGTATGTGCGCTCCTCGTTTACAGACGCGTAAACTAGCTCAATCACCTGTTTTTTTGTTTTTTTTTTCGGTTGCATCTTGGTATCTCCGTTGTGTCTAGACTCAGGGGCGAGAACGACCCCTTCGAGAAGCAGAAGAAAAAAAAAAAAAAATAAACTTATAAAACCATATCAAAGTTTACGCTTTTTTCACTTTTCACTTTTCACTTTTTGACACATTAACTTGCAGTCAACAACAGACAAAGAAACTATGACATCAGACAGGGCTCCAAAGATTCTTTCTCGCAATGATGTCATTGATCTCTTAGCCGATGGGAAGCTTATTGTCATCTACAACAGACTGGTTTTGAATTTGACTAAATGGATAGAGAGACATCCAGGTGGAGATAAAGCGATTCACCATTTGGTTGGTAGAGATGCCACTGATGAGATGAATGCCTATCATGAAATAGACACGGTGAAGCAATTTAAGAACTTCAAGATTGGTGAAATTGACCATGCTTGGGAAAATCTCTTACCGCCAATTCAAGGGGCTGTGTATGAAAAGGGGAGATATATTGAGGTCAAGGCCGTTGATTTGGATTCGAAATTGGATAGTAACTTATCAGAAAGTGGATCAGATTTGGATTTACACTCGTTGCCAAGTTCAGAGTCGGATAAACTGGTTCATTTGCCAAAGGAGGAGAAAAAACCACCACATGAAGAACAGGTAGATCCTAAACTTGTTAAGCCAGTGGTGCCACAAAATGTATTGGTTACAGAGAAGAATAAAGATGAATTGTTTCCAGTTCAACATACTCCTATTGTTGATCCAAAGCTTCTTATGAAAAATTATGATAATCAATTGTCACAACAGGATATTTCGTCAGTCCCTCCATTAGACTACAAAACACAACGCTATTTACGAGATGAGTATGATAAACTACACGCATTCCTCATTAGTCACAATTTCTATCAATGCGATTATTGGGCATATGTGAGAGAAGTTACCAAAATTGGATCTCTTTTCTTGTACTCCTTGTCATTCTTCAAGTTGAATTGGCTCATCACTAGTGCATTTTTTATGGGTATGGCATGGCACCAAGCTACGTTTGTTGCTCATGATGCTGGACATGTTTCCATTACCCACAATTATCAATTTGATAATACTTTTGGAATGATTATTGCTGCGTGGTTTGGTGGATTGAGTTTAGGTTGGTGGAAGAGAAATCACAATGTTCATCATTTGATCACTAATGATCCTGTTCATGATCCTGATATTCAACATTTACCATTCTTCGCTGTTAGTGTGAGATTATTTGATAATATCTACTCGACGTATTATGAAAAAGTGTTGTATTTTGATGCATTTGCTAAAGCTTTGATTCCATTGCAAAAGTTTCTTTACTATCCTATTTTGTGTTTTGGAAGATTCAATCTTTATAGATTATCATGGACCCATCTTTTATTAGCCCAGGGGCCAAGAAAAGGTAAAGCTGCTTGGTTTAGATATTTTGAACTTGCTGGGTTGAGTTTTTTTTTCTACTGGTTCTTTTACGTCATGGTTACCAAATCGATTCAAGGTGGATGGAACAGGTTCAATTATATAATGGTGAGTCACATTGCCACCATGTTGGTACATGTTCAAATCACATTATCACATTTCGCGATGTCAACATCGGATTTAGGAGTGAGTGAATCATTCCCTTCAAGACAGCTTAGAACCACCATGGATGTTGATTGTCCTGAATGGTTGGATTTCTTACATGGAGGTTTACAATTCCAAGCTATTCATCACTTGTTTCCTCGTTTACCTCGTCATAATTTCAGACGTGCACAACCACATGTGATTGATTTTTGTGAAAAAGTGGGACTTCCTTATTCCATTTATGGGTTTGGTGAAGGAAATGGGGTTGTGATTAGTAAATTGGCTGATATTGGTAAACAATGTACTATTTTGTTGGATGCTACAAAGAAATACGATGGGGATTTGTATTAGGGGGAAAAAGTTTTTTATTTTTTTATATTTATTTATAAACGTTCTAAGCTTAAGTGTAGGAAGCTCTATTCTATCAGTTTGAAAGGCATAAGTCAAGTAAAGGAGTTAGCCTGAGATGAGATTTGGATCAATCTCACAAGACAGTGAAGTAAACAGTAAATAAATAAAATAAAATAAAATAAAATAAAATAAAATAAAAAATAAATTTTGGCAACCAAATTCTATAAGGCGGTTGTTGTTTATGTTTTACTATGTTTACGTTTGTATATGATTAAATTGATATGCTCAATATCCTTTTATGAATATATATATAAAAACTATTTGCCACCCAATTTTCAACACTTTTGAATAACACTTCTTTTCAACATATCAATATCATTATATGTACAATAACACAGAGTCTCATTTTTATCATCTTCAAAAACTTCATCACTTAAGTTCCAACACAGTTTCACTTCAGACCACATGATAATTCCTCAGCTAAGAAAAACAATGGTAATGAAATTACCTTTCCAACTATTTAAATAATCGTTCCCTGGAAAAACTTCGTCCACTTTTTTGGGGGTAGATTATAGGACGGAAAATAGTATTGGAAGAAGTTTATGGAAGAACCTTGTTGTGAAGCTTTGATATTGCTGAGGTATTGGGTCTAGTTGAGAACGCTGATATGGGTTCATTTGTGTTTTGGTTGTTGGAGGTTTCTTTGAGTTCTTCTTTGGTTTGCTGTCCACTTTAGTTTCTTCATCTGTTATTCAGTACGATTTGCTATTATTGTTCATTACAGACACTAACTATTTGAATTTTAGAAATGAGGTACAATTGTTATTATGGTTTCCACTGATTTCCCCAAATGGATTTAATTTTGTCCATCACCCATTTGATTCTGATATTCTTTTTTGAGATTAGTCGCCTTTTGAGTTTCATGGACTTTTCTTTCTATATCTGAATTGGGTAAAAGGTCATTTGATAATCAATCAATTTTGATGAGCTGCTCAATACATGCACTGACTGATTAATGCTATGATTAATGAAGAGCATAGCTGTTTACCCAGATGATTTTCCTTTAACTGTTTCCTGTCCAGTTTGCCGTTTAGTTTTATCCCCATTGTTTGTTGAAAAAGATCCTTCCTCCTCCTCCTTTCATTCATTCATTTGTTCAAAGTATGTATTTCAGAGTTTGATGTTTTTAATATTAAAGAGTTTTATATTGTGTTAGTTGTTTTATTTCCTCTTTGCTTCTTTATCTCTCTCTCTCTCTCTATCTTTGCTTTTAGTACATGAAAAGGTCTCTTAAATTGGTATCGCCAGGAGGGGTAGCAAACCGTCTGTCAAGAAAATAAATGATTAGCTCCTATTGCACATAAAGGAGAAAAGGAGGAAAAGATATATAAGTTTGACTTCCTATGCCTTTCTGATGCATGCAGAGGACCTTTCACAAGCGTTTTATTGGAAGCTTTGTACACTCATTTCTTCATTATATCGTGGTTGATCATTCCCTTGTCGTCGAGGTACCTAATGAAATCAATAACCAAACTATTTTCATTCTTCATTTGATCCTGACTGATTAAATGCTTGAAAAGGGATGATTTTGAAGTGGCTGTATTTTCAGTCCTATTGGAGTACAATTTGGGCACAAGGATGGTGATTCCATTCAATTGTCTCTTGTAATGAGTTAAACTGTTGTTGAATTTAGTGGCAATTGGGTTGGGATCATCTCGAGGATTGACAACTTCATGAATGTTTTTACACCGGTTCCCATATTTGCATTTACCATATTGTTCGAAGAATCGACAAATGGTTTTACTTCGTTTATTATCCTGGGGAGTAGCAGCATCTCCATTTTCCTCTAGCTGTCGCTTCAGTCTCTGTGTTTCATTTGTTTTACGTTTCTCTTCCTTGAGTTGTTGCTTTCGTTCAACATTGGCTTTAGTGGGCCAGTTTTTCTTCCTCTCTTCTATCCATTTAGCTATATCTTCTTCTGTTTGTAATGTGATGTTGGTTCCCGGTATGGCTACTACTTTTTTAGTACTGGTGGTGGCTGCATCAGTTGGTGGTGGTGGAACTTGTGTCTCTTCGATATCATGTGTATTTTCAGTGGTTGGGGTTGGATGTAGTTCACTAGGAGCTTCTGAAGTCAGCATATCTGGAGTCTCATTGGGCAAATGTGTCGGTAGGTCGAATAAAAAGTCCATCTCGGTGGCTAGTGGTGGTGTCTAGACTGATGTGTTGTGTCTTATCGCGATATTTTTTTTTTTTTTATTCCACCGATGAGGGAAAGAGACACAAGAATGGTGATTAACACAAGTTGGGAAGGCGCTGTCATAAGTAACAGGGGAGGGAGTTGAATATCTGGTTAATGATATAGTCACTGAGAGACGTCTAGTGATTTCCCGAATGGGACATCTTGCGTGGGTGTAAATGTTTTATACTTCTTTAATGTGATAGTAATATGTGAGCCACGTTATTGGAAAAAGGGGATAGGTTTGATACATCATCTACAAGTAAACGTACATCATTTACAACATATCTACTCAATCTCTCCTGATGTCATCTATCTCTATGGCAACACACACACAACTAGGTTGTCTCGGTCGTGCACAATACTCAACAAATATAATTTTTTTGTCGACCAAATATATGAAAAATAAAACAAAGCTAAAGATGTTTAGTTTTGCTCTTTGTCGATCATTTTGTTTAGATATTCGTGGTTTGGGTGTAGAAATTTTCTGTGGATGTTGTTAATGTATCTTTCCGCTAACCTATAATGGTAACGGTTAGTCTGTGTGTTTGAGGTTATTCATATGTGGTGAAATGGTTAATTTACATGAGCATTGGATTTTGGAGCCTTCTTCAACTGAGTTAGATTCCTGGTGCATTTCTTTTGTCAATTGGAATCAATAGATCAGGGGGAGAGGCTTTCGACAAGGGAGAGGGAGACTGTGTATCATCATTCATATTGGCATTCTGCCATGGGGTAAGCCTTTATCTCCACAGAATGATGATATATTACATATACCCCACACTTGAATTTCAAATGCAACCATGTCAGCTCACCTAATTTTCTTTTTAAGAAGAAACTAATTGCTTGTCTTGGTATTTGGTTGCATAGTTGTTGATGCGTTTTAATGTACCTAGAGGAATATTTATTAAAGGTAATTCCTTTTAGAGGAAATTTTCAATTGGAATGAATCGATAGAATAGGATTATGTGTTGGCAATTGTTAGGTCCGCTCTCTGTTTTCTTGGGTCTTAAAGATTTTTACTATGAGTTTATCGTAATGTGGACGAGACTAGAAGGATGTCTTTTTTCATTTGGAATAGATCATTTCTTTATGTGAATGATTTTATATTGGGTGAAAAGTTTCGGCATTTTCTCATCTATTAATTACGGTACAATTTCTTAGTGTTCTTAAATTGGTACGTGTTTGCATCGTGGCATATAAAACATTTGCGTATTCTTTGATGTGGATGTCCCAGTTTAGTTGGTGCCCGTGAAATTTTTACTTCGATATTCAATCGGTACCCAAGTGTGAATTAGCTCCTGGATGAATCGAGAAAACACAAATGGCAGGTTTCGAGACCCAAACGGCAATACGGTAATTATTTTTAATGTAAAATTATTAAAATTGTTATTTTGTTAAAGCAAAATGAAGATAATGTAGAGTGGTTTTTAGCAACTCTTTGTAATCTTCCCTCTGCATTTTGATCTGGTGTGGGAAAGCTTTAGCTTATTGAAGATTGAGGAATTGGGCCAATTGAAAGGGAAGGTAAGTAAACTAAAACTACTTGAAAACTCGCTTGTGGAAACCTATATGATAGAAGAAGTGATTGATGACTAAAATATGATTATACAGGCCCTCTTTAATGAATGAATGCCATGAAATCAAAGCAAGTGAGTCTCTTTAACGTGACTATTTTCAAGAGGACTGCTTCGCAGATTTAACTAACAATGTCATCAATTGGGACGATTGGTGTAGTGGTAACATAATTGCCTTCCAAGCAATTGCCGTGGGTTCGATTCCCGCATCGTTCAGGCCAAGTTTATTTTTTTTTCTTTTTGAATCTTTGTTTTTTTTTTTTGCACCTTTAAATAGAGATGGTGAAGTGATAAGATACATATTATGTATTTGCTTAGTTTAAGGATGTTGTGACTTGAGAAGGCGGTAAGTTGATCTACATTAAAGTGTTGTTGCTCATATTTTACTTTTATTTTTTTTATTTTTTATGACTATTTTTGCAAAAATAGTCATAAAAAATAAAAAAAATAAAATGAAGAAGCAGAAGAAATAGGATTTTGTTTACATGAGTGTATTTATATCTGTGGAAAGAGAAGAAAAGTAGAGTATTGATAGATACTACATCGTATAAGCTTGACTGTAAAATGAAGTGGAGAATATGTACTATAGAGTAATAAATGTATGTTTTTTTTTTTTTTTCTTTCTGTCTAATCACATGTTGAAGTGGGGTGGGTGGGGCAAAAGAAAAAAAAAAAGAAAGAAACTATGATTTCTTTTAGTATGTAAGGAGTACAATGTGTAATGTGAAGTTTGTTGGGTTTGCGTGTGAGAGAAAGAGAGAGTGTGTGTAATATGTGCGCTTCTTTGTAGTTACTAGTGCTTTTGATGTGTTTGATGCATAAGGGGTTTTTATATTAATTTTGTTGGGTTTTTGTGTAAGACTGAAATCCGTTATTTTATTTTATTTTATTTTATTTTATATTTTATTTTTTTATTTTTCGTCAAAGAGGTCTTCAATATATATGAATAGTAGTAGTAGTAGTAGTAATATAACTCCTGATAATAACATTGATCCAGCTAATGGACTTTCAGAGTAGTAGTAAGGAATCAGAGATTACATTCTTAGTAAAAGACACCGTGTTTTAGGAACAGGAACTAGAATATATATATATATATCTTTTAGTAGTTGGAACTCCGTTTAATACATATATATATGAAAGATTAGATATACATTTGTATTGTATATACTGTATATATATATGTATACTGTGTATATGTGAATATAGCAATATAAGAAAGTGTGTGTTGCAAAAGGTAGTGTATTTTTGGTAAAATTATATTTGTATGTATACATACATCCAAACATACATATACTATCATATGTTTATTTTATATTTTTTTTTTTTCTATTTATTCGAGGGCAACGGACTTCGCATAGAATTTAATTTTTTTTATTTTTTATTTTATATTTATATTTTATATTTATATATATATATATATATATTTTTTTTTGATATGTGTTGTCTCAAAATTTGTCTCATTTATGTCTCAGTGAAGAGAAAAATAAAACTTTTTTTAAATTTTTTTTTTCTTTAAGAAAACTGACTGAAACCAAACTTACTTTGGTAGTATGATAATACACATATTATATGAGTATAAAACTAATTTAGAAAGTAAGAGAAAGTATATATGTATATATTAATACAAGTATATTTGTTCCTGTCTGGCTATCATCTGTTTTTTTATTTTTATTTTTTTATTTATTTTTTTTTATTTAGTTAGTCTAATTTAGTTTAGTGAAGAGAAGATTTGAATCTGAATTCCGTTTTATGTAATACATACACAATACATACATATATATATATATATATATATATAAACTTTAATACTCATATGATGAAATTCAATTGTTCTTTTTATTATATATATATATATATATATATATACAATACCTTTTATTAAGATAGATAGATAGAGAAAGAAAGAAAGAGTGATGTCATTCTATTGAAAAGTGTATTTCTGTAGAGAATATTCTGTTCTTATTATTTTTTATTTTCTATTGCAGTTTGTGTAACGGACTTCAAAAAATAAAATAAAATATAAAAATATAAATATAATATATAAATAATATATAAATATAATATAAATATCAACCAAAAAGACCCATCATCAAACATTTTTTTAAAAAAAGAACCAACTTATATACAACTACACTTACAACGACCAGTGTTTTATAAGTCAATTAAAAAAACTACATGATAACAGATACACATAGTATTCATACATATTGAAGACAAAACACACACACACACACCCTATCTATAAAAATACATTCACTTTAAAACAAAAGAAAACTGTATCCAAAACAGCAATCTCATATCTAACAATCCAACAAACCCACCTACACACCTACACACATCCACACTTACAGAGTGTACCCATTTTCAAAATCAAAAAGTATAAATTTTTTTTTTTTTTGATTTTTTTATTTTTCATAAATTTTAATTTTTTTATTTTTTTCCCACTTGTCACGTTTTTTTGTTATGGGGGATTTCAATTTTACAACCAATGCTAATACCAATGAAAACAACAACAACTTATATTACAACAACACCAATAGTAGTAACCATAATGATGACACAAATACAGGTAACAACCACTACAGATCAACGTCTGATATTGCTGCAAATATTAAACTAGGAACACCAAATGGAGGTGGACATTTCCAACCAAATTCATATCAGACAACTTTATCCAACTCACCACCACCACAAACACAAACATATCCATCTGCTGCTTTCAATTCTACTCCTATCCCACAACATCCACTCATGTCTTTACCACCACCAATCACTTCTGCTATGAATAGTCAAGCCAAACCACCACCATCTCATTCTTCATCATCATCATCATCCATTGGTAATATATATCATCATAGAGAAAGTCCTGCTAGTCAATACAACAACAACAACAACATCATCAATGAACACAATAGCTTTACCCTGAGAGCTAGTCCTCATTTTCAAATGTTGGGTCAAGATAGCAGAAGCAATGACAGTTTACAACAACAACAGCAACAACAACAACAACACCATCATCAACAGCTGTGTAGTGGAGGTACTGATGCTGCATTTGATCATGTACCCCAATCTCACATCAATGGTTACCCATTGAGTCAGCCAAAACCAACATTACCATTACCAGCAAATCATCATCATCAACAACCACAGCAACCACCACCACAACAGCAGCTTGCTCCTTCTGAAAAACAAACCACTACAGGTTCCTCCTCCAATGACAGATTTGATTCTCTGCTGTACCACATGGGTCAACCTTCAAAATCAAATTCACAATTTGTACGTCAGTTTCTGCATCATTTAAATCAAAATCATTCAGTCAATCTCAAGTTTATCAAGAATCTCAATACAATGACGGAAAATTGGTCAGAAGAGGAAATCAAAGCTAGTAGAAGATTAGTCAGATTTAATATTCTGCACGGAGAAAATACCAACAATACTATGCAAGTTATCAATTTTGATGCACTTAAACCAATTGATTATGAAGTTACTCAAGCTGTTGTTTCTTGCATCTATTGGAGAGAAAAGAACAAATTTATTTGTACTTCAGTTGATATCATCTTATTACTTGAATATTTTGTCCATCAAAGTTTTGGTATTGAAGAAAAGAATCGTATCAGAAGAAATTTGCAAAGCTTGAAACCAACTACAGTATCAAGATCAAACAAAAATGATCGTGATTTTTTCAGTTTGATTATGAGTATGGAAAATCCACGTCCAAGAAATATTGAAAAGGATTTAAAAGTTTTTAATTGGAGTGATTTGGGTAAAGCCATTGCCAAAGTGATGTCAAAATATTATATTGTATCTTCACCATCACCAGGATCAGCAAATTTATGGTGTAATGGTGGTCACCAGCTGCATAATGTGCCATTATCGGGAGCACAAGAGACACTGGACACATCAGGTGGACAAGATGCAACTGCGAGGCATGGAAACGTAACAACATATACCAACAGTTATTCCTACCATGGAAGTCCTCCACCATCACACAAACCGAGTTTACCACCATTGGCTCTGGTTGCTCCAATTTCAGGTTCTTCAACCCCAATTCAATCACAGTTTCCCCCATCATTATACACGGAGGGCAGTGGAACTGGCAACTCTAGTTCAACATCCAATTTACAAAGTGTTCCCTACCAAGAAGTCCCAAATGGGCGACGCACTGACATCAATTCACCATTGAATACACAATTTAGTGGTGGTGCAATTACTGAAAACTCTAATGTGTGTAGACAAGTAACACCTACATATCAAGAGTCAAAACAACAGTATCATCATCATCGTTATCATTCGCCACCAGCTGGCTTTCCTGTACCACTACCACTCCCTAGGCTATACCCTTCGAGTAAGATCCCACTCTCGCAAGGAACACCAAATGGATCTTCACCACCACCACCACTTCCACCATCTGCTTTCAATTACAGATCTTCTGTTGAGATGAGAAACAATCGTCATCCTATTCGAGGCGGTTTTAATGGGTTGACCTCAACCCCATCGACTTTTGCAAGTAATGAGGAGCTGCTGCTGCTGCTGTCAGATTATTCAAGACAACTCAATGCCGATTCATCGAGAGGTGTACTGTCTACTAGTGGGCACCCACCAGCGGCCGATTTCTCGCAAAGTCCATCACCAGGTAAAGAAGCTGATGGTGATACCAGTTCAGGCTCGGAAAGATGCTCTTCTAGCAATGGCAGTGTTGATGATGTCGATAGTGCAATATCAGAAAATTCCAAGATCAGTGGTGAAAACTCTGATGATAGTGGACAATCAAACAAGAATAATGGCGTATCAAGTAGTGGAAGCTCCTCTATCAGCAGTGGCTCAAAAGATTCGACAAGTTTGTATTCTTTACAGCGTGATTCTGGTAATTCAAGTGAAGATTCTACTACAAGACCGAATTCTGTGCCTGGAAGTGGCAAATTTGCTCCATTGAGTTTTAATAATAACAGCAGCATGAGCTTGCTTGGATCTAATGGGGGTACTGCTCTAACAGCTTCTTTACCAAAGAACAAGAGCAATTTGAGGAGTCTTACTAGTACAGATCATCAATCACCTATAGTTGAGAACAAGGTGGACGAAGGAGGAGAAACTGAAGGCGACGATGGTGTTAAGGATGAAGATGAGTCTATGGAGGATGACCAAGATGATATCGATGAGGATAGCGAGGAGAGTTCACCACCTGTTTCTAAAAAGAGGAAGAGAAGATCACAACGGAAAATGAGAAAGCCTAATACAGCACATCAGTTGCAAGATAATGCAACATCACAGTATTTTGATAACAATAGAGATAAAAAATACCTGTCGCAGAAATCATTGTCTAATGGTGAGCTGAAGCCGCATTTGCCACCAATTTCACAGATTCTCAATGCCGAGTTGTATCCAAGTGACAATATGAAAGCCGGTTTATCGCCTGGAGGAACAAACCACTACTACCACCAACAATCTCCACCTTCAGTGGTTACTGATAACGAGCCATTGATTAGAAAAGTGCAGAATTGGGATGACTATTGAATGATAAATTGCACTTTTTAATGATTTAACCATTTTCAGTTCGACTTAATATTTGAGAGGATTTTATTTGAAACAGTTTATACATTTTAACGCGAATATATTTTAATGAGACACTAAGGATGATACTTTTGAATATTTCTGATTTCTAGTGTAACCTTTATATACATAGATTATCTCTTTACAGTTTACGATGTTCAATTTCATCAACCGTTTGTTTGAAATTTGACGTATTTGCGAAAACAGCCCCCTTTTTAGGATCAATAGTAACATAACTCAAGTAATCCTTAGGTGTAGACTTGCTCTCACTGCCCTCCTTGACAACTACTTCCTGTGACTCAGCCCCATTAGAAAACAGAATAGGCAGTCCTTGGTTATGTTGTAAATACTGCCTCTTTGCGAGTTGTCTAGGTATGTTGAAACTAGACTGAATGAGTATGTTCCTAGGGCCAACAACTTTGACAAAGTCATTGGTGCCTAGGCTATAATTGTTCCATTTTGTTTGCAAAGTGTGATATGTTTGTGCTAGGTATCTAAGGAATGATTTGGTGTATTGGGTTATGCGGAACCAGTAGTGTTTGAGTTGGTAGTATGCCATTGATGATGATGTAGGTGGAGGAGGTGTAGCAGTAGTGGTGGCTGTGGTGCCCTTTGTTGTTGCTTGACCCAGCGTCAACTTCAGTTTGAGGCTCCGCAACAGCAACATCGAAGATGCAGCACTTACATTGACACCTGTACCTGTTGTTGATGATACAGTTGACGTATCCCTCAATATACAATTCTCCAAATCAAAAGGTCCATTCACAGTAATGGCCAATATCGCCCTCTTGTTAATCAAAATCTCCTCTTGATCACCAACATCCAATTGATAAATACCTCCATTTCCAACAAGTCCCACTTGTCCTCTTCCGCTTAATAATGTGTATCCACGATTCCATAATGTACGTAATCCAGTATCGACTCTAGCTATGCTTGAAGAAGTTGCGCTGCTTCCTCCTCCTCCTCTACTTGCACCAATCCCGAGTCCAAAGATACCATTACCACTAGAAGCACCACCACCAGTGGGGTTACCCAACTGTTTGGCAAACTTCTTTGAAATGTGTCGTGGTAGACTATGTACACTAACTGACAATGAATTACCGGTGTAGACTTGAATTGCATCCTTGTTCAAAACTGCCCAATCATTCAGCCCATCAAGTATCAAATTGACAAATGATAAATCATCAGCACCACCAGAACCATTGCTGCCACTGTACCTGCTACTGTTGGACTTGTTTTTACTACTGATTAATAACGATATGGGAATTGTTGATATCAATTTCTGAAAAGTTTGGAATTTACCAGTTAATATTAATCGTTTCCACCATTGTGGATACTCAATTGAGTTACGAATGATTGGTCCATCATCTGAATTGACACCACTACTACTGCTGCTGCTTTTGTTTCTCGATTTCAATCCGTATATCGATAGCAATGCCCCACGACGTAGATAAATCGGCACAGAAGGCGGCGAATGAATCGATAAAAGCGTAGGCGGAGTGCCCAAACTTTCAAACTTGGCAGTTTCCAAAGTCTGATATGGTTTCAATTGAGTCACTTGGCCAATGTTGTCAAGATCGGTGGTTGTTTTGTTCAAGACAGCAGAAGCAGTGTCCTCCTCCTCCTCAGCTGATGATGATGATGTTGGCACTGATTTGTGATTGACTGATATGTGACGACTTAGGACAATTGATGAAGAAGTAGGAGACGTTATTGACGACAAGGTTGGATGTCGCCATGATGAAGTTATGCCTCGTACCATTGTTGTCCTCCTATGCTGTTGTGAGATTTTCTTGTTTGGTGGTGGGGCAACTTTTCTATTTTTTTTTTTTTTTTTGCTTTCTTTCTTTGGCCGAGAATGAGAAAGGCGAGAAAAAAAAACCCGAAAACGATTGGCCTTTCAGTATGAAGAAATTTGCAACAACTAGGTGCAATACAAAATATGGAGATCCAATTGGGTGGAGTAGCTAGAAGTTTATTGGAATAAGCTTAATGACCTTTGTGACTGGTATATCCTGTGTGGGAAATAAGCAGACCCAGAGAAAACTACAACACTAGAAACCGCCTGTAACTCGGAAAAGTCAAAAAAGGAGAGAACATCAAAATTAACTCACTGTTGAATTCCTGAATATGCTACTAGTAAAGTGGGACAACGATTTGGTTGATATTTAAGCAATACAGGTTGATTTTGCATCACGTGACAAATTGCTTAACTATGTGTCATGTGAAGATTTATTTTGTCATTTATTTATCCTAAAAACTGATTTGTTCGTACTATCTTCGGATAGTACATTTGTCAAATTTAACAATACAGAGAAGATTAGCATTGTCCTTGCATAAAGATGACACGCTTTACAAAGAGATTTAACATTTTTTTTTTTGCATTTGCAAACCACGATGCAGAGATTACCCTAAGGAAGGCTATCATGGCTATATTGAACTCTTATGCCTCTCCAATGAGCAATGGAGCCTCAGTTTCGAACTCGGTACTTTTTACTCTCTTTTTTGCCATTCACACGACCTCTCAGTTGCACATTTTCATTTGTTTCTCGGTTTCACCCAATTGTATTTCTTCAAATTTGACTTACTAAATGATATTAGTAGTAGAACAAGCAAAGCATTAAAACTACACTAAACGCTACTCTGCTTTATAATTGTAACCATTTATCTAGCTATACTCAATCGCCTCAACCTCTCTCAGTCTCAGATACCCACAGTCGTACTACCCAATTAGCCTCCTGCAAGCTCCCATCCACTATAAGACCCATTTTTGCGTGCATTGAAAGAGAAAAAGAAAAAAAAAATTTCGATCTTTTTACTCACAACCAATAACCATCTACTAGAGCTCATTTGTGGACACTTTGTACATCACCACTAACCATTTGTATCACCACACCCCCCTGTACTACTCGTACACTTATTTATTCAACAACAATAGAGTTTGTATTTTGATTTCAAAATGGTTCCATCGACAGTGCTTAAAAGAACGGTTCAAAGGGCCCCAAGATTTGTTTCTTGCAAATCGTTACCCTTCAGAGCATTCACTCAGTCCTCCATGAGACGCATTGCACATGAAGAGGATCTCGTGGATCTCAAAACATTACCAAGAAAAGAAGAACCGGAAATTTTCGTTCCTTTAATAAATCCAGCTGAAAAGTATAAAGTACAAATTGAAGAATTACACAAGTTTGGTACTTATATCATGGCATGTTTACCTAAATTCGTTCAACAGTTCTCGGTATGGAAAGATGAATTGACTATTTATGTTGCTCCTTCTGCATTAAGACCAGTTATGTCATTTTTAAAATATCACACTTCAGCTCAATTCAAAGCATGTATGGATGTTACTGCAGCTGATTATCCATCAAGAACTAATAGATTTGATGTTGTTTACAACTTGTTATCAGTGAGACACAATTCAAGAATAAGAGTCAAGACTTATGCCAGTGAAACTAGTCCTGTTCCTTCAGTTACCCCATTGTTTAAAGGTGCTAATTGGTTCGAAAGAGAAACTTATGACTTGTTTGGTGTATTCTTTACTGGTCACCCTGATTTAAGAAGAATCATGACTGATTATGGGTTTGAAGGTCACCCATTGAGAAAAGATTTCCCAACCACTGGTTATACTGAAGTTAGATACGATGAAGAGAAAAAGAGAGTTGTTTATGAACCATTGGAATTGACTCAAGCTTGGAGAAATTTCACTGTTGGTTCATCTGTTTGGGAACCAGTTGGTGATGGTCAAGATTTCACTCCAGAAAACTTTAAATTACCAACTCCAGAACCAGAACCAGAAAATAAAGATGAAAAGAAGTAAGATGAGAAGAAGTAAGCTTGTCTAATTACATACACAATACAAAAAAATAAAAAAAAATCGTCTTTGGAGTTGTAAACTTTTTTCACTCTATTCAACGTTGTAGTGATGCTATCTCTTGATTCAACCTGGCTAATTCTTGATTCCGCGAATCCAAGTACTCTTGCAACGATTCTGCTTGTGTTTCAAGATCCTTGATGTCATTTTCCACCTTCAGTAAATCTTCATTTCCAGTACCGGATTGTTGTCTATTATATTGATCCTGTTTGTACTTTAACAATTGCTCGAACTCATACTTGATCATTCTTTGCTCTTCAGATTCCTTTTTATCAGCATCTGATCTATTTTGAACCTCAGAGAGTAACTTTTCCAAATTAGCCAACTCTCTCTTCAACCTTACTTCTTCCCAATCAGTACCCTCCGTTGCTGAAAAATCAGTTCCCTTTTCAGCATCACCATTACTTCCGTGTCCCAATTTGTTCAAATAACTCTCGGCAAAAGAACGCTTTGAAGCTTGTGTTTTTGTTGTTTCGAGTGGTTTTGCTTGTTCACTCAAATCATAACTAGGTATTTCCTTTGAAAAAGTAGCTCTTAAACTAGCTGGTACACCACGAGGCACTCGCTTACCATTTTCTCTCTGATTTAATATATGCAAAAACACCAATGTTTGATCCTTATCTATTGTCTCAAACGATTTCGGATTCACCAAGTTCCAAGCTGATGAGATATCACTCGATGGGACATTTTTCAAAGTTGAGTATAACGAATTCAACGAATCAAATCTTATTCTTCCAAATTGATCATTCTTTGATTGATATATAGTCTCATAAGTCGACTTATCACTAGGAGATATATACCAATCGAAATCATCACTCAATCCATCTTCATCATCTTCATAGTCCAACCCAACATTTCTGCCTTGTCTTACAGCTTGATTGGCTTGAATCAATGCTGCTTTAGAAGACGGGATCAACCAAGATGGTAATTGATCAGGAACTTCAGGAATTGATCCATTCACCAAATCAAAAATCAATCTCATAGTTATACAAAACTCTTCAAAATCCAAGCTTCCGTCATTATCTATATCACTAAGTTCCCAAATTGCTGATAGTTGTTGTTGTGGTAATCGAGAATTTTTCAAAACGGGAGCAACGCTATCACCGGATAGTTTGTTGTCGACTGGTTTCAAACCCTGGAATATTTGCCAGTACTTTTTAATCTCGGCATCTTCTAAACGTGGCATGTTCTAGATGGCTTGAAATAGGTGGGAGTTGATGCTGACTAAGTTTGTGATTAGAGGGGACGGTCTCTCTCTCTCTCTCTCTAATCGAAAGTGGTCATAAATTTTGTCGATTGTGGGAAATTTCTTTTCTGTGGTGTGTGCTGCTATTTTTGGTTTTCTAATGGCGAAGCAAGAATGTCAATACTACACCATGTTGCTCATCATATGGACCTATTGATGAACTGAATGCGCTTCATAGCAGAGTGGGGTTCAAATCGATACACAGAGATTCAAAGGAATAAATTACTACTTGACCAAAAAGCCTCGCTAAGAGTTTGTTCACCAACACCTCTATCAATTTGACAAGTTTCACTAGTTGAAGGACCTTCAACCCTAATGCCACTTCTACTGATACTTTAAGTTGCTGCCTTGCAGTTTGATTGGGGGTAGTTCTTGCAAATGAGGCAACTTTTTACAAAGTGATTTTTTGATGTGCATCGATAATAATCTGTTACTAGGATTGTTTGACAGAGTATGGAGACTCGCAGCAGATCAAGTAAATGAAAGAGATAGAGTGATGCAGTTACCGATTCCACTTTACACCATGTTGACACAGAATCGTATGTGTGTCCTCATCAGGACTAAAGATTCAACAAAGTTATTTATGTAAGCAACTTCATTGGGATGGGGAGGCAGGGTAAAGTCTGAGCTTTAACTCACAGGAAATACAGCCCAGGGATTTACTTTATCTGTTTTGAGGATCGGTCTATGATGATAATTGCAGATTCACTAGAAGGGTTATTAAGGACAAGCACCAGTTCGTTAAGGTTATGACAGTGACCTTGACCGAAGCATACGAGCATCCTCAAAAATAACTCTAGTCGTTGTGAGCTAATTTTATTGCATAATAATTCACTTGCTACTGACTCGGGAATATCTCGTTAAAATTGAGCACGATAGTTCAATGACATCCATGGAAAGCATGGAAATGAGGAGAGGCGTCAAGAAACAAAGTATGGCGAGTGTCCAATCAATACTTTGCTGAGGACCGGAGCTACCTTTATTTCACCAAAGCAGCAGCTGGACCCCATGACATGGGTGAATGATAGTACAAGCTGTACACATACTTCAAGAGCCTGAAGCCTTCTTTTACTTTATTGGGACATTGACTTGGGGCCATTTAATTAAAATAAGAGGTATTGGTCTTGAGTAGATAGTTTAATTGAAATAAGTATGCCGTTTAATCTATAGTAATTGTGGTGAAATGTTTGTATACAGGCTGGTTGCAAAGACAAACCAATTTGTATAACATAACTATTAGAAGTCACGAAATAAGTTACACATCATTTAGCAAGAGCATAGAGTTGGTTCGACTAACATTCACCTTGACGATTCCAAGAGGGTTATCATCCATCAAGTATAACTATAGACTATACCGACTTACAAGAGTCTCATAACACAACAATACACTTTTCACAAATTCAACCATATTATTCGCCCCCGTTTTCATACTTGTGCCAAACACTTACTTCAATTGCATATCACATCTAAAGCTAAAACCGACCATTTCTGTATTAAGTGGATGGAACCATGACAGGCAGTCCTAATGAAGAGCTTAATTCATTGAGTGACGAAGATGAAATTGGTCGTGTTTACAATCGCAGGAAGAAGGTGTCTTCACATACTGCTATTATTCGTGCAAGGTCCAAAAGGTGGGAAGATACGAAAAGAAAGGATATCAAGGTAGTTGATGAATCAACAGTGGAGTCAAAAGTTGAAGGAGACCAAAGTGTTGCAAATGATTCAAGACTAGGCCAAGCTATGCATATTGATAAACTGCTCAATAATCACCTTTGTATCACAAGAAGAGAGCCATATAGTCAGCATGTTGGTATCGGCACTTTAGCTCATGAATTTATTACTCATTTGAAAGAGCAAAAAGTGAAATGCACATCTGGTGATACTCCGGATGAACACAGTATGGCTAAATGCAGCAACAGTGCGTTCAATGATTTATCAGTCACCAATAAAGATACAGACGTTGACAAGGGAACAATTGTGAGTGAAGGTCCTGTTTTAAAGGAGTTAAATGGTGACTACAGTCGTTCAGTGGTTGAAAATAGAAACGAGAGCTGGTTTGAGGATGAGATTTCCATTTCGAGCCAAGTGAACAGTGGTACGAATACACAGATTGTTGATTATTATTGTAATGAGGTACCAACATCAAGGGGAAGTTCAGGTGTTGATTTTGATGAAAGTTTGCAACGCAATTCTAAAAGTGACAATTACGTGAAAAGTTTAAAAGTTTCTTCAATAAAAGTACACCAAGTAAGGTATCAAAGAGACTTTGATGCATCATCAACTTGTTTGGGTGAAGCCCGTGGGAACGTGATTGGGAGAATGAGTGGAGATGTGAACCACACAGAGAAGTCACCATCACTCGCACGATTAACACAACGGGAAACTGATACTATTTTCACCGATAAAGAGACCAAGAAAGAGATAGATGATTTGGCAAGGGAGGCTTATCAATGGGCCAAAGAAGCCTTCAATTTTCCCAAAGTGAAGGATTATGTTGCAACTATCGAAAACAAGTAGACGAGGTTTTAAACCCACAGTGCTAATCAAAAGCATATTATGCCCAACATGATTTTTATGCTATGGCTAATTTCAAACAGCTTTCTAAATATTTCGTGTTTTCACCTAAGTCTAGATAAAGTTTGGGAAGGTTTAACCTATTGATAGCAATCACACTCCCAATCCGCCTCAATTTTACATGAGGACTTTGCCACGATGCGGATAACAAGCGGTCCTGCATTAGTTAAATTTCGGTCTCAGATATTTTTTAGTACAAAACCACACCGTGTCTTAGATTTTACAATACAAAATTTGGTTCTGTGTTTAATAATATCCTTCTTATGTGGTACGTGAGTGAAACATGCATTACCACTTAATTGAAAAGCTTTTGTGTGTATACGGAACGTTGTCACTACGAACGTTGGGACCAGTTACTCCGGATAGTAGCCCAATTGATATCAGCACGGGGTGTATATTCTTTGAATGATTTCTTATACATATAAAACTAAAATATCAAAGTGTATATGGAAGATTCTAGAATGATGTAGAAATTAGGTTGCATAAGTGTAGTGTAAGTCATTAAAACCGATTGTACTTGAATGACCAATTTAGTTGTCGTTTAAGCCTACACCCCGTACTCTCCCCAGCCTTTTAAAATTAAGTTTAGTTAAGGTTTAAGTTGTTAGGGAATGAATTGTTAATTGAATCACGTTATGGTCATGAATTTGTGCTCAATTACACGACCTATTTCAAGCAAAAAAAAAAGAAAAGAGACAAGGAACCTTCTTTGCATGTGTCACAAACATCAATTAAAGAATAAGGTCGTGCATACATTCTCAATACACAATAAGATCTAAACTTCACATATACACAAAAGTAGTGACGTCTTCTTTTTGATTCGCTTGCTATTCTCAATTGACTAATGTGGTCTTAGGTGTAAGAGATTTATGATGGAGGTAAGTAGTGTATACACCAGTAGTATTGTTTAAGACCGTAGAATAGGGGCTATATCTAAAGTGAAAAAAAAAGAAAAGAAAAGAAAAAAGAAGAAAGAAAGGTGTAGGATGTGAAATCAGATGCAAAAAAAAGTGGAGGAGGGGGGTGTATATTTATGCGGCATGCGCAAAATCTATTTTTTTTTTTTTTTATTTTTTTACCACACTCAATTGAAGAAAGTTATAAATCCGACTGAATGTGAATATGATGGTGATCGTATAATAGAAAACATTGAATAGTAGCAGTACCAGCAGCTGATGAACTACTTTGAAGCGTACGGGGAGAAGACCCTCGCAATTTAAAATTGTTGGATCTCTTTTTTTTTTTTATTTTTGGTTTTTCTTCTGAAGATTTGAAAAACGCACACAATTCGCCACATTCATTTGCCAGTTCCTTTGTTGAAGTTAAAATCTCAAAAAAAATATAAAGATATCAGGAAATTGAACATATGTAGTTAGTAGATTAAAACAGATTTAGAGGTCAGTGGGTATCTACCGTGCAAGTGGAAAGGGTTCATAAAGAAGGATCATAAACTCCACTTCCTCGGTAATTTAACAGTGGATTTATTTTCTTATCTTATACATTCTACATGTTCAAGAAAGTGACTACGCGTACAGAAACTTCATCTATTGTAAGTCTTAATTCCGCTCTTTTCCGTTACACTTGTCTTTTGAGGGGAAGATTTGCATAAATTTGCAGCCTGGTAAAAGACTAGTCATGAACTTTGTTTGGTATTATTAACCACACACATTGTAGCTACCATACTCTTTGGTGCTGTGAGTTTAGGTAATGTGTATATACATTGTAGAGTATTTTCTTGCGGTCCAAGTATACTGTGTTTGTTGAGATAAACAATCTAAGACACTGTTTCTCGTTTGTCGTAAAAAAGAAAACAGGGGGTGTAAAACACATGTCTCATTCCTGCATATAATTACACATTACGGAAGAAAAAAAAAAAAAAAAAAAGAAGAAGAAGAAGAAAGAATCATATTATTATGCACCTCTATATACTTAAATATAAATAACTTCAATTATCATCAACAACAAATTTTTTTTTTTCCTTTAAGCTTTCCACTTTAAAACCTTAAAGATACTAATTAAACCTTATATAACAAAACAACAGAAAGATCACTCCAGATTTCACAATATTACATCATTCATAACAACTAAATCTTATATATCAACCCATATATCACCAAAGAAGAAAAAAATTTAACAATTTTCAACGAAAACAAGAAAGATATAGCAAGTCATATCACATTGATTTCATCGAATATTACTACCACAACAACACACATCTGAGTTTCATTTCATCAATTGAAAATCAAAAAGAGTATGTATTAATTTTATTAACCGTCTTTTACGATGGATAAAGAGAGGAATATACAACTGTTACTATTCATATCCCGTCCCCGCTTACAATCACCTTCGAGTGCACACCACAGTTTCAGTCTAGACTTCGAATACCAAGTTATCACACCTCATTGTAATTCATCACCGCCAAATTAGATCCAAGTAATCATCACAGCTTTAGTAAAAACACAGAAGAGATAATGCTAATACCAACTTTATCCGCACTATGTCACTACAGAACCGTCAGTTCCATCAGATCGAGTGAACCGAAAGTATAACAGACCATTTCGAGGGTATATTCGTCGATGGAAATAGGTAGTGGCGAATTGCAAAAAAAGAGAAGAGAACGGAACAAAAAAGAATACAAGAGCAGATTTATACTTCTACTGAGAGAAGTTCATCCATCAGATCGATAACCGTCATAGTCAAAATCCTGCCAGAGAATCCCACGTCTAGTATCACTACAATAACAGCCACCTTGTTTCAAATGAAATTCACGCCACTTGAAGCAATCACATTTTGTTTATGCTTTTTTAGTTATGCATGACAAATGACCAAATTAGACAGAAAAAAAATCAAGTGCTTTACACCCCATAATTTAACCACATTTGCACCCCTAATTAAACTACAAACTATGACCAAACAACAGCTGGATAATTCAGTTTCACAGGGTAGCAGGTGACAAAGTTCGATCTTATTATTGATGAAAGCACGGATTGATTGCTTGATTGATCGATGGATGGATGAGTTGACTGTATCGGTGAACTTGGCAACACAAGTTTGATGATAGTTTTGAGTACACCCAATCGACGTTTAACAGTGGTGTTTATGGACGGCAGTATGAAGGAACAGTTACACTCTCAATGTTTAATTTATATACTAACATTTTTACTAGTTTACAAGCTTTTTAATTTATTTGATGATGGCTGACACACTACCAATATCGTGTATTTCCTGCAGAAAGAGGAAAATCAAATGTAACAAAAAGAAGCCATGTGATCAGTGTCTTAAAAGAAAGGTTGATTGTGAATTTCCAGCAAAGTTTAGAAACATAAATATCACCGAAGATGGGAAAAAGGAAGAGAAAAAGCCAGTGAGTGCAAAAGTGAAGACGGAACAACCACCAAAGGCTATTACTGTCAATGAATCAAACAGAAACATGGAACTACTACATGAACAACAGGCCCAACTTCAATTCAATCAGGAACAAATCAATCTCCAACAACAGCAACTACATAATCAACAACTCCAACAAACTATACTTGAACAGCAATCACATCAAAACCAAGATATACGACCCCATCGTATACCTCTACAGACTTTGGCTGAAACCGGAAGTGTCAAGAGCAGCAGTGGCACAAGTTCAAATTCCCTAATGACATCTGCATCTGCACAAAGCTCGCTTGTTACCGACCCACCTTCAGTTAGTGATTCTACAGAAAGTAACTCAAACATTATTTCCCGAGATCGTAAATTGAATAATGCTTCGGGTCAATCGGGAGAATCTGGCTCAGAATACTCAGGAGCCCTGGCGAGGTTGAATTCCTACCCTCAGAAACTAAATTCAAATGATATTGATGACATGACCATGATGAGAGAGAATTTCGACATGATGAGAGCCGCAAATTCACAATTGTTAGATGAAAATCGAGCTTTGACACAAAGATTGGAAGAGATTTTACTGAAAATTTCAGTCTCAGATACAACTCCAGGATCAACATCATCTTCATCGTCTTCAGCAGCTCCTACAGCGCAACCACCCACAAGCGCTACACCTCAAGTAAAAAAGTCATCCTCATCAACTACGACCACAACCAACTCAAATAATAAACGTGATAGATCTGTCGACTCTTCATCAGAGGACCTTCCAAACAAGAAAGAAAAGGTTGGATTTTTTGGGCATTCAAAAGCTAGTTTCCCTAATGACTCAGCAAGTGCAAATCAAGGAATGTATTCAACAAATGTGCCTGGTCTTGTCCCACCGAAGGAGTCGTCGTCTTCTGGGGGAAGCAGCGGTGATGAGGTGGGACAACCGGGAGACAATACAGCAGAAGCACCAAGAGATGGCGCAAATGTACAACCTGCAAGAAGAATCCACAAGATGAAGCGTAACAAATCTGGTGGCAGTGAAGGATCCAATAATTGGGAAGTGGACATTGATGCTTTTCAAACACATGAATCAGTTAAATCTAATCGGATGGTGGAGAGAAGTGGTAAGAAAAAGAAGCTTCCAATTCTTCCTTCATACTTGTTGAAGTACGAGGATCCTGATATCAGTACTGATTCAGACACTAATCGTGATGTGTTCCGTTTGAATTTTGAGGTTATCATGAATTTGGTGTACAAGTTTTTCGAGAGAAGTCCATATTATAGAACATTTATCTCCTCGTCACATGTATTTGGGTTTTTGAAAAGTTATGAAAACATCAATGATAGAGATTGGGATAATGATGATGACATGATGTTGGTTCATATGATTTTGAGTTTGTCAGTTCAAAGGCTCAGTTCGAAAGACTTTGTGGATTTGAATTTGTTGCCAGCTGGTTCCGTCAATACATGTACAAAGTATCGGAAATATTTGACGAGAAATGTTTTGCACAGAGGTTTTGAGAGGTTGAGACATGGAGTGGTGAAGGAGTCGTTATTATCTATTCAATCATACATTTTGTGCACTGAATGGTTGTTTTTGGAACAAAAGTATGAAGAATGTTGGACTATGATGTTCCATGCTTGCTCAGTCTCGTATTCTATTGGTTTACACATTATGGGTAATTACAACTTGCAAGAAGTTAAACCTGGTAAACAATTTAAGAATTTGATCAGTGCCACAGCCGAAGACTCTGATGTTAGTGATAAGAAGGAGTCATCAGGATCCGAGGAGGATGATAAAGGTCAAGATGATGGGTTGGATGTGACTCGTTACAGGTTGTGGTTTGCCTTGAAATATTATGTTTCACTGATTTGTTCAATTTTTGGTAGACCAAATCCAATTGCTGTTCAAGTTGGTATGAATGGATCCAATAGCGGATTAGGCTCAGTTATTCCTAATGAAAAGGCCCATGTTTTGTTTAAAGTTGGTATTTGTGAGTCGTTGAGATTGTCTAATTTGATGTTGATTGAAAATTTTATGATTGACTTTACATTGCCCGATTTACTTGATTTGTCACGCAAGTTTAACCGCGAGATTGATATATTGAACCGTGCTTATACTTCCATGGGTAACAGTTTGTCAATGTCCTCCAACGATTTGGACTATTTGGTGATTGATGATTTTACTGGAAAGCCATTACAATCTACAAATTTGGAGTTGTTGGCCGATTTAATTATTTTGCACATCAACAATGCCAAATTGTATGAACCATTTATCAGTAAGTTTGAAAATGCAAAAGGTTATGATCAAATTTTGATGGACCAGACAGAATCGGTGTCTAAATTTTTGGTATTGTTGAACACATTTGTTGAAAACTTTTTAAAGCAATGTGTTGATGACCATTTTCAAGAAGGACAGGTTAATGGAGCTGATTCAAATGATGAATCTTTAAACTATGGTCCCGTCAAGTTTGGTAAGCTTTTCAAGTCATATTTCCCATTCTTGAATTCATTTATTTGTCAGGGTGTTATTGTTATATTCACTTTATTGCATTACAAATCAAAGGACTTTGTTATCAATGATGAAAAATCTGTGTTGAACAATAACTTTCTTGGATTGGTTGAAGGTAATTTGAATTCATTGTTGCACTTTGAACAAAGGATTTCGACAAAGTATATCACAACATCGAGAATGTGGTCCTCCAACATGGTTTATTTGATTAATCGAGTATTGAATTTAATCAAGTTGTTGTATGAGAAACAGGAGGATGGATCTAAGTCACAGGAAGCCAAAAAGCAGAAACAAATTGCAGGAGCTACTTCATCATCATCACCAGATAGTGTTTCGAATTTACCTATAACTACAGCTCGTGGTAATTTGTCATATTTGGTCAACACCAACCCATTTGGTGATCCTTCACAGTTTGAGTACTTGAATGGATTCCATTTAAATGATCCGTTCTGGTTGACTGTTCCTGATGGCAATGCAATGCAGTATTATGTGGAAGAAGAAGATGATAGAACAAACAAGTCAATTGCTGGGTTTAAGCAGTATGCACCATTGAATGATCAAGACGCTGGCAATAAAGACAACAGACAAAATTCAACATCTTCAATGTCATTGAGTGGTGATTCACTTGGTGTCGCTCCTTCAAACCAAGTCCCTACCTTTGGTTCAACTAGCAGCAGGCCAATCATGAGCCGACCACCTTCGGATTTGTTTGGATTGAATTCGAATTTTGGTAATTGGAATGACACTAGTAACATCCTGGCCATGAGACAAACTCCGAATAGTGGTGCCAATTCATCAGCCGGTACACCAAACATTGGCACTGGATTAAACTTTGGTGCTGGTCGTAGGCCAATGTCGTCGAGTTTGCCTCCACCTATACCAACTCCTACATTGCAACAGCAGCAACAACAGCAGCAGCAGTTGCCATCACTTTCCCAATTGCAACAGCAACAGCATCATCAGCAGCAGGAGGAGCAACCACCACCACAAGAGAAGAATCAACCTCATCATGTATCTACTTCACAACCTCAGCCACAACACCCAGGTCCGAATTTCATGGGTGGAGGATACATGTTTCCACAACCTTTCGGTTTTGGTGGACAATCATTCACAGGAGATCAAACGTATTTCAATCAAGGTGAAAAAGACCAACTGAATCTGGATAAGAATTGAGGAGTTTTTTTGTTTGCCTTTTTATTGAGAGTTTATTCTGTGTGCTTACGAGTTTTATGATTTTTTAAAGAGTTACTTAATTATGAGCCGGTTATTTTTTTTTTTTTTAGAATACGTGTGTAAGTTGTTTAATATATGTACATGCTATTAAAAGAGAATGTGGGAGATATAGCCTTTGGTGTGGATATTGTAGTGTGAGTCCTTCCTTGTTTTTTTTGTAATTGCTTCTTTCTTAGTGGATAATAATTTTTTGTACTTTTTATAACCGTTTGGTTTGGTTTGGGTGGGGGACTACTTTTTTCTTTTGAAAAGGAATACTATGCTCGACTGCTTCTGAAGAGAGACTCTTTATATTCTATGAAGATGTACTTACGTCTAAAGAATTATACAAACAGTGATGTATAAGTTGTTCAAACTCGTTCATTTATTCAATCAATTGCTTTATGCAGATGAGATTTGATCGGAGTTACAAAAAAAGAAGTTATTTGGTGGTGTGCGTCTTTTACCCGCTTAAAACCCACAGACAAATTTTTTCTTCTTCTTCTTCCAATCTCAACAAAATCTTTACTTTATCATTACACCCCATTGTCACAAGGAAACTGAGGATATCTCATATTGAGTATATAGTTTCCACCAATTACTATTATACAACATACATATTCTACAACCTAACCAGTACTCATCACATTACTACAATTTAACTGTATTAGTCTCCACAAAAATGTATGTACCCAATATCCCCTCACTTTGTATTTCCAAATTTTACTTCCCTTGCAACAGTACTAACCATATATCCAAGTAGTATAACATCACACTCCAGACATGTCAACATTCAAGAAATTCGCCGACAATCTTTTTTCCAAAAAGACATTGAAGTATATGTGCACCACCCATTTCTGGGGACCTGTATCCAACTTCGGTATCCCAGTTGCCGCTATAATGGACTTGAAAAAGGACCCTGATGTCATTAGTGGGCCCATGACTGGGTCATTGATTATGTACAGTTTGGTATTTATGAGGTATTCGTTGGCGGTCACTCCTAAAAATTATTTATTGTTTGGTTGTCATTTTGTTAATGAGTTGGCTCAGTTGGGTCAAGGGTTTAGGTGGACGAAGTATCATTATTTTGATAAGAAAGCAGAAGATGAGAAGAAGATAAAGAATTAGAGAAATGTGGCGATTCTGACTTGGTGGAGATATATATATATTACATAGAAATCAGACATATGATGTATTTCATGGAAGAGAGTTATATGGGAGTAGCTGTAGGTGTGTCATGGGGTAATCCTACAAGAAGACAGAAGGTCTATCTTTGAAACGAGCTTGTACTTTACGGGTTGATGATGTTGCCCTTATCTCCCATATCTCGGTATCTTCCATTCTAACCGAAGATGGTAGCAGCAAAGACCAAAAAGATGAAAACGGCAAAAAATAGAAACCATCATTACTAAGAACGTACAAAGGGAACACTCTACACAACCTCACAATGAAAAGCATATTTTGGCTACTCACACTCATATCGCTAGTGCTAAGCTATTCCCCATCCAATGTAATACAAGCCACCGATAAAAATTTTCAACAAATTGTCACTACCCCAGGCAAATTCACATTTGTTGACTTTTATGCTGATTGGTGTCGTCACTGCAAAAAATTATCACCTGTAGTTGACCAATTACTGCAATTGTTTGCTGATTATCCTCAGATTCAAGTTGTGAAAATTAATGGAGATAAAGATGGGAAGAAGATGAGTAAGAAATATGTTACTATTGGGTATCCTACTTTGCTAATGTTTGATGATCTGGGGAAACATGTTGAGTTTGATGGGATTAGGGATGTTGAGTCATTTAGTAACTTTATTCAACAATTGAGTGGCGTGAGGTTGGATCAATCAAAACAAGACGAAGTTGAGGAGATTGTACAAGAGGAAGAACAAGAACAGGATGCTATTGTATCTTTAAAGCCAGAACTGTTTGAACAACAACTTCAAGGTACTCAATATGCAATTGTGACTGCAGAGGGAAGCTGGTGTAATTTCTGTAAAGAATTTGCTGGTGTTTTTAATCAACTTGCTAATACTGTCTATGCTAGGAATAAGAATATATTGTTTGCCACATTGACTGTTGATGAACAAGGAAATGGAGAAGAAATACTTGACAAATATAAAGTTAATAGACTACCAGCATTGATTCTTGTCAAGGATGGTGACTTGGCCAATGCAGTGGTGTATGAAGGTGACTTGAGACGTATTGATAAAGTAATTGATTTGATCAATGATTTTACAGGGACATTACGTGACAGAACAGGAGAATTGAAGGAAGGAGCAGGTGTGATTAATCACATTAGTGACTCGATTGCTAATGCTAATGGTGACTACCAGGAAGTATTGGCCAAATTGGATGACATTAATGGTGAAACTGTTGGTTTTTACAAGTCAGTGATTGAGAGTTTGATGGTTGATCCTAATGCACTCAATGTTGAGTATAATAGGATTAGGACAATTTTGGACAAAGATGTAGACAAGTTGAGTGGTGTTGCGATTGATTCGTTGAAACAGAGATTGAATGTGTTGGATCTGTTAGTATTATATAGATGATTTTAAATAGACGGTAATCAAAAAGTCTCTCCACACACTTGAAGTTTCTCCTTTTATAATTTATATCTATTATTAAATAATATAGCTCTATACGCCACCAACTCTTCCTTGTTCTTCTCACCACTCTATTGGATCGAATTTTTGAACTAATCTCACCTTATCTGGCCATACTTTACCATCATTCACAATGCATTCATCAATAATCGGTCTCACGTTATTTGGTTTACACAATGCCAACCAAATATTTTTACCCGACAGTTTTAAATATATGATAACATTAGCCGCATATTTATGACCTCCAATATGGTTAATAAATCCAACATTGACACCTCCAGGGGTAGTATCACACATATCTCGATACAAGTCCAATTCTCTTAGATATAATTCCATTTCTCGTTTCATTATTGGTGCTGTTATACCACATCTTTTGTCTCTGGTACGATGTGAACATAACAAGATATAAGCTTTGTTTACATCGGGTATGATTTGAGGAATTTGGGCTTGTATATCTGCCACATGTAAATTTTCATGGTCAGTAGTAGTTGATAAAATGTAGATCAATTTGTTCATGACTTTATCAACGTCTGATATTTTCAAGCCTTTAATCCATAGGAAATATGGTAATACCAATACATCACCAGTTTGTTCATTTATATAATCTTCATCAGAATACATTTCATCACTAGCAAAAGATGAACAAGTGACTTTGATAGTTCCTATTGATGAATCACCATGTTTCGAAGCCCAGGAAGCAACAGCATGAGCCAAAGTGTTTGAAGTTCCAGTCGCATCATGAGGCCAATCGGTTCTTCCTGTAGATACATTTAAGTGTAATCCATATGGTTTTGTTGAGTGCCATAGATTGGCTGATTCTTCAAATGATAGAGATTTGGGGAATTTAGCTGTACAGTCATCACATGTTTCTGAACAAGTACTGATTTCGAACCCAAGTTGTTTAATCTCATCTTCAGTTGATTGTTTTTCTGATTTGCCAAATATCTTGTTTAAAATTGTCATAGTTGGAGGAGGCTTCGTAGATGGATGGATGCAAGTTACAGAAACTTCTTTTTAAAGACTTGTAAATGTCTTGTATATATATATATATGTATATGTTTGTTGAGAGTATTAGTAAAATTATTAATTTGATGCAATATCTCTGCTTTTATTTTTTCTATTTTTCTTTTTATTCTTTTGTAGAATCCCGAGATTTACAATTGATATACAATACATATACAAACATGAGTTCATAGAAGAATGGGGATTGAAGCCACAGTAGATCACCACTAACTCCGCTTTATCACCGTGTAGACTTTGTAATGATGACTCCTTTTGGACTTATTCTTTGTGGCTTTTGTTCATACGGCATCAAAGGTTAAAAAAAAGAACGTTTAGAAAAAACACGGTTATACTTAGCCGCAATTTCGGATCGAGAATTTGAATCCCGAAAACAGCGACAAACATAAAACATAAGAAAGATACACAGTTCCATTGTTAGATACTTTAGAAGACCGTGGATACTACATAATCACTACCAACTACATATATAGTTAGATAAATCAGCTACTACGTTGTATCTGTGAAAGAACTTATTACCAAGAGTGATTTATGAAGAACGTGCAAACCATAACCAGCTCATAGACTTTCAGACTAGAAGCAGCCTTTTATTATTCTGATCCAAAGGAAGTGCTCTTCCAAAGTTGAAAGTTGTGTTACGGGCTACCTTTATAGCTTTGGTTGTCACATCCAAATAGGTGGTCATAAAGTTTGTTGCATCGACAAGGTAGTATCAATTTGAGAGCACCCTTTTCTTGTATAAAATTACTACATTCAGTCCAAACTACGACAGGCCTCAATGTAATAAAATTTGGTGATCCTTTACCAAGTTTGTTATTTTGCAAGACGCGTCGCATTAAGGATCCCTTTCAACTGCAAACTTCCACCTTTAAATGGATCACCAATTACATCGCACAACACCTATTCAAACAAGAGTTTGACTAGCCTTTCTCTGACTTACTTAGTCTACTAATGATATTTCGCCTAATTACGCGAATTCTTGTGTTGAACTGGTATATGTGTGTATTGTTTCATCCCCTTTCGGCGATAAGAATCACTTTGCTTCAGTAGATGCGATCGATTTCGTTACAAGGTAGAAGATTTGAAGAGTCAGATGGTTAAAAGAGATAGGGATATATACTTATACAGTTGTAAATATATGATATATTTATGAAGATACATAGATTTGAAGTATGGTAAAAGTTGAGGTTATATATATATAGTAGAGCATAACAAAGAAAGGAACAAAATTTGACGTTTTGTGTAAAAAGAATGTTAAAGTGAAAGAAGAAGAAGAAGAGGTTTAACTAGAGTTCATATACTATTGTATATTTAATTAAACACATCTCAGTATTAAAAAGTATCAATTGTTCTTATACAGACATCAATTCCAAGGTCTAACTTATAAAAAAATGCTGTATAGTTTGTAGTTTAATACAATGTAATGTTATATTTTTTGATTCCCATCGTCAAAAAGAGAAAAGAGAAAAAAACACATACATACAGATTTTAAGGAAACAAAGAAACAACAACTAAAGAAACCCACTTTCAAAAGCAATAAACAAATAGTTTCTACAAGTCACACACACAGACATTGTATTGCTTTATAGAGCCTTGCATCACCAACCAACCAAATACATATACATATACATATTCCCTTAAAGTATGATTCATTTAGCTACAGAAGTGGATATGAATGATAATTATCATCATCATCTCCATACACCAGATTACAGGAATAATAAATCAAAAAATAGTATATCTCACGAAACAATACTACAGTCACATCACGAATCACCAGCTAATTCAGATGATTTATCAGAAAGTCGAAATACTCGTACTACTTCACCACCATCTTTTGATTACTACTTTGATGGAAAACATAGAAATAATGTTGTTGATGATGAAGTTGATACTTTGTCGCCAAAATTGAATGATTTGATGACTTTTTCAGATGTTCTTGAATCAGACCCATTATCAATACCAAAGGATTATCATCATCCACACGACAGTGAAGCCAAATGGGTGTTCAAGGGAGATCAGATTGATAACAACAACTTATTACCTCAATCTCAAGCTGAACCTGAAGCTTCTAATTCACAGTACATACCACAATCATTACTACCTGAAAACTTGGAAGATCATAGAAAAGAGTCTATTGTTAGCAACAATGAGATACAGCCAACTGTACAACAACGTAAAGGATTACCTAGGTCTACAACTACAGATTCAATACAAATGGAGCAATCCAATGTCCATCAAAAAAGAGTTGTACAAATTAAAAATCTAGAAGAGCAAGCTGCTAGCAGATCAGAAGGAGAGACCTATAAGGTTCTTTATTGCATGTTGACAGGGATTAGAGTTGCCGTCAGTTATAAAGCAATGGGTGTTCACAAGTTGACCTCAACCGATTTCAGTCAGGTACAGAAATTCACATTCCAAGACAATGATACCATTACTCCAGCCTCAAACTATGATTTCCGTTTCTATGATTATGCACCACAAGTGTTTCGCTGGCTTCGAGATCAATTCAATATCGATCAAGCAAATTATCTTATATCTATAACAGGGCAATTGATTGTTTCACAAATCAAATCAGAAGGAAAATCAGGTTCATTTTTCTATTTCAGCAAGGACAAAGTTTACATTATCAAGACTTTAAGGTATAATGAATTTAAATTTTTACAACAGATTTTGGCATCATATGTTGATCATGTGGGTAAGAATAAAGATACCCTAATTAGTCAATTTTACGGATTACATCGGGTAAAAGTGAGGACAAGTAAAGGCAAATCAAGAACGCATCATTTTGTCATTATGAATAACCTTTTCCCACCAAATGCCATATTGAGTCAAACATATGATTTAAAAGGAAGTACTTCAGGAAGATACACGCCAATTACAAAGGGAGTCAAGAATCATACGTTGAAGGACAATAATTTTTTGGAATCCAAAATTAAAATAAAATTTGGTCCTCAAAATCGTGAGGAATTTTTCAAGCAATTGGAATCAGATGTTGAATTTTTAATCAAGAATGGAATTATGGATTACCTGTTGCTACTAGGAATATGCAATAACAAGACAGGATACAGCAATAGAGAGCAATTTGAAGAATCAACACCAGAAGAAAGATTGAATTTTTTCTATCGTCAAGATGGAGGGATTCAAGCCACAAATGAAACAAATCAACCACTACCGGAGATTTATTATCTTGGAATTATTGATTGTTTAACTTATTATTCAATACGGAAAAGATTGGAGACATTTTTCCGATCTTTTGGTCAATCTAGACATGCCATATCTGCTGTACCTCCAAAGGAATATGGGCATAGATTTCTCAAGTTTATTAAAGATGGTACTACTGAAGATAAGTTTAAGAGGGAATAACTAATATAAGGGATAAAAAGGGTGTGTATTTTTTCTATACGGAAAGAAATTCAATAAAAAAAGTTTTGGTTAGGATAGACTTTCAAAACTTTTCTTGTAGAGATAGACCTAGGGCTATTCTGATCGCGTTTTCATTTGCCTGCAAAATCCAGTAAGTCATATTACTTATACGTCAATACATCAACGACAATATTGATGATACTAACCAACACCTCAACGCCAACCAAAACAATGACTATAAACTCCAAATTCTCTTCATGCGAATGACCCAATTGTTCCTTCAACAACTGCAACAAATCAGATATGACTTCAAGTCTTTGATTCAACAATTCAACCCGTTGGTTAATTTCAAGGTATCCTCTAGTTGCTTGATAAATGGGTTCCAAATGAGGTTCAGCCCACATCAATTCCGGAGAATCCAATACTGATCCATGTAAATTGATATTTATTCTTAAAATGAACAATTCTCCAATTGATTTCATAATTTCATCTCTTGACATTTCAACTTTACCTGTATGGGCAATTTGTTGAGGTATATCTTGAGTATCTTCAATGGTATTATCAACCAATTCTTCGAATAATGAAATTTTAACTGATTGGGCAAGTGCATGAGATATGGATAGTTTCAACATGTAATTACTATCATCTTTTAAAGTAATGAAATCATTGTAAATTCGTGGTTGATAAGATTTGGTAATGTAGTAATTAAATTCTTCAACTTGAATATCTTCAGCTGCCAATTTTTCACTTTCAAACTTGGCCAAATCTTCTAAAAATGCAGCTTCTTCCTTTTGAGTAAAACCCCACATAATAACAACTCCATATTCAAAAACAAATAAATCTGATCGTTTACCCATGTCAATTTCACCTCCTTCATCGGCTAATCTAATCAACTTGTGACCATTTCCATCTTCCTCGTTACTAGTATTACTATCACTCCTCCAATCTTTATAGGTGAATGGTGTGTACAAACACTCATCAAATAGTTTCGGACTCGTATTATGAATCCTCTTCCTATCCTTTAACCATCTTAACAAATCCTTCATCCTATAAGAAGCACAAGTACAATATGCAGTGACTCTCGGTAATAAATCTCGATGCAGTTTGCCCAAAGTCTCTGCATCTTTCCTAGCAAATGTATTGGTGATTCTTTTAACTTGGGAATATACTCGTGTTGGTCTTGTTGCAAAATTGTCATCACCTTCATCATCATCGTCGTCGTCGTCATCATCATCATCACCACCAGATGTAACTTGTCCTTTGATTATGTTATCCAAGTCAGGATCTTCTGGTAATAGCTTTAGTTTCTGTGATGTTCTACTTGTTCTTTGTAGTCCGATTTTATTCGATTTGGCAATCTTTGAGTGACCTTTAGTAGTACCAGCAGCGTTCAAGGGAGTATTGGCAACACCAGAAGTAGTAGCAACACCGGCAGATCCCGGTTTCTTTTTTGATAGAGATGCACCTGAGTTGACAGTATTAAGTTTCAGATTCGATGAGTTGGTTGCTGGTGTTGTTTTAGTTGCTAATATTAATGGATTTTCTGGTGCATCATTGTGTGATAGTAGGGGTGTCGTATCGTCTCCGTCTTGTTGTGACATGATTTAGGGAGTAGTTTGTTGTAGGCGTTTGATTATGTTGAAAGTGTATGGTAGGGTGAATCAGGTCTATAGGTATATGAATTGGACGTGTATATGATTATACGTTGTGTATGAATGTGATTTACTGTGTTGTCTCTGTGTACCTGTGTGGTTTAGATTTGTTGTAAGTGTATGAACAACAAAAGATTTTCTATGAAATCAATTGGTAGCGTGTACCTCTACACATTGTTTTTGTTTTTTCTCTTTTTTTTTGAGATGCTCTGCTTAGGATCTACTTTACTCAAAAATTTTTAGCAGCACAAATCATACACACATAAATCTAAGTTTAAGGATTCTTCTCCCACCACACATAGTCATGCCAAAGAATAGGACTACTGAGTCAGGAAGGAGACATGCATTCATATCATTTAGAGATAGAGTGGATTCTATCAAGATTGAACCAAACAAGAGACTTGATAAAAGAGTTCATGATGAAGTAGAGTCTTCCCATTTATTAACTACCCTTGAACACTGGAATGAACTTAATTTATCAGAAACATACACTGATCTTTCACTTAGCATTGAAAACTACTGTCAATCCTTACCACAAGTACTACATCACAAGCAAAAAATTTATGATGCAATATATCAAGCAATACAAAAGAATGATATCCATTCACTACAAGCTTGTTTAGAACTTTTGAGTCAATTTATTCATGATTTGGGCCCAGATTTTATGCCATTTTATGAAAGGACACTAAAATTATTAGTTGAAGTGGTGTTGATGCAAACTCCAAATGATGTACAAAACAATAGAAACACTTCGAATGCTTTAAATTGGATCTTCACTACATTGGCATTTGCTTTCAAATATTTGGTAAAGACTTTGACTCAAGATTTACAAACAACCTTTTCTGGCCTTTTCCCCTTGCTTACATTGAGAAACAAAGATTATATATCGAGATTTTGTGCTGAAGCGCTATCATATCTTGTTCGTAAACTGAGTGCAGATACACTTCGCAAATTTATTCATTATGCCATCTATGAAAATATTGACAATGTGGTGTCTAACGAGCAGTATTTGGAGTCGTTGAAGGTGTTGTTTAGTGAGTCTATGAAGAGTGCCAGAGGATCATTTCACACAAAGTCAAAAACAATATTGTCTATATTGATGGAAGGTATAATTTCAGAGGTAAAAGAAGAGTACCAACCACAAGTTACTTCATTGGTGTCGGATATTTTGTTGGACGTTTTGCATCATGGTGAACAAGATGCATGTGAGGGATTTTACAAGTTGGTGTCGGGAGCTGTCTCTGAGATTATTAAGAGTAACAGTAGTGACCTCACATTGTTGATGTCATGTCAACTACTATCCACCTTGTGCTTTGCCGACTCTGGAAGAAAAGTTGGCGATTGGAGTTGTGTTTTAAATGTGGCGGATGAGATTTTAGAGGCAGCTATGAAGTTACCAGACACTTCAATAGAGTTGAATGAGTCATTGATATATTTGATGACAATCATCTTCAGAAATGTCGATATTCAGACACTCATGTCACGCCATAAGAAGTACTTTGATGCAATGTACAATTTAAATTATGGGATGAGCTTTGTTCCATTCGTTCATGCTGGGTTAGCCGTTTCTGGTGAAAAACTAAAAAATTTTGGAATTGTCAAGCATATCCAGACTTTTATAAATAATGCAAACACGGAGGAGAAGTTACAGTTAGCTGTTTTATTTTTGGAGAAACAGAAACCATATGGGCAGTTAAATTTGACGATACCAGATAACATTTTGGAAACACAAGCACATGGCATAGTGCAGAGTCTAGATGCTGGCGATTACAAAAACGCATATTGGAGGCTATTGGTTGTGAAACATACTACAAAGAAGGTAATAGATGCCTCAGTATTGATACAGTTGATCAAAGATGCACCAGATTCAACTATTGGAAGAGAAGTTGTTTCTTTGGCTATTGAATTGTTAGCACCACAGTTGGAAAAGTCATCTTCCGTGACCCAAGAGCTAACTTTATTCATTTTGGAATCATTCGACAGGTTTAGTCGGTCATTAAATTTTTTACCAGCGATGACACAGTTTATAAAAGTGGTTGATGTTCCGGAAAAGTTTATGGAGCCTGCATTGGAATGCTTGTTTTTGCCAAATCACGATACTAGATCCCATGCTATTGATCTCATTGAATCTATTCACAAGATAGAACAAATACCTATATCACCCATCTTCCTGCAAATCAAGTTGATTGAACAGATACCATTAACAATTGATACAGGACGTGACATTATGCTTCGAGTCCGTAACTTGGGTACAGAGCTTCTGAAAGAAGTGAAACCAAGCCAGTTCGACAAAACCGCAACTGTGAATTTCCTCTTTGGATTATTATCAAACAAGTTTCAGCCAAGTTGGAAAGCTGTTTTGGATACAATACCATTGATTGCAAGTACATGCAAGACAGAAATATGGAACAATGCTATGAAATTTTTAACAATGGATTATGAGCAAAGGGAACTGTCACATGAGCTATTCTCACAAGTTTCATCGAATTTGATATCATGGCAACCAAAAAATTATAGATTGTATCAAAACTTTCAACATTTTGAAAACAATTATTTGGGATATTTTAGAGACACTGGAAAATCCATTGATGATTTAGCACAACTTGCTTTTCAACAGAATGAATTTGAAGGACTAATTCGTTCAAACACAATACATGCACTTCAAAGTGCCCCATCTATTGTGGATGCAACTCAACTAACTGCCTTCTTACTCGATGATAACCAGCACAATATATACCAAAGATGGTCCAAAACTGATAAAAATGACTACTTGGCTTTGTTGTCAAAGGTAAAAGGCTTGAAAAAGATTGAAAAGAGTGAAGATTTTTTCAATTATATGATGGATTTATTGACAAGCACATACACAAAGGTCCAGCAACTTTCACTTGATGTCATTTTGGCATTCCATGACCCAATCATTAATAAGCACAGGGATGTTTTGAAAAACATGTTGGATGATGTTACCTTTAGTGATGAGTTGTCAAAGTTCACTTCTGTTGATTGTCCCATTGAGAGTGAAGATAAGGAGCACATCATGCCATTGGTCATAAGAATACTATTTGGAAAGTTTCAAGGTAAACTAGCAAGTAAAAGCAAACAAGGAGGTAAAAATGCTGTACTTTTGTCTTTACCAAATTTCCAAGACAATGAAATTGCATTGTTTATTGAAATTGGAGCAAACAAGATCAATTACAAGGACTATTTTGAAAAACGAGTGTCAATGGCCAGCTTGGGATTTGATAACGGTGAATTGAAAAAAATTACAGGTTTCATTAACCTTATTCAACAAATTTATGATGTATTCAAAAAGAATCATGTCTCCGTATTGGCCACAACCATCGAGCCTCTCATTTACTCACTTTTGTGTGCTCAGAATAGAATTGATTGTGGTATGGATGGTGAAGATTTAGTTTCCGACAAGATGGTGAGAAATATTAGACTGACGGGGATGAGAAGCTTGAAGGACCTTTTCCATATCCTTGGCCCACAATTTGACTGGACTCCCTATGTTAATGTTGTAACTAATGACTTGATTGCACCTAGATTACCCAAATTTGCCAATGAAAATTTACAACAGCCTCTGGCAGTGTTATCTTTGATGTGCTTTTGGATACAACTGCCAAATACTTTGCCGTTTTTATTTGCCAATGATTTTGATGCAGTAAAGGCAATCTTATCACTTTTGGAGAAATCGGAAGCAAAGGAGAGTGTCATTTCTGTAGTGTTGGATTTTGCTGTTACTGCTTTGGAAAAGAAAAACGATTCTGAGGAGAACTACTTTACTTTGTTGGCTATTGTTGTGGACTCTCTACTTCAAACGTTGTCATCGACTATCAATAGAATTCTTGATGCTGATGTTGGCTCCAAAGCAATCAAGACCCTTTTACTCATGATTCAAGGCGACTATATTGACACTAAGGAGACCAAATCAGCATTGATACAATCATTGACGTATGCACTTGAGCGTAACAATCAACAAATTGATGTGAGCGACAAATCAAATATCCTTATTGCCTTGTCATCCTTGTTGGGAGGTTATGAATGCACATTCGAGGAGGTTATTCCATTATATCAAGCTTGCTCAAAGCTTCTCAGAGTTATGTCTACAAAGGATGTTCGTGAGACATTGGCATCTTTATTTGGAGTCCTTGGAACTAAGTTTGAGCATTTGCAAACAGTATCACAATTAATTATTGGCCTTAATGCTTACACGTCAAGAATGAATGAATATGACTTTGAAAAAAGGCTTGATGCGTATCGATTGGTGAATGAAGAATTGTATCCTTCACTTGACCCCGTACAATGGACACCATTAATCAGCAACGCTTTATACAACATCAATGATCCAAATGAGTTGGCAATACGTGTGAATGCAGGTTATCTTTTGAGAAGATTTGTTGATTGTTATACATCAAAGGCTTCTGCGGATGAAGCTCAGCCGTATATCCACTTGTTGAAAGACACCATTCTTCCAATTGTGCGAATCGGTATAAGAAAAGACAATGAGGATGTCCAAACTGAATACATTGCTGTTTTGGAGTACATTGTCAAAAATGACCAGTACTACCCTGATTTAAAAGATTTACAAGTCTTGATTGGAGATGAGGATGACGAGGAGCTGCAATTTTTCCGCAATGTAAACCACATTCAATTGCACTTGCGTCAAAAAAGTATTCGAAGATTGGGTACTATTGCTGATAATCTAAACGGAAGCAATGTATCGCATTACATTCTACCATTGTTGGAAAAGTATGCAATCTCAAAGGAGGAGAAATATAGAAACATTGGTCTTGAAGCTTTGGAGTCAATAAAAATACTTGTCCGCTCGATTAATTGGAATCAGTATAAAGCCATTCTTAAACGTTACTTGGCGGGTCTTAAAATGGACTCAGAAGTGTTGAGACAACGAGTCAATTTGGTAGTGGCAGTTTCAGCTGTTTTAAAGAGTCACAAGGAAGATGGAACTTTGGTCAATGTCGCATCACAAGAGGATATTAATGGGTTCTTGTTGGTTGATGTCTTGCCACAGATTACAAAGCTTTTACAAGTGAGAGATGATGATACAATTGTTGCACGTGCTCCATTAGCTGAAGCAGCGATAAATTTGATATTATCCCTCTCAGATGACAAAGTTGAGGGTGCATTACCATCAGTATTAACTAGCATGTGTCAAGTTATGAGGTCTAGGTCTGAAGAGTTGAGAGATGCAGTGAGGAAAACTTTGGGTAAAATTACAATCTCCTTGGGTGCCAATTACTTCTCATTTATTGTTAAAGAATTGAAAACGGCATTATCAAGGGGCTCACAAATTCATGTTCTCAGTTTTACTGTTCATTATCTTTTACAGTGCTTAGCAGACGTTTTGCAACATGGCGACTTGAACGAGTCTATTTCATTAACCATTGACATTGCCATGGAGGATATTTTCGGAGCGGCAGGGCAAGAAAAGGATGCAGATGGGTACACAAGTAAGATGAAGGAAGTTAAATTTAAAAAGAGTTTTGATACCTGTGAGATATTGGCATCTAATATTTCCCTTTCTCATTTTGGAGAGTTGATAAATCCCATCAAACTTTTACTACAGGAAACAATTAACCATAAGGTTCAACTACAGTTGGATGAAGTGCTTCGAAAGCTTTCACTTGGTTTGAATCACAACACTGAAGCTTCAAATCAAGCTATTTTACATTTGTGTTATGAAGTCTTTACTATGGCGGACGAAGCTGATCCAAATCAAAAAGTTACTAAACCTAGTGAATCAGAGCAACATTTTTTGACAACCTTGAGTAGAAAGACAAAGAATCATGTCGACCGTCTGCTTTATAGACAAACTATGGAAAAACTTTCTTTGGAATTGTTGAGAACTGCAATCTCAAGACACGAAAACTTGCTTCTTGTTTCCAATTTGAAAGGATTTGTCCCCTTGTTGGCTACTGGAATTAACTCTGAAGGAGAAGGTGTTGTGTTAGCTTCATTGAGAGTTTTAACGATAATCATCCGTTTACCATTTGATGAAGAGAGTCAAGGAATATTAAAGTCGTGTGTGAGAAAAGCATTGATTTTGATTAAAGATTCACCTACCACAAATCTGGATGTATGCCAAGCAGCGCTTAAATTCATGGCCACTACAATTAAACATAATCCGAAAGTGGTGTTGAAAGATTCTGCCATCAGTTATGTATTGACTAGAATCCAGCCGGATTTGGAAGAGCCAAATAGACAAGGTTTAGCTTTCCAGTTTTTGAAAGCCATTGTTGCACAACACTTGCTTTTGCCCGAAATTTATGATGTTATGGATAGTGTTGCTAAATTGATGATTGTTAACCACTCAAAGGAAATTCGTGATATGTCAAGATCGATATATTTCCAATTTTTGATGGAGTATGATCAAGGTAAAGGTAAATTGGAGAAGCTGTTTAAGTTTTTAGTGAATAATCTAACGTACCCAACAGAGGAAGGTCGTCAATCAGTCATGGAACTTATTCATTTGATCATTTTGAAAGCTGGACCTGAATTGTTGGAGAAATTGGCATCGTCGTTTTTCATTGCGTTGGCAAATATTCTCATTTCTGATGATTCTTCGAGATCTAGAGAAATGGCGAATGCCTTGTTGACTAGTATGATGAAGAAGTTGAATAATCTTGAGTTTATTGAGAAATATTGTACTGCGTGGTTGCTGCAGTCATCAAATGTCTTGTTGAAAAGATGTGGATTCCAGGTTTACAAGATGTTGATATCAGTATTTGGTATGAAGCAGTTTCAAAACTTGAACAAATTGGCTTTGGAGAATATAACCAAGATTCTTGCTGATTCTAAGTTCACCGAGGAAGGGAACAATGTTGATTGGGAATTGCTTTACTCAAGCTTGTCGGTTTTTGGAGCTATTGTGTCTTGCGTTAAAGATCAAATTTATGAACTGAAATATGTTAAAGTTTGGGATTTGATTATTGATTGCTTGTTGTATCCACATTCATGGATTAGATTAATTACTTGTCGATTAGTTTCTGTATTGCTATCAAATCTCGACAAGAGTAAGCTAGGTAATGACAAGTTGGAATTGGTTTCGACAAAGCTTATTCATCAATTGAGAACCCCTTCGTTATCTGAAGAATTGGGTACTTTGTGTATCAAGAATTTGACATATATTGCAGTCAAATGGGAAGATTCCAGTGCAGAGCTTGCAGTCGGTGAAGATGGGGAAACTCAATACGCCAATGACTTCTTAATCAAGAGAGTCTGCGGAATCGTTAAACAAGAAAATCAGTCACTGGTTTCTAAAAAGATTGCAATCAAGTTCCTTATCTTGTTTATTCAATTGACAAAAGAAGACCGTATGATTGAAGTTTCAGAAAAGATTATTGACTCATTATACAACTTCACCGATGAAGAGTACTGTCAATCGTTGTCTGATGATGAATTGACAAATAGGAGTTTACAAGCATTGAACATGGTTCAAGAAAAAATTGGAACTACCGAATATACCAGATTATTTGCCAAAGTTCGACAACAGGTTGATGCTAGAAGAAAGACTAGAAAAGCGAAGAGGTCTCAAATGGCGGTTACTGCTCCTGATATTGCTGCCAAGCGGAAGTTTAAGAAACATGAACGAGTTAGAGAAAAGAGAAAACACGAAAAGGATGAAAATGGGTATTATAAACCAAAGAAGAAGAGAGTTAGATAGATGTTGCACAGTTTTGTTAAAATTTGATGCACCTAGTGCTCGTATATATATAATATTGTTGACATTTCGATTTTCCTCTTTACTCAGCCCCTGGTTGCTCTATCTTAATTTGGATACTTTGGGGTTGATGCTCTGTGGTCGACCCATTATCCACTTTTTGTCGTTTTTGTTCTCTTTCATCTTCATCTCTACTGTGAGATTCCCCCTCTTCCTCCTCATTACCTTCACCTATTGTATCACCTTCACCGTTTTCGTCATCTTCCGCTTGTTGTCGTTCCCGTCTCAATTCAGCCTCCTTCTTTAGAATATACTCATCCATTTCTCTATTATACCTAAGCTTATCCTCTTCGTATACTTTATAAAAAGGTTTTTTATCTGCCTCACTCAAGTTTCTCCAAGCTTCGGTCATTGCTTTTGATAAATCTCGAGCACTATTTTCCGGATCTTGTTGTTGCTGTAATCTTATTTTCTCTTTTTCTTGTTCGCAAAATAAGAGATAGGCATTTGTTGGTCGTTTGGGTAAATCTGGGTCTCTGTGTTTAGGAGTTTTAGCTAATGTTGCGTTGGTTGAGGCGGTGGCTGAGTTCTCTGCTGAAGCACTACCAAGGTTCATTAAGCTTCTCGCGTCAAGTACAGCAGCAGTAGTAGCAGCAGTTGGTGATAGCAATAAATGGCCGGCACCTTTATTCGCGGCGGCTTTTTTTCCAGATTTCTTACTTGATCCATTCTTGGTTGACTTAACTAAGTTTTCATCTAGTATACTAGGCGTTGGAGGACCAGCCATTTCTTCAAAATTGTTGATTCCATCAGGTAGATGTTGAGCTCTATCTTCTAGTCTTTCAATCAATATCGCATATTCAAGTCTTGATCTACGTATTGCTGCTTGTGTCCTGCTCAACGCTATCGCAGCAACTTCATTGGTTTGTTCGACTTCAAGGACTCTTTTCTTCAACTCTTTACACTTTTGTCTAAATCTCTCCTCTGGAAGGGTTGACAAGTTAGTATCAGTGGTGAGACACGTTGTGTTCGCGATTGTTATATGGCTATTACATACCTTCACTCTCGGGTACAGAGTCTTTCCATTGGGTTTTCATATTTAAGGTTGTATGCGATGGCAGTAGTGTCTTTGGAAATGGATTGTTGAATATGAGAGCCTTTTTCTTTTTTTTTTTTTTTTGCTGTCGTCGCCTACGATATTTTGGTGATGAAGTTGAGCCATAGAGACAAAAGTAAAATGGTTTATCTCACTGAGGGATAATCCAACTTCGACGACAAGTGTATCTACGATCCAAGCTCCCCTGTGATTAGTCGGTGTTGACCTTACCTGGTAATAGAACGCTCTATTCTTACGTGTATTTCTCTACATTGGTTACGAAGTATTAGGTTATGAGTGGACAGAGATCTAGCCTTCCAACGGTACTAAGTTTACTGCCGCCTTTGTATACATTACAGTCGTAGTAAGTACTTGATGAATGCAGTGGCGACTTAACTAATGTTGGGTTGTGGATAGGTTTTGATAAACTCGCTCCGCGGAGAGTCATTACGAGATACGGCATCTCAATACTGTTCCATCAGTAACCTCTGTAACAATTTACAGCCTATCAATCACTTATCAGTCTCTCTAATATTTGTGATTCCATAGGAAAAGTGATTGTGACATACGCCTTAATGAATTTCGTATACACTTTTGTCAACTATAGATAACATTGTCTTTGGATAGCTTGTCTGCTGTCTTGTGTTATTCTCCCCGCTTGGAAAATGACAGAATCAGGCATTGATAATGAATTGATAGTGAGATTTACATCGTTGTTGGTGGTGTTGATTTGATTTGATATCCCATACTCTCCGACGGAACAAAATATCAAAATTTCAATGACCGATAGGCAGCACAACAACAAAACATTTCAATTGTATTTTTTGTGTATGAAACTCCAACCAATCTATGACACATTCATCTTTACTATAAATAGAAGACCACGGACCCCTCCATCTTTTCAATATTCAATCTCAACAGAAACAACCAGATTGAATTACTCATCTTAAGCTTTCTAAAAACTCAATCCATCAAAAACAACAACGCGCTAACTATTCACATATATAAAATTACTCCTATTATCAATGACTCAAGAACTTAAAACTGTTTGTGTATTCTGTGGATCCTCGTTTGGTAATAAACCCCAATTTGCCGATGAAGCTGCTAAATTAGGTAATGAATTAGCCAGAAGATCATGGGGATTAGTTTATGGTGGTGGATCTACTGGATTAATGGGTGCAGTTGCCCGTGGATGTGCTACTAACGGAGGTTATGTCCATGGAATCATCCCAGAAGCATTGATTTCTCGTGAAAGAGTAGAGGAAGGAGCATCTCCACTGAAGGAGGGAAATGGTGCCAATGACAAAGTGGCTGCTGCTAAAGAAGAGGAGTTCAATGCTAAATTAAAAGAATCAATTGATAATCATGATGGATCTACTCCTATACCAGATTCAAAAGAATACGGAAAAACAACATTGGTCAAAGATATGCACACCCGTAAGAGATTAATGGGAGAAGAAGCAAGTGCTTTCATTGCCTTGCCAGGTGGATATGGAACTTTAGAAGAATTGATGGAAGTTGTGACTTGGCAACAATTAAACATTCATAATAAGCCAATTGTTATTTTCAATATGGATGGGTTTTATGATAATTTTTTAAAATTTATTCAAGATTCTATTCAAAGTGAATTTGTTTCCGTTAAAAATGGTCAGATTATTAAAGTTGCCAATACTGTAGATGAAGTGTTGGATGCTATTGAGAATTATAAAGTACCAGAAGGTAGATTCAACTTGAACTGGTCAAGCACTTAGGAAGATTTAGTTGAATAGAATACAAGTTTGCTGTTTAGAGAAAAGCCACGTAAAGAATAGTCTACCTAACTTACTGTTAAATAGGTATTGCTATGTGATTCTTTGTCTATTAATAAATACGCATCTATAAACACTCAGCTATCTATCTATAAGTTTATCGCAGAGACTATATCTTCTTTATAAGCACAGCTTATGCCTTTCGCAATTTTCCCCTCACAGCTGGTTAATGAGGATTATGGGCTGACTCATCTTCTTCGTCCAGCACATGGAATAAATCATGGAATTCATCTTGCGGAATTTCAACTTCAGATAGATAACCGGTTGCAACATCATAAATCATACCCCAAACTTCAATTTTACCCAGTCTTAAAGCAGCACTGGCACTTGGATGTCTCTTTAACGCAGTAACTGAAGCAATGACATTCAATTCAGCCAATTTCTTGGCTTTCAATTTGGGATCGTGATTAAATTGTTCAAGTAATTTCAAATTTTGTGCTCGAATGTGTCTAACTGGATTTAACCACAAGTCCAAGACACCACCAATCTTTTTGGAAGACAATGAAGCCCAAATTCCACCACAATCAGTATGTCCACAAACTATAATTTTCTTCACTTTTAATACATCAACAGCAAATTGAATAACTCCTTGTGAACTAAAGTCATTTGAATTGACTATATTAGCAATGTTTCGATGAACGAAAATCTCTCCTGGCAATGTAGCCAAACATTGTTCACCAGCTCTTGAATCACTACAACCTATCCATAAAGTATGTGGTGATTGACCTTTGCCATTCAAATCAAATATTTCGTTCCCATGATTATGCTTTATTGAATCGACGTAAAATTTGTTGTTGTTTAAATAGTCAGTTAAAGTTGAATCAGGAGATAAGGTGAATGGTAAATTAGAATGTGCTGTGACTTTGCGTTTAAATTGTGGGATTTCAATCTCTTGTGGCTTTTGAGTTCCATTACTATCAGACAATTCTAATTCTTTATCGGTCTCATTATGTTCTTGCAAATAATGCAATATGTTTTCTCGCCCCATTGTGATTGCAGATGTGGTGAAGGCTCTTTTGTGAGTTTTCGGAGTAGTGGTGATTAATTGGGAGGTAATCAAAGCGGATAATGGATGTTTGGGGGTTGTTACAGGTGTCAGTAAATTGATATGTGTTTTGCCAATACCAATGGATAAATTGAGTCTTCTTTTTTGAAGATGAGATTGTGGCTTCACAAACTGTGGCTGTAGTTGTCGTAGTTGATGATGATAACTTGAGGTTTGATTCTTAAACCCAAACCTAATTGTAGAACGACACACGATTGCAAAGGGGGAATATGTAAGTATTTTATATATAAGAATATATATATGTTATAAAGTAATTCCTCTGAAAAGAAAAAGGGGATACAACGAATATAAAATGTATTTTTGTTGAGTTTGAATTGAGTTGAGTCAAGATTAGGTGAAAAATTTTGTGATTTATATATATATTTGTATTGTATTCTGCCATTATTGTGTGATCTTATGTATTACAAAGAAAAGGGAATGCTTTAAAACATACATAATGTATATATAGGGCTTATGTGTATGTAAAAAGATAGATAAAACTCAGCGGTTAATCTTCTTCTTCTTCTCTTTGTTGAAAACTTTTAGTTTTGAGTTGCAAAACAAAAAAAGAAATTAAAACTCAAAATAATAACTAAAATATATTTAAACTAATATGTAGTTAGTCTAATGTTGACAAATAGGAAATCAATCACCCGAATAAAGCATATATAAGATGTAGGTATAGTTGACACATTACATATGCATATATATAGCTACTAGAGGAGTAGTGCCGACTGCTGTACTACCAAAGAAAATTGTTTTCAAGGGAAGAATTAGAGAGTGACGGAAGAATAAAAAAAAAAAAAAAAAAGCAGATCAGTCACGTGCAAGAGATGTAATAATAGTGATGTCACCTGCTTATGTAATCATACAGTGTATTAGATAATACGTTACATCACCACCTGCATATCCCTCAACATTTTAGCTTTTGTGGCATACACCCAACAAAAGGAATATTACGGAGTTTAATTACCGTATCAAGTCACGTGAAGGAGCTGCTATGCCGGATTTACCCATACTTTTAACAACCGAAGGAGTAAGTTTACTGGATAAAGAGCAAAGAGAGATTATGTTATGCCCGTCCTAATTTGATTCCTTTATCTACTATCCCTTTTATCAAGAGGATATTAAAAAAAGATGTCCTATTCTTCTTTGTTCGTACTTATTCATATGGTATTTCAAGAGCTATTGGTTGATCTATAACGTAATCTCCAAATTTTGTAAAAACTCTTGTTAGTTTGGTATCAGCCAGTTTATAAAAGGCTCTCTATGAGAATGATTATTTTTTGCCACTATTTCGATGCAAAATTTAACTTTGTAATTGGATTCTTCAACACTTCCAACCCAAAGAGGCTTCATCTCATGCTCACCAAGGTGGTCAGTATCTCTCTTCGTCATGGGTTTCCTTTGTCAATGTTTTTTTTGATGGTTTTGTTTGACTGTGGGATTTTGGTTGTAAAACTACCAAAATCATGCTGAAGGAATGAGACGCGTCTTAAATTTTGCGCGTGCATAAGCAACCACATTGCACCTTCTCTCCTTTACGATCTCCATTCTGCACACAGCTAACGACAATCATTCACCAGCATGACAACATCCCCTAGTGGTAAAAGATCAGATGAGGAAGGTGACTCCGAAGTGTCGTTTAATAGTGAAGTTGATTTGAAAAAATTAATCGAGCAACAACACCTAGCAGGTGATTTAAAGGAAGGAGAGAACCACTTTACCACTGAACAAACGGAGTTTAACCACCTTTCAAAAGAAAACAAGCTACACAGGCTAAATAATTTGATTGAAAAATCACAAATTTACTCCAAAATCATTGCAGACAACATTTTACAATCAGTATTGTCTAAAAACGATAACAACAGTCAAACAACATCCAATGGAAACACCAACAGCTCCTCTCCAAAGAGCCTGCCTGTTAAGAAAAAGAGAAAGACAACAGCTAGAAAAGGTCAAGACGTTGTGTCGATGTTGAAAACTGATATATCTGATAATACAGTAGCTACAAGAGAGGCTATTGAGAAATCGCAAAGTTCTCATACCATGAAGCAGCCAAAGATAGTGTCTGGAGGTGTATTGAAGGATTATCAGTTGGACGGTTTGGAATGGTTGGTTACGTTGTATGAAAATGGTCTCAATGGAATCTTAGCCGATGAAATGGGGTTGGGTAAGACCTTGCAGTGCATTTCATTTTTGGGATACTTGATAGAGAATGGTATCACCGGTCCCTTTTTAATTGTTGTCCCTTTGCTGACCTTGTCCAACTGGTTCAACGAATTACAGAGATTTGCACCCAAAATCAAGGTGTTGAAGTATTTCGGAACAAAACAAGAAAGAGCTCAATTAAATATTGAAAACAAGAAGTTCAATATCATACTTACCTCTTATGAAATTTCGATAAGGGATTTTAAAAAATTTGCTCCTGTAAAGTGGGAATATTTGATTGTCGATGAAGGGCACAGATTGAAGAATAGTCAGTGTTTGTTGATAAAAATTTTAAAGCAACTAGACACCACCAATCGTTTACTATTGACAGGAACACCGCTACAGAACAACTTGAATGAACTATGGTCGCTTCTTAACTTTATTTTGCCTGACATTTTTCATGATTTAGAATTGTTCCAACAATGGTTTGATTTTGATCATTTATCCCATTTTGAACAGAATGAAGAAGATGAAGAAACTAAAAACATGATAAAGCTCAATATCCAGGAGACATTAGTCAAAAATCTTCACACAATTTTGAAACCGTTTATTTTAAGACGGTTAAAGAAGGATGTTATCAATGACTTACCACCAAAGAAGGAGTATTTGATCCATATACCATTGACAGAATTGCAACGGAAAATCTACCGCGACGCTTTGAACGGCAGACTAAAGAAGGGATTAATTGAGTCGAACTTGAAAGAATTTTTGGCCTACAATCATGAGGATTTGTTTAAAAATTATGACGTTAATTCCTTTTTAAATAATCCCAATTCTGTACTCAATGGAGATCCTCGGAAAGACAAAGAAATTTCCTACCAAGAAGCTGAGTCTGACGACGAATTTGAGACTGGTGACGAAGGTGAAGAGGATGAAATTGATACCCACAAAAACTCAACGCCATCGCATGAGGAGGTGATTGAAAAACTCGATACTTTGGAAAGTCAAAGCGATAAGCAAACTGCGATCTTGAAAGCATTGTATAATGATATTGTGTCTCATACAAAGCACTTGAAGTTGCAAGCGTTAAAGTTGATCCAATTGCGGAACATTTGCAACTCACCATATTTATACTATGAACCTTTTCCTATCGATGGAAAACATGACAACCAATTTCTTGAAAAACTTGTGCAGAATCTGGCAAAATTCCAAGCTCTTGACCAGATATTGCGGCCTTTAATTAAATCAGGACACAAATGTTTGATTTTTTCCCAGTTTACAAAAGTGTTGAACTTAATTCAGGATTGGTTGGATTTTGAAAATATCGAAGTCTGTCGGTTGGACGGATCCACCGCACAAAGTGTAAGGGAGACTGAAATTGCTCTTTTCAATGACAAAAAGTCCCCTTTTAAGGTCTTTTTACTATCGACTAGAGCAGGTGGGTTGGGAATCAATTTGACTGGAGCCGATACGGTATTTCTATTCGACAACGATTGGAACCCGCAAATGGATCTTCAAGCAATTGACCGTGTTCATCGTATTGGGCAAGATAAGCCTGTTAAAATTTTCCGTTTTGTTGTGAGAGATTCGATTGAAGAGTTGTTAATCAGCAGAGCAAGTTCTAAGAGATTTCTTGAAAAATTGGTTATTCAATTAGGAGAGTTTAAATTTAACAAATTGAAGCAGATGATGGGCAATAGTAGTGGTGAGTTAGATGCTAGTATGAAGGAATTATTTGAGTGGAGTAAACATAGCTTTAATCACAGTGAATCATCTGCTGAGAGTAAACTCCAAGGGAACCAAGTAGTGACTGAAGCAGAATTACATGAATTACTTGATAGATCCGAAGCTTGTTATCAAAGTACTGATGATTCCAAGTTCAACAATGTAACCATATTTGAAACTACAAATAATCTAGATAAATAGCAAAAATAAAACATCCCTTAATCCTAACATAACTATATAGCAAGAGCCCTCTTTCTCCAACGAATTGCATTCCATACTGCACTATAACTCCAAGTCAAATCTTTTGCCCCTTGCATATATCCTGTATATTTGTTGAATTGCTCCGACATCCGACCTTGTGAATCAGTATGGGTGCGGACAACATCAAGGAATGAATCCGCATATGCCGTTAATTTACTAACGACAGAATTGAAATCGGTTGTATTGTACTCGAGAATATACTCGCTCTCGGTGATATTGATTAACGGTTGAAAAAATTGACGATTGGCATCATTAATCTTCAAACTTGATTTCCGTGACTGAAGGTTGTAGATAAATTGGTAAATGAATTCACTTGCGGTTGCAGTTGCTATAAACCACGGATTTCCCTCCGATGTGCCAACGCCATTGTAAACGTCTTCAGGATATCTACCCAACGCCACACCAAATCGATTTTCGTTTATCGGATATCGTTGCCTCATGTCGAAAATCAATCCACTAATCGAGTTGAGAACATAAGGGTTGAATAACGTGAACGGAATTGGCCTTGATTGTGCTTCCTCGGTTTGCTCTTCCTTATCATCATTCTCGTGGGTGTAAATCACAGCCAAAATTGAAGCAATATCTAAGCCAAATCTTTCACCCGACTCCAACAATTGCGGGCTCTCAACGACATGATTCGTTTCAAGTGAAGTAAAGCCAAAATCATCATTTACATGCCGCTTCAAAATATCAAAGGAGTCCACAAGTCTGGATGTAAACCCACCTTCTTCGTCATTAAAATACCTCGACCATCTGATTCCCATTTGTAAAGCCTTCAACTGGACCAAAGATGTAAAGAAATGAATTGAATCAACCTCTTCCCATAAATCAAACCCAGTTTCATTCCAATATTGACAAATGTACTGCAAATCCGGCTTGATAATTTCTTTGTAGATGTACTTCAAATCCTTCAATTCTGGATGGCTGACTTCATTGTTGGTTCTATTCAAATAGTCAACAAACTGAATTATCGTCATGGCTCGAAGTCCAGGACCATCACGCTGTGGTCTTCCCCACAGATCATCGAATGCAGTCATGTCCACGTTGAATTTTGGTTCTGCCAACCCCGCCCAATTGCTAAAATTGCCCAGTCTATTAGGAGTTCTTTGTAAACAATAACTATTCAAAACATACAACTCTATCAAGTTGGCCACCTGATTACTTAATTGAGATACATTAGCATTGCTTTCGTAGAGATCCTCAAGGTAAGAAATGAGTGTGCGTACTGTAATTGCAGAATCTCTAATCCATTGGTAGTAGTAGTTAGGATTTTGTCTTGAAGGGGAAGCAACGATGACTCCATCTGAGTTGATGTTTTGTAAGATTGCGTGTAACGATGTATTTTGTTGTATTTCAAGCCATGTTTCAAACTCTGGAGGTGACACGTCAGTTGCAGAGGCAGTTGCGATTGATGTAGTGGACAATGACAATGGCGTAATAGAACTCAAGCTTGTGGTGCATTGATCTACTCCAAAAAAGGCGAAAAGCCTGTAGTATCCTTCAATTATTGGTGTTGGTGGCAATATTTGATATGGCCATGGTTGGGCATTTAAGAGCCCTAAAATGGTAAAAATGATAACTGCCCAAGCAAGCTTCATAGCATCTCTCTCGAAATTTAGTAAAATTTAGTGTTGTATGAGTAACGACAAGAGTATATTTTATGCTTTAAAAATCGAGTAGCAACGTTCTGGAGCAAAGGACTTTGTATGTTTAACTATGGCTTGGCAATTCCACACAGCTATACTTATAAGCTAAAGGGGCAGCAAATATCTCCCTAGATGAGTTGTGGTATCAAATAGCAATAGCTTGTACCTGGATGTTTAGCTAAAAGGGGGTGTGATTTGCCAAAACTATCAAGTGTTTAATCTCACTGTGTGATTTTTGACTTTTGATTGATTTTGTAGGTGATGAATGAATTTTGGAATTTTGTGTAATAGTTCGGAAACTGAAATTGGGTTCTGCATATAAAATGATTTGATAAGCAAAGTCATTTTCTCTATAATCTCTACTCGCATTTTGCAATCCGTTTACCTTTGCCAGAATAATAATTAATGCAGAAGAGCATATCTACGGGTGACCACAGACCATCTTTGACTAACAATAAATACAATCTCTTCTAAACAACACTATTAACGGATCTTCCATCAAAACCTCTCATTCTCATATTTCTAAAACTTTTTCTAGCACTGAAAACTGGACGTGGTTGGTTGTCAATACGGGCTTTCATCCTTTCCATCCACCAATGTGCAACAAAAACACTTGAAATCAAAAGCACCAACAAAACCCCAAGTATACCAAAAAACCAAGCGATGTCAGCATCCTGCCCAGGAACTGTGACATTCATTCCAAACAAACCAGTAACCAAATTCAATGGGATTAACATAGTACCAAGAATGGTAACCTTAGAGAACAATTGAGTCACTTTGTTGTTTTCTCCCAAGCTTTCACATTGTAATTGTCCAAGATAGTTTGAGTGAGATCTTGAAAGAATTCTTTCATAAGCATTCAAGTTTTGCAACATGGTGATAATGTGATCCTGAATATCACCCAAATACAAAGCAATATCTGCACGAGGGCGAACATTGGTGGCCGCCGCTGTTCTGCTTTGATTGTTGGAAGATGAATTCTCTCTTGAATAGGTACCATTATCTGAAGCATTCACTGCATCAGGTGACGGAGAGGTGTCTTCTTGACCTACTCTCCAACGTGCTCCTTTATACCCAAAAGCACCTTCGTCTTGACATCTCTTGGCAAACATTTTGATCACATCTGCTTTTCCTGAGAGTAATCTCAGCAATGTCATCACTTTTCTGCGTGATTCCCCGATTTTTTGCAACATGTTGCTAAAGTCTGTAGCTCCGGACGTGAATACCGAATCTTCGATGGCATCTGCTTCATATTCAATGTCTTGGATAATTGGAGCAAAACTATCAGTGATATCATCAATCACTGCGTAGCACAACCAATCAGCAGTTACATCGACATAATCTCTCAACTGTCTGACTCTTCTTCTAACATTTGCTGGTTGTGCCATTGGAGAAAAGTGGAATGTAAGTATACCATCACGGAAAACGACAACGTAAACATTGATTGGTTCGAGATAGTCTTCTGATTCTCTGTCCGACTCAAATCCATGGAAACAAACAAAGTAGTAGTTTCTGAACAACTCTACTTTTTCTCTTGGTTCTTGCATTCGGATATCCTCTGCCGTCAATGGATGTATACCAAATGCTTTGGCTAGCATCTTCATTTCAGCATCAGTGGGACAGGTGCAATCTAACCACCAAGTCTCTTCGCCATTATGGAAAAGATCTTGAATTGATTCTCCATTGGGGACAAGTGAAGGAATATCAGGTGCATGCACAGTCTCTTCAGATTCAGAGTGGAAAAGGGAAAACCTGTTGGGCAATGAGCCATTGGCACCAGTGGTGACTTGTGCTCCACCAAATTTGACTTCTCCTTCGAAGCAAGACTCATCCGAGGTAGAGTTTTGTCTGAATTCACCATTATCCAAAAGTGAAAGCTCCACAGCTTTTGGATCCTCTTCAGACACTGTTCTCTTGACAATCAGCTTCAACACATTCGATGGTGTGTACTTCAAACTAGCAGAGCTTTGCATACGAGATCTGTCATTGGGTTTACCACTAGTGTATCTATTGCCACCCACGGAAAAGCTCCGTTCATAAGGAACATGATTGAGATTCCTCTCCTCTTCAATGAATTCGTTGATGACTCCAAAATCGATTCCATTGATTTTGACTTGCTTTTGCTCCATAGGAAACCAAACATCCTCCTCTGTTTCTTGTGATCCATTTGATCTTACAGAGTTGGCACTGTTCACCGAGGTACGAGATCCTCGACGATTCCTAGCGCCGTCTTCTTTCTGGTCTGTTTGTTTTGCCATTGAAGGTGTGATCTTTGAAAATGACAAACCTCTTGGTCTTCCAATGGAGGATCCTCTTCTACCACCCAGCTTTTCGTCTGAATTATTGGCAGTACCAGTTGTTTTAGCATTCCTATTTTCCCTTTCGGTGGTATGATTTCTGTGATCATTCAAGTCCACGTTAATAGATGAAGCGGTGGACCTTTCATCAACACTATAGTCATTCTCTTTTGCAGACATTTTTTTAAATCTTAAGTTTATATTCTAGCAGCTTCAATCAAATTAGCACGGCTTTATATCTCTCCAGCGTTCTTTTCTATGAAGTGATCACTTAATTTTTCATTAATATATCACTTGCTGTAAATGCTCTTTTTGTAAATGAAAGTAAATCGAGGTCAGTCATCCGTTAAGTCAAAACTAGAAAGGATTGCTTTTATATGTGATAAAAGAATGTATAATCCATTCTATCAATTTGAAGTATTTTTCAAAATAAAGTCATCTCAGGTCTTTATATATGAACAATTGCAAAAACCACACAGGTTTGAGAAAAGCCAAGCACAATTATGAAACAATAAAAAAAAAAAAAGAAACGAGGAGTGATGTTCTATTTTTGGTACACCACGTCAAATGACACACAATGGAAAAATTTGCAACAATAAAATCGTGTAATTACTAATATATATTGTACCTTTCTTTGGCACAATCTAAACTCAATCGATGCTAAAATCTTTTGAAAGCTCAGCGTATGGACAAAAAAGGGGCCCTAGAGCTATACTAAGTTCACACTGCTTCTGATTGAGCCCTTTACTGTAGCAGACATATTCCAACGAAAGTTGCCTGATCTCAACCCCTTTTGCGCATACCACACCTTTGTGCTATCATTCTCAACGCCAAGAAAACTCCAAAGAAAAAAAACAATACGAAACAATCAAAAATTCATTTAAATTAGCGCATCTATGTGTTTCTATATTTAGCTCAGAGATTTGTTCACTTGTAGTTCTCAATAGCCATAGAAACACCAAATAAAAAAAAAATACCCACGACGAACAAGCACGTAGCCCCAAATTAAGTCTTCCTTGAAGAGCTCTCTAAAAAGTACTCATTTTATTTCTATCATGTGAAGTTCGTTTTCCCAGAAAAATTTCTTGTTTCTAAGATGAGCTCGGACATAGACTTTGTGTCATTTGCGGACATAAAAAAAAAAAAGAGCAAATGCTCCAGAATTGCAAAATTTGTGCTTCCGATGGAATTGCTGTTCTTTTGGACTTTAATATATGCTATTGTTTATAGAAGTACATTGGCTATATGCAATCAATAGCCTTATGCATAGTATTTTCTGGATTAATCTTACTATTCCTATCCTACACGCTTTGTGATCCTCTTTTCCATAACCGGATTACATTGTTCTGTACGCTTCACCCACTAAAGTTGTGTTTGCTCATCATTATAACTTTTGTTATCCTCGCAAAGGAAAGGGATAAATTTTATTGATAGGCTATCGGTAAAACTCAAGAAAACGAACAGGAAATGCTTGGCAATAGCAACAACAGAGTGTAGCTTAGCATTTTTTATGCGATTAGTAACCACCACCATCGTCAGATCACTCCGCTAGCTTTCTTTTTAAAATATACGTTATCCATTAGACAAGTCGGTCACCTAGACTTTATCGATTACTCATATTCTTTTAAAGCGAATCATCTGTTTTTCAAAGTTGGGAGGAAATATCAAGTACACCATCCACAGAATATCGGACATATTCATCAAAATAAGCTTAAACCAACTAGGCGTGCCTTAAAAACCTTTGTGCTATTAACCGCATCCATTGGGTCACTGCAAATACGTTCATCTTGTGACGGGCTTTCAATTCGTGCATGATTGAACAAATTGACACATCTCACACACATCATGGGGAAGCCATAAACAGTCATTGCATTTTAGTTGATTGACATCCCACCCAAAATTGGAAGGTGCTTTCTGTTCTCATAGTCTCCACTAGACTGTGTTGTCACCTGAGGAGGTTCAACGTATCTTTTTGAATGTAGGTGCTCCAACTCAAGCTGGCAATTAAAGTTGTGGTGGTTCTTAAGTTAATGTAACATTATGAACTCTTTATATTTGTTCAATAATTATGTTGCCTTAGTCCTACTAAGTAGCATGAGTGTGACTGATTGATTTGTACGGACGTTGCAATTGTCGCGTCCCAATTTGGTGTGGTAAAAAAAAAAAAAACTAAAACATCACTCGTAGCCCCAAGCCAATAATAATAATTGTATCGCCAACTACTCACAACAGTATAAAATAAGCTCAAAATCATGTCTTCGTCAAAGATAGAACAGGCAGAATACCTCATAAACCTACTAGGTCGGAAACGTAACGTAATTGAACGAGAAGTGGAACTGAACTCCAACCAAGCAGATCCAAACAGTTACTATCCAAATTCTGACTTTGAAGATATAGTATATACTCATTTGACACGAGACGAAATGATAGAGCAGTTATACAGCAATGCTTTGCCTGATGAGTGGACCATGAAATTGCCTGCAATCGAACTTGAATATAAATCGAATACAGCAGATCAACAAGATGAATGCCTCAATGATGTAATCGAAGCATATTTGGAGACACCAAAGCTGAAATTTTACAAGGAAGCGCATTTGGACTATGTTATGAAATGCCTCAATGCAAAGTTACCTAGTGGATACAAGTCACTCGATGCCAACCATCCATGGATGATGTATTGGTTAGTAAATTCATACTTGGTTATACGAAATGATGATGGAAATTCGTCTTTAAGTGAAGATATTATACGGTTGGTTAATGAAAAAATCGAGTCGTGTATTATTGATGAAGGAAGGGGTGGAATTGCTGGAGGGGCAAATCAAATGGGTCATTTAGCATCCACATATGCTGCAATTTTGACCTTGATGCTTACAAAAAATACAAATACATTGTTGAGAATCAAAGACAACTTATACACGTGGATTATGAGCCTAAAACAAAATTTCACTCACGGATCCTCATTCCTCATGCACGAATTTGGTGAGCATGACACTAGGTCAACTTACTGTGCGTTGGTGATTTGTACGTTGTTGAATAGGATAACTCCTGAACTAGTTGAAGGGGTACAAGACTGGATTATATCCTGTCAAACATATGAAGGCGGGTTTGCAGGAGTGCCCCATACAGAAGCACATGGTGGATATACATTTTGTGCATTTGCTTCCTTATTCCTTTTGAACAAGGATCCCCAAGCTATAATTGAGAACATTAAATTTGATAAATTTATCAAATGGTGTACTGAAAGACAAACTTGCGAAGGAGGATTTTCCGGGAGAACCAACAAGTTGGTTGATGCTTGTTACAGTTTTTGGATTGGAGCACTAATGTCTATGATTGAAGTTTTACAAAACCTGCGCACATTTTATAAGGATGCTTTGAGAAGTTACATCTTACGGGTTGCTCAGGTTGAGTCAGGTGGATTTCGCGATAAACCAGGAAAGCTGGTTGATTTCTATCATACTAATTACGCTCTATCTGGTCTTGGCTGTTGTGAGCACAAGTATTGTATAAGCGAGGAAGATGAAAAAGACGTTACTTTAGCTTTTCGAATTGTTGAAGAAATTGCAGATGACGAGAGAACATTCACTGAAGCAATAAACCCCGTGTTTGGTATACCTTTTTCATTTTGCAAAGCACCGTTAAAGAGTGATTGAGGATATGAAGAAGAGTAACGGCCAGGTATAAGTAAAGCTGTCACGAGTATACTTGGTTTGTAGAGGAGGAACTTGTTGGTTCTATCAAAACAGCTGTCAATGCACACCTGACGATTGATGGAAGTGGATTCGGGGTTGCCATTGAGTGGGAATACACTGGAGGGCCGAATTGTGTTTATTGATAATCTTTTGGTATCAAGTATGAAGATGATCATCAGTGAAGCGCCTCTTGAAGTCGCTGGTAATTGGCAGCAGCTAGAATTGTGGGTATGTCCAGCTGTCAAGGAATGTAATGGCGATGGTGATGATGCCAAACTACTGAAATGAAGTTCTGTGCTGATGATGATTTGATTTCTCAGATGATTTGTCAATCTGGATCCCAGTGCAACAATCTTACATCCAAACGCATTCACAAGCAAAAACCAGAGAGAGAGCGAGCGAGAGATAGAGGAAGAAGAGAGCTTGCTACAAGGGGTTAGGATCAAGACGTCAAATTATAAATGTGTGAAACAAATATAAAAAAATTGCAAAAGCAAATGGGAAATTGAAGATAAAGTAGCCCACCAACCACAACACCTTTCTCCCACTAATTTGACGTCAAATAAGCGGTCACCAGTCGCTTATAATCCATTTTCGAAAACAAAACAATCACACGTGAAACAAATGACAAATAAAAAAGTGTTTAGCAAACAGTTTTAATAGTCCAGTCAGTGTAAACCAAAAAGTGTTCCAAAGTAAGTAGTCCATAAAGTGTGTAACCAAAGTTTCATTTAAACCAACATATCAAGATATCTGTTTGATATATGAGCATCAAGATTGTAAACCAAATAACCAATGACGAGTTATTTCTTTGCTGTAACAACCTCATTCCTCTTCCATCGACTTTCCATAGTGAGTTAAACCAAAGGGGCAGTTTTCAACATCTCATCATCCTAAAACGCATCGCTGAGCGATTCCTTGTTTGGACTTCATAGACCCACATTTTGATGGTGGGTCCCCTCAAAGTTAATGAATTCAAAGTATTTTTTAAATTCTCCACGAATCGACACTCTGCGTTATATCCTTCTTTGTTATTGCCCTCATTGTATTAATTCCTCTTCTCGTTAAATGTAATGTTCATTTTTGCTCATCTTATTTTCCGTCTCAGTTTCATCTCTCTAATGAGATCTCTTGTAAATTCCGCCATTGTCAAATACCCAACAGCTTGTTGGTTGAATCTTTACAGATCATGTGTTAGTGTCAGTGACACTAGGTGTTGTTGCTCCAGTGTCTTTATTTTTTGACTTTATCCAATTGAAAAACCTTTTAAACAAATTCCATTTCCTGACAGGTTTGTCTGGACCAGGTCTAACAGCAGCAGCAGCAGCAGCAGTACCAGCAGTACCACCAGAATGAAGATTACCATCTTCGGGTTCAGTCGGAGTCGATGGTCTTGGATCGGTATAGGGATTCCATCCCACACATGGCTTCGAAGCCATATTAGAATCCAGTCCAACTGCTTCATGTTCAGTCGGGTTCGGTCCTGCACCACTTGGTTTTGGATCAGTATAGGTATTCCATCCCACACATGGCTTCACTTCCGTAGTAGGATCCAGGCCAGCCGGTTCATGTTCAGTTGGATTCAAGTGTGCACCATTTGGATTCAAGTCTGTGTCATTTCCTGAATTTCCAGCAGCAGCAGTAGTAGTAGCAGCAGCAGCACCAGTAGCACCAGTAGTAGTAACATCAATGGCAGGGACAGTTTCTTCAGCAGGCTTAGAAGATTTCAACTTCTTGGCCGCTTTTCTCTTTCTCTTCTTTTCCCTCTTCTTTTCCTTTCTCCTCTCCTTTTGCCTTAACTTTTCAGAATCTTCGGCACTAGCCTGCTCTAAACACGTCAAACCAGCAGGGTTCTTGCCAAATCTAAACCATTTTTGCATAGTGGCTTTGAATTGCCATTTCTTCAGCTTCACCACCAAATTGGATTGCAGGGGCAAGACAACAGGGACAGTTGGAACAACAGGAACAACAGGGGAAACAGGGACAGTTGGAACAGCAGGAGCAACAGGGGAAACAGGAACAGTGGTTGATTCAGGATACAATTTTTTTCTGAATAAAATTTTCCACTTTGCAACACCAACTTTCTTCTGTTCAGCAGCAGCAACAGCTTGTTGACGAGAGCCACTCTCTTCAACTTGGGGACTCATAACCGGCTGCTCAACTTGAGGACTCATAACTGGCTGTTCAACTTCAGTATCCATAACAAGTGGTACAATATTATCAGTGACCGTTTCATGAACTGGGTTTGAGACTATCTTTTCATTTGGAGAACCTTCAGCTGAAGTATTTGGATGCTGGTATGGGTTGTAACGTCCATTGGCTCCCCTTTTCAATCCTTTAGCTGCATAAAACAGATCAAGATCAGCTTGAGCTTCTTCCTTCCAGATTGGTTTGCTTCTGGTTTTCAAAGATGATCCCTTGAATCCAACATGTGAGTTGCCTTCTGCATCTTCTACCCCCTTCTCATGGGACAACTCAACTCCTCTTCTAACTCTCTCAGATTCAATATCAAACTCATGACTTCCAGCTGAAATGGTGGGTTCAGCTTTTTCAGATTCAATTGATCTTGTAGATTTCAATTCAGTGTTGTTTGATGTAGGGTCAATAGGTGTATGATAAGCAGTGTTGGTGAAGGCACTGACATATCCAGTTGAACAAACGTTTGGGGTAGTAACATCATTATTTGTGGCTAAATTATGCAATCTTTCAGCTCTTTCTGCATATGGGAGTCTTTTTCTCCTAAACTCCTTTCTGGGGTCAAAATGCTCGTTTGGTGGAGACATCAGACTAAATTGCAGTAATTTATGTGACATGCTACTGGGGAGAAGAGAAGAGAAGAGAAGAGAAGAGAAGAAGAAGAAAAGAAGAAGGAAACAGTCAATTAAATAGGTTTATTGGTATGAATTTCGTGATTATTTGGTGAATCCGACAAAATATCAAAAAAAGAATAAACGAAAACAAGAATTACCCCTCCCCCGCCTTTAGGACAGACACAATATATGTATTGATATAGATGAATTGTGTGTCTGTCTCTCTTTTATGGTATGCAATGAACCTATACTGTGAGTGTTGTTACAATTGTTCTGCTTGTAGTTGTAGAGGGATTATTTGTACTTCAAAATGAAAAGGCTATACACTTTAAGCTAACTGATACACAGTTGGCTCAGCTATCTGTATATTGCACATGGTATATATCCTACTAGCTAACTGGATAGCTCAGTAGGTGTGTTTCCATTCTCTGTTATCTGTGTCTGTTGTCTATATTTGTGTCTGTCTGATTTTTATTTTCTTTTTTTTTTTTTTTTTGATTTTTGCAACCAATAGTTAAGGGTGGGGCAAAATACAAACAATTTTTTTAGTATGCAAAGACTAGGCACAGACAACAGACACAAAATTCACTATTACTTCGTATATCTTTAATTACCTCTACTTACTCATTCTTGGTTTGAAAGTTGGCTAAAGTAGGGCTTTTTTCCCCTTTTACCTGAGGTTCGAACCCTTGTTTTTCCTGCATTGCCTTATTTTTCAAACTCATTTTCTCTTGCATTCTTTAGTAACTTCCACTCGAGTCCTGACTGGATATATCGTTTTCATTAATGAATTGTTCGTACTTTTCCTAACACAGCTAGTGCTCTTATATATCACATATATTTGCTTTATCACCATATTGATCAAAACCAGTAGCTCCAACCTCGTTTGGTATTCTGACATACAAACCACCACCAGTAGGGGATTTGGTTGTGCTTGTTTCCCTTCCATTCGGCAATGTTATAGATGTTTTAAGATTCTTCAATTTCGTTCCAAAAGGGTCACGGACGTCCACATCTTTTTCACATGTGCCCATTAAATAGACTTTGGTCATATTGTCCATTAATCACGCACGATGGTACTCTACTCTGGTGTCACCGAGTATTCATTATTGCTCTTCTCTATCGCATTTTGCCCCTCTCTCTCAAAGTGCACATGTTTGTGAGCCATCGCTCAGAGAAGTTTTGAATATTGGAAATTGGCTTTATAATTTTCCAAGCAGCTTGGCTTCTCCTCCACCAACGAACTCAGGACTTTTCCCACAACAGCATTCTCAACATTTAGATGTGATTGTTTCAACGACCATTTCCATTCCAGTGTTTTCCTTCGCGGTTGTATTCGCAAGTAGTTGGTCATAACGAAGGGGTGCATTCAATCTACTTTAGTTCGAAATTTGCACTTTGTCTAGCCCACAACAATTTCTCAAAAGGTTGTAGATCAGTTATCCTTCAATTTTTGACACTCGAGACATCTCACAATGACAATGCCAATTACGTCACAATTGTATACTGAAGGGGTGATCTTTTAAACTCTGTCACATAAAATACTTGTCTATGTCTGTTCTCACTGTATTTCTCTCGTTATCTAAGCAATGTTGGCGTGGTGCAGGATTGATCACGTAGATTTATTGCCATCCAACTTCCACTTAAGCTCGATCATATCCGCCTTACTCTGATCTGATGTTTCTCTAACTCGATCACTAACTGGCTCGTAACTCTTGAGTTAGATCATATTCCTCGCGATCAACTTCTCATTTTCTAACAGGGATATTGACGTGGTATTCTAATAATCTTTCTTCAAACTTATGTAGCTCTGGTTCTAGCAACATATAGGTCTATGTGGTGAGTCTCATTGTCAATGCAAGGGACATGGTGAAGTTTGCTCGGATGGAAGTGTATCATTGTATTCGGTGGACTTTTCCTTTGGTAAATCTTCTATGCTCACACTTTTTGTTTCAACTTGAGAAAGTCGAAGCTTTAATGCGCCACTTGAATCACTCTTCATCTTCCATCCTTTTTAACCTCCAAAGTTATCTTTGAAGCAGCGGTGATTGAGTCTATACAGATCTGACAGGTGCAAATGGACACTTAATTTGCTTTCGCTTCACAAATGGAGTCGTTCCCAATCTTGCTTTCACGTGAATTACACGTGCTGATTTGTAGCAGTTTTTATTTATCTCTTTTATTAATGCAACCAAAATTGCATTTTTTGTTTTCAGACAATGTTTCTGCTATTGAGAATTCAAATTTTTCAAGACTTTAAAATGGCTTACTATAGTATATGTATGTTGGGGATTCTGAACATAGGCGATTAAAGCAATACCTTATGTACAGAGAGTAAACACTGCAATAATGGAGTGGAGTGTGGTGCGGTGGAAATTTACGTTTTGAGTGCTGATAATATGCAGGAATAAATATTAGTCAGGACACGACGATATAAACGTTTAGACGAGATGACAAACAACTTTCATTACCTTTATATATCTATTGGGTACTAACAAAACTTGATTGCATATTCAGCGACCTCTATTAGAATAGTATTACTGTTGAGGCAAGTTAGATTCTATTTGTAATAGTTTAAATGTAAAGTGCTCTCTATCGTTTTCCTTTTTAAAAGTGAAACAAACAGTGTTTTAACCCAAATGCATTACAGGTAGTGCAATATGTACCAATTATGCAAGAGATGAGACTATATTTTTTTTTTTTTTTCTTGACTTCTTCTTAACAATAGAAAAAGGTCTAGATTGCCTAATTTGGAATAATCATACGGTGTGGCTATATAAAAGGACGTGTACCTAAGTTCAAAAGCCTTTTTTTTATCTTTTTTTTTTTTTTTTGAAGTATTCTTTTTTATTTCTTTTTTTTTTTTATCTCAGCTGTTAAGAAATTATCCTTAAATGCAGGAGAAGAGAGACAACGACTATGCGTATAAACCGAGTAACCAATTTTATAGTAGTAAGAACTATGGCATAATGGGTCTTGATATGTTCGCTTTGTTCTTGTTATTTCAAATATAGATAATTTGAGTTGAAATTGATTATAACCCCACAGATATAAATCTAATTTGAATTCATAATTAACATCTCGTGACCCAATTCTTTCACAATAATAATAATAATAATAAAGGAGGGGAGAATTTTAAAATTGCTTTTTTTAATCTGCATAGAATGTAAGACAATAAAAAATAAAATAAAAAATATAAAATAAAATAACAACACAATTCGGAGGAGCCTTAAAAGAAGAAGATGAACAATACAATGGTATCTTGATACCATTAACAATAGAAGAATATCCTTGGTAGTACGTTATACAGATTGTTGGATCTAGCAGTACATATTAGTCTTTTTGTTATTAAGTGAGATAAGAACACAGGAAGAGATAGGAGAGGTAGAAGTAGTCTGCTTTTTATCAATTACGTCATACAAAAATATTTTATATGTACGATAATAATAAAGGGGCCGAGGAAATAGGGTTAAACGTCTCTCCCTCATACCTCCGCTTTTGACCGTTGATCATACTGTTTGTTCAAGAGCACAACTTAATTATTGCCCTTCTTTTTTTTTTTTTTGCTTTCTCTGAGATATAATGTGCTTCTTCTACCTTTTACAATAAGAATAAACAAAAACTCAGTGTAGTTCTATTGAAAAGCCTCTCTCTCTCTCTCTCTCTCTCTCTCTCTTCATTTTATTCTATCTTTTTTTATTCCTTTTTTTCTTTTTTCTTTTTGGTCTTCCATTTCTGACACTTTATACGAAAAAAAAAAGCTTAATGCTTGGTCTATTCTATACGGATAAATGAATGTGTGTGTTGTGTTTGTATGCACAAAGAAAAAGATTGATCAAATGTTAAAGAGATTTCTTTTAGAAAAAGAAGAAGAAGAAGAATAGTTTTATTTTGTGTTGCATATGGATATATATATATCTATCTATAGATATATATATATATAATACTTCTATTGTTCTATTGCTTATATATAATAAAATATAACCAATTCGCCTCATAAATCTTATCTTCCAAATCTTTTTACAGTAATAGATTCACAACAAACCAGTGTCAAACTATTAGGATGATGTACCTCTCTTCTTCTCCCATACATCTCTATAATAAGTTATTTGTCATAAGTAGTCTGATTTGTTGCAACGTAGTATAATATGCACAAGCTGATGATTCTTTTTTTTTTGTTTTTTTTTTTTTTTTCTTGATGGGGTGGACAAATAAAAAATAAAAAATAAAAAATAAAATAAATAAAAAATAAAATAAAAAATAAAAAATAAAAAATAAAAAATAAATTAAATAAGGATTCAGTAGTAGTAGTAGTAGTAGTAGAGCAAAAGCTTGATTACACAAATGCAAAGATTTTCGGGGAAGAGAAAAGTGTTCTTTGTTTGATATTAGTTGTTGTTTTTTTTATTTATATTTTTCATTAAGTATCAAATTCATCCGAACCATTCAACATAGAATAAATACAGGACGTTTTCCTCTCTCTTTCTCTCTCGAATTAGCTCATAGCTTTTGTAGAAACATTCTTTTTTAAGATTCCTTATTTTTTTCGTTTATCACTCAGTACACTACTTCCAATTTGCAACTCAACTACGTTTCTCATCCTCACCAAATCACAACATCCTTCACTTGAGAAAAATATTTCATTCCCACATTTTCACTTTTTTACCTTTCCATTCCCTTTTCGATAGTGTATCAAATATTTGTTTTTTTTTGCGTAGGCATCATCCACTTCTACAATGTGGTTTAAAAAAGATGAAAAGCAAAGCGTCGACAACGACAAAATCTCCCTTGAAGAAAAAGACGTAAACAGAGGATTCAATGAAGAGCACGAATTGTTCCATGATACTTCTAGTATCAACTCAGATAAAGCTTCTAGCGTAGGTAGTGTTGGCCATACCAAGAGAACATTGTACAATAGACATTTGCAACTTATAGCCATTGGTGGCTCTATTGGTACTGGTTTGTTTGTCACCATTGGTACTACGGGTTTAGTTAATGGTGGTCCATTGGGTTTATTATTGTCGTATTGCATATCGACATTATTGATTCTTTTATTGACTACTGCAACTGGAGAAATGGTGCTGTACATGCCAGTTGATGCTCCATTTCTAAATATGGCTGGTCGTGTTATTGATCCTGCATTTGAGGCAGCATCTTCGGTTAATTTCTGGATTATGCAAAGTCTCTATATTCCCTTCGAAATTACTGCTGTGAATGGTATTATTCATTTTTGGCGTGATGATTACTCACCAGCAATCACTCTTGTTATTCAAATTGTCATTTATGCTGCTATCAACGTCTAGGCAGTTCGGATCTTTGGTGAATGTGAATTTTGGTTTTCCTTGGCAAAATTAATTCTTTGTGTTGGATTAATGTTTTTCACTTTGGTGACAATGTGTGGTGGAAATCCTCAACATGATGCATTTGGTTTTAGGAATTGGCATGTTGCTGGTGGACCTATAGGAATGAAGTACGCAACTGGGAGTCTAGGAAGATTTCAAGGGTTTTTAGCTTCACTTAGATTATCAAGTACATTCACATGTGTTGGTAGTGAATACTTGAGTATGACCGCTGGTGAGTGCGTAAACCCCAGAGTCAATATGCCAATTGCTTTCAGAACTGTGTTGTACCGGTTGGTGGCATTCTACATTGGTGGAGCTTTATCTGTTTCAATCTTGATTGCTTACAATGATCCAAAATATGTCGCATTGACGTCAGACAGTTCAAGTGCCGCTTCTTCACCATATGTTGTCGCTATGCAAAATTTAGGAATTCAAGTGCTACCTCACATTGTTAATGCGGTAGTATTGACATCCGCATTTTCAGCTGGTTGTTCATACACATACACATCATCAAGATGTTTGTACAATTTGGCCAAAAAGGGCTTTGTTCCGAAGTTCTTTAAAATTTGTACTAAAAGAGGTATCCCTATTTACTGTGTTGCTGTATCCTGTTGCTTTGCATTATTGTCGTTGTTGCAATTGGGTAAATCCGGTAGTAAAGCATTGAACTATATGGTCAATTTATGTACAGGGGCACAAGTACTCAATTATGGATTCATGGGTATCATTTACATTGGATTTTACCATGCCGTCAAGGCACAAGGAATTGACCGTTCCAAATTCCCTTACAGATCGTGGTTTCAACCATATTCAATCTATTTTACTACGTTTATTTATTGGTGTATCATTGGTTGCTTAGGATACCAAGTATTTTTGCCAGGAATGTGGACAGTGGACAGTTTCTTATTCAGTTATGTCATGATTTTTGTTTCTTTAGCTGTTTTCATTGTTTGGAAAGTATTCAAAAGAACTAAATTTATTAAACCTATTGATGCCGATTTGACAACTGGTCTTGATGAAATTGAGGCTCACGAAGCTGAGTTTTATGCACAATTAGAAGAAAGTAGTCAAGGAGAGACGAATAGCAAATGGAAATCGTTCATGAACTGGATATTTTAAATGAGCAACCCTTTTGTTAGTTGTTCCCCTCTAATGTATAAAGTTAGACTTTTTAGTATACAAATGCACAAATTTCTATTAACGAATTAAGATGTGTAAGGCCGAAAAGACAAACAAAGAGGGCTTGAACCATTGTTATAGCCGCCCTGGGTGAATAAATACGATATGTAAGGAAGAATAGGAGAGTATGCAATACTGTGTTACTGAGTCCTATTTTATTCTCAGCCCTGTACTCATGTTTGAATTTCTGTTTTTTTTTTTTTTCTCTATTTTTTTTTTTCTCTATTTTTTTTTTCATTCTTTCTTTTGGTGCCAAAAATAGAATCATCAATCTACGATTCTATTTATAACTACAGAGAAGATTACTGAAATGCTATATAAAGACCTGAGATGACCTTCTTGAAAAATGCTTCAACCTAATGGAATGGGTTATACTTTCTTTTATCGCATAAAAGCAATCCTTTCTAGTTTTGACTTAACGAATGACTGACCTTGATTTACTTTCGTTTACAAAAAGAGCATTTACAGCAAGTGATATATTAATGAAAAACTAAGTGATCACTGTATAGGAACGAACGTTGGAGAGATAGAAAGCCGTGCTAATTTGATTGAAGCTGCTAGAATATAAATTTAAGATTTAAAAAGATGTCTGCAAAAGAGAATGACTATAGTGTTGATGAAAGGTCCACCACTTCATCAATTAACGTGGACTTGAATGATCACAGAAATCATACCGCTGAAAGGGAAAATAGGAGTGCTAAAACAACTGGTACTGCCAATAATTCAGACGGAAAGCTGGGTGGTAGAAGGGGATCCTCCATTGGAAGGCCAAGAGCTTTGTCATTTTCAAAGATCACACCTTCAATGGCAAAACATACAGACCAGAAAGAAGATGGTGCTAAGAATCGTAGAGGATCTCGTGCTTCGGTGAACAGTGCCAACTCTGTAAGATCAAGAGAATCACAAGAAACTGAGGAGGATGTTTGGTTTCCTATGGAGCAAAAGCAAGTCAAAATCAATGGAATCGATTTTGGAGTCATCAACGAATTCATTGATGAGGAGAGGAATCTCAATCACGTTCCTTATGAACGGAGCTTTTCCGTGGGAGATAATCACTTTACTCCTAATGATAAATCTCGTATGCAAAGCTCCGCTAGTTTGAAGTACACACCATCGAATGTATTGAAGCTGATTGTCAAGAGACCTGTGTCTGAAGAGGAGCCAGGAGCTGTGGAGCTTTCACTTTTGAATAACCGTGAAGGCAAACTGGACTCCACCTCAGATGAGTCTTGTTTCGAAGGAGAAGTCAAATTTGGCGGAGCACAAGTGACCAGTGGTGCCAATGGCTCATTGCCCAACAGGTTCTCCCTTTTCCACTCTGAATCCGAAGAGACTGTCCATGCACCGGATATTCCCTCACTTGTCCCCAATGGAGAATCAGTTCAAGAGCTTTTCCACAATGGTGAAGAAACTTGGTGGTTGGATTGTACTTGCCCTACCGATGCTGAGATGAAGATGCTAGCCAAAGCATTTGGTATTCATCCATTAACGGCAGAGGATATCAGAATGCAAGAACCAAGAGAAAAAGTGGAGTTGTTCAGAAACTACTACTTTGTTTGTTTCCATGGATTTGAGTCGGACAGAGAATCAGAGGACTATCTCGAACCAATCAATGTTTACGTTGTCGTTTTCCGTGATGGTATACTTACATTTCACTTTTCTCCAATGGCACAACCAGCAAATGTTAGAAGAAGAGTTAGACAATTGAGAGATTATGTTGACGTTACTGCTGATTGGTTGTGCTACGCAGTGATTGATGATATCACTGATAGCTTTGCTCCAATTATCCAAGATATTGAATACGAAGCAGATGCCATCGAAGATTCGGTATTTACATCCAGAGATACAGACTTTAGCAGTATGTTGCAAAAAATCGGGGAATCACGTAGAAAAGTGATGACATTGATGAGATTACTCTCAGGAAAAGCAGATGTGATCAAAATGTTTGCCAAGAGATGTCAAGATGAAGGTGCATTTGGGTATAAAGGGGCACATTGGAGAGTTGGTCAAGAAGATACTCCTCCATCCCCTGATGCAGTGAATGCTTCAGATAATGGTAACTATTCGAAAGAGAATTCCTCTTCCAACAACCAAAGCAAAACTGTTGCCACCAATGTTCGCCCTCGTGCAGATATTGCTTTGTATTTGGGTGATATTCAGGATCACATTATCACCATGTTGCAAAACTTGAATGCTTATGAAAGAATCCTTTCAAGATCACACTCAAACTATCTTGGACAATTACAATGTGAAAGCTTGGGAGAAAACAACAAAGTGACTCAATTGTTTTCCAAGGTTACCATTCTTGGTACTATGTTAATCCCATTGAATTTGGTTACTGGTTTGTTTGGAATGAATGTCACAGTTCCTGGAAAAGATGCTGACATCGCTTGGTTTTGGGGTATACTTGGGGTTTTGTTATTGCTTTTAATTTCAAGTGTATTTGTTGCGCATTGGTGGATGGAAAGGATGAAAGCCCGTATTGACAACCAACCACGTCCAGTTTTCAGTGCTAGGAAAAGTTTTAGAAATATGAGAATGAGAGGTTTTGATGGAAGATCCGTTAATAGTGTTGTTTAGAAAAGATTGTATTTATTTGTTGATTGTCTTTAGTTTTACAAGGTACACACGTAGAAGTCCGACGGTGAATATATAAGACGAAGCATATATTCTCGAGTTAGCTGGAAGTACAAATGGTTTGATATTTGACGCAACATGCATAGAACATTTGTAAAGAGTTAAACATAGCTTCACCAACATGAAGAAGTTGAACACATTGACATTGCTTAGACTGTTTGCCATTTGTCTAGGTTTTATAATTGCATTGAATTCTTTATGGAATACCTATTATTGCAAAGCCCCTATATAACCAATATTGTATTTAAAATAGTATCATGGCCATAGCTCAATCATCTTACCTCTCACCAACTAATACATCATTTTGCTCAGTCTATTTCGATACCTTGCTCTTCTTGCTCTTCTTTTTCTCCTTTTTTTTCAACCCAACAAATCCATTCTTCAATACTCGTATATATTGTTGCCAAAATTGGTTCAATTGATCAGGTTCCACAACCGTTGATAATTTCAATTTTGTTTGCTTCTTGTCCTTATTGTTCTTACTGTTCATTGAGACTCTTACAAGGACGGGGTATGAGGAGTTATTCTGTATCTGCTGATTAGGTATGACCTTTGTTGGAAGATCATCAATATTAGACAGATTTGAAGATTCATCAGATGAAGTCAACCGTTTTTGAGTCAAGTAGATGGATGATTTACCATTGTTATTAGTCACCAGCTCATTCAACTGCTTTATAAACTGCGAGTTCTCTAGTCTTGTCATTTGCGCTTGTATGTATGTAGCTTTCTCTCTCTTTCTATATGTTAACTTTTTAATACAGCTTAAATTTTCATTTTAGATTTTTGTCAAAGCGGAAAAGAAGAAAGAGAGAAAGAGAAAAAAAAGTCCCCTTTTTGGTTACACAAACAAAAAGAGAGAAAGAGAGAATTGTTGTTGATATATTAAAATAAGAAAAGACGGAATTATATGTATATCCACTTGAAATAAACCCTTTGGACAAAGTATTGATATTCTACATATTGTACCCTGCTAGTACTAGATCAGAAGAACTTCTAGTAGCAAGAAACTACACAACCTTTCGCAAGATACGCGCGTCTCGCAGAAAACCCCTCATTATACTTGACGCCACAACACATCAATCCAGCCATGTCACAGGCTCTTGAACAGCAGCGTCATACCAGCCACGTGTCCTCGCACTTGCCTCAAAGACTAACGGCATTGATAGTGTCCATATTTGTTGCTTTGGCATCTGGTACACCCTACATGTATGGAGTTTACTCTCCTCAATTGGTAAAACACATTGGGCTAACGGCTTCGGATTCCGCAACCATATCTTTGGCTACTAATATTGGATCTGGAATTGGCGGGTTGCCAGGAGGACTCCTTATTGATCATTTTGGTCCTCAGTTTAGTATCTTTGTTGGGTCGTTGTGCATATTTGTGGGGTATTTCACAATGTTTAAGATTTATTTCCATCAATATAGTAACATGTTGGTCATTTGCATTGCTATGGCTCTAATGGGCTTCGGATCAATCACAAGCTATTTTGCAACCTTGAAGGCATCCCAAGCTAATTTTCCTAAACACAAAGGTGCTGCTGGTGCTTTACCCGTGAGTTGTTTTGGGTTTTCTGCCACTGTTTTCTCCATAGTATCTGCAACGTTCTTTAAAGACAATACTGGTGGACTTTTGCAATTCTTGGCTTTCTTTTGTGGATCTGTTACACTATTGGGATCCTTCTTTGTTCACGTATACCTTGCTGATGAAGAGGATGCACATGAACATAATCTATTGGAGTCTAACAATGAGAGGCAAGATAGTCAACCTTTATTTTCAGAGACTGAGGCTTCATTGGTATCTGACATTGAGCCACCACAACATTCTTTATCAAGAGCTGAATCCTTTAGTGGGTCATTTTCATTTTGGGGAGTAGGAGATAGAACACCAAGATCATCAATAAGTTTGCAAGACTCAGAAGCAAACCAGATTGCGCAAAATTTGATAGAGGAAGAACGGTTGAGTAAACGATTGAAAGCAAAGGCTAGTCCCTTGGAAACAATCAAGCGCCGTCTCGTTGATAAAATCTACTTGGTGCATTACTTTATTGTATCGATTGCTGCTGGGGTTGGGCAAGTTTATATATACAGTGTGGGTTTTATTGTTGCTGCGCAGTACTACTACAATAAGGAGCACAGTGTGAATTCAAAATTCGACCTATTCACTAGAAGTGTTCAAGTTGCACTCCATGACCCCGATGCTGCATCCATTCAAGCTTTACAGGTGTCAATTTTGTCAATTTCTTCGTTCTTGGGTCGTCTCGTGGCTGGTTTTGTCAGTGACTACATCCACAAAAGATGGCACATTCAAAGATTATGGATAGTTTTAGCAACCTTGATTATTCTTTCATTGGCGCAATACATTACAATCTCAAATGTTTCCTCATTTCACTGGACAGCTATAGCCTCCAGCTTAACAGGCGCGTGTTATGGTCTTATATTTGGTACCTATCCGGCAATAATAGCTGACTCCTTTGGTACAAAAACGTTTTCCACTAATTGGGGATTGATCTGCACGGGGCCTCTTCTTACATTGTATGCCTTGAATAAGTATTTTGGTTGGATTTATGATTCTCAAACAAATACCGAGACCGGAATTTGTTACCTTGGTAATGGATGTTATAGAGGAGCGTTTGAGTTGAGTTTGATCTTGTGCAGTGTTGCCTTCTTGGTATCTGTTGTATTGATTTACACGCAAAGACACAAATAGATTAGACTATATTGGCGTATAGAACTTTTTTATTTTATTGCAATTAATTTTGACATATATACAAGTCCACTAGCAGTTAGATTTCCAGCGTATTCTACCGTCACCCGGAAATCATCAATCGCATTGCATGAGTTCTTGACCACTTACTGATTGCTCTCTGCCTTTGCACTAACCTCCTGGATATCAGAGATGAGATCTGATTTGTCAAAGTAGTGCATGTGCTTCTTCACAGTTTGATCTTTTTCTATATGGAGAACGGGAACATCATAACAATATTTCTCAAACCATCTTTCATTCTTTGGGTCCATGATGTCAATTTTGGTAAACTCGAGATCTACCTCATCTACCTCGGGTGATGATATAGCTTGTTTAAGTACTTCATTGGCATTTGTACACAACATACAACGTTTCTTAGTGAAAAACTTGAGCAGCACCGTAGATTTGAAGCGTGCTTGGATGTGAATACTTCGTGGGATTGTCTTGATGGCCAACATTGAGTACATCGTATGATGTTGGTTGTCAAAAAACTTTGCATCAAAACGACTCTGCATTTAACAATAAAGCAGCTCGTTGATTATGTAATTGATTATGTAATTACTGTTAAGTGGGGTTCGCGTCTGTTTTGTTTTTTTAGTTTATCGGCATAAAATCGCCCTTATCATATACTAGTTTTTCCTTTTCTTTCATTTACTGAAACTCAATACACAAATGTCAGAAAAACGCCAAAAGGTCGCATTAGTTACTGGTGCATCATCAGGAATAGGTTTTGCTACCTCAATTGAATTAGCAAAAAGAGGATATGTTGTTTTTGCGGGGGCAAGAAGATTGGAGCCAATGGCAAAATTGAAAGAGGACTACGGTGTTAAAATTTTCAAGTTAGATGTTAGTGACTTGCAAAGTGTGAAGGATGCAAGAAGCTACATCCAGGAAGAGACTGGCGGAAACTACTTGGATATTTTGTATAACAATGCCGGTCAATCCTGTACATTTCCTACAACAGATGTTACTGACGAGCAATTCAAACAATGCTTCGAAGTGAATTTATTTGGTGCAATGCGTACAGTAAGAGAGTTTATACCGCTCTTGATTAATGCTAAGGGTGTCATTGCGTTCACTGGTTCAGTTAGTGGACTCAACCCATTTCCCTTTTCATGCACATACTCGGCATCCAAAGCTGCAATTGAGCTGTACGCTTCATGTTTAAGGTTGGAGATGAGGCCATTTGGAGTAAAAGTCATCAATATTATTACTGGAGGAGTTAAGACTGATATCGAGGACAAAAGGAGCTTGCCAGAAACATCGCTTTTTAATGTCCCAGGAATGGACAAGGCATTTGAAGAAAGGAGGCAAATGGCGGTTCGAAACAATCCACTTCCAGCTGATGTTTATGCCAAACAAGTTGTAGATGATTTCGAAAATGCCAAGTTGGGAGGTGCATTACACTTGTACCGCGGTAAAATGGCATTTCTCTTGGGTTTTATCACCCCTCTTCTCCCAAGGTGTCTTATTGAATGGGTCTTCATTCGTAAGTTTAAATTTGTCGGTGTTTTCGAGTACTTGAAGAAGAAGTACGCTTCGGGTCTCACAGCTTGAGTTTTGGTTGATACATTTTTTTGAATATAAGTATCTAATACAATTTTATGACTGTCTTTTACAAGAGACTATATATACATTCGTGATTTAAATCGTTGTAGAGAAGTTGGGGTGTCACTTGTCTCTTTCATCTCAATACTTATTCCTATGAAGATCGGCTTTAAGCTTACATCCGTATCTGGCGCACAAGTTCGCCCGTCAAGTTCACTCGATTTGACCAGGTTAAAAACACTCCCTCCCTTGCCAGTCGAACTATCTCTATAATCATTTGAGAGTTATCTTCGCTTTCGTTGAAGGGTCTCCCCGCTTTTGCTACAAGCACAAAGCATGTGATAGATTTTGTGTACAGTGAGCATCAAAAAAAAAAATAATTCCATGACGAGTTACCACTACCGTCGTATTGTCATTCGCGTACAATGGCAAGCGAGCCTTTCCTATGGTATAGAGACAAGGACAAGCTCAAGATTGGTGAAGTCAATAGGTATAATGTGACTTACAAACGACAGCGGGGGTCCACAACTACACAAATCTTTTTCAGAATTAAAAACATTGAAAACCCGGGTATAAGAACCATACATTTGCTAACAGGTCCATTCATATTGTACTGTCATGTTGTGCCTTGTAACTACAACTATAGAAAGGAGTTTATTCCCGATGATGGGGAAACTAATTCCGAAGTGGTTTTTGAAAATCAAATCAAACCTAATCAGTCATTTAACGTGACATTGCTTTTAAATGGCAATTCCCTAGCTAAATCATCAAACGAAGGTGGTGTTGAATACGAGCATTTTCAATGGGAGATAGAAGTGATATCACAGATTGTAATCACTAAAAAGACTGAGGTACTTTATGACATGATGATTGGGGACGATCTTCATTCAATGAAAAAGTTGGGACTTGGTAAACTTCAGAAAACTTTGACCAGTATTGTTCCTAACAATGATGAGGAAGATAGAACCGCGCAAGAAGTTTTTGATCATGAAACTTCAAATCATGTATTCAACCCAAATTTGAGCGTTGAGAAGAAAACCACTGAAGATCTCTGGAATCGAAAACCTCCAGATCCACTCAAGCCTGTTCATTTGATAGTCGTCACTCATGGAATTTTCTCAAACCTAACAGCAGATATGCTCTACCTAAAGGAAACTTTGGAAAGCTCCGTTCTGGAGAATATCATGATCCGTGGATACCGTTACAATGCAGGAAAAACAGAAAAGGGAATCAAAAAATTGGGTCGAAATGTGGGCGAGTACGTTGTCGATGTTATTGAGAAAGAGCCTTATAACTTTAACAAAGTTTCATTTATTGCTCACTCTCTTGGTGGGGTGGTGCAGTTGTATGCTATCAAGTATATTTTAGTAACTAGAGGTGTTGATTTTTTTGATCGCTTGCATGTTCAACCAGTGAATTTGATTTCACTAGCTAGTCCATTTTTGGGGATCTTGAATGAACTTAATTTAGTTCTTTCGTGGATATTAGATCTTGGTACGCTTGGCAAAACTGGGCGGGACCTAACACTACTGAGAAGATTACCTGGCTTGAAAGATGTGGAGATTGGTAATCATCGAACAAAGGATAGATTCAAACCTGTTTTGGAAACTCTTCCCAATGATCCTCTTCAAACATTCTTGGGCAAATTTGAGAGACTAACTGTGTATGCAAATGCTATCAATGATGGTATTGTACCTTTGAGAACAGCAGCTATTTTGTATTTAGACTATGAGGCATTGGGCGATGTTAATGAGTTGAAAAGAACAAATAATGTTATTGACAGGCCGGAATTGGAAAATGACCATCATGACGTTGAAAGTAATGAAAGTCAAAATAATGTTCTGGAGGTCCCTGAGTCTAACACCACCAATGGAAATAATATAGGTGATGGAAAGCAATCAGGACAAACACTGAACACTCTCTCAAAAGAGAAGCTGCGGTTACAGAAAATACAAGATGAGTTCGGTGAGTTTACTAGTTTGAACTCTTCGCAAAAGAAGTTGACTAAAAGACAAAAGAAGTATCAGCATTTTAGTATCAAAGGGTCTGATACCAATTCTGATAGCTTATCAGGGAGTAATGATTCATCGATGGATTCAAAATCGACAATTAATGTTCCTCCACGTGCCTCAGCTATTGAATCAGCTTTGAATACCTTGATTTGCCCCATTCCTTCCAAAGAGTATATTATGGATCCTAAGTCCAGAAACCCAGTGATCTTTCATGACAAGTATTACCACTTTGATAAATCAAAAGATAAGACCAACGTTCAATCACGTTCATTGAAAGAGAGATTGTTTGGATACTCGGCAGATTGGAGGTTACACAAACAGGTGGTCATAGCCAACAAGTATCACACGGATAAGCTCAATTGGCGGAAAGTATTGGTAAATTTACCACCTGATGCTCACAACAATATTATCGTAAGGCGGCGGTTTGCCAATGGATATGGTTGGGGAGTAATACATCATCTTTGTGAGAATTTGTTTGAAACAGTCTCGGACAGTAATGGAGAGTCTGAGAAGACTGTTTTTCAAAGTAATAATAAGCAAGTTCATAGCGAGGATTTAGAGGAACAGAGTGAGGAAGTGCAAGGAAATTGTAATGTCAAAGCCAAAATTTAAACCCATTTTGTTAACATAGTCAATTTTCGAAAGTTAACTGAAAGGGGGTAATGTATATAATGTATTATATAATCGTTAGAGTGTACAATACGGTTTTCTCTTGTTTTCCAAGTGTAACCATTAACAAGCTCAATGCTCGAGAGGGTCAACCAATGATATTTTCCAAGAAATCCGCCGCACATAACTTTTGTGTTAAACTAAAATTAATCCGAGGTCTAAAAAGCATTTTTTAGATTAGATGAGTTGTTATGCATCATGGTTCCGAAAGAATCTAGTAAGGAGAGTTGAAGATGGTGTTCTGTATATTCCGAACGGTATATAGTATAACTGTCCGTTTGTGAGAGAAAGTTGATATGTCTTTCATTTAAGAAAAAGAACAATAAAGATGTTCTTTAATTGTGTGCATTTAGACTATTTGATTTGTGTAACGTTACATTTTAACAAATTGAAAAAGACGATGGAAAAGTGTGTAGTGATTACCAAAAAAAACGGACTTCATCAAGAGAACCTAGAAAGGATATTGGCTTAAAGCTCGCAAAAATACACCTCCTGTGGTACGTAATCTCACTTCTCTCATTGTTTAATGATTAAACCAAAATCAATCAATCAATTAATAAATCAATTTCTGTTTTGTTAAGAGAAGAGAAGAGGCTATTGTAAGAAAAAAAAAGAAGTGCAAATATATTAAAGTCAAAAAACCAAAAGAAGTTTATACTTACTCAAAGATCATTCTACTCACTTACCTCTTACCTTAAACATCATCTGTAGTATAAAAGAGGATGATATCTTAGTATACACTTTGTATATATAACATGGAAAATATTATTATACACTACTAATACTCACAGTTTAAAATGAATTATTAAAGATCAAACGAAACAAACAACGTGCTCTCTCTCTCTCTTCACATATTATTTCTCTCTTTATTAAAAATTTCTTTTTTTTTTTTTTTTTTTTTTTACAGAATACATTAAAAGAACCAAAAGTAAACTTTTTATTTACTTCCCACCCCCTCCTTCATCCATCAAAAAAGTATCTCAAAACATTGTTTGAATCATACAAGCTATGCAAAGCACATCTTCTTCTTTAAACGTGTAAAATAAAGAAGGAGAAAACCCACATCAACCTTACAATTCGATACTTCACATACATTGCCTTAACAAAAATTTTAAAATTTTATATAGCTCATTAGATCATCACGAGTTTCAGCTGAAGTCATTACCAACACCACCATCACGTACTTCACCAAACCACCCTTTTAAAAGATGTCTGATACTGAGAGTGTTTTCCAACCTACGGGGAGTAATCACAACACTTTACACACTGACGAGATATTAAACGATCATAGGAACCAAAATACCAATGCTGGCTCGGCAATCATTGATGATGACGACGATGATGATGATGCTATTGATGATAGCTATGGAGATGATCTGTCTGAACCAGTGAGGAGCAATCAAGACAAACTGCAAACAAAAGAACGTAACAAAAGCAAAACGGAGTCGGATCTAGCTGAAGGTGGCCCTGTCCCCCCTGTTTCTGGTCCAAGTGGAAGAAGAAAAAGTACGAGGAGAGGATCAGCAAGAAGACAATCAGTTGGCGAGGGTATAGTCCCCTCCCAATACCAACATCATGTCCAACCAAATAGATCATACATGACTTCTCTACGCAAGGATTTTTACTTGAAAGATGATGAAGATAATACGGCTTTACCTATCCCGATTATCAACAATCCATCAAGCAGTGCAAAGGCAAGAAGCAAGTCAACAGTGGAGGCATTGGCTCCGATTATAAAGAAAAAGACACATCGTAGTAACTCAAATAATTTGGAAGCTGACATTCTGAGTCCAATGACCAAAATTAAAACCAATGATTCCTTCATAATCACCAACAACGGAAATGGAGAAGAGGTTAAAATAAGAAGACCCTCGAGGTCTTCGATTGATAGTGAAGCCGACTCCCATGGATCAAGAACGTCGCAAGAAACTGAGGAGGATGTTTGTTTTCCCATGATGCGTGAACATGTCAAGGTGAATGGAATTGATTTTGACGAAATAGATGAGTTCATCAGAGAAGAAAGAGAGGAAGATGCAATGCAACGTGAGTTTTTAACCAAAAATCAACTGGCAATTGAAGAAATCAGCCATGAAACTTCGCGTAAGTTTGAAAACTATAGACAAGGAAGTAGCGTTAATGGAGTTCCATCAAACACTTCGGGCATTAGCAGGCAGCCGACTAGTACAGCAGCCCTCAAATACACCCCCAAGAACATATTACACAAAACATTTCAGCGTTCTAAAGAGGTTACGGAGTCAACGAGTACTACCTCGTCATCATTGGAAGAGCTAAAAGCGAGGCAGGCATTGGAATCTGATGAAGCATCATCAACGGAACAAGTCAAATTTGGTGGTGCACGAATCACAGATGGCACTAACGGTACCTTACCCGATAGGTTTTCCTTTTTCCACTCTGAATCTGAAGAAACTGTCCATGCACCGGATATTCCTTCACTTGTGCCTAATGGAGAATCAATACAGGAGCTTTTTCATAATGGTGAAGAGACTTGGTGGCTAGATTGCACCTGTCCAACTGATGCTGAGATGAAGATGCTAGCCAAAGCGTTTGGTATCCACCCGTTAACTGCTGAAGATATTAGGATGCAAGAAACTAGAGAGAAGGTTGAATTGTTCAAGAGCTATTACTTTGTTTGTTTCCATACTTTTGAAGCCGACAAAGAGTCAGAAGACTACCTCGAACCAATCAATGTCTATATTGTTGTTTTCCGCGATGGTATACTTACATTTCATTTTTCCCCATTGACGCACCCAGCAAATGTTAGAAGAAGGGTTAGGCAGTTGAGAGATTATGTTGATGTAACTGCTGATTGGTTGTGCTATGCGATGATTGATGACATCACTGATAGTTTTGCTCCAGTTATACACGGTATTGAATACGAAGCAGATGCAATTGAAGATGCGGTCTTTACAGCTAGAGAAACGGATTTTAGTAATATGTTGCAAAGAATTGGTGAGTCACGTAGAAAAGTGATGACATTGATGAGATTGCTTTCCGGAAAAGCTGACGTCATCAAAATGTTTGCCAAGAGGTGTCAGGATGAGGCAGCGTTGGGCTATGAAAAGCAACAACAACAGCTTCGGCAGCAACGTTACCATCAAGAGTATGCATCTCCACGCTCGTCATCAGCAAATATACCAGAGACGCATTTAAGTGGTGGTGCTACGCCATCAAATAGTAGCAACCCCCACAACGGCGTACCCCCATCATCTAGAGATCCACCAGCATGGCTGCAAAGCATGACTGATAATGCTCGTCCTCGTGCAGATATTGCTTTATACTTGGGAGATATTCAGGATCATATAATTACTATGTTTCAAAACTTGTTGGCTTACGAAAAGATTTTCTCACGGTCTCATTCCAACTATTTGGCCCAATTGCAGGTTGAAAGCTTCAACTCCAACAACAAGATTACACAAATGTTTTCCAAAGTGACAATCATTGGTACCATGTTGGTTCCATTGAATTTAGTCACTGGTCTATTTGGTATGAATGTGACAGTTCCTGGGCAAGATTCAAGTATAGCTTGGTTCTTTGGTATCGTTGGAGTATTGATTGTTGTTGTATGTGCAAGTATAATATTCGCTAATTGGTGGTTAAAGAGTATAAACAAGCAAATTGACGACGAGAATAGAGTGGGTTTTAACTCGTCAAGGAGAAGTATTCGGAGTTTGGGATTGAGGCGCCATAGTGCCAAATCGGTGATAAGCTTTCCCAATAAATACGACTAAGTTTTAATGAAAAGGTGTTTTCTATTTATTTATATACATTAATTGCATTAGAAGAGATGACAAGATTATTTGGAATTACATGAAGCCTGTAGCATCATTGAAGTAGCAAAATAGCAAAATAGTTAATCGTTTTGGCTTGCTACTCTCTCACTCGAATACATGTTAATCCCTTCTATGTGAAAGCGACCTTTCTAGCAGTTGCCTCGACAATTAAACTCCAAACGACTTTTATTTCAATGATATTTTGCAATTCCAATCGATTGTAAGTTTGAACATTCTTTGAAGGTAGGTATCTCTCACATCTCAAGTGCATCAAAAGTAAATGAGTTATCGACCACCATCTGAGCCACGACAGGATGTCTCCCTAATTCCGGTAATCTAAGATGGTTGTTTCGAAATTATGAATCGTCTATTATGCGCTCGACATGTTGTTCTTGGTACTCTGTATAGTCTTGAAAGGAATCAACCCTCTCTCCAAAGCGAAATATTTTGGAGAACTTTTTTTCTTTGTTTCCTAATTACAACTCCTAGGTACATTTGCTGGCACAAATCATTGCAGGTTTTATCAGTCAGCTCTGCCATAATTCGCTTATCCCATTAGACTAATTGATATCATTAATCCCTTAAGTGGAGGAGTCAGAGTCGCTACAACTTTCTCATCAGTGCCGTTTATTTGCACCGTGGCCATACAAGCAACACATGCTTGATACATTCGGTAATTATAAGTGTTATACATGAGTTTTATTTCAACGCTAGAAGAGAGTCAATGTGTCTAAATTGCGGTACGAGTAACTCTCATGGTCGTCTGGAGCTGTGAACTCGAATTTGGAAGATTGGGTTTCGATTAGTACCACCCAAAGAGAACATAAGAGCAGATTCGAATACAAACAACTCCCATAGTACCATGTTTACAGCTGGTGTTACTTTCCCAACTATGTGTCAACATCAATGAATAACGAAAAGTGGACGGGTCTTTCAAGGTGGTGCTGATGCTGCGATTATTGAAGTATGCTTGAGCAAACAAAGTTTCCAAGGCTGTACTCAACCCTTAAACGCAGAGGAACTACTCAAGCTATGTCAAAGGACTCCATGCTAAATCAAAGAAACTTTTACATCGAATAACCACACATGCAAGGATTAGCATAATTTGCATCTTCGTTTAAGACAGTTGTGATTGTCCATATTTAATGTTGCATTTACATCCTATGTAACGACTGCTGAGCTTCTGTGAAAGCTCAGACGTTTCAAATACATCAGAAAGGTTGTAAACTTTTTGATATTTTCCTAATGATTCAGACTATAAAAAGGGCACCACGAAAATCCAAAAATCATTTTACAACTTCCCCTTCTTTCCTTTCACCAAAACTTAACCCACTTTTTAATCATGTACGATTTACTCACTAACTCCTCGCAAGAGGACCAAAGCGTTACTTATTTCAACCAAGCTTTCACTGTTGACAACAAAGAAAATGAAGATTATGGATTTGCTTTGATTGAATCAGCATTATCAGAGTTGAAAGAATTGGTGTCCCATGTTTATAACAAAGATAAGATGTTACCCACTCAAGTCCACCCAAACATTCACCAGTCTATTAAGAAGAGCAAAGTCAAGAATATAAACAACGGTACAGCATTTCATCCAGCAGATTCTTTGTCAACTACTTCAAATGTTTTCAACTCAACTACTCATACCAAAAAAATGTTCACCAATTATCAATCCAAAACTATTAATCACTCACATAAAAGATTTATGAAGTCCAAAATGAGAAGAGACGAGGAAGATGATGTTGCCACTGAAGGTGCTTTTTATCCATTGTGTTTTCGTGATAAAGACGAGAGTGATACATTGATGGTTATTGAATCATCGAAAATGATGCTTGCAAGGACTAACAAGCGTATTGAACAACAGAGACAACAACAAACAAGATTCCTCCCATCACGTCTGAGCAGCATCAACCAAACCAACACCAACAGCTGTTTTAATCCCCCAGTCAACTCATTTCAACCACCAAAACAAAGAAAGAAGTCAAGCAACATCAAAAAGGTTGATTCAAGCAAACCTAGTCTTGTTACTGGACCAGTTAGAAGATTTGCGACCACCTGGGATGATTGCGAAGATGAAGATGAGAATGCGTCGTCTGAGACTGAGAAAGTTGGAAATCAGTTGAGCGATGGGTTGGGATCCATCACAGAAAAGATTAACTTTGCATTCCCATTACCACAACCAGATCCACCAATGAAACACACCCCAGCAATTTTGCACATCGGAGATGACTCTAAGAACAAAGTCAAGTTCAATAACAAAATGGAAGTGCGTCGTTTTAGTCAAGACAAGTGTCAAGATTTCACCAGAGTCATTGAAGGGAAGAACAGAGACAAAAAACTTAAAAGGAAATGGTCTTGGGGATCTAAAAGAAGAGCTTCTAAAGAGAAAGTTGAACAGAAGCCCAGTATATTAAAGAGAACTGGGTGGATTCCTGGTGAAAACGTTACAGATGAGGTAATTCCGTTATTTTCACCTGATACTCAACTGGGACGTGTTGCTCTTCACTTGGGGATTGATCTGGATGAGGAAGATGAAGATGAAAACGTTAGCAACAATGAGGCAACTGAAGAACCCAACTATGCAACTACTGTTCGTTGTGACTTGTGGGATGATGATGACAAAGAATGGAGACCCAATCCAAAGTTGATGGCTGATACACCAGTCAAGAAATTTAAAGTGCATCTCCGAAGATTTGTTTATGGATTCAAGATACATGGGGGAAAGCTTCAGAGCTTGTTGTCATTGCACACTCTGTGTGGCATAATGTCAGGTCTGGCCAACCAGTCATTTACAAGTCCTGATTCGGGTGAAGATGACTCAGGTGAAGAAACTGAAGGGTTCATGACTATTGCTCCAAGACCAATGACTGTACGTCCTTAGCCTACCCGGTATGCTGTGTTTGTTTATCCATGTACTGCTCTGGTGATGTTGATGTCTGATGTAGCTTCTTGCTAGTGTGTGTGCGGCTGATGAAACCAAATTCGGCGAAAAAAGCGTCGTTTTTGTGTGTTGATGCATATTTACGAAAATTATAATTCTTCTTCTTAAGGAGGATACTACATAATAACTCTGTTAAACACTTATCCAAACTATCGAAAGTCACATGCAAAAGAAGAGTATCTCTTGTAGTTTCCTAAAAAAGAGGAGAGTGTAAAAGTTGTAGTCATGCAAATGTGATTCGTATAAATCTAATTTTTTTTTTAGGCAACGATAAAGAATAACAGTACATAGTAGTAACTCTTCCAATGAGAGGAAAAATCAGTAAAATGGGTCATTCAAATTATTCAAACTTAACAACCACCTCTTGACAATCAATGAGAAAGTTAAACAACAAAAAAAAAAAAAAAATAGAACCAAAGTCTAGAATCGCAGAGAGAAAAGATGAAGGAAATAAGTCAGTGTGAAATAAACAGGAGATAAAGATACGATGCTAGGTAGTTGTTAAGTTTGAATATATGTGTCAAATGCGTAAATGCTTTATATTAATATATGAGTTATAAAAAAGGTAATTTCTGAAGTTATCAATGCTATGCTGCAGTATGTTATGTTTGCTGTAAATTTGTTGCAAATATTTTTGTTTAGCTCTTTGCAATAGAGAGTGATTAATTCTTCACAATAACAACAATATATTGAAACTTAAATTTACATTACTTAGTAGAACTTAACTAAAGCAAACTCTTTGTATTTTCACCTCAATATCTCTATAAAAGGGGGGTGATATTTGGTAAGTACCAAAATGTAGTTACAAAATTTAAATTGTGTGGCACGTGATGTCAAATAAGTTGTGACACAGTTTGCTTTTTTTCGCGACACATGTAGTTTTTTCAAGACAAGCAAATGAAAATACCCCACAGGTTAATATGGTACACCAGGAATTACACAATTGCAACAAGTGGTTTATACTCAATAGAGAACCACCCATATAACAGCTGACGTCTGAATCTACAACCACCGAGAATCATCTGCTCGATAGATTCCATAGCTTTTCGTGATTTACGTGGAAGTCAATTCATCTGGCCAGGGAGGTTGAGAAGTAGGAGATTTATTAGTGGTTACATCAGACCTATTGAAACAAATCTAGAGAGTATTTGTCGTTGGTGATTTCTAACTCGACCGCTACAAGAAAATTTGCTGCTTTGAATGAGATGCACTTCAGTGACAAACAAAACTGATTTCAAACTTCTTGCAAGAATTGAAGAATTGCCACTACACATGGAAAGAATGAACGTATGAGAATACTCCGTCGTTTAATGAATCGAGGAAGGGTCACTAAATGGCTCGAACTTCTTTAATCACATGTGAATTTAAACTGCCACTTTGGCATATTGGCTAAATATTCAAACCAACACTATCATGCAATATTGGGTGGTGAAGATTACACCTACTTTGATGCCATTGAAATCCACACCAAGAGCTTACAAACATGGAGTGAGGTAAATAATCCGTTGAACATTTGTTCCTGCTGATTGACAGGATTTATCAGCGTACATTTAACGGGTTGACTTGGGTAGAGATTATAAAGAGATCCTACATCTCAGGTTGTTAGAACTTCTGTTTACGACATCATAAATCCTCTGGTCAATATTTATGATGCTCACACTATCGTTGAAGGATTTGGGCTTTATCGTGTCTCAACTATGCAAGCTCAATTTTTCCGTGAATATTATAATATGTTTGAAGATGTTTCAAGATTCGATGGAAGTTGGTGCTATAAAGAGAATTAGGATCACAGTGGTTTTAGGAGACGTTCATTTGGGTTGTTTTGGTAGAGTGAAATCCGTCATTACCCAATGCTCGTACCTTGCAAAATAAATCAAAGATTTTGAATAAAGATTTCACTTCTTATCTGATGTTGATTAGATATAACACACGCTAACTACACTGCGACATCTGTGTTCCCACAACTAGTATTTGCCAATGAAAACAATACCAAAGAGAATGTCTTAGATGATCAAGAAACAAGCTATAGGCATATTAGGTATTAACTACTTGAAGATTCAATTGTGACTTCACTTCGAGTTGAGAAGGATTATACAAGTTTGGCTAGTGAGTTGACAGCGTATGAGGTGCTTATTCATCCATTGATTGGTGCTTACAAGTTGGGTAGAGCAACTGTCAAACATGTTGGTGTGTGAGGATGAATATTGAACCTACTGCTAGTACTTTTTTTTCTTTTAATTGGATTTTTCTTATTGATTTAATGATTATTGTCTGTATTAAAAGTTTGTTGTTTTAGTTGAGAATTCACATAATACGTTTTGTTTGTATTAAAAGTGTAGTCATGTATAGTTTGGGATTGACTCTGTATACGTCTATATATTGTTTCAAAGGCTGATTTGATGTGATTTGAAAAGCATAGTTGAAAAAGATCTTGATATGAAATGGAAAAGAAAGGTGTGTCAATTCATTTTGATCACTATAGGATCAAGCTAGAAGGACTGATCAGTGATAAAGAAGATGTGTCTGTTGAGCTAATGGGTCTGATGTTATTTTGATATGATACACAGTGAGGTAAAAATTAGGGGGTGATTCTTATCTAGTCATGTGATCTGTGTCTAGATTCAAAAAGTGTTGATTATGTGACATCTATTGTGGGTATATTATTTCTAAGTAGTTGGTTATAGGTTTATGTTATTTTGATATGCTTGGATTGTATTGGGAGTATAAATGGTGGATTATTCCCCTTTATTTTCAATTTTGGTTGCCAAAAATTTTCTCCATTTACCACAAACACAAACAACAAATTCCTACAAGATAAGATCTTTTACCAAAATGTGAGTAACCACCATGTCATAGAGAGTTCAAGAGTGCCTGATACTAACAATTGCCAGAATATAACTAGATTGATGTTCCATTTCCATACAAAACTTGCTCGCTGGGGGTTTTGATCTTTTTGCGGAAAGATTTCAGAGTTGCAACAGATTCATTATGAATTATCCTCAACGAAAACAACCAGTGAGTTAAGATAAAGGACTAATCAGACGTGATTCAGTTCGATAGAGTTCATCTGTTATAAAAAAGAAAAATCTTGTTAATTACGTGGATGCAGGCAAGTCAGATAAGATCAAAGAAAGATCAGAGATTACCCGCTATAGTCTATGGAGGATTCTGCAAAGGCTTGGATAACTTGAATTGCAGAAACAACCAGGAATATAATTAAAGTCGGGCTCTATCACAGCGGGCCTGATTTACTCATTTATCGGGTAATAGATCTAAAGTCCTATAAAAAGCACACAAACACACAAACACACATACACACACAGAACTTCTATGGATGCGGGAACATCTGTAGAGTGCTTAACAAATTGTTGGCTGACGAGTCACAATTATTTACAGAGGAGCATTTCCAACTACCGGTTTTCCGGAGGTTTCCATCTGTAGTGACACAGACGGAAATAACTGGAGAGTTTAGGGTCCCTGTCTGGGTCAGACGTGGTTCAGATAAATTAACTGTGTTGGATTTGATTTCCTCTACTCAAACTTGGCGGTGCTAGGCTTGGACGCAAGTTTGAGGTGGAGGATGGAGGGTGCTTTTTTTTTACTTTTTATTCATTTGTTGTTCATTTATTGTTTTATTCATCTGTTGTTCATCTTGTATTCAATATTATTGTGTGAATTAGTGTGACTTAGTGTGATTTATTGTGAGTAGGCTTGTATTAAAAGCTGTGTCAGGAATAGAGAGCTTCATAGTTCAACCTAGTGTAGAGTAGGCTTGTTTTCAACAACAAGCTGAGGGTATGGTGGCGGGGCACTAGGTCGGGGGGTGTGTGGTGGTGATGTTGGAGTATATAGCTAGGAGAGTTGGGAGAGTTGGGAGAGAGAGGTGAGGAGTGAGAGGTGTACGATGATTCGGGGCTATTGTTAATATATATGTAAACGTCGTGTATGCAAGATCTCTATGTAGTTCATTCTCTGGAAACTATCATGCAACTAAGTCACTGCAAGCGTCAAACTCATAAGTGAATGCGTGTCACCCACTCGTTTGTCATGGAATGTGCATAGGTAGTATACTGTGTACACAAAAGCTGTGCTTGAAATCATGAATGTGATTATATTGATACTATGAGATTGATTATAGGAGTCAAAATATATTGTGGTGCTTTGATGAGCATTTGTAGGTTTTAAAGGCTATCTCAACTATCCAGTCTGGTGGGTGAAAGATTGACTCTCGTGACATTTAGCATTGACGTCCACGGTTCATATTCTGATGAAAATAGTGAGTTTTGTGGTGGTCCATTGCGTTGAGTTGCACCCATATCAACTCATGAAAGTCTTCTTGTAGTACAACACACGATATGGCACATGCAATTAAAGAGTATTGCTCATTGGTCGATCATTTTGTCATCAACGCCATTAATGGTACTCTAGGATAGAAATTTTGAAGGTTGTTGGATGGTTAATACACGATTAAACATTGAAAAAGTTTGCTTCCCTGATACTCATAATAGAAACATCATTTACCTAAAGTTACAATAGCACGACGCAGGGATGTTCGAGCTTTATCAAGATTAGCGAAGCACTCCTCTGACAAGTATTGGCGATTGTTTTCCTGCTCTATCGCAGAAACTGTGGCCCTCACTCTTCACTTCATTGAACAGTTTGGGTATTCCTTCTTGTTCCAATCTCTCCACGTGATAGTTCTCTCAACGAACCTAAAGCAAAACAGATGAGCCACCATTCTAATCCAACTTGTGCATGGATTTGTATCCTGGAACTTCTGTGAAAGGGACAACAGTATTTTTAGCAGTAATGTCTGGTGGACCATTTGCATCCGTGTGATGGAGACTAAGCTCTTCCTTCAATCCAACTACTTGATTCACTGAATTTAAAATATCATCCTGATTATGTCTAGGCCATCGAGTAATATCTTTCGTCTGCAAATTACCACAAACTTTTTTCAGTTACCAATAGTTGGGCACGAATTGATATCTTTTGTGAGTTTCGTCAGTCACTTAAAATTATGGGGAAATCAAGGATTCCTGAATCCTTCACCAGTATTACTAATAAATTGCATGAGTATAGCACCATTGGAGTTTATAATTCTCTGCTCATGGAAGTTATCAATAGGTAAAACAGCCCTGACTTGATGCATTTCAAACCCTGGCAATCACATCATCCTGAAAATCGTACTGGGATTGATAGTTAGAACCACCTCTCCAGCCACACATCGCACCTGCAGTTTGATAAGCTAAGTGCGACCCAAAATCATAAAAATAGTTGTAAGTCAGTTATAATAGTCCCGAGTCAACTCTTCTGGGTCTAGTGAAAGTGTACTTGTGGTATAGGGTACTTGTATAAATGTGTTTTGAGAAAGAGGAGAGAATAAAAAATCATTGGAAAAAATTTGTTCATTACATTTCATTTTACTTTTGGTTTTGCCTATCACTGTTGTCGTTTTCCTCCATCTACAAATCACTAATCCCCTTTAGTAAATTTTGGCATTGGCAATGAAGGAGGGACGAAATAAGAAGTTGACCTGTTTGCCACAGCCTCGTATGCATTATACCACGCTGTAATTGCTGTAATCATGGCAATCACACCCCCAGCCCGAGTCACTCCTACCTTGCCACTCAAGGCACCTGCTCCAAGGAAAGCATATGTGAGGAAGAGGAAAAAGAACAACAAAAACCCCGGAACAGTTGACTTGAGCGTTGGAAATATCATCATGAAAGTAAACATTGCCCACGCTACTAACATAATCCCCATTGCATTGTTGAACTCCTCGGGGTCTTGGTATGCCTTTGAAATGCCAAATCCTTCAACAAAAATGGCTCCGTAACTCATCCAGAATGCGCCGTAGGAACTCAAGGCAGTGAAGCCAAACGTATCACCAGTGAAGAATTCAAAAAATCCAGAAAGGAACTGTGTCATTCCACCAAAGAAGCAAGCTAATCCGATAACTCCGTTAGGGATTTGAATCCCCATAGCTTGCGAAGTGTATATTCCCAGAGTAAAAGCAGTCATTCCAATGCCACATAAACCAATTGGTGCAGGAGTGATTTTTCTTGTAGGATATCTCCCTGTAGTTGATGCCGATTGTGAGACGTCACTAAATAAGGACATTAGCTCATGACGATAGTACTTGTTGTTTCCAATAATAACATATTCTCCTCCTTCGCCACAAATTTGGATTTTTGAAACCTTTGTTGATTCTTCTATACTATGTTTAAAAGTGCTATGATCTGAAGTTGATGACATGGAGCTGTGAAGAATTTTTGAGTCATAGACAGGATGTAAGTGTCATTGTAAAGCCACACGCAACTATATATATATATATATCATGATGGTCTTGTTGTTGCAGTATATTAGCTTTACTTTTGCCTATGAAAGATAATATTTTCGATTGAGGTTGTGGGGGGCAACCGGAGGAATCACCATTTGAGTAGATTGTAGGTAAAGGCGAATATTGAGTTGGGACAAGTTATAATAATGTTGTACTATTCAATTAAAAAATAACTTGGTGGCAAGTAGTCCAAGGAGAATTGAGAAACTCCATCCTTGCTATGTGAGGTATTTCAGCACTACGTATTCTATAGTTATGTCGACGCTAATATACATAGTCAGTGGAATAACAAGTCTGGGGGACAGAACATATCTATACGGCTTGTTTAACAAAATTTTTGCAGCTACTAATAAGAAAAAAACGGCACTGTTATACAACCAAATAGGTTACATAACTTTTAATTGCTAAAACTTGACGGATACTACGTTCCGCTCTAAATAAGTTTGTAATACTTTGCCAGTGTGGGTATGCTCCTGTTTGCATGTATTCAAAAATGCCGTGTTTCATCAAACTTTAAATCTTCGATCTTGGCACAAGAAAGATTAACGAGATATCGATCAAAGAATAATCTTATTATTATAACTCACACTTTTTAAAGAACTAGGGCTAGTGTTTCCCCCTCATTATATTGTTAAGAGCACATTATCAAAAGGGAAGACACCAAATATGTTTCACTATTGTCTTTTCTATGAACCACCATCCAGTGGATCTCTTTATTAGCTGATTCATTGACCAACTAAAGAAAAACTGTTGCTTTTTCGGAGCTTTGCTAAAAAAGGTGTCTTCACGTCTTAAAGAAGTGAAGCTTTGTGGGGAAACGTAGCCGTCCTTAAACTCTATATATCCCAGGTCACTCTGACGAGTGAATTGGGTTACAATTTTTTACAAAAGGCATTAGTAAAAGGCTTCAAAGAGAATGGAAGAATATAGAAATAGTATTTGAACTTTATCGGAAATATGTGTTCCATAAGTTGTTTCAGTAAACTTTTATGGAAGTGTCGGGATAAAGGATATGCTGCAGCAAACGTATTGAATTCAATGTGTACCTTTCGTGTATAAGGAACATGAAAAATCATGAAACAAAACAAAACAAAACAAAACCAATTTAGGTACCCCACAAGCAAAAGTCACACAAAACTAAAACTCCGAGGACACTAAAGGTCGGTATTAACTCATAAACTCAAAGAAACATATATAAAGTGTAAACTCTGTTGAATGGTATAAGATAGGTCATAGAGATCTGAATACACTAATAACAGATGACTAACTGATGGTGACACAAGAGTTGGTTCTATACCAATTGTAAGTTGTGTCTTTTTCCTTATCCACTTTTTTTTTTCGGGCTTATATGCATAGTTTATCTTTACAAACGTGTGGGCAGTTGAGAAACAATAAAAGCAAAGTGACTAAATAGATTAGCTACACAGTTGCTTAATGGTGTATATTAAGACATTGTGGTGGTGGTGGCTTTACTTGCGGATCAACATTGTTATAATGCAATACGTGAGTACTCCTCCACTCATTGTGTATCACTTTTACCATTTTCCTCTCTCTACTACTTCCTCTTCCAAGAAAGGTTTAGACGACACCCACTTTTTAAGGTTAAACTGAATAGTAGTTGCTGCCACTAGTGTTAGTGTAAATTTAAGTACAATATCTAAACATCCAAGCTTTTTCTTCAACTTTTTACGAGTTTTGTTTTGATTTTTTTTTTTTTTTTTCAATCTAGTTTTTTACCACTTCTTTTAGAACTTCAGCATTGATTGCAGGAATTTGTGTACAACGGGCATAAGTGGCATGAAAAGTTCTATTGTGCAGGGACTCCACTTTAGTTTTTATTCACTTCCGTATACCCAATGCACACTGTGGGGTCAACAGAAATTGGGTTTTAGAGGAATAGAAGATGGTATCTAAACTGAAATTTGTATAAATAATGGCAGACTCCTTCATTTTATTGACAAGCTTTGCCTTTCTCATAAGCAAATTGGATTGTTCACTATTGAAAAAGACTCCTTTGGAACATTGCAATAAACAAAAATGTCATCATCGTCATCTTCCCAAAATCATGAAAAACCAACTTCTTCCAATATCGAAGATCAAAGTTACCACCACCAGCAAGCACTGCATCAAGATCATCATCATCACCATGGTTTAATTTCAAGAATTCATGTTCACGGAGAAGGTAATGAACTAGTTACTATTGGAGGTCATAGCTACTATCGTCATGAATTGATGTCTGCATTTGGAGGTACTTTGAACCCTGGGCTCTCTACATACCCTACATCACACATGAATCCTGCTCCAATAGGTTTGTCTGGTTTTGCATTGACTTGCTTTGTGTTGAGCTTGTTCAATGCAAGGGCTATGGGTATTACAATTCCCAATGGTGTTGTTTCATTATCTTGCTTCTATGGTGGTGTTGTTCAACTTTTAGCAGGATTATTTGAGTTTGTTACTGGTAATACATTTGCTCTTACAGTATTGGTGTCATATGGAGCATTTTGGATAAGCTATGCGACTTTATTTATTGAACTGTTTGGAGTTGCAGCAGCTTATAAAGACACTGATCAATTTGAGAACGCAGTTGGTTTCTTTCTATTAGGATGGGTCCTATTTACATTGATAATTCTTTTGAATACTATGAAATCAACATTGGCCTTCTTTTCATTGTTTTTGTTTTTGGAATTGACATTCATATTGTTGGCTTGTGGCTCATTTACAGGAAAAGTTGGAGTCACAAGAGGTGGAGGGGTAATTGGGTTTATAACCGCAATCATTGCTTGGTACAATGCCTTTGGTGGTACAGCTACAAAATTGAACTCGTATATTGTCCCTCACACTATCCCATTGCCAGTCATTGACATTGGAAAAAAGGGGTCATAAAGCTGGGGCATACACAGAGTGCTATAGAGTCTCGTGTTCAAGGAAAGGGCGCAATGAAGGGGATTGGGGAGAAGTCTGAATGTGTTTGCAATTGGAGAGGAGAATAGAGGGTGGAAGAAGTATATTGGTGAATCCACATGCAGTTAGCTGTGATAACATGGAGTTTTTTCCTGCTTGGTTTACAGGTCAGATTGAGTAAAGGGGGACTGTATTGGATAGATGGCTGTACATATTGTATGTGTTTGGTAAACATCATAGGAGCAGGATTTTAGGTTTATCGGCAATGAAAAATAGACACAAAAGATTTTAATTGTTTTTGAAAACCACCTGATTTTGTAAAACTAAAAATTAAGGAAGCTATGCAGATCTTTTTTGAAGAAAGTTGTCTTTGTGGGATTGTAGAAGGAATTCAAGGAGCTGAAAAGACAATAAGTTGATATTAAGTAGAGTAAAGAGAACAAATTATTTGTACTACTTGAATTACAAGAAAACCATGAGTGACCAGGGACAACACGTATTCAAATAAATGAGCTGTCTTTTTCATCTTTTACGCGTAAAATGAAGCTCCTTATTGAATTTGCTACTACAAAGCGTCAAAAGTTCAATGAGTCATCGTAAGTGTATCATATTAAGAAAATGCGGTTCCACTTATAAAAGGCAGCCAATTTTTCTTTCAGAAAAGATGAAGCGAAAGTGCCTGGATGTAACGTGGTGTATATGTGGATTGTCGCTACTTCAAACCAAAAGCTGAAATACATTACGGAGAAATGTTTTTTAGATAAAACCCAATTCTTTAATGTGTAGGGAAGACTCGGTTTCTTTAGGAATTGAGTTTTTTAATTTATTTTTTTTTTTTTTTCTTCGTGTAATTGGCTTTCCATATTAGGCAAGCTGTATTGCCATTTCAGGCTAATCTTTCTCCTGAGCCGCTAATTAAGTAATAGAAAAAAAAACTAAATGAAAATAAGTCACATAATTTCACAAAACAGACCTCATTCAAATAATGTTTTCTGCTACACGATACAAAAATAAATTAAAATATAACGATGCAAACAGTTCTTTTCAAACCAAGGACAAGAGAGCAGCTTATAATACAATCAGGTACACTAGTGTTATTAATTATTCTGAGTTATTAAAGTTATAGTTTTTTGACGTTATTTTATTCTAGATCGTTCCTTTTTTTTTTCTTAACTTTCGTCAACCTCGGAAGTAAAATAAATCTCCAACTTCGGAAATAAAAACTATTTTTTCTTTGTTTTGTTGACGGTTAGGTAAATAAATAAAGTAAACAAACAACAAAAAAGCACACCACTCGTACTTCAAGTACTGCAACTACTTGCATATGTATAACCACTAAGTTAATATATATTACAAAGAATCCACATATATATCACACCATACTATATACATATACGTTACAAAGTGTGTGACCCAAGCTTGTATGTATGTATGCTCTAATTTATTTGTTGTCCTTTTCTTATGCATTTCACGTGGGAATAGTCAACAAAACTATGCAAAATATGGCATTTTTCAAAACATTGAATATTCTAGACCAATAGAATTGGGATAGCTTTGCATATTCGAGGAGAAAAAGCTGGTCAAAAGAGTATTAAACGACCTAGTTACCATCGGGAATAAAGGCGTTGATTTTTTTGCTGTAAGTTACACATTTCTTAGCTTTCTGTATACCATCATAACCTTAGTGGAAGAGCTAACGCCATGACTCAAAATCTTGTTGTCTCTTACGACTTGTCTCTCTTTCTTTATCCTGTTTTATATCTTGTGTGAGAACACATCGTCTATGTATAATGTGGTATGTGCATTATGTACGTGTGTTGTATACGGATTTTTTTGGCTGCAAGCACTTCTTTTTAGTATTTGTTACACAATATGACGATTTTCACACTATTAGTACATGTCAATATAACCGGTTTAGCCTTAATTTTGCGTCAGGGTTGTTTTGTTCAATAAACAACTGATTCTGCCACTGCAGTAACCAATGCAAACCATTCCATTTCTATATAAATATCACTCAATCTTTCCTTTTGCTTCTCTTGTTTAATTTGTACCTGATTTTCTTCTTTTACAAAACAGTTTTCAAATCTTGTTATTATTTGTTACTACTAATACTAAAATAAAAAAAAAGAGAATGTCTTCTGCATCTTCACAACATTCTGCCCCATCCAAGCACGTCTCAACTGATGGTGACGAAAATGGTGTCTCAAGAGTCCAAATTGAAGGAGCTGGTGGTGAGTTTGTCATCATCAACGGTCAAAAGTTTTACCGTCATGAATTGATGGCTGCTTTTGGTGGTACTTTGAACACTGGAGCCATGCCATATCCAAAATTGAACATCAACCCTGCTCCAATTGGTTTATCTGGTCTTGCTATGGTTCTTTTCGTTTTGGGTTTGTTTAACGCACGTGCTATGGGTATTACCATTCCAAATGGTGTTGTTTCATTGGCTTGTTTCTACGGTGGTATGATTCAATTCCTTGCTGGCTTATGTGAATTCGTCACTGGTAACACATTTGGTCTTACTGCTTTAGTTTCATTGGGTTCTTTCTGTTTGAGTTATGCTGCTATTTTCATTGAGAATTTTGGTATTGCTGCCGCTTATGCTGAGACTGATCAATTTGGAAATGCTGTTGGATTCTTCTTATTGGCATGGGCTTTGATCATTTTCGTTTTAACTTTGCTTACATTAAAGTCCACTTGGGGAATCTTTTTAATGTTCTTGTTTTTGACTTTGATGTTCTTGTTACTTTGTGGTGGCTCATTTGTTGGAAAGGTTGGTGTCAACCGTGCAGGTGGCGTTATTGGCGTCATTACTGCATTTATCACTTGGTATAATGCATATGCTGGTGTTGCTTCAAGAACTAACTCATACCTTGTTCCACACCCAATTGCTATGCCACACAGTATTCCATTCAAGAAACATAAGTAAAGGAAACTGTAGTTTGTGGGGGGGGGCAAAGAGAATCAGGTAGAGACTTTTCTTCTTTTCCAACATTTTCAATTGCATAAAGTCAATTGTTAATTAACTAATACCTAATGATCTACTAATTCAACTGTTCCTTATAGGGTTTTAATACATTTAATAAATTTATTATAATTTTAAAACTGTGTTTAGTAATTGTAGATGAGTGTGAAGAGATAGTACAGTATATACTTTAAAAAGAGAGAGAATAAAAAAAACTATGAGTGTGAGCTCGGAGTTACCTAATTGGACTTAAGTCCGAGAAAAATTTTTGACATGCTTCCGCCCTCCTAGGGACGTCCAAAAAAACTTTTTTGGACTTCTGGCGTTGCACGGAGCGCATAATGCAGCTATCAACTTGTCTAACTATGGATCCAAGATTGGATTCCACTTATTTTGAGTGTATCTTAAAAATCCGACCATGTTTTGTTATGCACACATAAAATGCGCATAACCACTCCGGGACGAGCGTAACGATGGTGCGGATGAGCTAGATGTAGCATTTCAATGTGGCAGTGAATGCCGGCAAGTCAGATAAGACCATTCTGATGTCCTGTGTGTGTATCGAAGAAAAGGAACACTTGTTATGCTGCGAAAAAACGGAACCAACTAAAGACGGTTTTTTTTTTCGTAGTATAACTACAAACACAGTGTTTAGTGTGAAAGAGAGACTGATGTAGGGAAATAGAAGCAGTAATGGTATCCAGGTGTATTGTAAGTAGGGTAATCACTCTCCTGAAAATAATATGCTACACTCTTCTAGTAACCACTTGACATCTATGTTTACTTTGTTTATTACATTTATATTAACGCAAATTTTATAAATCATAGAAGAGTAAAATTCCGATGTTTGCAAAGGAGATTGTACACGATGAAACTTCAAATTGATAAAGACTGTTTGCTTTTAAAACAATTTTTTTCTGGAAAGACAACTTTTGTTGCAACTGTTGAAGATATGTATGAGTTATTATACTCTCGTAAAAAAAAAAATATTAAATATTTATAAGTTATAAAAAGTGGGAAAAGCCTCATCAATTTATTTATGCAAAATGAATGAAACCTCATCATAACACAGCCAAAATAAAAATAAAAAAAAAAGATAAAATTGATCTTTTCTGTATTTCAATCTGTTTCTGATTGGGTTTGCAGAAGAAATAGTAGATCCAATCAGGTGATGTTGTACCGACTAAACTACACCCTCTCTTTCTCTTTAAGCAAAAAAAAAAAAAGCTTTATAAAATAAGAAATAAAAAAAAAGCTTAAAAATATTTATCGACCCACATTCCTAAAAAAAAAAGGTTTTTATTTAACAGTTACTGGTTTTTTTTTTGAAATTATAATATTATCATGTGTCTATCTACATAATATAACATAATATAATATAATATAACAGTAGTATATACCAGTAGTATTACCATTCAAATAGTATATGGGTTTATATATTGTTTTTTATAATTATTATTATTATTTTTTTATTTTGTTTAATCACCATCAAACACCGACCATTATAATAGTAAGCAACAAACAAAACAACCCCACAAACTAAAAAACAGAAAAAAGAAATTAAAAAAAATAAATTAAAAATAAATTAAAAAAAAATTAAAAAAAAAAAAAGAAATTTATATAATGAATTCACCAGCCAAGCCAAAAGCAAATAGACATACTAAGAGAAAGAAAGAGTATATACACAAGTAGAAAGAAGAGGTAGTACTAGTACTAGTACTAGTAGGAAAAAAAGACAGACGAACAAACAAACAAAGTAACAAAAGTTAGTTCAACAGTAAGAAAGTAAAAACTACGCCTTAGTAAATAATTAAAGGAACTGTTTATGTAGAGTAACTCTACAGTAGAGTACAGTAAAACTACAGTAGATAACAGCATATAAGATCAAATTGAGTTGTATAATAGTATTGTATTGGTTATGGTATGATTATGGTTTTGTGGTTGTTCGGAGTTTTCTTTTTCATTTCATTTTATATATATATATATACCCACCCCCACTGTGTTACTACTACTGCTACTACTACTACTACTACTACTAGACTGTTCCTTATTGTTACTCTTATTATACCAAGATATAATTTATTATTGTATTATTTTTTCTTGGTATTATTTGGTAGTATTTCGGAGTTTTTTTTTTTTTTTTTTTTTTTTTTTACAAACAATTGGTGGTGGATATACCACTATTATTGTAGTATATAAGGTATAAACTAGTGTTTCAGTATAACATATGTTTATAGAGAAGTAGAATATCCTGATTATGATGATGCTTTGAAACTTCTTTTTTATACGTTGTTTCTCTTCTGGTTTTTATTAAGGTTTTTAGACTTTTCGTTTGTTTGATTGATTGTTTGTTTTATGATTTTTATAGTTTGATTTTTAGAATCTTTTTTGAGGTGGACTGATTGATTAACCGAATGAATGACTGTGTTACTTACTGTATTGTTATATACATATATAATGTACTATATAGATTGAGTTTAGTTTAGTTCTCTTTGTCTTGTCTTGTGTTGTTGTTTTATTTGTGATGTGTGGGGGTGATTTTGGTAATAATTTGTGTCAACTTATTATTACTCTCTTGTATTATTATTTAAGGTTTTTCTTAAATAATAAATAATAAAATAAAACCCTCTCCTTCTGATGATATAAATATAAATATCACCCAATTTATTCGTCTTTCATTCCTTCTTAATTACTTGAAACTTTCATTCTTTTCTTCAAATTTCATCATTAAATAGTAAAGACAAATAATAATCACTACAACTACAACTACAACTACAACTACTACAACTAAGTCATGTCTTCTGCTTCTTCACAACATTCTGCTCCTTCAAAACACCCTTCAACTGATGTTGATGACGCTGGTGTATCAAAAGTTCACATTCATGGTGATGGTAATGAGTTTGTCACCATCAATGGCCAAAAGTTTTATCGTCATGAATTAATGGCTGCTTTTGGTGGTACTTTGAACCCAGGTGCAGCTCCATACCCTAAGATTAATATTAATCCTGCTCCAATTGGTTTGTGTGGCTTTGCTTTAACCACATTTGTTCTAAGCTTGGTTAATGCCCGTGCTATGGGTATTACCATTCCCAACGCTGTTGTTTCCTTGGCTTGTTTTTATGGTGGAATGGTTCAATTCCTTGCTGGCTTATGTGAATTTGCTGCTGGCAATACATTTGGTTTTACTGCTTTGACTTCTTATGGTGCTTTTTGGTTGAGTTATGCTGCTATTTTCATTGAATCTTTTGGGATTGCTGCAGCTTATGCTGAGAGTGACCAAAAGTCAGGTGCAGTTGCCTTTTTCTTGTTGGGATGGGCCTTATTCACATTTCTTTTGCTTCTAAACACAATGAAGTCTACTTGGGCATTCTTTTCCTTGTTTTTCTTTTTGTTTTTGACGTTTTTGTTACTTGCAGGGGGCGATTTTTCAGGAAGAGTTGGTGTTACTCGTGCTGGTGGTGTTATTGGAGTTATTACTGCTATTATTGCTTGGTATAATGCATTTGCCGGTACTGCTACAAAACTTAACTCATACATTACTGCACATCCATTCCCAATGCCATCTAATATCTCATTCAAAAAACACAAGTAAAGTTAATATTAATGATAATAATAATAATAATAATTCATAATTACAAGAGGAAGGACAACACTAATAGAGAGAAATGATAGAGAAACTCAAATCCAAATTGGTACTACTCTTCTTCTTTGTTTCGGATTTATCCTGTCCTCATGTAACCTTTTTTAATACTTTAATAATTTAATCATACACGTACGTTGTAAAGGGTTTACCTATTATTCTCTTGTCTTATCGGCTGCATACATAAACCATCTTGCAAAACACACACAGAAAAAAAACTCTTGCAGAAACTTGCAGATCAAAGACAAAATCTGCATGACTCCCCTAGAGCTATACCTTTATCCAAAACCACTATTTATCAAAGACGAAGAGATGGGAAGGAAGAAAATTGTTAACAGTATTTTTTCCACTTCTATATGTATGCGATTGCAACACCATTTTTGACGACTTCCAAACATACAACTGTGAACATACATCCACGAATGTGAATAATTAGTTTTGACACTTCAATCAATGCTACAACAACAGCAAAGCACTACAAAGTTTAGTCCTAATTGACGCATCATCCAGCTTCACCTTTTCTTTTTTTTTCTCTCCTTCATGCCCCTATTTTAAAGATTATGGGGATGTTTAATTGTATATGCGACAGTGTAGAGGAAACAGAGTGTGTGAGTTAAACGAAATCTACATTAAAACTGAAGCTGTTATGTATATTTAAAAATGTCCAATAGAACAACTTCCCATTCTACTTACCTCTCACAAGGCGTATCTAAAGTTGGGATTTTGCTTATCCGTCAAATCAGCAAACTCATAATTCTCAATATGGCTCATATCAACTGGTGGTAATGAATCACGCTTCTTATTGTCCAAATAATAAGAAATGTAAACAGCAATCAAACATCCTAGTTCAAAACTACCACAAACAACCATACCAACTTTCGCTCCAGAGTATGTGGGAGCTTGTCTGTCTATAAACGTTTGGGGACCAACCAAGTTCCCAACGCAATAACCAATCAAGAATATCGCATTGACTGTGATTTTCTTTGTGTGTCCGGCGACAGAAGACGAAACCTGCGACTGGATACAGATATAACAAAGGGGGCTGAGATTCCATAAGTAATACCCCGCAAGTTTTCCTTGGTTGGTAGGTGCAAATGCCAATAAACATTCCATAATTACTGTAATCATAGCCATGAATATTGCCATTATCATACGTGATTTAAGAAATTTCAGCAACCACGCAAATAAAACACATCCAACTATCTCTATTGCCCCTGAAGGTAAATCCATCAAGAGAGAGTCTGCTGTGTCATAACCAAACTGTTCATTGAGCAAAATAGATCCAAATGAGGTTACCCCTCCGTTGGGAATGTTGTGTGCTATGGAGAAAAGAAAAAACAACAAAGTACGGTAATCAGTTACCGCTTCAATGAATTGTTCTTTCTTAAAAGTTGGATTACCAAAACCTTGCTGATTAGATCTAATTCTTTCAACAACCAACACTTTTTCATGCTCCGTGAGGAACCAAGCCCCTGTAGGAGTATCGGGAATGTGAAGCATGATAAGAAAACCCAAAAACACAGTCAAAACGCCAGTGACAACAAATACCAATTTCCAGGCTGGCAACGAGTACGAATCTTGCTTCTTGTACAAGCCATATGCAATCAAACTACCAAGGTCAACACCAAATCCATTTGAGCCAAACCACCACGCGGTTCTTAAAAACTGCTCGTCCTTTTTATACCATTGGGATGTAATAATAGCAAACGCAGGACTAACTGACAGCTCCATCATTCCCAATAGAGTCCTTAGAGCTATAAACCCAGCATACTTTGGAACTGAGCACAATGCAAGTATCATTCCCCATAAGATTATGAATACACTCACTGCCTTTGCAACGGGAAACCTTTGAAGTATCAATGAAGCTGGGAACTCAAACGCCAAGTACCCAATGTAGAAACTGGTAGATGTCCAGCTGTACATATCACCTTTCATATGCAACTCTTCTCTCAACCCTAAAATCGAACTGTAACTAGTACTCAACTTGTCCATGAATTGAAAGCAATACAACAAACACATGACAGGAAGCAAGTACATATCAATCTTGCGTAATATCTTTTTATCTGTGGCTGGATCCAATTTCTCAACCTCTCCCTTGTGCCCAATGGCAAATTTCATTGCTACGTCAACATCACTTGAGATTTCAATTTCTTTTCCACCTGGAGACGCAATAGTGCCTAGCACGTGTTTGCTCTTATCCTCTAAATCCTCTTGTGTAATTGAAAGCACTGGCTCGAGATTTGTCGACGTTTCCGAATCTTTCTTTACACTCATCCTGTGATGTGCTTTTCAACTAGACATCACGTACTTCAATTGGCAAACATTTGTATTTAAATAGTTGTGGTATATTGGCCAAAGAAAAACCTAGGTTGTTTAATTAAGCTTCAATCGCGTGGTCTCTACGATTTAGACCAATTCACTTTTTAAATTGGAATAGCATTAGTACCCAGAATTGCATTTTGAAACCTTCAAAAGCACAAGTTTGTATCCTTTGCTGTTGTTCGCTTATGTAATCCCTTCTGAAATGTCCAAATTTTCGTTAGAATAACCGAGTTAGTGTGCACTATAATTCCATAAACTTTAATTAATTGAAGCAACAGCTAAAATGAATTTCAATTTATCGGAAGGGAAATCCCGTGTCATTTCTCTTTTGCTACTGTATCATTCAGCGCCAAGACTTTCGTTTTAACTAACCTGGCATTTTTAGCAAAATCTTCATAGTGAAAGCGAAAGTTTATATCGTCCAAAGCAGTATTTAGAATTATATGTGAAGTTCGTTATGGAATCATACAGCAAGCTATAAAGCAACATAAGTGTGCCCTTTCTGGTATGTCATGTTGCTGAGACAGAACACAAGTTTTCATCTTTGCTTATCAATCTGTGGTAAGTGGGGGGAGGTAAACGACAGCTTTTGAGCTTGTAAAAGAGTCTTTGTTTAAACTTTGCGCGTGGTATTTAAGTGTAAGAAATTTGACTCGGATGTTCCCAGTCGCACAACATCAGACCACTCATTTACCAATAACTACCTGTATAGTCCAATACAAAAGGGTCAAACAAGCGCAAATGTCCTGAAATGGTGAATTATCCATTTCTTCCAACCTTTGGGTCTCTACGTATACAAACATGCTATTCAGGTTAGAGATGAAGCAGTTAGTTCATTATTAAAGATTTGCGACACAGGAAAGCAGGTCTCAGATTATTTTGCGACACACAAAAAAAGATGAAGCAAAGGGAAAAGGACCAGCAGATGCCAGCGACTACGACGACTTCACACAGACACAAGAAAACGAAGTTGAGACAATGATGAGAGAAAGAGGTGAGAAAGGAGTGGGAAAGGAGTGAGACGAGGCTTCAATCAAACCCTCTTGAGGTGCAGTTGCAGTGATGGCCAGCATGAGGAGGTTGAATCGTATGAGTACCAATCTGGGGCCCAATCTTCAGCACGGAGTGTATAACAAGCAAATGGTTCGCAGGTGTGGTATCTAGTCACGAAATGAAGCTACCGAGAATACACTTGCAGTAAAGTACGCGACTGGGACCGGTTATTGAGCTGCTGAACTCGCTGTTAATTTTGCGCACACGTGATCTCGGGCTTGTTTCTCCGGGACCGTGCTTCGCCGTCATCGGGACGTCCAAAAAATTTTTTGGACTTCTAGGGATGCACGGAGCGCAAAATGCAGCTATCAACGTGTCTAACGGTGGATCCAAGGTTGGAATCCACTTATTTTGAATGTATCTCAAAAATCCGACCATGTTTTGTTATGCTCACATGAAATGCGCATAACCACTCCGGGAAGAGCGCAACGATGGTGCAGATGAGCTTGATGAAGCATGCCGATGTGGCAGTGGATGCCGGCAAGTCAGATAAGACCAGTCCTTTGTCCTGAGGTTGCACCAAGGAGGAACAACTATTGTTAGGTGCAAAAAAGATTGGAACAAAGAGGCGGAACAATTTTTTTCGTTTCAAGACTGATGGAATACACAATAATGTCGATGAATGATTACTACAGGATACAGGAATGAGGCAGGTGTATATAGAAGTATATAGGTGTATGAAATGTAGAGTAATCATATGCTCAACATGTGCTTTGAGTTATTGTGAAGAAAACGACGCCAAAAGTATGGAAAGTGGAGTGAAATGCAGTGTAAGGTCTGAGCATGGAGTAGTGGGTTCATTGTAGCGATATACAGAAATGGAGGCATCAGATAAGCATTGTCTCTAGATACGATGCATTGTAGTGGAATCTTGTGGTTCAGTTTGGATTCAAATTTGGTGGCAAATAATTTGCGACAGTAGAAGAATATTTTGCGACACACAAAAAAAGGCTGAAGCAAAGGAAAAAGACCAGCAGATGCCAGCGACTACGACGACTTCACATAGACACAAGAAAACGAAGTTGAGACAATGATGAGAGAAAGAAGTGAAAGTGAGAAATAAGGAGTGAGATGAGGACTCAATCAAACCCTCTTGCGGTGTAGTTGCCGTGATGGCCAAAGTATTGAGGTTGAATCATATGAGTACCAATCTGGGGCCCAATCTTCAGCACGGAGTGTATAACAAGCAAATGGCTCGCAGGTGTGGTATCTAGTCACTAAATGAAGCTACCGAGAATACACTTGCAGTAAACCACACGACTGGGAGCGGTTATTGAGTTGCTGAACTCGCTGTTAATTTTGTGCACACGTGATCTCGGACTTGTTTCTCCGGGACCGTGCTTCGCCGTCATCGGGACGTCCAAAAATTTTTTTTTGGACTTCTGGCGTTGCACGGAGCGCAAACTGCAGCTATCAACGTGCCTGACGGTGGATCCAAGGTTGGAATCCACTTTTCTTGAGTGTTTCTCGAAAATCCGACCATGTTTTGTTATGCACACATAAAATGCGCATAACTACTCCGGGAAGAGCGTAGCGATGGTGTGGATGAGCTTGATGAAGCATGCCGATGTGGCAGTGAATGCTGGCAAGTCAGATAAGACCAGTCCTTTGTCCTGTTTGTTGTATATACCAAGAGGAACAGTAACTGTTAGCTGCAAAAAAGATTGGAACAAAAAGAGAATTTGCTTTTGTTCTCAAAATGTCGTGTGTTGATAGTGCGACATTGTTATCTACGTGTGAGTTTTTTGGCATAACAAAATACCTTCACATTTGTGGCAGCTGAACACATCTGTGGCAATTGAACTTATTCGATGGCAAATCAACACATTCACTCTTCTGAAAGGAAACAGAATCACCACATCAATAGTACCCAGTATATCTACATTTATGGAAAGAATCTCAATGCGCCAGAGAGACCACAGATATTGCACTTTTATCGATGGATTTATATCTTACTAGAAGGAGATCACCACATCAATTAAGACCAGTCACATAATCACCACCAAAGCAAATGACGAACAGAGACACCCATGTGAGGAGTACTGGAGATGATAGTTTATTGAAGATTATAACGGATCCATTCATATGGATAAACAATTAAACAGCCGAGGAACAGAAAGGGAGCAAATAATATGCAGATCTTCTGTTGTCGAAACTAAGAGTTCGTTTGAACGTCCAGAAGACATGCCAAGTCCATTTCCGCCTGCTGCAACGGAATGAGACCTTTCAAGTCCCATTCTAAATATTTAATCAAGAAGCGAAGCACTGAACAAGTCGTCAACTGACTACTTACAAGAAAGCATTTCAAGAGTGCTAGAAGATGCTCGACTATATGGAGCTCTAGATGCACCAGCATAACGCAAGAGATTTAAGGACAAGGAACTGTTCTTTGAGGGCACGAGATGACAGTTGCAACAAAGCTCGGGGAAGCAATGGACATAGCACTGGTGTCAAACAAACAAGGGGCCAAAGGCAGAGTAACAGAGGAGGGCCAAGGTCAGCCTCATATGAACAAGAGGTCGTGGTGCCGCCTTTTGGCGAAAAGCAATGAGTCACATAATGCAAGCTGGAGAAACCAGTGGGCTCTTACCAATAAAGTGGAGGTGGATACGGTTGATAACATGGATGGTAAGGAGAAACAAGCGAGAGTCAAGGATCAATCTCGAATGATGAAATAAGGTTTTCTTTCTGCAAGTTGAAGCTCCGGAGTACCAGCAGAGCCCAAATACTATAACGTGCTCATACAAAGTATACAACAACACTGGAAATGATAAAGCAGCTCATTTCACAAATAAAGAGCCTGATGCCAGTACATGACGTCGGGAAATGAAAATCAGACCAACCCAAAGGATAAATCTTAGGTAAGAACTTGAGCTTAAGCCTTGCCAAGGAGCATTGTTGACAGCTCGAGCACTCATGACGACTGAGGTTTGTCGCAGGAGTCAATAGGAACTAAAGTACACCACTTGCTTATGAACTTACGTAGTGTATATAGCTCATACGTTAGTATAAACCACGGTATTGAGGTTAGGATGTCTACTTCACACAGATCCTAACCGCAGTGGAAAATGAATACATACACACACCAGTATTGGTCACATCCGTACCGCAGAAAAAGCACACCTCTACCGCAAACGCCGCACATCCTAACACCAGGGAACATTGCATCCACGCACCAATTCTGCATCCTAACATCAGCGATTACACACCCATTCACTAGCAATGGGCACATCCTAACATCAACAAGTTGAAAAAGTACCACATCCTTGCCGCAGAGAAATTGAAATGTAATACATCCAAACTTCAAAGAAATTACGAAGAAGTGCATCCCTGCACGAATCAAACTTTGGAGTTCCCACATCCAAACATTGCCAAATACAGGGAACTTGCATACCCAGACTATGGTAATAATAAGAAAAGGCAAAGACATTAGCTCGCCAAACACTAAAATGAGTCATACATTGTGATTATTTTGCGCTGCCTATTATAAAATCCCGCTAGGTCGTACCGAGACAGAATTACACTTCATTTTGGCGTTCGTTAGTGTTGGCATTGCATGAAGCAAAACGTCATATTGAGCTTGGCAAAACATTGTACACGAACGAAGATACGAAATGATTAATTTTGATCTTGAGTTTAGGAAAAGCCGAGCTAGGATGTTGAGAGACTGATCTATTATGAGGCTATCCAGTAAGAGGGAAGACCTATTGCGAAGAATGATATTAGAATTGAGAAAGCCGAAGTTCATACAAAGAAGTGGAATTTCCCCTTTCTTCATATAGTTCAAAAATGGAAAATGAAGCGAATTTACGCTGCAGTTTTATAACTACAACAACTTCAATAGAGGAACTTCAATTACTCAATCAACTATGTCGGCAATCACTGCCTTACACAAGGACGCCATTGATCAAATCATGGTAAAGGTAACCCTTCAACTACAACCAGGATCGTCTGCGACCAGAATTAGACTCACACTATTTAAACCTAAATATGTCGCACATATTTAAGCTTGATGCGTACGGTATGGTCCATGGAGGAACTAACTAAAAGATGAAGCGCGGCTTTCTTATAATCTAAACCATTTGGATCTAACGAGGCATTGTGTGCTTCCCGATTTCAACGGAGTGTGATTTTCCACCCTAACGTCATGAGGCATGAGTTTTCCGCTTGCTTGTAGACAATAGTCCGTCTGAGACCTATTCGGGTAAACATCATAATCACCTTCATTTACAGCATCCATGGAAAACTTTAATGGCAGATGAAGTGCTGCTGCATTGACAATTACTGAGTTGCACATTCTTTTATATAGATGACTTGATGTTAAAACCCATTCTTAACGCCAGATATTATTCCGTTTGGAGGAAACGTAATCACGATTTCAGGAGTTTACACGCCAATTTTTCCTTTAGCAATGTCGTAGATTATCTAATCACGAATACACTTATGTGGTTAATGTTCCGTCCGGTACCCACTTCGTTTATATGAATTGTAGCTTGGTTTCCTGCGTAGTTACTAATTGCAACCCTTATTGCATCATCTTTCTAGAATCTTATAATAGTCTTTTCATCGATCCATTCCGTACTTTCGCTTGGTACCATTATCTGCACTAACATTTTAATGTCGATGCAAACGTTCAATACCATGCTCTTAATAGAAGACAGAATTGTGCTTGTAAATTAAGGTATTGGCCACAAGTTTCCGCCATAGTACTTGCTTTTATGGGGGGCATTTTGCTCGCAGTATGAAATTGGACTATCTTTAATCTTGCCCTAAGTAGCTAGAGGATCCATCCCAAGTACGTGTTAAGAAATAAATAAATGGAGACACTATTTTGCTACGGACGATCAAATATTCGGCTAGTTCAGGACCAGTAGCCCTAAACAAATTTTATGATGAGTAGTCCTGAATATTCCCTCGTGTATGTCCTTCACCGTTGTCTCGTGAGCGATTAGCCTCGCTCGTTCCTACCTTTATAACCAGGAGCTGTAATTTCCTTACTTTAGTTGGTGTTTGGATGCGAGAGCTTCATTTTTTGGGTGATGCAAGGATATACAGTACCTTGTGGCTTTTCTGAAGTTCGAATGTGTTACATTTCAATTTCTCTGCGGCAAGGATGTGGTACTTTTTTAACTTGTTGATGTTAGGATGTGCCCATCGCTTGTGAATGGGTGTGTAATCGTTGATGTTAGGATGCAGAATTGGTGCGTGGGTGCAATATTCCCTGGTGTTAGGATGTGCGGCGTTTGCGGTAGAGGTGTGCTTTTTCTGCGGTACGGAAGTGACCAATATTGTTGTGTGGATGTATTCATTTTCCACTGCGGTTAGGATCCGTGTAAAGTAGACATCCTAACCTCAATACCGTGGTTTATACTAACGTATGAGCTATATACACTACGTAAGTTCATAAGAAAGTGGTGTACTTTAGTTCCTATTGACTCCTGCGACAAACCTCAGTCGTCATGAGTGCTCGAGCTGTCAACAATGCTCCTTGGCAAGGCTTAAGCTCAAGTTCTTACTTAAGATTTATCCTTTGGGTTGGTCTGATTTTCATTTCCCGACGTCATGTACTGGCACCAGGCTCTTTATTTGTGCAATGAGCTGCTTTATCATTTGCCAGTGTTGTTGTATACTTTGTATGGGCAGGTTATAGTATTTGAGCTCTGCTGATATCCTGGAACCTCTACTTGCAGAAAGAAAACCTTATTTTATCATTCGAGAATGATCTATGACTCTCGCGTGTTTCTCCTTATCGTCCATATTATCAACCGTATCCACCTTCACTGTATTGGTAAGAAGCCACTGGTTCCTACAGCTTGCATTATGTGACTCATTGCTTTTCGCCAAAAGGCGGCACCACGACCTCTTGTTCATATGAGGCTGACCCTGGCCCTCCTCTGTCACTGTGCCTCTGGCCCCTTGTTTAATTACCATCAGTACTATATCCATTGCTTCCCCGAGCTTAGTTGTAACTGTCATCTCGTGCCCTCAAATAACAGTTCCTTACCCTTAAATCTCTTGCGTTATGCTGGTGCATCTAGAGCTTCATATCGTCAGGTATCTTCCAGCACTCTTGAAATGCTTTCTTATAAGTAGTCAGTTGACGACTTGTCCAATGCTCTTCCTTTTGAATAACTATTTAGAATGGGAGTTGAAAGGTCTCAATCCGTTGCAGCAGGCGGAAATGGACTTGTCATGTCTTCTGGACGTTCAAACGAACTCTAAGTATCGACGACAGAAGGAGTTCATATTATTTGCTCCCTTTCTGTTTCTCAGCTGTCTACTTGTTTATCCATATGAACGAATCCATTAGAATCCTCAATGAAAGATCATCTCCAGTACCCCTTCACATGGGTGTCTGTGTTCGTCATCTGCCTATCTCATTTGCTTTGGTGGTGAATACGTGACTGATCTTAATTGATGTGGTGATTCCTCCTCTTTGTAAGATATAAAGCCATAGATCAAGAAGTACTATCTGTGATCTCTCTAGCGCATTGAGATTCTTTCCATAAATGTAGATATACTGGGTACTATTGATGTGGTGATTCTGTTTCCTTTCAGAAGAGTGAATGTGTTGATTTGCCACCGAATAAAGTTCAATTGCCACAGATGTGTTCAGCTGCCACAAATGTGAAGGTATTTTGTTATGCCAAAAAAACTCACACGTAGATAACAATGTCGCACTATCAACACCCGACATTTTGAGAACAAAAAACAATTTCTCTTTTTGTTCCAATCTTTTTTGCAGCTAACAGTTACTGTTCCTCTTGGTATATACAACAAACAGGACAAAGGACTGGTCTTATCTGACTTTCCAGAATTCACTGCCACATCGGCATGCTTCATCAAGCTCATCTGCATCATCGTTACGCTCTTCCCGGAGTGGTTATGCGCATTTTATGTGTGCATAACAAAACATGGTCGGATTTTCGAGAAACACTCAAGAAAAGTGGATTCCAACCTTGGAACCACCGTTAGACACGTTGATAGCTGCACTTTGCGCTCCGTGCACCCCCAGAAGTCCAAAAAAAATTTTTTGGACGTCCCGATGACGGCGAAGCTCGTCATTTTTGTTTTTGACCATTTGCTAATTCCGTGTTTTTATATAGACTTTGTCTTCTTTTAAAGTAACTCTTCTGTAAGCTTTAGTTTGAACAAATTAATACCCGAGATCAGGCACGGAAGTTTTTGGGCCACACCAGCGTTTTTGTGAAATCATATTTGTCTCATGGAATGTGGGAAACTTAATCGTTTAGCTCCAGAAACTTATGGGAGCACATTTGAGTTTGCAAAATTTTCATCACGTGCAATCTAAGACCACTAAATATTTCAAAGCAAGGAAGCAGAGACTAAGTAATCACCATCCAGGTTATATGTTGTGGATGACTGCATATTCAGATTCAAAGTAGACGACTCTGATCTTAAGGAGGCGGACAGCTTGAAGAGTGAACTTTCTTGAGAAAGAATCAACTAAAAACGGCCATCTATATCAATCTGGAGACATCAGAAATTAATAATCCGTAGACGTTTGTATTGTTTGTTATAAGGGGAAGTAAATTTGCGTGGTGTTTAGAGCCAAGAAAGATTTGATTGTTGTGACGATTTTGAAACATAAACCTTTACAGAGGGTTCATAGTCATTGCACCCTATCCAATCGATCGTGTACATAAATTTTCGTGGACTTCATGTATTAAATATTTACTGTGTAACTTATTCTTGAGGCGATAACCATTTCACTTGATTATTAACAAATTCACATAGATCTTGTGCATTTATATCTTTAAAGTGTTCAAATTGAAGCTTCTTTTTACAAAGTGCTTCCTGAATATGGAGCCACTGCTCGTACTCAAAATCAGTTTTCACCACTTTTTCCTCCGACAAATTCACGATTGTTTTATCGTATTTCATACTATTATAAAGTCTGTATTTCAACCTCTTCTCCAAAGGATCATACAAGTCCTCGCGCTGCATATAAAGAACAGGATCTATTTTGGGGTGATTGCAGTGAATTGTAAATATCGGTACTTCATTGTAGCTATTAAATTCCTTTTCACTTAGAGCATCCAAACGCTTGATTTGCTCCGGTACGCGCATAGTTTCGCCAGTTTTGACAAAATTATCGACAACGAGATCGTTGAATAAATTATAATCAGAAAGCGGATTCTTTTGAGCCATTGCCACACCATTAAACTTATTGTCAGTGTCAAAATAACCAGGGGATAGGATGAAAGATTTTACCAGGTAATGAGGTTCGTTACACACGATAGCTGCTGTAACAAATGTGTCCTTGTCACCTTCTCCCTGTTCACCCAATGAAAACAATTTGTAAAATATATCAGGACCATAAATGTTGTAGTATAAAGATAATAAAATTGTTTTTCCATGGGTTGCTTTGTTTATAATAAGTTGCCCAGATTCCGTTGACAAGTCTGGTACGGCACCCTCTAAATCATGGTAAGGTACTTTATCTTCTGGGTTGACATCAAGAGAAGCTTTTGAATTTATTGGCTCAAATAAGGGGAACCTATCGTGTCTTGCTCTTTTGTGCTCGTTAACGTTTAACCCAGCAATGTCGTAATATTTCGGGTATATAGTTCTCTTCCAATAATCGGGCCAAGTTATCATACCGTATTTCTTGTAAAGTGGACTGTTAAATACACGATCAGGATTTGAAACAATAATGTTATCCGAATCTAGTAAAAGTATGTGTTGGAAAGATGATATAGCCAAAGCAATTGATTTATATTGATACGCAAATAGACTTCTTCCGTTGAGTGCTGATTCACCAATAGTATCAGGTACAATAATACATTTGGCCCCTAGTTCGGGTAATAACTTGTCGCAGAAATCTTGCTCCTTCGTATAATCCAGCTTCTTGGGCATTATCACCTCGACAGGTAGCTTCGTTCCAGTCTCTCTTAAAGCAAGTATAGCCAAATATGTAAGCCACGAAAATTTGGCACCACCTATAAAGACAACACCCGTCGTTCCCTTGTTGTATGTAGATTCAGCAATTTGAGTGGGTAACTGTTGAACTACCAGCAGATGCCTCTTTTTAAGTTCGGAAACAACCTCATCCAGCATCGTTGCCCTTGAAAGCAAAGCTTCTTTGGTCTTTGGTCCATCCAAATGCTTTGACTTATCAGTGTATTCTATAAGCGTACCAAACTGATCTTGAAGATTCATCTTGTTCTCATCAAAAATAGTAAATATTTGTTTCCAGAACTTATGGGCATTGCTCAATGATGATTGTGCTTGGCTTTGTTCTTTTTCATTTCCACCTTTTGGATTGGTTTCTAATTGGGATTGTTGATGCTGATTTAATGTGTGCTTTGTAGAGGCGACTGAAAAAGACGCCTCGTCATTTTCGATTACGCTATAGTTTCTTAACGATCCAAACAAGGAATAAGACAAAAACGCGGCAATCAACAATACTACCAACGCCTTTACTCTGTATCTTGATACTTTTTGTAGAATCTTGCTTCTCATTGTGTCTAAGATCTACGATGTGCGTATTTCCTTGGGGCCTCTTTGTTTGAATCTAATTTTTTTCTTTTCCTTTTTTTTTTGTTTTTGTTTTTGTTTTATTTTTTTCTTATTTTGTGCGTGGATCTACCAAACCCGAAAGCAAGTGAACCCAAACATTGGACAAGCAAAAAGTTCAGAAGTGATGCTGAAATACATATTGTGTTGAAATTATGAGTTCAAATAAAGGTTCCGGTCGCTCTGGTCATATCGAAAAAAATATCATTGGTAAAAGGGGCTCACGGAAATCGTACGCCACCAGACAACAAGACAAGCACGATGAGTTATTGAGAAAGAGAGTCGAAAAGCATGAAGAATCTTCGAAAACTGCAAGAGCAAGCATTGTGAAACACAATGAACTACGGAAAATACAGGTGTCGTGTGCAGAATTGGAAGAGGAATTAGAGTCTAAAGGAGTGAGCCTGGAGGAAATAAGAAAAGCTGTCAATGCGCTCAGGAATAAGCTTACAAGTGAAAAGGACAGAAAAGATGATGATCAGAATCGAGTTTACAGTTATAAACCGAGATTTTCGGCCAAATAGATTTGTGTTCTAACGTGAGGCAATGGATGTTAATCCAGCTGAGATTCTTCTCCTTCTTGGAGACCAGTAGGCAAATCTAACTCTGTGGGTGAGGTTGACCTTTCAGCTTCCAGCGCGTGATCATTCTCTGCATTCACATCTACGATCACTGCAGTCTCGGGAAATTCCTCAGTTATTTGTGTTTGTGGACTTGAAGGAGCTATTTCGGCAGGTTCGTGGAAAGGCTCAGCTGCCTTGTGGTCTATAGAAGTTTCATTCTCAATTTCAGATGTGTCGTTCATCTTCTTAAATGTAAATTCCCATAACTTTCCCTTCTCTATAGACCGGCTCTTCTCAGCGACAACATTAGCCTTGGAAACAGCTTGCGGTAACCTTTTACCTTTTGGACCACGCACTCTCTTTGTTGTCTTTGTTTCCAGTGGTGACCTCTCATGGGACGATACGCTTGGTTCAGTTACTGCGGGACGAAGTGCAGGGTTGAACATACCTGGTAGTGGTATACCACTTGATTCAAAAACCCTTCGATGTACAGAAGAGTTTCTGGGAGCATCACCGCCTTCATTTGCCGCCTCAGATTCCCGTCTTGAGGTCGACTCGGGGTTGGAAGAAGACGAGTTAAAAAGTTGCTGCTGAAATGCTTGGATTCTACTTGACAACTTCTTTGGCTTTGGTGGCGGAGCTTTCGGAGTCAGTTTAGAATCAGATTGTTTCTTGGTGGGCCTTGCCGGAATTTTGGGCGTGACATCACTACTTGAGGGGCTTTCAGATTTGGATTCAGCAACTGTATCCGGGGAACTTTTTTCCAAATCCTGATCGGTGCTGTTGGTTGCTAACGTATCCTTGGCAGACTCAGTTCTCTTGTTGTCATGGCTAGCTGGAATTGAACGTGCCGACTCTTCGACATTTGCATCGTTGTTAGTGATCGAGGCAGGATGTGATGCTTTTGACTTTCGAGATGGCCGTGGAGGTATAACTGGGGTTGTACCAGCCACGGCTACATGCTCTTCACTCGAGTTCTTCTGTTCCTTGGCTTGCTCGTGAGGATTGTCATTTGCTGAAGGACCAGCATTTTCCAGCTTTTCAGTACGATCGTTTTCTATATCTCCCTTGAGTGAATTGGCAGCTTCATTCAACTTCTTCTTTCCTTCCGTATTGTCTGCTTTACTTTCCTCATTTATTTCCTTATCCTCCGAGAGAGTGGTGGCTGCTCCTTGCAGTTGTTCAGCTTGTTCATTTTCAGTGTTAGGGTGCGCATGCTCAACATGGTCCAGTCCACTATCACTCGAGTCATTGCCTTCTTGCAATACCGTCTCCACATCGTCATTGAAACTCGAAGCCTCATTCTCGCTTGCATTTGTTTCGTCTATGTCCTCCTTGAAAGAAGCTTTAGTGTCGGAATTACCCGGGGTTTTGTCACCATCCATAGCGTCCTGGTCGTTTGTTTGGTAGTTCATAGGGGAGTCTTCCACTTTCGCGTTCTTTGATGACTCTTCAATAGCACTGGAATGTTGTGGGTAAGATTCTCTCTGGACTGTGTCCGATTTCAAAGTCTGCCCAGATTTATCTTCTTCATGGTCCTCCGAATCGACCCCATAAGCATCCAATACCTCCAATGCTGACTCTTGATCTTTGGAGTGGTTCAAAAGTTCATCTTTGACGGCAGGCTTGGTCTCTGATTCTAAGCTCTTGCCGGAGGAACTCGACACTAGTGACGTGTTGGATTTGGCACGATTCTTGGATCTTGGTCGTGGAGGAATGACCGGGATATCTTGTGAGCTTGCACTCGTGGTCTTGTGCACCTCATCTAATGAGGAATTCTCATGTATAGGATTGCTTTCACTCATGAATACGGGTTGTTGTTTTTTGTTGCTTCGTTAAACAAGGAATTGGTAAATACTCTAAAGTTCGCAAGTTAAATTTCGTGTTTACAAAAAGAATACTTAGCCAATACAATCAAACCGATTCAACAGAACTACAATTCCAGTCCAAACACCATTTTAACGCCTATACACGCCTGGCTATTAATAAAGAGCTTAATTGTAATCCCATGATTGAAATCTACAAGTTCATACAGGTAATCTTGAAGACTTTGTATTTCAACTGCACTATATGAAATCAAGACCTAAACTCCATCTACTACTCTACTTTAACATAAGACATACACACCCTTAGTTTCATCCCCACGAGCAAAACTCTTCTAAAATTTATGAGTAGTTCAATCTGAAAATATCATTGAAAACATAGTACGATCCTCCATCTGGAATCAAGTGAAATACTTGTGAATAACGTTGAGCATTTTGTTCTTCATCGATCAATAATTCACCAGTAACCATAACCAAAATATCACCATTAGGAGACGCAGGTTGAGCGTCCAAAGTCGAAACTCTGTGAACAACTTTTTGGAAAGGCAAAGACGATAATTTTTCAACAATGTCTCTGGCACCTTGTAATTGAGACGTCTCGAAAGTTAACATCGACTCTGGTCTGTATAAGTTACCCAATTGAGTTCTATCACTATCGAATTGGTTGTAGTAAAAATTGCAAAATTCAGTTGCTACAGCATTGAAATCGGCTAAGTGGGCAGTAGTTAGTATGATTAAACACCATGAAAAAAAAAACAAAACTCTATGCTTGTCTATGAGAATGACATACTTGACATCTTGAGATTGGATTAGTTTCGAATGATTGAAAGGTCAGACTTTCAAGTGGGTCCGGTTTGTCACCTCTTTTTTTGAAATGAGAAAAAAAATTCTAAACTCATTTTTAGTAGGTATACACGACCTGAACCATGGTAGATCAAGAGAAGAGCTAGCGCCTAAGATGCCACTTCAAAAAAGGAAAGAGTTTTCTTAAAGCCTATCGAGATATATGCAGTATAGTTACTGTATTCATCTGCATTCACGTACGTGTACTATACATTATAAAACGGTTCGAATAATGCAAATCACCCATATTCTAGAATTGTGAAGCTAAACCAATTGACTGTAATCCTTCAAGATTCCCTTCATGTGCGTATTAGTAATCTTTCCTCGGCGAGCTTTCTTTTGTTTCTTTTCTTGCTGCTGTGGAGCTTTATTAACCAAGCTTGGGTCTGCACCAGTTGGTTTCAACCCTTGATCAATCAAGGATTGATACAACACATCAGATTCAGGGAGCTTAACATCAACCCACATCTTTTTAAATTCATCACTAATAGCTCCGACTTTGCCACCTGCATTTGCCCAAACGAGTCTTGGTGCATTCTCCTTTTTATTTCTTAAAACTAAAATCTTATCCTCTGCTTCCAATTCATCAATAGCTTGATAACATCCAGCCCATCCATCCTTCAATTCTTTCACTGATACGCCTTTGAAAGTAGTTTGTTTTCTTAAAAACTCCAACAAGTCATCAGCAGTCTTGATATTGTGTAGTGAGACGTACTCTAATGTCCTATTCGTTTCGTCGTACTTGACTCTATCAATCTCCCTAAGCAAAGGTAGTAGGGTGTGCTCAACATCAAAAGATAACGTTTGTTGTAGGTTACCAATACTGATTGGATGGTCCTGCTCCTTTATATACTCCACTGCCAAGTGTAGTTGTGTCGATAAATGAGAGCCACTGAGATCTGTGGGTTCTGGCTTGTGTCTTTTATACGTGTCAATAGCTGGCTCCGATGGATTTGGACGTTTTGAAGGAGTATTTGATGAGCCTGATGGCGTTGAGGGTACACTCGAAGTGGGTTTGGAAAGGACTGCTTTTCTAGCCACGGCCACTGATGGGCCACTTTTTAGTTTATTCTTGAATGCAGATAGTTGTGCAGATAGATCAGACATGATAAATATAGTAATGAATGAGTGCTGATAGATGTGATGGGACCTATAAAGTTAGATAAAGGTTCCATAACCCTTTCGTATAAGTTTGTTTAGAACATGATTTTTCTCTTTCTTCTTGTATGGTAGTGTCTTGCTGCTCAAAGGTGAATATAAAGAGAGAAAATTTTTTATCCTCTCTTCATTTCTTCTTCTTCTTTCTCTACACCAATGATTTGTCAAATCGTCCGTTTTAATCATTTCAATAGTCATTAGCATTAACATTAGAGCTCAATGCTGATTTTTATGGATGTATTTGATCTATCTAGATTGAACCTTATTTCCCTTCGTTGGAGAAGTCCAATGTTTGTTGGAAAACCAGCTTTAAAACCATTGCGATTCGAGGTCGCCGCTAGTTGAAAAACAACTAGGTCAGGCTGATCCATGAAATTGTGATGACCTGATGTCTGGAACATTTTCTCTTTGCCTGTACAAACTATGAAGTGGTGGAACTCAAGCATAAATGAATTCATATTATTATAAAGAGACTACGTGATTGAAATTGTAACTAAGCTAAGTAATTTTCCCCTATCCTACCTCTTCTTGATCTTTCTCTTCTCATAAATTCTTCATGAGGTGATAGCAATTCATTGCGAATGATTTTATCCGCCAATTTACATCCTTCCGAGGTGTTTAAATCGATCTTCTTAGCCCAAGGTAAGTCCTTGTACATACCTGAGTTTGAAATATCAATTACCAAGTCCTGCTTGTATATCATGGGGTTATGATCATTATCAAATGACTCTAAATCTGAATCGATATCAAAATCCGTTTCATCATCATAACCATTGGCACCGTAATACCCAAATGCAACTAAATCAAAAGATCTCTTCACAAGCAATTTTTTCAAGAATTTTTCAATCAATTCACGATTCAACCAAATCATGGAGGATAGGTTAATGTAACGTAAGTTTCCAGCAACATCCTCTTCTAACAAACCGGATATTTGCTGTATTTTAAAAGAATGAACTTGTTTTCCATGTATTTTGGAAATTGCCAAGAGAACCTCTTTCTCATCAATTTTTCTCAAGTACACATTATTGATGGACTTCAAATTCAAATCTGAAAGGTAAACTCTGCGATCTCCCTTCTTCACATAGGATATATCAGCCAAAGTTGGTGGAAGTGGTGGTAACAAGCTATTGTATTTGCGAATTGGTTTAGAAAAAGTTGAAACAGAATAGATTGAGGAAGCTGTAGACGTAGTATTTGTCTGATTTGATTTGAACAAATTTCTCGAGAACCGACTCTCTGGTTGGTGACGATTGTAATGCAACGACGCTTCAATTGATGACAAGTCCCCTGATGAATCATCACATCTCATACTGTTATCAATCTTGTGAAGTAAATCCTTTGGGTAATTATTCATTACATCAAATGTTTGGAATTTACACATTGAAGATCTCAGAATCTCATAATCGGTGGATAATGACAATCCACCTAAATTTAAACTGCAGACATTAGGGCACAAATTGACCAAGTGCAACACATAGCCAATAGGGACATCTTTTGATGTTGAATAATTGAGTAAAAATTTGTTGATTAGTGGATGAGGATTTGATACTGTTGAAGGACTGCCATTACGGTTATTCAAGTTTAAAGTTTCCAACTTTGGTGATTTTCTGGAATTAACATTACTACCACTAAAAGATCTGCTTCTTTTTCTTGTTTTAAAATATTTAAATGGTTTGGTGAATCTTTTGGATGATGATGACTTTTGTGATGAAGTTGATCTATTTGATGATATCAGAAATTGAGAATTTGATGCAATTTTACTCAAATGACCACTTGGGTAAGGGTGCACTGTGTATAATGGATTATTTTTGAATTTCCAATCCCTCCACCCGGCCAAAGCCTTCTTTTTGGAGAGCTGTGACAATTCTCGAGTATTTATGGCGACAGTTTCACCATCTTCATTGATAACTTCTATTACCTCTTCCTCTTGGTCATTATTTTCTTCTTCGTCTTCATCGTAACCTGGTTTGATACCAGATAAATCAACTGTTTTCACATACTGACCGACACTTGAATTCAATCGAAGATATGAGACAAATTGAGCAAATCTGTAGGTTGAGGTAAATGACAAATCTTCATAAAAATAAGGCTTTGCCATATGATAGAAAATTTTGCAAGTGTGGAGACAATTGGCGTAGTCAGATTTACAATCAACAAGGTAAAAAATGTAGTCCAATATTTCTTCTGGCATTTGTTTAATGTTGGTAATAGTTGGTTGAGATTTCCTCTTAACAGCCGACGAAAGCAAGGTACTAGATCTTGAAATAATGTTGATATTGCTATTATCGGTGTTGTTGTTGTTGTTGTTGTCACCAAGTAAGTTGTTATTACTAAGTCTCATTGAAATGCTTCGACCAACATCGTTAAGCAAAGACTTGTACTTCATCTTGAATGTTGTTGACGTAGATGACTCTTGATTATTGCGGCAATTTACATGAGACAAGCACAGACTTGTTGTAACGGATGAAGCTGAAGATGAAGAAGATGCAGGTGGAGGTGGAGGTGGCAGAAAATGACAGCCTGAATTACCTGTCAATTCAATTGCATTTTCCAAGTAAGATTCTGAGAAATTTGTGTTGTTTGCTTGTGGTTCAGATACAATTGAACTAGAGTTTTGGAAGGATGAAGGTGCTGAATATATAGCTGATGAGCTGGTTGTCCTGCTATTGCTATTGCTGTTTTTGTTTCTGTTGTTGTTATTATTAGATCTATAACTGCCTCCACTAGTTAAAGATCGGGACTGCCAAAAAATTGGGGTTGTCCTGCCCCCACTTCTGAAGAATGACTGCAAGAAATTCAAGTCATTTTGAGTCAATGGAATTAATGTATGAGTACGATAGTCATACCTAGCATTAGGATTAAGTAAAGACCGATAAGGTGGTAGATGATTATGGAAATCAATTGCCTCAGCTTCAAGCATACACCACCGCAAACAAAATAAAAAATTAAAATAACAAGGGGGGAGGGGGGGCAAATAAACCAATATAAATTTAGGACTATGGTGATACGAATGATGCTGTTGACTGTTGAAGGTGAAGGAAAAAAAGAAACTGAGCGTGTGATCTATGTGCTGTGTGTGGTGTGAGGAGTGGTGTGAGGGTGTGGTGGTGGTGTGGTGTGAGAAAGTGTTGTCTTATATTTTTTTTATTTTTAGATTATGTATTGTATATATATGCATAGGGGTTAAATTTGTATATATAGTTTATTATCTATTGTATTGTATTGTATGTAATATAATATAATATAAGGGTCGTGTGTATGAGTATAATGATAAAAAAAATAGGAGTAACTAACTAACTATCTAACTAACCAACTAAGAGAGAAAGGGAGCAACTAACTAAGAGAGAGTATGTGAGAGTAACCAACCAAGCAAGAGTAACTAACTAAGATACAGAGAGAGAGAGACAGAATAGATATGTAAAATTTTATGAAAGTTGAGTGTGAGTGTGTGGCTGAGCTAAACAAAAATAAAAAGAGAAAACACAAACTGAGACAGAGAGCAACACTAACTATAGTAGCATACATATATATACTACATAACTTATATACATGTATACTATAATTGCTATCCGTTTCAATGTATTCTTGCATATCTGTAGACGATATGTATTGTATGTATGTATGTATGTATGTATTGTATGTGATGTATGTGATGTATGTATGTACGTATGTATGTATGTAATCTTACTTAATCTATCTAATCTATTGATCTCATTTCCTAATTGGGAAAGAACCCAAACAGTTGCAAAAAAAAAAAACATACGCATATAAGAGATAGCTCTGTATTCTTGAAATCGCCTCCACTCTTCTCTCTATGGCACACTCTATCTCTTCATACTGTCTGAGTGGATAAAAACATCATCTCAAGCAGTACTTCTAGACTTTCATTTTCCATATAGTTCTCTGTCATTAAAGATTTTTGCACCTATTTTTTTACAAAAATCGATCACACTACCTTATTGATATGATGTAAAAGGGAACTACAATATTTTAGCAAACTAGTAGTCTATACTGTATACACAAATAAACACCTTCCTTGTTCCTCTGAATCACTCTAGCTTGTAGTGTCCATCCATACTCATTATTGTGTATTCAATCACTCATAAAACGCAAAAAAAAATTACGCCTTTTTGTTCCAATTTTTTTGCACCTAACAATAGTTGTTCCACCTTGGTGCAACCACAGGACATCAAAATGGTCTTATCTGACTTGCCGGCATTCACTGCCACATCGGCATGCTTCATCAAGCTCATCCACACCATCGTTACGCTCTTCCCGGAGTGGTTATGCGCATTTTATGTGTGCATAACAAAACATGGTCGGATTTTTGAGATACACTCAAAATAAGTGGATTCCAACCTTGGATCCACCGCCAGACACGTTGATAGCTGCATTTTGCGCTCCGTGCACCTCCAGAAGTCCAAAAAATTTTCTTTGGACGTCCTTAGGAGGGCGGAAGCATGTCAAAATTTTTGCTCGGACTTAAGCCCAATTAAGTAACTCCGAACTATTTTCTATACATAGAGACACAAAATCAGAGGAGAGGATATGACCCTTGAAAACAACGACTGGAACGAGGTTTTGACTACATCACGATTACGGAAATACATTGCTAATCTGCTCGTTTTACAACCAATGTCATTCCAAAATTTTCAACTTATACACTCTCAACTACAATAACATAGACAGTATCTTATCAAAAAAATACTTCAGTAAATGCTTTAGAAACAAATCTCTTCCCACAATCCTTTGCTGGACATTTCGTGGGTGCATAAATACTAGGATTCTTTATCGTAAAACCAGATGGAGCGTCCTTGGGCTTTCTTGTTGGTCTCCCTGCAATGTTCTTTACACATCTCCCACAAAATGTATGCCCACACTTACTAGCAAATATTCTCTTACTCAAATCATGATCAGCAGTTGTAAATGGGTTGACACAAAACCACGGCGCTTGAGTTTGGTACTGATCAGCGTATTTAGCAAAATTCAAATCATATTTAGGATCTCCTTTAAAAGAGTCTGGTACACCTTCACCCAAGGTTACACCACATAGTTCACAAACGAGGTCATCACTGGGATCTATCTTATTTGTATGTGTCCCTTTTGCATTCTCCATTTCTGCAAGTTTTTGCTTCTCCACCATCGATTTCCTATTGTAATTAGACTCCCTTTCTCGTCGTACATCAGCTGCTCTATTGTTATCTTCCTCAATCCTTTGCATTATGTTGTTCTCAAGTACATCCGGAGGTACATCTCCACCACCTCCAAACATGTTGTGGAAAATGAAATGGGGTGCTGAATCAGAAAACCGGATATGGAAATTAATTCGATTAACAAAGTCAGGAAAAGTCTCTTGTGCAAACGAAGATCCGCGTCTTGGACCTCTAGGGGGACGATGTTGTTGATTGCGTCCACCATTACCACGATTACTGGGAGGCGGAGGCCCTCTTGGTCTACCCTCACCACCAGGTATTGGCATATGACTTCTAGCATGAACACTATTACGAGGAGGATGTTGACGGCCCCTTTGTGAAGGAGGTTGAGTGCGATGTCCCAAATTATTTCGAGGTGGAAGTGAACGGGTTCCCCTTGGATTGGTTGGTACAGGTATATTTCCTATTCGCCTTCTGACATTACGTGATGGATAAGGATTGTCATTGGAATGTGGGGCTTCGTTCCCGTGAGACTGAAAGCGAGGTCCACTTGTGAATGGAAAGTGGCCCATAGGAGTATCGATATGCCCTTGTGGCGCCGAAGGAGCGCGTCGTATGCCAGTTATTTCCAAATCATCCCCATGATTCCTCAGCTCGTCGAAATAATCGGCGTCATATGACAGCAGGCGTGTTTGATTACTGGGCCTATAGGTGTCTGATGGCGTGGGTCTATAGTTGTCTGATGGCGTGGGCCTATAGGTGTCTGATGGCGTGGGTCTATAGTTGTCTGATGGCGTGGGCCTATAGGTGTCTGATGGCGTGGGCCTATAGGTGTTTGATGGCGTGGGCCTATAGGTGTTTAATGGCGTGGGCCTATTATTAATTCTGTTGACAGATAATATCTCTATATCGTCATCACTGTCATCCTCATCCCTACCTCGAAACCTATCCTCTCGTACAGGCGGACGCCCAAAACCTCGCTCTGTTTGAGATCTAATAGGCTGCTCTGGCCTTCTAATAGGCTGCTCTGGCCTTCTAATAGGCTGTTCAGGTCTTCTCACACGCTCCTCAACGCGATAGTACACTTGCGGCAGCGCGCTGCCCCTTGGCAAACTTTGCCACTCGTTGCTGTCATTAGTTAGATCTATCACATAATGATAATGATTCTCTGAGGATAGGTCTACAACATCCCGCCCTTGACTACTTTCTCGTCTCCCTCTTCCACTTGAGTCTCCCGGTGGAGCTGACATAGTTGTATGATAAGTTATAAAGTTCGTAGGTGTGTCTTGTGCTTTTGATATTGCAACGATTTCGATGATAACCCTTTTTAAAAAAAGCGACAACAACAAATCTTAAGATTTTCTGAAACTTGCACGCACGTGAATTCCAATACAAACTAAAAGTACACAACGTAAAAGTCTATCTATAATATTGATACAAGTGCATATTACATACAAGTCCCTAACACCAATAAAACTACTTCTCCAGTATTAAATTCAAGTTCAAACCATGCCCAAGCAACTTAATTTGATCAAAGACCGCCTCTTTGTTCAAAACCACCTCTTCTTTATCTCCATCAGGTTTAACATTGATACCTAAATTAGTTCTAAATTTCTTTCTTGACAAATTCGATGGAACAAACAACCCTCCAATAACATTCTTGTTGTCCTTACACAAGCCAGTAAACTTTTTAGTGGAAAATATGATGGCATTACCAAATTTTGCTTCCAAATCGTGATAAAAAGCTTGCACAAAATCACGCTTGGATGAGATATCGTCCGGGTATGAGGTCAAAGGTTGGACCAAATTTTTAAATGTATTGGCAGGTAATATTCCAGATGAAGTGGTCAACTTTTGCGATTTCACCTCTAAAACAAAATCGTAATCTTTCAAGGCAGGAGTGAATATTAAATCCAAAAAGCTTTCGTTGCTACCCTGAGACGTCAATAATGAAGTTGCCGCTCTCGCAAGTGCAGTTAGTCTAGCGGCGATAGGTAAAGTGAGATTACTCGACCATAAAATTCCCGATGGATCATCTTTCGAACCAATGAAAAATTGTGTCTTGATTCCAGTTGGATCAGTTTCTCTAATCTTGTTGAAGTTTTGCTCAATGACTCTATAAGCTTGGATTGTCAACCGATCACTTAATGTATAGTCCTCCTCCGCAGTGCTCTTAACAGCATCCAATATAAGAGGCGTCTCTCTCCAGTTCCAATTGGCTAAAAAGAAAAGTACTTGTAAAAATCCATTCTCCACTGAATGAGGAACACTGTATGGTGCAGGATCAACAAACGGTTTCAAAACAATCAACTCCACCAACTCGTCATTGAGATGATTAAGAAGCAATTGCGAATCTAGCCACTGCTTTACCAATCTAACAGTGGGCGAATAGTATGGGAAATGCTGAGCTAATTGAGTAATTGTTCGCGTGTGCTTCAACGACGCTTGATAATTTTGAATAAATTTAACGTACACGTCTTGTGCAATTGATTTTTGCTTATCAGCATTGCTTACAGCCCTGAGGTACAACACTTCATCTCGTTCAGTTAGAACTCTAAGTCTAAAGCCAAACCCCTCTGGAGTTAAAACGTTCAACAAACAAACGTCTTGATTAAAAGGAATCGAATCATCCAGCGTGATGAAAGTGTCATATTCAGTTGCTTTCAACATCTCAGATATTTTGAGTAAAAGTGCAGTTTTCGTCTTCTCCAAAGCCTTCAATTCATCCGGCCACTTTGATGAAATTTCAAATTGAATCACGCAATCATTCCAGTAATCCGGATTGGAAACCGCGAAAGGAACAGGTTGTAGTAATGACGTGTAACGCATAGAAGTTGAGGCTGGCATTACCGACTTGATACTCAACGGCAAGTCTAGATTGATCAAAAACTTTGTCATATTATCAAACGAATTTCGCAAAATTGTATAACTTGATAAGGAATGCGAAATTTGATTTGATGTTGTTGATAACAATGAAAGCGGGAGCTTTTTCTCATACATACCACTGTCTGTGTGTAACGAGTGAGCAATTTCAGCCAGTAGATGCAATTCAAAAATGTGCTTCATGATGGAAACTACTACGGGCTCCCTATCACTCAAATTCCAAACCACACAGTGCTGAACTGAACCATCTTTAAATCGTCTCAAGGAGGCTTTTGAGCCCCAGAATGACCTAAATGCAGCTCCTTTTTCTTTCTCTTCGTTATCAGGACCCTTGGTAACTACTTTATCACACTCATCTGGATGCAACTGTAAACCAATTACCCAGTTTTTCGACGCATTTGTAGGCTTCCTCTTATGTACAGAAAAAAAACTTTTAATGTTAGCTTTCCAAACACTCGCAATGGTTACCCTGTCACCCAATGCCCTTTTTATAAGATTGTGAATTTTGCTCTTTATGTAGTTGTCAAAAGTTATAAATCTTATCTTTTCCAATGGTCCAAATGCTTCTATAGAATTCTCTTCTATGGTAAGTGACAAAAGAATGTCAAACTTGAGAAAGTCTAAATTTGACTTTTGAAGCAATATGGGGTCAAACCTATCCTTAACCACATCATTCAACAATTCGAGGGTTTGGATTGCTTTACCTTTGAGTTCTTCATAAGAAGATACTGTCATTTTCCACAAAATGTTGATCTTGGTATTCTTGTCAAAAATTGTTGGAACATTGAACCCTTCTGTTTTGTATTTTGCTGGAACAGATTCACCGATTTCAGACGAAAACGACAAGTACCCTGAATCGAGGTCCATAGTGGCCAAGTATTTTATTGCACCTTTAAACAACTGATAAGATGAAAAACCAGACAATAAGATTTTATTTCCATTCAATCCACCTCCATGAAGTAATGCGCTCAACAAAATTGCAAATTCAAAATGTCCAAAACCACCACCACTCAAGGTTGAATTGAAACCTCTTTGTTGTAACCACAATCTTCCTAATATACATGCATCTTTAAATGACTCAGTAGATTTCTTCATGGAATATAAAAACTTGAGATAGTAGTCATAACTTGATTGTGCTAATATACTCGAATTGTAAAACGGCGTGGGAGGCATTTCTTTACTGTCTGATTGAATTCGAATGCAATTCTTATCCGGAAGGAGTTTCTTTGAGTCAAAAACCGTGAATGGAAAAGCGGGGATCAAATTGATTTTGTACTTTGTCTTGAAAAAGATGAGATCGTCGGGATTCTCAGTTTGGATACTCTCAATATGCAAAATGGGACACAACACATCATCGTTAAAATAAGAATACGTGATTTTGACAGGAAGATTATTCTTTTTCGTCAATGGGATTAAATGGTCTGCCAAATAAGCAAGGTAAAACGCCCTCTTGTGCAAAGCCCTATAATTTAAATAGTCTTTTGGTTGGAAAAGAGACCTCGGCATTGTCAAAGCGACATCGATCGACAGACCTTGGCTGATTCCTGTTTTTAAACCATAAGATCCAACTAATGACAAATCCTCAGGCGGGCCATATGAAAATGAATACTTTACATTTGTAGGCTTCGGATCAGGAAATGGTATAGCCACTCTTTTATGACTGAATAGCCCTTCCGCTTCTTCCAAGGACAAATTTTCAGCTGATGGTATCTCCTTAATCAAGTCATGTAATCTATGCAAAACTTTCTCCATAACTTCCTCGTGACTTTTTTTCACCTTCACCTCTTTCATTAACTCGTCGATTTGAAGTTTGAAAATGTTGGACTTGAAAAGCTCTGCCGTTTCACGTGCTACTTGTATATCTTGAGCAGTGAGCTGTGCCTTTCCCTTTCTTGATGATGGCTTTGCTTGAGCGTGGTCATCATCGACAATATCCTCATCATCACTGGAGTCTCCCGCATGGACACCATTTTCATTCTCTGCATTATTGAGGTGAGTATTGTCCTCGAGAACTTGTCCGTTGTCTAGTTTGTCATTTGCCGCATCTTCCAACTTTGCAAGTTTGTTTTGGGCATCTTCAATATCATCCAACTTCCTCTTGACCATTATAAAGATGACTGACAAAGGTATCTATGAGGGGTTATTTGAACTAGATTGCAGTAAAGTTCACCCAAGTTATGTAAAAAGTGGTGATTATTTTACACTTCTCTTCAACTTAAACGGAATGCAGATTTTTTATTTTTCATTTTTTTTTACCTCTTCTCATAGATTTTGCAAACTGCTAAGATGCACTTGAAATGATCTGTATGTATTGAGTGTTACGTGCGCGTATGCTTATGGAACGTAGAGATGTGAGAACCTAGCTTTACTTCTACTTATTCAAAGTATTGAAGGAGCTTCATCATCTGACTAATCTAACTAAAAGGGGGGGGCCTGTTTAACCTGTAGAGCAAAAGGTTTGTGCACACACACGACCTTAAAGCGGCTACCAAAAGACACGACATTTTATTAAACGAGGGTATTTCGAGTCTCTTCGTCGTATATACATTAACTTCCCATTTATCTACGAATTGCTTCTGACAACAGATTTAAAATTTGGTTGCTTAAATTATCTTTTAAACCTACGCAAGAATGTACTATTCTGAGGAAATTGGGTTGCCCAAAACGGATTCATCGAGGTGGAGATTAAGAACAGATCCAGTGGGCAGGGAAACTTGGCACTATATAGCGCCCGAGGAGACAAAAGAAGAACCACAGCCTACGTTTGTACAATGGCTTTTGAAATCAGATGATTTTGTTCCTCCTTCAGATACTCCAATTGAAACTCCTACTGAAGCCATGAAAAAGGGTGCCGATTTTTTCAAACTTTTGCAATTGGAGAATGGAATTTTCCCATGCCAGTACAAAGGACCGATGTTTATGACAATTGGCTACGTAGCTGCAAATTATTTCAGTGGTAACCCTATTCCTGAACCATACAAAGTGGAAATGATAAGATACATTGTTAACACTGCTAACCCAGTAGATGGGGGTTGGGGTTTACACTCTGTTGACAAGTCAACCTGCTTTGGAACAACTATGAACTACTTATGTCTTCGATTGTTGGGATTGCCTTCGGATCATCCAGTTTTAGTTAAAGCAAGAAAGACATTACATCGTTTGGGAGGTGCATTGAGGAATCCTCATTGGGGCAAGGCATGGCTAGCAATATTGAACTTGTATGACTGGGAGGGAGTTAATCCAGCGCCACCAGAGCTATGGACCTTACCTTATAGCCTACCAATTCATCCTGGAAGGTGGTGGGTTCACACAAGAGCGATATATTTGCCATTGGGATACTTGCTGGCAAATAAGGTTAGTTGCAAACTAGACTCGACATTGAGTGAAATAAGGAATGGAATTTATTTGCCCAACCAATTACCATACGAGTCTATAAATTTTGGAGCAAACAGAAACAATGTGTGTGGTGTCGATTTATACTATCCACACACTAAAGTTCTCGACCTGGCTAATTTTGTCTTGAGTAAATGGGAGAAAATCCGTCCCAATTGGTTGCTAAACTGGGTCAATTCAAGAGTCTACGATTTGATTGAGAAGGAATATCAAAACACGGACTATTTATGTATTGCACCAGTTAATTTCTCCATGAATATGGTGGTAACTTATCATCGCGAAGGACCGGATTCGAAGAATTTTGCTGGGTTACAAAATCGGATGAATGATGTATTATTTCATGGCCCTCAAGGTATGACAGTGATGGGGACCAATGGGGTGCAGGTTTGGGATGCTGCATTCATGGTTCAGTACTTTTTTATGAGTGGATTGGTTGATGATGAAAAGTATCATGAAATGATAAGAAGGTCTTATCTTTTCTTGGTTAGATCTCAGTTCACTGAAAACTGTGTGGAAGGAAGTTTTAGGGACAGAAGGTTAGGTGCTTGGCCCTTCAGCACAAAAGATCAAGGATACACGGTTAGTGACTGCACTGCTGAAGCTATTAAAGCTATAATAATGGTGAGGGAAGATAAAAGATTTGAGGATGTGAAGGACGCCATCAAAGATGAAAATCTTTACAATGCTATTGAGGTTTTGTTGCAAATACAAAATATAGGCGACTGGGAATACGGATCTTTTTCTACATATGAAGGAATAAAATCTACGGTATTGTTGGAGAAATTGAATCCTGCCGAAGTATTTAACAACATCATGGTGGAATACCCATATGTTGAATGTACGGACTCATCGGTATTGGGTTTGACTTACTTTCACAAATTCTATCCGAACTACAAGCCTAAAAGAATTCAAAAAGCCATTGATAGCGCCATACAATATATAAAGGCGGCACAAAATCCAATTGACGGGTCGTGGTATGGTTGTTGGGGAATCTGCTATACTTATGCATCTATGTTTGCGCTCGAAGCTTTCAATAGCGTTGGCCTAAACTATTCAAACTCAGATGCAGTGAAAAAGGGTTGCGATTTCCTAATTTCCAAACAATTAAAAGATGGAGGATGGTCAGAGTCAATGAAATCATGCGAGACGCACACCTACGTTAATGGTAAAAAATCCCTTGTTGTACAAACAGCTTGGGCATTAATTGGACTTATCTTGGCGGAGTATCCCAATGAAGAACCTATTCGTAAAGGAATCCAGTTGATCATGGAACGCCAATTACCAACTGGTGAATGGCAGTTTGAAGATGTCGAAGGAGTGTTCAATCATAGCTGTGCTATAGAGTACCCTTCATATCGGTTTTTATTCCCCATCAAGGCTTTGGGGCTATATGCTAAGAGGTCAAAAGGTACAAAGGGGATGTAAGGGAGGAGAAGAGAAGAGCGACAGGGTGGCCGTTAATAAGGATAATATTCGTATCTGCTAGTTTGTAGCGCTACCATTGTACTGATATAGTCGTAAATACTTGTTTAACGAATCAAATTTTAAAGAAATTACATTACTAATCTAGCTGCTACCGGCTGCGGAACACCATATAACCATATTACATAAAGAATCAACTTTTTACAGGAACACCAGCAGTTCGTATTGAAGTTTATATGAACACAAAGTACTACAGCTTGTCGTTTATTGCGCTACATGCTTTAATTGTTGGAGCCTTGGTGTTGGGGTACATCACACTGAATGAAAAACAAGATGGGGATGGCGTGGTTGATTTTGCACAGGTTGCTGGGTGCATCATAGTGGGAGCAATTGTTGCATTATTGGCATATATGACGAAATTCATTTACTATTTATTGGTCTTGGAGCAATCACATCAAAAGTTGTTGCAGTATCAGTCAACATATGAGTCATTTTACCAGCCTATTCTCGAGGAACTAATTAAATTTGTCGCCATTCTATGGTTTCAACAAGCCAAATATGATCGCTATTTGAACCCATTTGAGTTGTTGTTGGTTTGGTGCGGGTTCACCATTCCATCTTTGACAATCTATTTCTACAATCCTCGAGGGTATACTCAGAAATACAGCAAATTCTTGCTGTATTATCATACTTGGATGAATCAGAGTACAGGTGAAGGCTCAAACTTTGCTGAAGAGAATCATCGAGCTAGCAAAGTGTGGACAACATTGGTACGTGACAATATTGACCTGGGGATGAATGATAAAGAACGCCGTCGATCAACTATTTCGTCCAACAAATCATACGCAAGTAGTCACAAACTTAAAGCAAAGTTGAGTTCGAAGATACTCCCGACGGAATTCAATTTGAATAAAGATACAATACTGATTCATGAAACAGCCTCGTCGCCCGTTATCAATATCAGTTCCTCTTTGCAGGACTCTTTTACGTGTGACGAGTCTTGCTCCAAAGCAGTACAAAGGTTGTACTCTGTCTCACCAAGGGATACTTATCATTTAATTACGGCTGTAGCAGCTGCCACATTCGGTGATGACGATGGAGAAGAGGGAGAGGGTCTTGAAAGCGTGGATGCCACAGTTAACGGGAAAAGAGTGGTTGACACATCAGGCTCTCAGGAGCTTATTCCAGAAATGGAGGAGGTGTTTGACAACATCGATAACTCGTTTGAGGAGGACCAAAATTTGAGTGATGGTGACTGCTCGCGGCAGGGTGATTTGAGACCAGATATGGCGACTACAAATATGATCCCTTATGACATGAAGATGCACAATAGAGATGAGAGAGCGCTCTCTACTCAGTGCCCAGAGTTATCTCTCGACTTTTCCAATCGAAGTGAGCTGCTCAAACTGAAAGGACTATCGTTTATCAATTGGTGGTCATGGTTATGCCCACCGTTACTACCAATATGCAAAGGATCACAAAACAAAGAGCCTGCAACTTTATATCAAGCAACCTCATATCCCAAGAACTTTGCAAATGAAAGGTTTCCGCTTCTCAAAGCGAAACTTTCAAATTATAGTTTGAATGAAAGAAGAGTCGAGGAAAGACGGTTTGATAGAGATATGTCCAACCTCAGGTCTACAGCAAGGGTTCACAATTTTCAGCTATTTTTGTCATATTATTTTGACATATCATTGAGTCCCATTGTGCACCCTTTTGCCATTGACAGGTGGTTTGTGAAATACGGTCAATTGCTCACTGATGCCAGTTTTGTATGGGTTTTCTTGGACGAGTTAAACCTAGCGATTTGGCAGCTTTTCGTATTTCAAGTCATCGGACTGTATTTGAGAGACCCTGGAAGTAAGAGGCTACTCAGGCTTTTACCTATTGTCGTTGTCATAAAGTTATTCAAAATGAATTATTTACGAAGGAATAGAAAGTGTTTTGACTTTAGATTCATCATTACGTTTGAATCTATCGCATGTACCCTTTTGCTTTGCAGTGTACTTTTATTTATAAATAGGGTTGTGTGAAAATCTATAAGTCCTTAGTTACCTGATTGTTTAATCTTGTCTATAAATTTAGGGTTAGTATAGGAAAAGTCTTTCATGTGGAAAGTATCCTTTAACATCAGATTATTTTGTTGTGGCGTAAACGCCATTTCGGTGAATTCGTCGTCAAAGTTTTCAGCAAGAACCGGGTCTGTGATTATAGGCAAGATAGGAGGCAATGCTGAACTATCAGCACTCTCCTCCAGATCAATACTTTCCAATGACTTCCAATCAACATATCTAAAGAAATTGTGCTTTTTGTACCTTTCCCATTCACCATCCACATCAAATCGCTTAAGAGGATCGACTTGTAACATTTTTCGTAAAAAATCTTTAGCATCATTACTCAAGTAAAATGGAAACTTCAAAGTCTTTTTAAAATTTTTAATCTTTTTTAACACTTTATCAGGATCCAGTCCTGTGAAAGGAGGAGCTCCAGTTAAAAGGTCAAAGGCGACACAGCCTAAACTCCACCAATCAACCCCGTAATCGTATTCTTCTCCCATTATGACCTCAGGGGCCATATATTGTATTGTTCCAGTGATTGAATTTAGCTTATCTTCATCAGAAGCTACTTTGCTAAGACCAAAATCAGTCAACACAAGATTACCATTTGCATTAAGCATGCAATTCTCTGGTTTCAAATCACGGTATATTACTTTTACTTTTGTATGCAAATAGTGAAGTGCCAAGCTGCATTGTGCTAAATAGTATGCAGCATTTTTCTCACTCATGAATTTTTCCATTGACAAGTGGTGAAACAATTCACCGCCTTGTAAGTATTCCAATATGAGATACAACTTGTTATTGTCCTGGAAAGCATAGTATAATTTGACAATGTTGGGGTGGTGCACTATTCCAAGAATCTGTTTCTCATTTAAAGTCCTTTGATAATTTTTGTTGTGAATTTTTGGTCCCTCTTCTTCATCACCATCATCTCTATTTATAATCATCGAAGCTTTCAAAAGTTGTTTCTGAGCAAATAAGAGCCCCGTTCTTAAATCCCTAACGAGAAGCACTTTGCCGTAACTGCCTTTACCCAACACTTTGATAGGCTCAAAATCAGTTAATTTAGGCTTGTAGTTGAAACTTCCCTCTTCAAATGCCAGATGATTTGAATGGTTATCTTCAGCAAGACTCGAGGAAATATAATCTTCCTGGATCCTAACTTCATACGAAGACACAATCGATGATCTGCGACGAGGCCTGGAAAGGAGCAGCGAGTTTTGAATGTGACTGCCACTGCCACTGCGACGTTTGATTTGTATTGGGTTTGTTCTATTAGAAAGGACATCATTTATAGTGTCTGTAGCTTCGGAGATCTCTAGCGCATCCTCGTTTAGGCTCAAGAGAGGCTCATCTACCAACTTGTAGTTTAATAAGTGTGATCCATTATTATTAATATTACTATTATTGTCCTGGTATTGGGGTGGGTGGTGGTCAGTCTCCAATGACAAACTTTTTAATGCATTCAGCAAGTGTGATTCACACCCATCCATGTCAAATATGTCAGCCATGGTATACTGTTATGTCATTGAAAGCAAGAATATGCCAAATTTCTATCTCTATATTTAATTCAACGTAAACAAATTGACCCATGTGCTCACTCTTTCTCTTTTCTCAAATTGCGAGGAATAATTAGCTGGTGCTACCAATATTACTTTACAAAATGTAGTGCTACCATCTTTAAAAAACTTTTTTCTTTCTTTCTTTCTTTCTTTCTTCTTATAAATAGGAGAGTAAAAAAAATTTTTTTCTTCAATCTCATCACTCATCTTTCTTTCTTTTTTATTCACAACTTTGAAGAAGATAACTACTAACAGGTATTTGTTTCCAAAAGAGGGGTTGAGGCTAACTGTATATGTGGATATAGAGTTCCACATACTCACTATGTTCCATCACTTCATTTTGGATTTTTAAATTGGTTGGTGAGGCAGCTGATTTCCAATTGTCACCTTTTTGGAATTTTGTTTTAAATGATGAAATTATGTTCACTTCTTTCCTAGTCTGATTCTCGACTATGATTCCAGACAACGTCAATTAACTGCTGCTTTTCATTGTCACTTCTCTTGATTGGGATGTGCTTTGGATTGTGTGCTTATACTTGCCAGTATCTACATTTCTGATATAAACAAATTCCAATTGGGTATTGTGAAGACTGCTGCTGAGATGGTGTTTTTATTTCAAATCTTTGTTGGTTTTTAATTGCAAGGTCGGAACTTTGTGTCCACTTTGTAATGATACTAAACAAATTAAATAGGGGAAAGAGAAAAAGAGTGTTCAACCAAGCTAACAACTTACATCAATTGGTTTAAGCTATTTGTTGCTGATTCCAATCCACGTTCGTTGTTTTTATTTTGCAATTGAAGAAAGCTCCCAGAAATTAAGGTGATGAAAACTGTACCAAAACATTCGCAGTTTCCTCGGTAGCATACGACACGAACCTAATTCTTGTATGTCAGTGACCGTCGAAATGACCTTCCATTGGATGTCTGATTAATTTCTTGGAGCTTTTAATTTTCAATAATGCATTTTGTTTTCAACACGGAAAAGCTTTTTTTCATAAAACCCCCTTTTGAATTTGTTTGGTTTGATTTATATGTCTTTAGCACTTTGTAGAATGTATAGTATGTCTTTGCCTTTATTGCCAGCCATTATTATGCTTTCAACTGTCTACACAACAAAAGTGTTTACTAATGATCCTTAATGGCAACGCAAAGAGATCAAGAGAGAGAGAAAGAAGGAGAAATAGAGAGGGAGAGAGAGAGAGAGAGAGAGAGAGAGAGAGAGAGAGGACCAATCTACAACACCGCAAGGGTGGGTCGACAATAGTCTTGTATATGATTCTCATAAACAATAGCAAATGCATGAGACAACAACAAGAACAGCAACAGTAACATCAACAGCAGCAACAGTAACGTCAACAACATGTAAACAACTTTTGACAAGCTTCAACAATTCATCAACAAACCACAGCGCTAACACTAAATGGACACTCTAGTCTTTAAAAATCCGTCATTAATAAGGGCAATTAAAATAAATTTCAAAACCAAAACCAAAATCAAAATACCGAGATAGAATACCTTCCAGCGCAAACGATGCGCCCTAATCGAAGGTGTTTACCTAACGTCCCAATGTCGATTACATGTCCTTTTTGCCCCGTTTTCGGATTTAAAATAAGTTATCACTTTGACTATCTTCCATCTAAGCTTTCACTGTCATCAGTGTAGTATTCATACATGATCCGAGGTGTTTGTCCCCTCATATAAGCATAAAACTCTCTTGCTTCTGTGTCGTAATCAGAGTCATAATATTGTGGCTTTCTAAAACGTTTCCTAATTTGGTATAGCTTCAAGTAGAAACGATATTTGAGTTGCGTGAATATATTATTCTTCTTCTTCTTGGTAGTAGTAGGTGGATTGTTGGTTGGATTTTCGGTGGAGCTTGAAGCTGCATTCTCTTCAACTTCAGTTGCTCCATCACCATCATTCTTTTGACCCAAAGAAACTGTTGAATCTGCTGCTTCATCAATCTCGTAATATGGCACATGAAATTGATCCGCTTCACTATCAATTGAAACATCCTCATCTTCGGTTTCTTCTTCATCTACCGCATTGTTCTCATTGAGTTGTTGTTGTTGGTGTTCTTGTTGTGAAGGCAAATTGTTTTTTTGTAATGCTGAAAGTGTATCACGTGCATCATTTTTTCTACCACTTGTTTCTTCCAAATCGGGTTCAATTTGCAACACATGTGATGAATGATCTGATACTGATTGTGGATACTTGACTCTACCTTCTTCAACATTCGATGACATATTGTAAATCCAATTCTTGTCCTCCTCTTCATCAGTCTCAGCTTCTTGATTGTCCAAATTCATCATCATCATTTGAAACTCGCCAATCGTGTTGAATCTACCCTCTTTAACCTGATCCTTCACTTCTGGACATAACAATGAGTTGTGGAAACCTCCAGCATCTAATATACCAACGGAATAGTACCCATCAGGATAAGAATCATAAGTATCATCGTCGTAGATTGCATCAATACTGGAAAAACCAACTGGATCAGATTCAAAATGATTTGGAGATTGTAAATGTGGGTTTGTGGCTAATGGTGGTGTAGTCATCTTGATAGAATCTTGTCCTTGATCAAATTGAGTAGTAGTGTTGTCAATTGGATTTGATGTTGGTTGTAAAACAAAAAATGGACTAGTCACTATGATACCACTGTTGAGGTTGAGATCTGGGAACACCTCTTTGAATTTTTGAGGTGGAATCAAACTAATGAGTTTTTGGAACTCTTCTCCTGAGAGGAAATTAAAGTCACGGTGTGGCATTGTGGAATCGATGAAAAGTAATGAAAAATGGTGAAGAAAGGGAATATACAAGTGGGGAGAATTTTTGATATATATTTATTTTGGTTTCTTGGTGGTTTTTACAGTAGAAGAGTTATTTTACATTATAAAGAATAACAAAATTTTGATATGCAAAAGAGGGCAGAACAAGTGTTAGTTTGAATATTTGTAAACAGTTTTAACTAAGAGCTATTTTACAGACCACATGAAGCTTAGCAGGATTAGACATAAGTTTCCCTTTGAGTATGCTTCACTCTCTTTATCTAAACTGTTTCTATTAGATGAACTAGTCGTGCTTTATATCACTGTATATCCTTTGCATAGTAGAATAGATATTGTGCGTGCACCGATGGAGAAAAATAAAATGAAGGTTTTGCAACCAGACTCAATTGTGTCACACACGCATTTACATAGAGAGAGAGTATGTGAATGAAACATATCGAGCAATGATACGATTGTTGTAGAAGAATGCTTCTAGTAAGTTAATATTAGGCACACTGGATACTCTACTTTAATGTCTGGAATGATTATTATGAATGTTTTGAAGATTCGTTACACCTTGAGTGGGAGCGTATGACAAAAACTTTGTAAATACAACCACACAGTCCTCTTATCCCACCAGTACCAGTTCTTTTGGATTGAGTTATCATAAGAGCAAAAACAGCTAATTTAGATACTCAGCAAATGCTTTACCGAAGTATTCACTAATCATATAGTCCAAATCTCAGAGGACAGCACTATGCACTCTCTCGTTGAGCAAAACGGGTCTTTGATTATCCTACTACAATAATTCCCTTTATTAACTTTAGTTAGCTACACACTCATAATTTCTCTGCCTCAATTACCAATGGTCTTGCAAACATGTAGCAACTTCTTAGTTAATGAAAACAGCCTTGTTGGGTAAAAAGAGAGGATAATTTCACTGACAAAAAAATCTCTCAAGATGTACTTGGTCGATTGACTCTTGCAAGGATCTTTGGACGCTCTCCATCTCCATCAAGCTCCTGACAATCCAATAATATACAGGAATTGCATCTTCTCAACCCGGTCTCATGCTGCACTTTACGCAAAATGGATTTTGTGGGTATGATGTGCCTTGCCGTTTTGCTCTTGAATTTGGTGATGATCCCTCTAAAACCCAGAAATTTCCTTATTTTGGGCTTTTTCTCTACGGTTATTATATTCTCTCGTTTATGGCTAATATAGCCTTCTATTATGGAGCCGGCGTCTTGGGCAAAGCTTATGGTCGCGTTTTGAAACGTGACCACTCTCTTGCTCAAAACTCGGTCTTCATCAACAACGTACTCAGTCCCCGATCTTAACGTTGGCACTGGTATCACATCTGACACTGGAACAATTCGTATACCATTCGGAACAAAATCTCCAGTTAGCAAAGTAGGCATATCCTCTGCAATAATGAGACAATCACGGTTTACTGCATAAAATCTGCCATGTTCATCAGGGGCGCCCAAGTACCAGATTTTGTCCATTGGATTCATGTAAAAACCAATTTGCTCCCCTGTTTCTGCTACAAAATCTTTTGGTGGGTCGATTGTAGTTTCCTCTCCGCCCAAATGATCACTGCCTATCTTTTCTTGGTACTGATCCCTAGATACTGTTGCACTTTTAGCCGCTTCCTCTTTACGGTTACCATTCGTCAAACCACAATCTAAGCAATTCTCAGCTTCTCTATCAATTTGATCATTATCATCGATTTTTGGTTGGCGTGTTTCCCCCATTGGCTCTGGTGTACTATTTCTCCTATCTTTAAATTTTAGGTCAATTCCTAGTTCCCTTAATTGGTTTTCGAATTCAGATTCATCATCGTCATCATCATCCAGACATAATGCGAGTAGTTTGTAATAAGGTTCATTCTCTTTATTGTACCACTTTCCTGTAGAAAAATGACTTTCCCACTCTTCATCTTCCCCTTTCGGTAATGAAGTGGACACGAATTGCTTGGAGGCTCCAGCAGCGGTAGTCTTTTTATCTGCTTGTATCTTCTCCACGGGTTTGATGAATGTTGGCTGTTGTAGAGCATCAGTTGTGGACGATGTATTAGTGGGAGTAATATTTGCCACTAGTGGATTTAATGATAACAGTGGTGTAGTCATTTCGTCGGTATCGTGCTTATGACTAGACTGAGTAGCAGGCTGATTAACTTCTGGTGCACTTGGTGTTGGTTGTGGAACGTATAATGGAGTCGACAAAAGGATTCCATAGTTGAAGTCAAAATCTGGGATTAAGTCAACAATTTTGTCAGGATGTGCCATAGTTACTATTTTAGAAAATAATTCACCAGTGATGTAGTTGACTCGCTGGTGTTCAGGCATTATTAGCCGTAACTATTATCAAATGTTGATTCGTGGAGAAAAAGAAGTAAACAAAAGGGAAATGTTTGAAATGTTGGTGGTATTGTCAGCACAATTTTACGTGTGACGCAAGTTTGACAGAACAGCAAAGTTTTATATTAGAGGAGAGAAGGGGGGGAGTGGAACATAAACACGTCGTATGTGTCACCTTGAGCACATTTGGAACTAATCTTTCTCAAACTTACAGTAGTGATGAACAACCACTTGAAGTGGATCATAGGCTAAAATATAGGTGACTTCTGTTACATCCAATCTAATACTCAACCCGTATGTTTATTACCTTTTCTGTATATTATTGTCTATTCTAATGTGGGTAAGCCCAGTACGTGTACCAAAGGAAAAGAAGTTTTGCAACCAAAATTGTGCCACACACGCACACACGTGAAAACAATACTAAAGTATCCCCCTTTTGTAAACTAAGAATGGCGAGCTGACGTCATACTACAGCCAGACATATAGTCTAAGCTGAACTCGCTCATGGCTACAACTATAGCTACAGAATAAAAATGTAAGCTTATAACACCATTTTTCTTTTTTTGCCTTTATTAATGATACCAAACTATGTGAACAAAACAAACACTCTATTAGATCAAATTTTACCCTTTACATCTGGTTCAGTCAATGGCCATTGATAAGTACCGGGTGTATCAAATACGTATCCATGATTCAACAAAAACTGTCTCAAAGCTTTTGGACCTTTTGATCCATATGGATATATATCCAAGTTTAAGTTCTTGTCCTTTTCAATTGCTTCCAATAATGGAGTAAATAATTTCCATGAAACATCCAACTCATCATCTCTAACAAAATTGGCATGATTTCCTTGGAACACATCTCTGAGTAAAGATTCGTAAGCTTCTGGAATCCAAAAATCTTTTGAGTAACGTTTAGAATAAGTCAAATCCAAATCAGTCAATGAAGTTTGTGTTGATACACCAGGGATTTTCGAGTTAATCTTCAAATAAATTGCTTCATGTGGTTGGATTCTAATGACCAACTCGTTTCTCAGGATATCCTTAAACATACCTTTGGCGACTGGTTTGAATTGTATTCTTACCTCAACTTTTCCTTCATCTAAAGCTTTACCAGCTCTCAATACCATTGGCACACCATCCCACCTTTCATTGTGAATATTGACCGCAAAGGCACAATAAGTTACACATTTGGAATCTTTAGAGACAGTTTCGTCATCGACATAAGCTGGTTTTTTCCCATCTTCAGACTTTCCATATTGACCAAGAATAAGATCTTTAGTGTTTATGGCATCAAAAGCTTTCAACACTTTAACTTTTTCATCTCTAACTGCTTCAGGATCAAATGAAACTGGTCTTTCCATCGTCAACAAAGTCAAAACTTGTAACAAATGGTTCTGCATAACGTCTCTAATAATACCAATGTTATCAAAGTAACCACCTCTTCCTTCAGTACCAAATGGTTCTTTAAAGCTAATTTGTATTGACGAAATTGAATTTCTATTCCAAACACCACTAAAAATCTCATTACCAAACCTCAACACTAACAAATTTTTAACTAATTCTTTACCCAAATAATGGTCAATTCTATAAATTTCATCTTCAGTGAATAATGGAGCAATTGATTTTTGAAGTTCTCTTGCTGATTCCAAGTCATGGCCAAAGGGCTTTTCAATAACAACTCTAGTGATTCCATCTTTGGCATAAGCATTCTTTTTAATTTGTTCACAAACCTCAGTAAATTGAGAAGGAGGTAATGCCAAGTAAAATAATCTTTGTGGTTTATCAACACCGTGCTGTTTTTCATACTCTTGACACCTTTTCTCCAACTTTTGATAACCTTCATCAGTATCATATTGGCCTCTTACATAAGAAGTGAGTTTTAAGAAATCCTTCTTGGTTTGTTCACTACCGCCTTTGAAATGTTGGGAAATTTTCTTGTGGAATACATCCTCCAGTAAATCCGATCTAGCGTAACCAATGATTTGAACATCATGACTCATTTGATTTTCTCTAAACAAGCCATATAAGGCAGGAAATGTTTTCTTAGCGGCCAAGTCTCCACTTGCTCCAAAGACGACAATAGTAAAGTGTTTTCCAAAAGCAGTCATAGTGTGTTATATAGCAAAAGGGGTTGTGTGGGTGTGATTGAGTGTACTTTAGTACGTTGTGATGGTGATGTGTTTGCTTAATTGAAATATATTTTAAATGGGAAAAGAGTCAATTGCACTAACAGTAAGTAGTAGTATCTGTTGGTTTTGAATACAATTGAGTAGTTGCAGTAAGAATGTAATCAATTGAAGAAAGAAATGGAAGAAGAAGAAGAAATTGGTTTAAATTAAGGATTGATTCTTTTGTTGGTTTTTATATATTTTAAATGACGTTGAGAAATTTTAATAAAAAATTAATAAATAAAAAAAAAAAAATTACATTACACAAAAATTAAGATTGATTGCTTTCTTCTTTTTAGTTACTAATCAGACGGGAAAAAGGGATTTATCAGAAACGGAAAAACAAAGTTGTATACATATCCGACTTACAGACACATATATAGACTACTCTTGTGTCTATAAACTGTACCACTCTATGATCAACAAGACAATCTCAAAAAAGAGTCCTCTCTTTGAGGTCAATACATCTGTGAATGTACCTTTTTTGTCTTGGTGGCTTTTCTCCATCGCCCCGGAGATAGTAGTAAATTAAACCTAATCATAACTAGCGCAGGCTTCAATATTCTATAAACCCGCACATTCTTCTATGACCCATTGACTACTGCCTTGAAGCCCATTAACATCGCATGTGCATCCATTGAGGCTTATCATGTGCACACTATTAGTCGTAACAAGTACAGAGATCTTACCAAGAAGAAGAGAAGCAACTCTTTTTCTATACATTGGGATCACAGACACTCTCTCCTTAACACTGCTGTTGATTTCGAGTGTTGTCTTCATATTAAAAGTTTATAGTAATCATATCTCAAATAGCAAGCCTTTTACACTATGGTGGGTAGTCACGTGAAAACACCTCAAGTTGATTTTGTTTTTCGCTCTCGCTCTACTTTCGTCCGATTGACCGTTTTTTTTTTTCACGTTTTTACGTTTGGCCGAAACACGGGGCAGCGAGCGAAAAAAAAGCTCAACAATAATACATACACAATAGATTAACAGCTAAAATGTATGTTGTGTTACACAAGAGTCATATGTATAGCTACTAGTTTATGTTCCTGGGCAAATGGAAAACAAAACCAAACATCCTTACCCCTCTCCCCTCGCGTATTGTCATTTCGCACCAATGGATCAAAATCTTGACGTGGACATACAACAACACTTCTTTCATCTCAGGCGGATACTTTTTATACAACTTGGTTGGTTATCGACTATCTATGAGAAATGAAAAAAAAAATATAGTTTTCCCGAAAAAGTTTCCATTGATTTATAGCATAAACTTCAAATTTTTGTATATAATTCCAAAATCTATGAACCTTCATTAAAACACCTATTCAGATGACATGGAAGACACCTCATGACAACTTGTTTCAAAGATTTAGATTATGACTCAATAGACGTATGTAAGCACTAGACTTTTGGCTTGTGGATAGAAATACGTATATTATAACACTTTTATGCGACAATAAAGACTTGGCGTACCAGTGAGCTCCCTAACACTCAATTGGTTTGATTAAGTCAAAACAAAGCCCTCAGTGTCAGTGTCATCCTTTCCTCGCATAAACCTCTTTTAATTTTTACCTTTTGCTGCGTGTCTGTGTGTGTTAATTTGGTTGCAAAATTGTGACTTTTTTTCTCGTCTATAAGCACATATGTTCTACATTGGAATTTGAACATAAGAGCTACCAAGCACACCGTAAATAGTTAAGCAATACGGGTCATGCATTATTTTTTTTTAAAAAGGAGCGGGGAGGGGTAATAAGGATACATGATTAATGTGGTGTAGTTGTCTTTTAATGTTTACTGTGGTTACAAATTTCTTCTTAAGTGGTTGCAAACTTAACCACCCAACAAATGAATTTGATCTACAAAAATAATGATTGTCTCTATAATTAAATTTGTTTGAATTGCTCTATCTATTTATCTATCTATCTGTTCATTTAGCATACTTTGATCTTGCTCTCAATTTGGGTCCGTTCAAATAAAACAAAACCGGTATAGCTATCATAGCAGTTGCTATAAACCCCAAAACACTAGATCCCCAAGCAACAGGGAATTTATCAATTTTCAAATTATTGAATAAGGCAGCCCCAAAAATGGGAAATACCGAAGCAGATGTTGATCTAACTAAATCATTTGAAGCAAACACTGATGCAAGGTATTCAGGTTTGAACGATGCTCCCATATAGTTGAACAACGTTTGGAACATGAGGAATGCACCTGCTGTTGTGGCTGCAACTCCAAAAAGTGGTCCTATCCAATGAGTATAAGTTGTTGCCGACCAGCCAAAGATAAACAACCCTACAGCAAATAAGCATCCACCAACAATAGCAATCGGAATAAACACTTCAGGGTAAACTGTTTCATTATTCAAAATCGGTTTGGTGAATTGGTGATGGATAACAGGCAAATATATTGATACAGCAACCAACACACCAATAATGAGTGCCAAATAAGTAACACCCAATTCAATAGTGGTAAATCCTCTCACTTCAACAAAGTATATAGGAAACACTTCAAAAAACAAGTATAGCACACTGTAAACCATAGCAATGTAAATATCAATCAACAACACAACTGGTTCCAATATAGTAACCTCAATAGGACGCCAAAGTGCCTCTACCAATATTTGATGCATCGTTCTTCTTTCATTCTCCAATAATCCCTCTGTGGTGATACGATCATTACCAGTCCTAGCTCTTAATCTCTTTGCTTTTCTAGCAAGTAAAGTAGGTGCATACGTTTCAGGCAAGAAAAACGTCAACAAGGCCAATGAAAACCCAGATACAATCATAATAAACCAAAAAGTCCATCTCCATCCTGCCTTAACTGTCAAGATTGCCCCAAAAAATGGTCCCAAACTTGGCCCACAAACAGCACCAATACTCCAAAGTGCCAACGACAAGGGGAAGTTCCAATACTTTGTCACCTCACCAACACTAGCACCACCAGTAGCTAAACATGGACTGGCGAAAAAGCCACCCAAGAATCGAAGAATACAAAACCCAGCAATATTATCAACCAATGCAGTAGGTATTTGTAAAATCACAAACACTAGCAACGTCAATGCATAGATGGATGATCTTCCAACTGCGGCATTTTCCGATATGGGCGACCATAGAATAGGTCCAATACCGTATCCAAGGACAAATGTAAAAACACCCAATGTTCCAACAACTTTTCCTACTGACAAATCATGTTGGAGTTGGTCTAACCCTGGTGTGTAAACAGCCGAGGCCATATAGACTGATGTTGTCAAGAATGCAACTTCGAAAATGAAGAACCCCTTTTTGAAAAGACTCCAATTCCGTGGATCTTCAGGGTCATCATCACCATCCCACTCAACAAAGATGTAATCGTTGCTGTTATCAACCTTGGTTTTTTCACTCAAGCTGGAAATTGTTGAAGAATCCAGTGTACTAACCTCGGTATCTTGTTGTTGTTGTTGTTCCTGCTGTTGTGTTATTTGAGCATCGTAAGTGTACTTGTTATCTAACAAGTATTTTTCTGGTATAACATAGTCTTTGTCTTCTTCTGGGTATGAAAAATATTTGTGCTTTGATAAATGGTAGATCAATCGACCACCAAAACTATCTCTAATAAAATCCAACATTTCGTGTTAGGGTATCTATCTCTGTGTTTGCTTCTGTTTAAGTGATCTATGGAAAGAAAGGACAGCTGAAAACCATTTGCAAGTTGGAAAGGGGGATGTATCATCCCTTATATATCATGATTCATTGATAAGTTGCTTGTGTAACCATTAGTAATTGTGAAACCCGATGAGCACCTTTTTTTTTCCGAATTGTGTTGCAAATCAAACTCGGTATTTTCTCCCTCAGAAAAGACGTTACTAAGCACAAATAAAACAATACACTTTCATATAACTCATTGATATACAAGATACAAAACAAAAGCGGCTATCGAATTGGACACCAATTTACAATGAGACCTTCTTTTCCGAGAATGTTCGGCCTAAAGATCAATTAAAAATACTCAAATTTCGGATGCTGAGTAAACTTAACTAATCGTTTGCACTACCAAGCCATACAACACATACAGACAAAGCTTTGTACAGTCTAGACTGATGTTTGTCATCAAAGAGCCTTTTAGAGAAAGTAGTCTTGAAATAGGAAAATTTAAACTTTAAAAATGCTAATGCCGCACCAGTGTCACACATGCTCCAAGTATCTCAGCTCCCAACTTCTCCTCCCGAACACAGCTCTACCCAAGTAAATGATTCACTAGTGTACTCACCAATTACACTACTTGTCTCAGCCGTGAATTGCGCTTGAAGTTCTCAGTCACAGTCCTTTATTATATTTTGAAAAGTTGCGTTTTTATGCATCAGGACCCCGAGTTGCCGAACTTAGTTTCCTCTTTGGGCCAACGCCCGAGCTTTACACAAAACAAAATTAAGTAAAGATTATCGGAAAGTAAAACAAGCAATATTATCAAGCCTCCGATTATCATTACAAAGCCAAAAAAAAAAAAATTAGAAATATCATCATATTATGTATCTCTTACTTATGCAATTCTCTATAAACTAACAGTCTCTTTTCTATCTCTCTACATCGACTTTTTAGGAACAGTAGGCACGATGGAAAACCTCTTTTCATTAAATGCCAATCCCATTTCTTGCACATTCTTTTGATTTTCCGGTTTAGTCTCAACAAACCAGTCCATATCCTCTCTGTAGGTGTACAATGCATACTTTGTACCATAAGGGTTAGTTTCCAACTTGTATAATGAATGAAGTGGAACGTCTAATTGAACAATATCTGATGGTTGTAAATTGAGGAAATATCCAATGAGAATCCGTAACACAACACGATGACTAATAATGAGAAGGTGATCAGTTGTACGTTCAATCTCGGTGATAAGTGGGCGTAAACGAGTCAAAACATCTAAATAGCTCTCACCACCAACACCAGGGTACCGATAAGTCAATTTGTTTTCTAATCTCAGTTCAAATTCTTTGGGATACTTGTCTTGAATCTCTTCATAAGTCATACCTTCACACTTTCCTGCACCAATCTCATTCAACATACGCATTTGTTTAACTGAATAAAGCTGTTCATTGAAATAAACTCCAGATTCCACAGCACGATGCATCATCGATGTCCAAACACAAAAGTTGGGTTCACTTGGTATTGCAGCAACATCTTCAGGTTTGAACATTGAATTATACTTGAGTTCCAAACGAGTCGAAAATCGTTCCAATTGTTGCTTTCTAAATTCTTCACGTTGAAAGTTCATGAATGTAGCCAATGCTTTTGCAAATTTCTTACCGCGTCTTGTCAAATGCGAGTCGCCTCCAATTCTACCACTAACATTGTCCCTACTCTCACCATGACGTGTAAGCCAGATTTGACGTTCGCAAAGATTAAAATTGAGCAAAAAGTATACTGTTTGTGAAGAAAGGAAACCTTGGATGTTGAAACTAACAACTTTTTTACCCACATCAATCATTTTGACATACTGAAATCCAGGAATCTTTTCCTCTTCTTCATCTATACTTTCATATGCTTTTTCATAATTGTGTAATCTTCCAACAAAATCTTTTAACGCAACTTCAGGATCCATATTTTTGTAATCTGGTCCACTCAATTTCAAACGAATGTTGCTTTCAATGATTGATGGGTCACTGCAAATACTCTCCAAAAACAAAACCTTTAATTCTCCATTACTTCTTTCTTGGATCCTCTTGAGCACTTTTCTTCTCCTCAGTTTAGTGGAGTTTGTGGCATCAAAAATACCAACAGAGCCACTTCCATTGATGACATAGTCCAACAACATATCCAAAGTATCCATGGCCCACTTTTCTCTCAAAGCAGTGCTTGCTTTATTTTCAGGGTTGAAAAAGGAAGCATCGTGTTCAGTAGCTTTTGGCTTGGATGCTGCTACCTCCTTTCTTCCTTCTACCAGACCACCAGCTGCAGTTTGAACAGGCGATTGTACCTCAGAATTTGGATGAGAATCAGGTAATGGCTTCTGCTCAGGTCCTGCATTCAACTTACTCTTACGTCTAGTGTTACCAACATTAAACACCCGACAATCATGTTGGAGCCAGTTGAGATATCGCGTGAGCTTGTTGGTTATATAGGATTTCCCTCTTGCTGGTAATCCAACCATCACAATGACAAGTTTTGACCCAACATCAACGGATGCGATCTTACCATCAGGTGAAGTTTTTGATTTTGTTTGACCGGGAATGTTCAAGGTGTAAGTTTTTCTTGAAGTAAGTGGTGGCTTGGCTGTTAAAAGCAAATTCTTCAATTGTTCAATCGATGGAGTTTTCTCAAATTGCTCTTTCATATGTGGTGGAACGTCTTTTAACAAGTGGGAGAAATCCTTGGATAAATTTATTTCTGCTTTCTTGTCTGCTTGCTTTTGTTTTTCCTGTTCCATCTCAATCTCGAAAGCCCTCTTTTCTCTTTCATCAATTTCAGTTTTCTTTTGTTGTTCACGAAGTTTTTGCTTCTTTATATCTTCCAGCTCGGAACTCTCTGGCAGTTCAGGTTTTTGCTCAGCCTTCTCTGTAGTTACAGGAGCTTGAGAAGGTGTTGGTTTCGTTTCTGACCTCGTGTCCACACTTGAAGGTCCCTTTAAATCATATTTAACAGTTGTGGATTGTGTTCCCACCATTGAAGCTGCTCTATGGGCAGCAGAGTTTCTTGCCTCCGTCAATGATTCTGTCTCCGACAGGGACTGGTTATCAGCCAAGTCCGCCAAGTTCAAGTGAGAAATGTTTTTACCTTTATGAATCAGATTTGTATCACTTACTTCATTGTTATCGTTATCATCAGCGGCAACAGGGGACCCAACATTCGAAACAAAGGGTGTATCTGTCAAAGGTCTGTTATTAAATTCTGGAAGGAAAGAATTGACGGAATTGTTTGATTCTGAAGGTTCTAGTAGTTGAGAGTCTAATGACTTTGTTAATGCCAATTTTTCACCACCATAGCTGTGTCTATTTTTTCCACCCATTCTTTTATTCAATGAAGTTGTAGATACACTTGGTGACACACTAGATGGGGAAGGCGAAAGGCTTGTCATGAATGAGCCCTGATTTTGTGGCTGCAAGTAGTCATAACCTCTACTTGAATTCGTTCTTCCAGTTGCTCCTTTAAAATTTGGCCGACGCAACACAACATCACCAGCTTCATATTTACTCCGAAGGAAAGCTTCACTCTTTTCTGATTCGTTATCACTATTCTCGTTTTCCGAATTATCCATTGATCCAGTTGAAGATGAGGACGTTTGGTTAGGCACTGGCGAGGACTCTGTCGATTGGAAGTTGGAAAATGACACCTTTTTAGAGTTAGGACTCTGATGGGCCAACTCAGCATTGCTTATTGAATGTGACTTTCTGCGATTATGAGGTGATGGCGAATAGGATCTAGTCGGCAGGTCCGCTGATGGTGTTGTTGATGCATCGTGGCTATTTTCTCCTTCGGATTGTGCTACTGATTTCGGAGATTGAGTTGGTTGCTTGAAATTAGATGCAATCAATTTACGTATTGATTCGTGTTGCAGGTTGTTCTGTCCACTCATTTGGGGGCCTGGTGTCCGATTGTTCTAAATTCTAAAACTTTAAATAAATAGATGGTCGACTGGCTTTACTATACAATCTTTCACAATTGGATATTTGTTGTAATAATGATGATTGTGGTGGAGATTATTTAGATGTAGCAAAGTTGATAAGTAAAAGTTGAATTATGGTGATAGAAAGAATCCAATCTAAATTGTGTATCCCCTTTTTTTTTTTTTTTCATTCGATGCGAACTTTTGTTTTGTTTTTTTGTTTTTTGTCTTTCTGTTGAGTTTCGAACTGCTTTGAGTTTAAAGTGGTTAAATTGTAAACACTTGGGTGATTTTTGATCTTTTTAAGTAATGGTCATCTAGAGGAAGATAGCTACTCAACCTACTAGGAATGTTTAACTATTATTAAACTAAAAGTATTGATGGTTCGCTGTCTCGGAGTTTTCCTGTTTTATTTTTTTTTTATCTTTTTCTTTTTCTCTTTTTGTTTGCCTTTGGTTGAGATAAAGAGGGGAGAGAAAATGTTCCGCATGTAATTTTTTAATACGTCATCGACCCGGAGAATTAGGATAAAAGCTCGTAATAAAAAAAAAGGTGATCACACTGACGAGGCATGACATTTTCGTCAACTAGAAGTAATCCACAAGAATTCAGAAACTCAAAATAACTAATACGATTTACACTAATGACCCTCAATTGCTTCCACGATAACCCACGTTTTTGTTTAAAAGAAAAATGACAAAGATAACAAAAGTAGGACAAGATAATAAATGTACACAATAATTTAGTGTGGCTAGTCGAGGCGGAAAGAGTATTGAGGTCCGGCTTTTGCATTGAGGTGGAATTACGATAAGATGACTCTTTATAATCTATGAGTATCAATATGAATCTACTTTCTAAACATTAAGAGATATCTAACAACCAATAAAAATAGTTGCTAATGACTTCACGACTTATAAAACTCACAATTGTAGTTTACTTATATCAGGGAGTTGAGCGGACTATGCCACGAATTCTCATAAAAAATGAGTTAAAAGAATGAGAAGCATCATCTTGATCAACCTTGTCCATAAGCAGCCATTACAACAAGGATAAAACTTTATAGAAATGATAGGACTATCCTATCAAGCTAAACTTTAAGCAGAAATAATTGCTCAACTTCTGGCCGTTGACAACAGCATTAAAAATTATAAAAGCCCTTGATAATCTGCTACAGCTCCTTTTCATCAGAAGTAGTGGACCAAAGTCCCCCTTTTTTTTTTAATGGTCATGAGCCCTTCATGGCGCTTATAATTCACCACTTCATATACAAATTGAACCTTATTTTTCGTAGTGTAGATTTGCGGTGGTTGGGAGATTATGATTCACAAAAACCTACTTATACGAGATTGTGGCGAGTAGCGTAAAGTTTTGTGATTTGCCAATTTCATGTGAAATACAAGGCGGGAAGAGGGGAATGTTAGGAAGATTTACTTTGGACTTAGAGTAAAAAGACCACACTCTACATGGCAAAAGGAATTGATGATTTGCTTTGTCTTGATAGACTTAAATACCTTTTAACCTCTATGATTATATATAAAAAATAAAATTAAACTTGTTACTGTATTGTACTTTGTGTTTTTGTCTAGATTCATATGCTCTTATAGAACCAATCAGAGAGTAGTGCACTAAAGTACAAAATGTCTTACAATTAACAACCGTAAAGCAAGAAGAGACAATTCAAAATATTACACAAATAAGTTATAATAATAATAATAATAACTAATAATAAATGTTAAAAGGTACGAATGAGAGCAAAAATTAATTTCATTTTAATACTTCAATAGGAATTGGAGTATATAGGAATTGATTACAATGAAGGATGTGTACCTCAGTAGTATAACATATGTTTCTCACTCAAAAGAGATCAAAGTGGAGAGTATATAAATTTAAACTACATTTGATTTAGAATGGGCAAACACAAGAATTAAAATTCAAACGAATTTGAGTTTGTTTGTGTCTCCAATTACGCTACGTCCGCATACACACAAAGCAAGACAAACAACAACAACAAGAACTGCGGAAAGTGTTAAAATAGAATATCAACGAAGAGAGAGAGAGACAGAGAGAAAAATAAAGTGATCTCTTTTTGTTTTTGTTTTTGAATGTCTCAGATCAATAAATAGTTTCGTATTAGTCTAATATTTTTTTTGCCTTTTCATGAATTTGATTTGGCTGAGTCATCAATTGAGTGTTTTGACCGTGTAATGAGCTTATATATGAATAGATGTCTATTAAATCTTCACCTATAATATTATTCTCCAACAGACAGACAAATAGACAAATAGACGGTCAATTTAGGTTTATATTTTATTTTTTATTTTTTTATTTTTTATTTTTTATTATTGTTATATTACATATTATTATAATATTTTTGGTTATAAAACGTATTGCACCCCTCTCAGTCAAACAAACAAAAAAAAAAAAACAGAATCAATCGTTTGTGTAAAAGAGGGCTATGTGTGTGTATGAGTGTGGGGAAGCTTAAGTAAAACTAAAAGACTACCATCATTCACATTTTCATATATGTACGTTATATAGATTCGATCGATTATTAAGAGACTGAAGTATCTTGTACTCACACAAACAAACTCACATGGAGGCTGGGGGGTGTAAGACTTGCTTTTAGGCTTGTTTATTTTTTATTTTTTATTTTTTGATCTATTGTACACTACTTTTGTACATTATTACACAATGTGCACTTTTTAATTACTACTAAACCTGCATAAAACTAAAAACATATATTACATATTACACAAATAAAACTGCATATACCGTATATACATATATATATATATATATATACTACACTATATATATATATTTCATTATTTTCTAAATCACACCATTCATCATTCATTTAGGACTATTTTATCCAATTTAACAAGACCACAGTATACACATATACGTATATACATACACATCAGAAACAAACAATCATTCAAACAGACAGACAGAAGAGTGTGTGTTTTACTGATAAGAATAAAAAAAAAAAAAAATAAAATAAACCTTATAACCACACACTGCACCACACTACACCACACCACACCACAATTTTTTCTTGATTTTACAACCAATCATCACCAATCACTTCTTCTTCTTCAATATCAAATATCAACATATTGACATATAAGCCTACATAAACCCACAGCTTTCATCTGTCTCTTTGAAACACAAGGCTTTACACACACGCATTATTAGACACAGATATTGACAACAGCGCATACATACATACATACATACATACGCAACCTATTTTCGGCACAGTCTTGTCCTAACAAAACCAGAACCTTTTATTTTCAGCCGTACCACACTAGCAGCAAAAGTTTTACTATCAGTACCATCAAATTATATCTTTATACTCGTTAGGTGGACAGTCAAGTTACAAAGATTTTACGTCATGACAATGCAATACCAGTCCTTATTCGGAAACTATGGCAACAACCCCAGTTTTAACAGACAGCAGCAATTTGATGTTAATGTACCTACGACTGAACCTATGACTAAGGATACCACACGTGTTAATGTTCATGACAATGGAAACTCAGGACATGATTCCTTTGCAAACAATAGTTCTTCACAGGGCCATTCATATGGATTAGACCCAAGCCAAAATACTTCTACAAGTATATTATCGTCGACATCAAACAAACAACCAGCCGTCACCGGTATACCTGACACATTTGAGTTGAATGATGATATGTTTTTCAAAACTAGCTACTATCTAACAAGTCCGTCCAATTTTGATATTGATGACAACGCTCATTTACCACACACATTGGATCACTCTAAGGACTTGGAGGCTGATTTCAAATTGCAATCATCCCATCTTTCTCATCCATCTAGTATAGAGGGCGATTTTCCAAATCAAGATGACTTTCAGGTACAAAAAAGTAGCTTTGGCTTCAACAACAATAGACATCCACATCCACGTCATAACTCAGCACCAAGTTTTATGCAACAGAATCAATTTTCGAATAATATGGAATTGGGATCTGCTATGGCAGATGATTTCCACTATAAGCATAATCACCATGAAGAAGAAGTTACTAGCAATGTATCAACAAACTCTTTGAATCAATATTTTGCCACACCACACTCATCAATAAGCTCAGCATCATCCACTACATCAGCAACAAATGTCCTTGCTGCAGGATCAGCAATGGGAACAAAAAATGAAGCTATTGACAACCCTATTAACTCAGAACCCAAAATGTCCTCACAAGAAGAAGAACCCAGCTTTACAACTATTCCCAGCACCCACGCGAGGAAGCATTCAAGCACGATCCCAATTGATCAATTGACATTATTAACTTTGCAATCTTCACGTAAGAATCTGCAGCTGAGCTCATCTAGAAAAAGATCACTGGCTGCCATGGACCAAATTCAACCACAATTACCATGGCTGCCCCAAACTGATTTCAATCAACAATTGAAAGCTGAATACCCTTCACCTTTTTCTACAGACCCATCTGCAGGTTTGGTCAATTTAGATGCAAATACAATTGCCCTTTCTGCGGCTACAGCAGCAGCTGTGTGTGCTGACTCGGTTACGGATTTCAGCAAGCAATTCACAGGATTTGACAACCAGGGTTACACAGATCATCAACAGCAACAGGCAACGATCAATCCGCGTCAGTTGCTCACTACCAAACTTACCACATCTTTCAGTTCCCCTAGTTTGTCATCGATGTTTGGAATGAAAAGGAATGGGTCTCACTATCCGCAACAGCACAACAACAACATAACGCCACTGGAATTAAAATTACAAGAGTTGCCTATGTCAGCGAATGGTTTACAAACCACGTTGCAAGTTGAACAATCTGGACCTCCAAAGTTTCATAACAGAAGCATGTCTGCGTCGTATGTTGACTTTAAATTGAATGAAGACACGTATAGATCTGATGATCAAAATGGGGTTGATCTTGTGGGGTTAGACTTGGATATCCCAGGATTGTTCAAAGGAGTAAACACAAATAGAAGTAATGGTGCATCGAATGGGGGTATTGGAAAGAATAGGTCTTACTCACATACGACTAGAATGCATAGCAGCCGGAACAACACAAGAAGGAATTCATGGCAAACATCGTCAAAAGCGAAACAATATGCTGGAACCTCTCTTCAACAACAAAGTCATTTTGCTCGTGCAGTGTCGCAACAATTGGATGAGTTGAAAGAACAACAACAGAGTGAAGAGGCATTACAGCAATTACAGTACACTGAAGAAGCTGCGTCAATGCAACTTTCACCAACTACAATACCAGCATCGTACTTTGAGATCAAGGAGTGGGATGAACTGACTTCCGCTAAAGCAAGCCTGCCAAAGAAAAAAAGGAGAAAGAGTTCCGTATCCAAATCAACCACTCAAGCACATCAACCGATTCAAGAGCAAGTGGATAAGGAGATTGAGGATAGTCAACAACAAGGCTTTTTCAGTTTAAAGTCTGTCTCAAAGTCAACATCTCCTACCAAAGGTAACCAAGTGGATGCAAAAAGTGCGGGCAATTCAAATGTAACCAAATTGAACAAGAAAGGCCCCGTCAAGAATAACGATAGTGACATGTCATCAAACATGCAAGAGCTTGATACGAAAGATCTCCTTTCAGCACCAGTTGTGCAAAATGAAAATGGATGCTTTCCTTGTTCTCAATGTGACAAACAGTTTAAGCGTACCGAACATCTCAAGCGTCATATAAGATCTGTGCATTCAAACATCAGGCCATACCATTGTCAATATTGTGAACGCAAGTTTTCACGACTGGATAATTTGGCACAACATATAAAGACACATTACAGACTTGACGGATCAGGCAATACCAATCTCGTGTATGGAGATACGAGTGTTCATAGCAGAAGGGAAAGAAAGAAAAAGAAGAAACTGGGTACGACATGAGAAAGTGGGATTAACTTGGCACAATTAATACACGGGATCTTGAGCGGGCTCAATATAATCTATGTTGCTAGATTCACCACAAAGCCACTGGATGGCATTTTGCTAGTGCTTTGAACTTTTCATTTCTAATGATGAGCAATAATGGGCTCACAATATTCACATTCCTGTATAGCTTTTATACTTTTGTTCTATTACAGGGGAAATATAGATGCAGCGACATTGAACTCCAATTGCAAGTAGTTGTAGGAAAAGAGAGAAAGAGTATTGAAAGTAGGAGTAAAGTGGAGCGCGCAAAGAGGTCGGATGAGAGATGCAACTGTATTCTGATGTCACATTAAGCAATGACAATATAACATATCAACAGCAAAAACTTAAGCAGCAAAGTGTAAGCAGTAAAGTGTAAGCAGCAAATTGTAAGCAGCAAATTGTAGGCAGCAAATTGTGAGCAGCAACAAAAGGTTCTTAACTGGCGGAACCACAATGACCAGTATAGATCCTTTAAGAACTCAACAAAGGTTTTCTTTTTTTTTTGGGGGGATTTTAACTTTTTGAAATTTTTTTAAGGATTTTTGACGAGTCTCATCCAACGACCAACAGCCAACCACAACCGAATGTCCGTGGAATCATCTCAAATTTTATAACAGTAATGATAACAATGATGATATATAATATCAACAACAACCAAATATGCAAGAACCACAAAAAGCAGGGGATTTGCTTTTGAGGATATTTGACGAGTTTCATCCAACAAACATCAGCCAACCACAACCGAATGTCCATGGAATCATCTCAAAAGTTTATGACAGTAATGATAAATGTCATTAACAACAACCAAGTGTTAAGTAAGATAAAGCAGGTTTTTTTTTTTTTTGTTCTTTTTTTAATTTTTAATTTTTAATTTTTTTTTTATTTTTATTCTTTTTTTATTACCCTGATAATTAACAATAAGCAGCAGCAGCACCAAAAGTAGTAACAGTGTCAGTAAAAGCAGCAGTAGTAGCAGTAAAAGCAGTAACAGCAGCAGTAACAGTAACAACAATAACACCAGTAACAGTAACAGCAGTAACAGCAGTAACAGCAGTAACAACAGTAACATAAGATCAACAGGTTGGTTGTCTTTCAAACTTCAAGTTCATCAGTTTCTAGAATCTTACAATATCAATCTCTTTTCAATGATGTGTAGGTTCAAATTCAGATGCATTTCAGCACATGCATATCACCATACTGAACCCAATATCAACTTCATATTCCTCTCCTCTTTCATTATCGATACTTCATTTTTGACATTTTTATTTTTCAGACTTCATCTTCCTGGTCCAACTTCAGCTTCACCTTTGTTTTATGACGGCAAAATTATGTCCTTATTCACTTGGAACAAAATGGCAACAACAGGGACGGAAAATAGGGATCGGGTTTCCATCTCATAAACAAACAAAACTATTGGTCGTGTCAAAGAGAATGTGTGTATGTGTATGTTGTGTATATGGGGTAGACTCCCTTCACGCAATGTACCGAGTACAGAAGGTTTCCGGGTCGTCAAAGTCTCTCATTCACTGTGACCAATTTATGTTCATAAGTTATGACTTACTTTCTTCATAATAAGTCTTCAATGTGTATACCAAATGTCTGTCGTTGTAGAAATCGTAGACAAAATCAAAAAGTTCAGTTTCAGTATCAACGTTATTCATGGATAGGTATTGCCTTTTCTTTCCCATCAAAATCCTTATTTTTTCAGAATTGAATTTAACTCATCTGGTTGTTTATCTACCACCTCCTATATTTCTGGTTTCGGAGGTAAGCAATCTAACATTGTAAACTTCTCAAAGCGATCATAGTCCTTCATTTCAAGACGAACAGTTGCTTCAAGTAACTTTTTCACTTCTGATTCTGTAATCAGTATCATATGTTCTAACTTTTCAATGACTTCTGCATCAAATTCAGTAGCATCAACCGCCAATTGAAATGCTTTGGCAAGTGAGTTCAAAAATCTTGTTACCGAGTTGGTAATCTTTCCAGCTAACAGCAATAGCTGCTTCATCTTTTTCGTCAGCACCATCTTCTTCCAATCCGGAGTTTGCAACAAGTGTATTGTGAGATAATACAAGCTGAAAGTTCTTTTGTATAGATCGGACTCTAATGTCCGTTTTAAAACAGCTTCTTGAGAAGTGTCCATGTCTAGTAAATGTTGGTAGACGGTCCTTGCAAAAGCTGTGAGTTGTGTCTCGCAACGAGTCTTGTAGCTTTTGTTAATCTTCCCCTTTTCGGTGAGGAGGAATTCCAACCTTACAAAGGTAGGTTTGTGATCCCCTGGAAGTTGTCCTTGCCAGTCTGATGTCAACAATGGTAAGACCATTTCCGAGAAGATTGTGTTGAAGTTTTCCTCTCTCAAGTCTAGTAATATCAGCAAACCATGAATATAAGGAAGATCGTCATCTTGGACAATCACTGGCCCCTCTATGTCGTTTGGTTTGATGGCTGACTCTTCTTTGACGTTTAAATTAGTGACTGGCTCTTCTTTGACGTTTAAAGTAGTGACTGACTCTCCTTTGACATTGGAATCAATAGCAATTCCACCACCACTGACGATCACTTTAGGATTCGAGTTTACAGCAATTGCGCTCGCAACCTCTTGAGTCTCTTCATTGACTTCTTCCTTCCCATTGACTTGGATTCTTTCTCTCACCTGAGTCCAGAATAAACTGCTAGTTGGAACCAAGAGTATGAACGTCATTTCTCTTTCAAGAGATCTTTTGGTTGTCCGGTAGAAAATCCGAACTTCGACAGTTAAAAGTTCCTTGAATTTGGTGCAGTCAAAAACATTCATGGACAGAGTACTTTCAATTCCTACTGATTTGGCATTTGATACTGCCTTTTTAGCTAATTGAACCGTAGCATGAATATTGAAAGGCGAAATCGCCTCATTTAACAAAGCAGCATAAGCTTGTTTGCAATTGTCTTTGTGGTTGTGGTTGTAGTTGCGGTTTTGATTTTGGTTGTGGTTGTGGTTGTGGTTGTGGTTGTAGTTGTAGTTGTAGTTGTAGTTGTAGTTGTAGTTGTAGTTGTAGTTGTGGTTGTAGTTGTAGTTGTAGTTGTAGTTGTAGTTGTAGTTGTAGTTGTAGTTGTAGTTGTAGTTGTAGTTGTAGTTGTAGTTGTAGTTGTAGTTGTAATCATGATTGATTGATTCACGAATTACTCGCATTTTATTGTTGAAGTCTTTAATCGCATTTTTTATATACAAAAGTGATGTTCCGCTTGTGATCAACTTTCCCTGGTTGTTCCAAATGGGCCATTTTTTAACTTCTGACTCAGTAATGGGATGGTTGATGCAATGGTTGTCTCTGTTGATGATTTGGTTGTAAAGGTTGATAAGTTGAGTTGGTTGAGCTTGAGACAACTCGTAGTGTTTCTCAAAACACATCTTAATAAACGAAACTTCTGGGACTGTTTACTTTAGATTGTATACGTAATGCGGTTGAAAGTAGGCTTCAATGGGGAAAGGGTTGTGTGGTGAAGAAAGAAGAAAAGTGTTGCCAAAATGGAAAATCCACAAAAGTTGGTTGTCTCTCTTTTATAGAATACCCGCCAAAAGACATAAAAAACAGATGCAGCAATTGTTATATTGGGAGCTCTTAAAAAATCAACATATCGAGAATAGTGCCTCTTATCCACGAACAAGGATGGACCTTCACATGCAACCTTCCTTCTCGACGTTTGAGTGAATTATCACGTACATGCAATTGAGGACCCTTCTGATGTCCCACTTTTCTCCTATAGATATCCACAGTATAGAAAGTTGTCCTGCCAAAGATATCGGACATCCCCTCCACGAGTACTTCTCTCTTGATGGTTACTACTCAACTCTGCACAGATACACTACTAGTATCCAGAACAATTACTTCAGTTCTGCTTATGAAGATAATAGACCAAAGTCACCTGCTTTGTCATTCTGATAAGCCAGTAACTACCCAAGCCATGAATTCATCGGACGTAGTGTAGCCGCTGCCGCAGTCAATAACTCTCACCATGAGAGCTGATGTGTCGCTGATTTCTTCCACTAATAACTGTCTCTCTTTTTTAACATATCCCTTGACAACGTAAATTTCTCGTAACTTCCTCGAATCAGTACTTCTAGGTCTGTGCATAGTACTCCAAAAGATTTTCCATTTTATAAAATGAGATTCTCTAGAAGCATCAAGATTCAATGTTTCGACCCAAAGGAGTTGCAAGTCAGTGATTGAATTTGTGAGATAGCAACGTACAAACAATCCATGTGCTTTATGAAGCTCCAAAATACGAGCAAATGGAGTGAAAAGCTCAAAATAAAGACTGTGAATTAGCCTTTGAATAGACGTTCGAAGGCATTGATGAAAGTATTTGGTCCCGTCCAGGCATACTATCTTACTCCTAGCGCAGAATACTTCAAGTTTCTGAAATCCAACCATAACTTCAATACACGGAACTTTCCAACTCAACTCCGCTGTGATGAACCCAAATTCAAGCGGCAACAACCAAATTGTCAACACCCAGGGGTGCTCTTTCCTTGAGCTTGCCAACGTTTCAATTGTAATTAAGCTCATAGCACCTTGGTATCACATTTCCTTCTGACACGCATCATATTTTGCTGTAATTTCGAGTGGTTTTTATCAGCAAATGCCAACCAGCGCCTTAGGCAAGTACAAGTTTATTCTTAACGAAGGCATAAATTAGTAGCGCAGTGCAAACTCTTTTCTCGATGGTGAGTGAGTGACTCCTTATCTAGAATGCACAGATTTCATTTTAATGTATCACAAGCTGTGTAGGTGTGAAATGTGAAGTGTTTGTCCTTACGAAATTGCAAAAATGAGTCGACGATAAAATTTAGCGCAGGCGCCTATTTGAATTTTTGCAAAGGTGTCGCAAAACAATAGGCAATAATACACGACCACATAATGTACTTATCAGCCGCACACTATAAAACGGTGTCTGCCACGACACTGTTGATTCCATTGATGTACAGTGATCTAATAGAATACATCATCTGAAAGATGCTTTTTGAAGCAAAACGAGCTCAATTTCTTTTCGAATTGATAAATGCAAATATAGATACAACAAACAAAAACGACAGCAGCATCAACACCATCAGAACAGTACACGGATAAACGAACACAGAATACCGAGTAGGTTAAAGACGAACACTCATTGTTCTCGGAACAATAGTCAAGAATCATTCCGCTTCTTCACTTGGGCCATCTTCACTCGAATCAGGACTTGTAAATGATTGCTTGATAGTACTGCACTTGATTGTTCCTCTTTATCTTCTTCTCTTGTACTTTTTCATCACCAGGTTAGTAGAGGTTCAGCCTTACAACAGAGTATGAGATGTATATATAAAAACCAACTTGTGGTTACAAATAAAATTAAACAAAATACAACTTATATAGCTTCAAACTTTTCACCACTTTCCTTCCAGCTGTGAAATTCATCATTGGCTCCGAATACTAGTTGGCCAGACTAGCATCATCACACAACTCCGAATACACAGAGGCTTTCAGTGGTTTCAACCCTTTTTCATCCTTCATCCAACGGAACCAGGTCTTTCAAAATGTCTGCCAAATCTTGGCTCTCCATTAGCCATCAACCAAAAATCAAACACATCATTTGGATTAGTAGGTGGTGGGGCTATTCTTGGTGGCTCTTTCGAAGGTTTTAAGATAGACTTTAACTCTGGGGTTCTCTTTGACTTTGACTTTGAGGTCCTCTTTAACTTCAACTTCATCAGGAGCTTTTTAAACTTAGTGAAACGAGACTTTGGTCTCCTTTGCAAGTCACCCTCATAAAAACATTCATCAGACGTTCCCATTATTAACCCACGCCTATCCTCATTAGCTCCATCTTTAACTTTTCTCTCCTGAGTGAAGTTGTTGAAGGTCACTCGGCGTCTCAACAATGCTTCTTCGGACATGGGTGAAGGGTCAGTACTTGAATATAAGACCTCTTGAAGTGGTAAGGAAAAGAACCCCCCTGGATGATGAATGATGGGTATGTGATCAGGAACATAGCTGCCAGGGACCATTCTAGTATCCACCTTACCAACAAAACAACGTCTTGTTGCATCAACAAAGTAACCGAAGTTGTCGTTCTCCGGACATGGGAAACGATAAAAGACTCCACTCCTTTGTGTTTCGTCGGTGGAATTTGACTCAGTAGGGGCGTCCTCACTCAACTCTGTAGCTGTAACCTCTTCTTCTGGTAATTGTTGTACAATAGTATGTTCTTCGTCCAACGTGACAGAAGGTTCAACTTCTTCCTCTTCAGTCAAAGCAGCATCCCCTTCAGCTTCTCGTAAGAAATTAACAAAGTCAAACAACGACTCAAATTGATTGTCATCAAGGGCTCGTTTAGGTCTAATTTCTGGGACACCGCAAATGTCCTCTATTAAACCAGTTCGGCTTAATACTGCGTTATCAACAGTATTCGCATGATGATCAGACTTGTTTGAGTATATTTTGTGATGGTAGTTGTATCAGTAATTTCTTCTCCGTTGGTGGTATTTGTCTTTATGGAAACTTCTTGGTAGGTTGGTGGATTGTTGTTGGCAGTGGAATCTTCTTTGATATGGGTAATCAGCTCTAAATCTAACTGATCCTCTTCCATCTCTGATGAAACTGATGAGTCGGTGGCAATGATGGGGGACTCTTCAGTGGATGATGATTCTTCGGTGGACGATTCAGTTGGTTCAATTTTAGGCTCATCATTAGTTGAATTTTGGAAGTTGACTGGTGATGTCAACATGAAATCACTGTTTGGGTTGTAGTTGGGAACGATTTGGGTTAAATCAATATTTTGCAACTTAAAGATTTGTTTAAATTGCTCGGGTGTAATATAATTAATACTTGAAGTCATTTTTAGGTGTAAAACTTTATAATAATGGAATGTATTTAGAAAGATAAGTGGTGGAATGGATACAATTATTTCTTGCAAATTGAAGGGTATTTATATGATTTTTGGGAATAACAAAATTGTTGCAAACTTGAATTAATCACGTGCCAAACGTCGTGTAACTGTGAACAATTCACCCATACCAAAGACACTAATCTTCAAAGGTATCGTGTGGAACCATCATCGATGAAGAGTCTCAGGTCACTCCAAGGACTTCATAATGTAGTAGTGCCCCTCTGACCCGACGATAGAAACCATCCCACGCTTTTTTCTTCTTTCTTGTTGGCAACTCCTTGACCCTTGCGCCCTGTTACTTTAGCGAGTCCAGACCTTGGTTCCATTTCCTAGTTTATTTGATATCCGTTGTCAAGAGGCGGTTGTCAAGTTGGATGATTTGCATGACCACATTCTATTTATCTCTCATTTCAAAGTGTAATGTTAGTCTTATTGTTGCCTAAACTGAAATGAATTATAGATTTGAAATTGGCATGCTTTATATACGAATGGAATTTGAATTTGCATGACCACATTTTCTACGCTTTCCTCTTTTTCAAGGAAACTACAAGAGATCATAGTTTTGTTTATCACTACAAGCAACCCTCCCTTTAAGGAAATTATAATTCTCGTAAATATGAATCAACACACAAAAACAATTCTTATTTGCCGAATTTGGGTTTTATCTCGGAGAACACCAAGCTCAGACCCTCCACTGATATACAGCAGATAGTAAAAGCAAGTTATACCTGTTATCATCTTTACTATGGGGAGAAGCATGCATAAGTAGGTTTCAAAGAGAAAGCCGCACGGATACCTTCCTAAAAAGGCAACAACAATGAGATCACCAATGAGAGAGAAAAGAAAAAATCTTTACTTACTATACTCACCTCTAATCTTCACAAGAAGCCTATATATACACACACAGACACATATACATATAGAAAAACAATGGTTTCAGCACACAACAACCCATGGGCCAAAAGAGACGCATGGAGGTATGAGGGACAATTTAGTAGGTTGAACAGGTTTAGAAATGCATTTCCAGGGTTGGGTATTGCCATAGTTGCATTCACTGCCTACGTGGGGTTTGAGAATTTGGTGTTGAACAAGGGTAAAGAAGAACACGGACATGAACACGAAGAACATCATTAGATGATTTGGTGCCGTGCTTTCGTTTTTGAATTTTGAGACTAGATGGAAAGGAGAGTGGAAGATTATGATAGAACGAGGAAAATGAATGCCTTTAGCCAGTTTGAAATGAAACTGCTTTCTAGGTGAAGTCCAAAGATGGATGAAGCATTTATAAAAGGGGAGCTTATTTACTGTGCAGAAAGACAATACAAAAGGGATTATATTTATTACATTAGAATTCTATTGACTAAGCACTATCTCTTGTTTATTTACATGAACGTCTCTACATACACTCACTTACGATTTTTCCCCATTAACTCTTTTGATCTCATCAGAAACGTCGTTGTTAACCAGCAATAAACTTTCAAACAATGATGTCCTCGACTTCTCTTCTTCAACCAAAGACCCACTTGGTGCTTGGGACCTATTAGCATTTGCCTCCAAAACACACGTTTGTTCAGCGGCCAATTTGACCCAGTCATCAATATATTTCTGCTCAGTTGTCAAGTTCCAATCAATATTGGTCGATTCGTAAACGGCACCATACATAGTACTTTCTTCCTTGGCAATATGGCTTTCCATTTCTTCTGCCATACGTAAGCGATAGAATTCAAACCTTGCTGAGTCATAAGCTTCGAATATGTCCTTCACCTTATCATCATTTTGCAAAAGGTACATGGCTCGTTGAATAACCGACTCTCCGTCCAAGGGTTTATGCAATTGCAACATGTGACTCCAATCGCACTTTTTCAGTATCTCGTCACCATTATTTTCAATCAAGTTTTTTGGTCTTGATAATTCCCAAGGATGTTGCAAGTAGAAATAGTTTCTCAATTCATCCTCAAGAAATTTCAATTTTGGTATACGATGGATTTGATTGTTTTTGTTGGCAACTTCATTAGAGGTTGGACGTGTTTTGAAAATCTGTGTTTTTTGTAAAGGCTGGTCTTTTGGTTTAAGGAGATCATTTCTAGGGTCAGTTGAGTTGGCTTCGTGAATGTATGGTTTCTTTACAAGGTTGTGCTTTGGTGGGTATTTAGCGACAATATCGAACCACACAGGCTTTTGCTTAATCACCCCTGATTGCAAATATGCTGATGTTCGTGCTAGGACATTTGCTACCTCAGTTTGAAGTTTCATCGTGGGAGGGAGGTTATGGGTAATGGACTTGTCAGTTGAGCTGAAAATCAAGAACTTTAAAAAAAATTTTTTTTCTTTTTCATGCTGCTGCAGCCTTGAAAATAGAAGGTAACATATACACTTTGGTGATAAAAATGATATGAACTTAATAAAACAAGCGAAGGCTAAGAACATATTTCTATTAGAAAAACCGATCAATACATTTATACGACGGGTGGGCTTGGAGCAATCGAAAAATGCGGGGCCATTATTGAAATGTATTGACTTGTTGATTAATCAGTATCAGTCAACATTGATGAGGAAGTACAACGTCGAGTCCACTGAGGATCAGTATGAACTAAAGCAAAGAATTTGGGATAAAGTAAAACTACGGAGAACTGATGAAGATCCCGCTTTGTTGAAACGAATGACATTAAAGCCCAGTGACATACTATACACCAAACAATACAACAACTTCATAAAAGAATTGTACCCTACAAATGACGAGCCGTTTCTGTCAAAATTTGCACCTTTCGACTTGAAGTATACTGCTACAAAGTATCGCAGTATCAACCACGAGCGCATTTTCAAAAGATACTCAGACCTACCAAAGCCAGCACCGCTATTTCTTCCTCCACCCATTTTGCAAACCTTTATTAAGAGGTATATTTTGACACAGAAACACTTTGCAAACAGGAATGTCCTCGAAGGATGCTTTCTTCGTGGAGATACAAATGGCTTATCCAATGCACTACGTAATGAGAATGCACGAAGACAAGAGTACCGCAATCTGTGCCAATCCATTTTAAATGATTTGAAGCAAGCTGGGTTGGAGCTTACAGAACAAGAGCAGGTGAGAATGATTTATTTGTCTTATTTCAAGGACAGGCATGACATAACAGCTTTTGTTGGAACTGACCAAGAGCTAGGCTACAGAAGCTTCACTTTCGAAGAATACAAACTGCTTTTAGATACTTTCGGCATTCGGAGAGATCTTTTAGGAGTGCTGCTTTTCCTAGCAACGAGGCATAATCAATTCGACATTATATGTGACATCTTACCCAAGGTAGGATTAGGGAGTATAATTGGTGTCGAAAATACAAACTACTTGAAACTAACTGATATATCGCTCATCAACTTGCTCGGATATTTTCATACATTTATTAACAGACCACAGTATATTCAATATCTTGCCAATACAATTGATGAAATGAACCAAATTCCAGTGATTACTAATGAAATTGTTGATAGTTTGATTAAAGTCTTGACGGACTTGGAGTTAGTCAAACATGCTGAAATATTGTTTGAAACAGCCTACTTCCAAAGTGATTCCAGTGACAGAGATGAAGAAGTCCTCACTGAATGGCGTTACATATACACCAAATTAAAGGTAGCGACCGGAGATAAATCAGTGTTTTACAAGCTATCACCAAATCATCTTTCTTTTTCAACCTTATTTCAAGGATATTGCCGCAGCGGGTCTTTTGATAAAATTCAACAGTTGATGCATGTAATGGATAATTTAACGAACCAGAAAATGAGCACCAAGATGTACTTCGTGATACTTAAAGGGTTTTTAACTAGGAGTGATTGGAATATAGACAACTTACAATTCATTTTGACGAGAATGTTGAATGAGCTAGACTCGAATAAAGATAATGACGATCTCAACAGCCTCAGAGTGTTGTCCAGCTACTCAAACAATACCATTTTCCTGGATCAATGGGTTGATGAAGGGGCCGTTAGTGACTCTCCACTCAGATTGAGCAATTTGCTTTTGGAGTGCATATTTATGGCATGCACAGAACGCTTGCACCAAAGTGGTGAGACAGGCAAATTGAATGCAATACATAGAATTAGAAGTCGACGGGAAAAGATGGTCGAGCCCAAAAAGCTAGGCCCTTTTGAAGCAGAAAGACTTTCATTTATCAATAAAGCTGTGTTGATGGAAATTGCAACCACAATCGCTTAGCGTCTGCAAACCGGTACGTATATAGAAGTAAATATTTTATTAAACAAAAGAAGCACAAATTAAACCATTCCATTTTCGGATCTATTATTAAACAAGCAATTGCGTGGGGTAGACACGAAACTTTCAAACACCAATAAAACTCCCAACAACAAAGTTACGATACCCATTAGTAATGTTGAATTCATTTCCGCGAAAGTGATCATCACGATAATGATGCCAATCGGTAATCTCCAAAACACTCGAAGTTTCTGAGGTAGTAGGAAGAGGTTTGGCGGATCCCGACTTTTTTCCACTATCCCCAAAACAAACATACTCACTAATGCAACTGCAATTCCTCCAGTGTAAAAAAATGCCAACGCATACATGTTTTTCTCAGATTCCTCACCCTCACCTTCGGCTCTTGCTTCTAGGTGTTGACTCTTTTTAGTGCTCAGGTTATCGGTGGCACATAAATCACCCCCTGCATCAGCTGACAAAACTAATGCCGCAACTAATGGTATATGCGCATAGATCCAAATGATTGCCGTGGTACCGCTATTTCTCAATGGATGGATTGCCTTGTGGGATGTTCCACCGTATTGGTAAAGCCAAAATAGGATATAAGCGTCGGCCAATAGGAAAATACCCCTGGCGTACTTTGCACTAAATCCTACCCCTAGAGATCCAGTAGCGACGACTTTGTATAAATATTCACCAATTGCAATCGTAACAAAAACAGAGAGTCTCTCCACTTCGTGTTCAATGTTTAAAGCAGTGGACATTGTAAGTTTCAACACTCTCTTAATCCATGGGTGGTAACAAACTGAAAAACACACCTGCTCTAAGAAGAGGAAAATAAACGCAAGGGCAATCTTCACTCTGGTGGATACAAATATAACCGAAATCCAGCACATCGAAGTTACAAAAATAGTAGCGGCGTATATTCTTTGTTGTGTTTGGTGTTCTGGGATAAAAAAGGAATAGATAACCAAGGAGGCCGCCAATGACAAACGACATAGAATGTAGGAGACAACAGGTAAAGCAGCTTTGCTATAACTTTCGGTGATATCGTAATGACTGTTGATGTATAAAGTAAGCAAGCAAAGAATCCAAAAAATATACACCTTTTGCGATAAGTCCTCGTTATAGTAGTAGTTGGTGAAATCTTTAATGTCTGCCCAGACCACCCACAATGGTAAAAAGAATAGAACGTACTTTAGCAATGCCAATCCACTAGCATTTTCGCTTGCTTCGCCAGCTAAATTGGCTATCAATCCAACATAGATTAAATCCAAAAACAATTCAGTCTTTGAACTTCCTCTCTCTCCTTTGGTACGGAACAATACTCCGTCTTTAAAGTAATTCAACGCATGAGGTCTCATAAACCAAAATCTCTCCCTTGGTGGTTTTATGTACTGAAAATTTATATCACCAAATCTTCGAATAAACTCGTCTTCTTCTTCGCTATCGGTTAGTTCTTGTTCAACATCGGGGAGCTGATCTTGAGAGTTTTGGAACGATCTATGTGATTGGATTGGAGATTCAGTTTGAATATCATCTTGTATTGTTGAGTTTGTACAGGGGCGAGTCTTGCTACTATCAGGTGAATGCTTGTTCAAAGACATTATGGATACTTTGGTGTTGAATACCTTGTCTGAATTGAAAAATGGTTTTCATAGATCTTTCCTAGCTCATTGGAAACTAAAAGAATTATCCTTTCATCGATACTTGCTTTTGAAACGCAAAGTTGCTTAGATAATCTGCCATATTGTTCTTGTTAAGTACGGGGGCTAAATTTCATCTGAAATTTTGTCGGCTGCGAAAGTTTCCCTTTTGGGAATTATACCAACTATGGCAAAGATGATACGCCTTCAGAAAAAACTACAAGTCGGCTATCAGAGTGTGAGATTAATAAGCGAGTGAAACGGCGTTCATTGTTTACAATAAGTGGTATATCGAATATAGAGCATAGTTGACTCCATTAGTCGTAAACGCTTCCTTTGGTAAAAGATAAAACTGAAAACGATAACCTTCTTTACAAATCACCATTTCGTGAGCTACATTAAAGGCAATTTTGAACTTCCTTCCTCTTTTTTTGCCATCGCTATCTCATTTTGATATGCTTGTACGCGGTTTTTGTGCTTACCAACACAACAGTGACAAAGTATAAATACTTGTTCTCACCACCTAAGAACTTTAGCCATTCGCCTTTTTTTTTGTGCTTTCTCTCAATAGCATTCGGATTCTTATACAGTTGAAAGAGTCCACTCCAACGTTGTTCCTCAAGGTATCCCTATTCCTCTTAGCTACCTCCCACTTGACTTTTTTGTTTTCATAACTCACCCTATTTCATTTAATGAGATCATTACCGCCACCGAGAATTACCAGAGCAAGAAGATGGAAACGAATCAAACGGGCATTGAAAAACTTGGCCACCAAGGGATACATTTCTGACTATGGAGTTTTCCACAGAAAATCACTTTACTCACGTCATTTCTATGCAATTACCAGGGTCCATAAACTGCCATTTTTGGCGAGGATGAAAAAGAGAAGAACCGATTTGCAAGTATTTCAAACTGCAAATTCTAGCTTGAGACTTGTTAAGCATTTCAGCAAATTTGTGACAAGGTTCTCTATACCTGGCTTGAAAGAGGATATTTTTCGTTCACGAGGAGGGAAGATGAGTTTATCTTTGAAGATGTGATCTTGTGTGGTTGTTTAATGAATGTAATTAAGTTTTACTTACTCTGCGCTTCCATTTCTTTCACACCCATTGTCTTCTGTCTTCTGTTCTTTTTTTAATTTTTTTTTTTTTTACCTGATGAGCATCTCCATCTCAGAATTTATCACACCCTCCACTAGACACTAGAGTTCCCCATGTCAGACAAGAACCAGATAAAGATCAAATTCATCACCAGTGAAGAGGATGATACCTTAAGAGTTGAGGAGACTCCATTGTTTGTACCCATCTCATTGAAAAGATTTGGATTGTCTGAAATTGTCAATCATTTACTCGGAAACTACAAGCAAGATTCGGACGAAGAGGATCATAAACCCGTACCTTTCAACTTTCTTATCAATGGAGAGCTTTTACGCACATCAATAGAGGACTATCTTGTGAGGAATGGTCTATCCAGTGAAGCATTCTTAACAATAGAGTACACTAGGGCTATATTACCACCAAGCTTTCAAGCCTCATTCAACAATGAAGACTGGATCTCATCTATAGATTCAATAAATAAAACTTCGAGTGCTGTTTTAGACTCACAATTGCAGATAAACGAGTCAAAGATTTTGAGTGGGTCTTACGATGGTGTGGTACGAACTTATAACATGTCAGGAAAAGTTGAGAAGCAATATGTTGGTCATTCTGCTCCAATAAAGGCAGTCAAATGGATTTCGCCAACTAGAATTGTATCCTGTGGTAACGATAGACAAGTAAGATTATGGAAAACCGCATATGAGGGCGTTGTTGATCAAAATGAGGAAAACGAAGACGAAGACATTGAAGATGGAAAGACTTTGGCAATCTTGGAAGGTCATAAAGCACCCGTGGTTGACTTGTCTGTAAGCCATAAGGCAAAAAGGATCTTGAGTGCAGGGTATGATAATTCTATTGGATTCTGGTCCACAAACTATAAAGAAATGACAAAGATTGAAGTTCCTGAGTACGATTCAAATGTTGTCTCTACCTCGTCAAAAAAGAGAAGGAAAATGGCATTACAAGATTCAACAATTAGACGTCGCTCTCCGTTGAGCATGATGAGTGGTCACACTGAGCCTGTAGAAGGTGTTATTTTTGATGCACATGATGCCACTGTTGGATATTCAGTTTCACAAGATCACACTATTAAAACATGGGATTTGGTCACCTCTCGATGTGTTGATACAAGAACAACAGGCTTTTCGCTATTATCTGTTTTACAATTACCGCAAGTAAACTTGATAGCTTCGGGTTCATCAGCTCGTCACATCAATTTACACGACCCAAGGATATCAAATAGTGCGGAGGTTATCAATGCAAAGTTGGTTGGCCACACAAACTTTGTTGTTGCATTGAGTGCCTCACCCCACAACGCAAATATGTTTGCTTCTAGTTCTCATGATGGAACTGTTAAAGTTTGGGATGTTAGGGCTGACAAGTCTCTCTATACAATAACTAGGGAAGATGGAACAACGAAAAAGAAAATATTCGATGTGTGTTGGGATAATGAGATTGGAATTATAAGCGGCGGTGAAGATAAAAAGATTCAAATAAATAAAGGAACGGATATTGCCAATTAAAATGTATCTATATATTCTACAGTTTGTTTTCCTTTCTGGATGCTGTAAATAGATTCAATCCATAATAGCCTTGCCACATACTCTCCTTGTCTGTAAGATAACCGACTAATCCTGTTTGATTACCGATTGACGATGGATTCCACACTGTGTAAACGTTCTGCTGATCGACCCACCCCAAAGCCTTTCGAACATCTTTCAATTCGTCTGCATTGAATTCCACTTGGGCTGCTGATCCATACTTTAATGGCCCAGCATTTATCCAATACCCTCTCTTCACATTTCCCAGAGGCTTTGCTAATTTTTCAATAGTGTCAAGGTACGCAAATAAATTTTCAGCAGTGTCCAAGAAAAATGCAGATACCACAACAACGTTCTTATACTTTTCTTTATTAGGTATTTTAAACTTGGTGAAATCATCATTTACAAAGTGCAAGTTTTTCGGCCTATTGGCGTCACCAATTGGCTCGTATTCAAAAGTTCGAAACTGCGACTCCGTGCTGTAATAATCCGAGTTCGTATGAATATAAGGATAAATAGTGTGCAGTCTCTCTGCCAGCTGCTTGCTGTAGTTGTAACCAACAAACAGGTTCATTAATCCTGAATATTCAACAGCGTAAACAGCGCCATAATCCGATTTACTAAACTCGTGAGCCAATCGACCCAAACCACTTCCAGGAAATACCAACACCGTCTCCTCTTTTTGCTTTGAATCTATTGTCAACTCTAGCTGAGATTCAATATAATCATAGAGGGGCTTCAACTCAGAACTTAACAATCCAGATGTCCAATCACGAGTGTAATGTCCCAATGCTTCAATAACCCTAAAGTTGTTACCACTTGCAATACTGCCCTGCTTGTTTTCAATCACTTCAAAATCCTTCAACGATATGCCATACTCTCCAATTGTAAAATCAGCAACAGCATCAAGAAAGCTTTGGTTTTTTTCAATAGCCTTGTCAATTGACTCAAGCCTTTTCCAATAGCCAACATCTTTTGCTAATGATTGCTGTTTGAATCTCAAATGAGTAAACAACAGTCTTCTCCTTTTATTCACCTCTTGAGCATGAAATTGATAACTCTGCAATGACTTGATAGCCGACAATATTTCAACTTTTTGCTCGTGGTTGAGATTTTGAAATTTTGAATAGTTGGATCCTGCCGAAGTGGGCAACTTTTCCAAGCTCGGAGTTTTGGCTTTCAAGCCTTCCAGAGCCGAATGGGCCAATGATTTAAACAATGAGGTTCTTGACACCATGTTGGAAAAGACAAATGTGGTTATGAGGATGGGTAATTGTGATTTTCGATAAACTAACGATAGCACGTAATAAAGGGAGAAAGATATAATGCAAATGACTGGAATTGAGTCGAATGAGATGGATGGCATTGTGTGGAGTAGCGTTCTTCTAGCGTATGCATATAAGAGTTGTATTATTCCCCTTATTCGATGGAAAAACAATTGGCTGTTGTGGAAAGTCACCCGACAATTCCATTTTCAATCATCCGATTTCACCACAGATTTTTCTTCAAAATTGGTCTTTTGTGGTTCTTTGTTAGCCAATGTCAAATGACTGGTACAACTGTGATGGTGTTGCTGTACTCATGAGTATGTCAACTTTGGTTACTGATCTCTATGAGCACTATAGTTTGTCGGATATCACGATGATGTCACGTGATCATAGGCTTACACTAATCTATCAGCCATAGATATATGTTAAGTACGGTAGGATGAGTAGTAGTGGTTACATAGTAGTTCTATTGAATTCGTACCCTTTACCTTGGTAGCTCTGTGAAACTGTACTGTGCCTACCAGCATCAACCCAATTGTCGTTTACTAAATAGGAAGGTTACATGTGTCTCCATTATGTAACACCAAAAGGGAAAAAAAAAATAGAATTGGTAACTTTACTATAAAAGAGCACCAGAAGTTTGCAACAGATTCTCAGAGCTAGCCATACATCAAATACACCACATCAATGTCAAACTACGACTTCTCAGACGTTGAGCCTGTTAATCTAAATACCAACGAACCGCAACTATGCCAAATTTTGTACGACGAGGAGTACAAGTCAACCATGGGCACTTTATTGGCTCTCATGCAACTAAAAGAGTATTCTCCCCGAGCACTTTACTTGACCGAGTTAGGAATTGAGCAATTGGCATCACACTATACTACGTGGATATACCGCTTTAACATTCTAAGGAATCTTCCAGATACGAATTTTTACGATGAATTGGATTGGTGTGAACAAATTGCGTTGGATAATGAAAAGAATTATCAGATATGGAACTATCGTCAACTAATTATCAATGAAATTTTGAAACAAGAAGAAGCCAATAAGAAAGGAAGCAAGTTTGAACCGCATCGCGAGTTTCCAATATTGGAAGCCATGCTTGATGCTGATCCTAAAAATCACCATGTGTGGTCCTACAGAAAATGGCTTGTTGAAAAGTTTGATTTATACAATGACGAAAAGGAGCGACTGTTTGTAAGTGATGCTATAGATGCTGATCTATTGAATAATAGTGCGTGGAGTCATCGGTTCTTTTTGAATTTTGCTCCAGGTGCATCCTCGAATGAAGAAACGATCAAACAGGAGATATCTTACGTTAAAGAAAAAATAACGCAATGCCCTCAAAATGCTAGTTCATGGAACTACTTGGAAGGCATCTATGACAAATATGATAAGGATGTTTGTGATTTGGAAGAGTTTGCATATGGAATGGTTGATCTTGATACAAAAGAGGTGAAAAGTACTTTCGCATTGGATCTATTGAGTAGAATCTACAAGCAGAAAGGAGATGACGATAAAGCTGCTACTTGTAACCACTTACATGAACGCTTGTTTAACTATTAAAGACAATAAAGAAATCATTTGTATTCTAAAACACTCTCCATCCTTTATATTTCACACAACTCTATTGGAAAAGCAGTGGCCGCCACATTTTCTTTTACCAAAATAATGTAGGTAGACGGTAAGATGAAGGGCAGGAGAAATTTATATTTGCTGTTGGGGATAATACTGTAAATTTCTACTAAAGTTAACAAATTGTATATCTCCATGGGTTACATTGTTTTTGCCTTAAATTTGCCGCAAATTTTCGCATGACTAGACTATGGCGACTTCAGTTTAAAGTTGGCGGGCTTCTTATGAACAGTCACAAAGGTCAACATCACCGACCTCGGCTTCGTTTAGTATAATTTTGGAACCTCCACAGGCGATTAGTCGTTTTGTAGAAACTGGTGAGACACGCAAAGAACTATTGTTGTAACAATACGCTACGAAACAGAAATTGTAGTCACTAGCAAGTGGGATCTACGGAGGTGACTACAAGTCTAAGGCGAACATATACCGAAGTCCGCAAAGGCATCAAGGATAGCTTTTCAGTAAAGGGATATATGAGCGGCCAAATAGTATCGGAACGAATGCGGTACGAGTTTCACTTTCATTCTGTTTTTGTGTCACAACGTGTACATACAGCCGCATAAGTAAAAGTTTCATACCAAGAATTAAAAAAATGAAAACAGGGTTGGTGCATAATCAGAGGGCGGCTTGATAGATAGTGCTAAAAAGTTTAAGGAACCAATCTTTAAGATCTAAAAGCTTTAGAGCTAAAGTTGCAAGGATAACCCTTACATCCTATGTTTCGTTTTGAAATTGGGTTCTTACTAGAGAGACGGGTCCGTTTAATGCTACGGCGTTCGCACTTATCGCAGAATAAGTTCGCATTTGTATCCAAATTTGGAAATTTTAAACCGAGATGACGGACCAGCCGCTCCAAACACAAAACAAGTACGCCCGAGCTTTAACTCCGTATTTTTCTGTTCTTATAGCCCATCACTCTAGGACTTAAACGGGCAACAAGCAAAGGGTTGGCAAGAACTAATTGCTCATTGCGGTGTATCTCCGTGACTACAATAACCACTATATACACGTGGAGTAGTTCTTTTGCTATACGTTTTAAAATCTATTTATAAAAAAAATACTAACTCCGTATTTCGGAATTAAGTTGCATCCGCACTTAAAATAGTAACGGTTTGCGAAACTACAAAAAGCTTTCAATGATGCGGCAATATACATTTTTCTCCGTTTTTGTTACCCTATTCACTTTTCCCATATGGGATCTTATAAATATCACTTGAAAATTCCTCATTCTCTTGATACACACCTGCTAGATAATTGACAACACCAAACAAACTTATAACTATGAGTAAGAAAGAGCTTACATCATCAAGCTCCAGTGTCAAATCAAGCGACTCAAGTGGGGTACCAAAACCCCTCAATGAGGATACCATTCAACAAGAACAATTACCTCGCCAACTACCTGAAGACCTCGAAGAGCAGTCTTCAGTTCATTCTCGACTGGGCCATTTTAAAGAATCTGATGCAGGGGATGGTACTTTACGTGAAGATCAATACATACATGGAACACGCTTGGTTCTTTGTTTTGTTTCCTTATTCCTTTGTTTATTTTTGTTTGCATTGGATCAAACTATTGTTGCTACAATCTTATCCACCGTTGGAAACAAGTTTAATGCATTTGAAAACGTTGGATGGTTGTCATCGGGGTTTTTGTTAACAATGGCTGTTTTTATTCAACCTTATGGTAAATTATCGATCATATTTGGTAGAAAATGGTCCATGGTTGTTGCTGTTGTAATTTTTGAGGCCGGGTCTTTAATGTGTGCATTGGCACCAACTATGAACGTTTTAATTGGTGGTAGAGTCCTTGCTGGTGTCGGAGGAGCTGGTATTCAAGGTTTAACATTTGTTATTGTATCCGAGGTTGTGCCTATGAATAAACGGCCCGTTGGAATGACAATCTTGTCTGTCACATTTGCAGTTGCATCGGTATTGGGTCCTTTGATTGGTGGTGCATTCACTACTCATGTCACTTGGAGATGGTCATTTTATATTAATTTACCAGTCGGTGGGTTTGCATTGGCGGTATTTTTGTACTCCTTCCGTCCTCCATTTCCAAAAGTGGACATTTGGGAAGAATTGAAACAATTTGATTATATCGGAACATTTTTCTTCATATCAGGAAGTGTGATTTTCTTGTTGGCAATAACTTTTGGCTCATCTGATTTCGCATGGGATTCCGGTGCTGTCATATCATGCTTTATAATTGGTCCAATATTATTGATAATCTTTGCTATTTGGAACTTCCGGTTCTCTAAAAATCAAATCATTGGCACCGATGTCATTACCACGCCACAGATTATTGCCTCTGCACTTTCGATATCTGGGGTATTTTCAGCATTTATTGTCACCATGATCTATGCATCTGTCTATTTTCAAGTTATTCGTGATTCAAGCGCAATGGGTGCTGGTTTACATTTGCTCCCTTGTATCATAGCTGTTGTTATATGCTCAATTATTTCAGGAGGAACGATTCAAAAGTTCAGATATGTCAAACCATGGGGAATCTTTTCAGGAATTATGGCCCCTATAGGTGCAGGTTTATTGAGTTTATTGCAGGTTGATTCATCCTTTTCAAAACAAGTTGGCTTGTTGATCGTAATGGGTATTGCTACTGGTGCTCAATTCCAGCCGGCCATAATTTCTGCTCAAATCAAGGCACCAAAAACACCTGGTGGAACTATCATGACAACAATCTTCATCAATGCTTCTAGGTGTTTATCATCTGCAATTGCCGCTACGTTATCTGACGCAGTCTACACATCGAGTTTAAAGAACTACTTTAAAAGTGAAATTCCCAAAGCCAGTCCTCAAATTCAAAAGGCGTTACAATCAATAGACATTTCGAGTATCATGTCATCCAATACCGTTTTGAAAACATTGGATTCTACAACTGAGAGATTCATCAAGGAACAAATGATGAAGTCCATTCAAAACGTGTTTTACATGTGCATTGGTTGGGCTGCTATATCCACTTTAGCATGTCCATTTATTACCAACAAGAGATTACCCAACATGAAGCAAATGGCCAAAAAGGAGGAGAAAAAAGAGGAAATACTTCAAGGAGATGCAAGTGACGCGGAGAAGGAAGCACAATTGAAACAGCTTGATGCCGAGATATCACCGGAAGCTGCTACCAATGAAGAGAAGAAAACAGAGACAAATTAGAATTTTAATGAAATTACAAGGGTTATGTATATAGAACGGGATTAATATAATATAATAAAATCGTGGAAGTAAACACTAGTTTTTTGACACTCTCAAGTAGGTGTTGCCAAATTCGAGAGACTGAGAGTGGATAGAAAGATAGTTGCACCAAGAGAAAGGAGGATAAGAATCAGAATGTAGACATAAAAAGATAAATATAGCATAGAATTGAAATAAAATACTGACGGGCACCACTCCACCATAATATCTTTCCCAACTTTTAATTGACTTTTGAACGTTAAGCAGCATGAAGTAACACTTCGTAATTGAACAACCTCTTCATCTCGTACTTTCAATGGAGCAACCTCTTCAACACCTCTTCTCAAACCGGTTCAAATTTCAACAAACTCTCAAGTAAAACATATGTCAACAATGGATTTTCTCATCGTTAAACTTGCTAACTGTATTCAGAAGATAGAATCTTCTTCTTCTTCCAGGATTCAAATCCAACTTCATATGAGCATATATTGACCTGGTTCAAGAATCAGAAAAGAAAATCCGTATTCAAATGTCCCCCCCCGAATAGTCTGTAATGAGGAAATCATCAACACTACATTAAATGCAGCGCTCTATTTATGATAACCTCAGACCAGGAGACACCTGAGCGATTTTTCTATCGTCATCTATTCCCCGTCAACTATAATTCGCTCTCTTGTTGGTTTGCTCTGGACAACTAGATCTAACTCCGCTTTTCTCCATTTTCATAATCCATTATTTCCAATATGTTCTATAATCAAGAATGCCTCCATTCAACCACCACTTTGTTTTGTCCTCATAGATCCAGTTCCCTCTGGGATTTTGAACCCAACGACCTGTTGCTTGCGCCGCACGAATCTGCTCACTTTTCATTTTCTCATGAGCAATTTGATGTATAGTCGGTCTTCTTGAGTAGTTGACCCTGTTCTTTCTTGGTTTGTAATGTTCGTTGGTGAAACCACGCAGGCCAAAAAATTGGCCAGTTTGAGGGTCAATATCTAATTTTTCATCAGTAGGTGGTGGCCGATAAGAGTCAAGGTTTTCAATATCCTCTTCTTCGGCTTCTTCTGCGGGTGTAGCATTACTTCTTGGATCATTTTGCTCATCATTTATCAAACTTGGGGTCGCATTATATTCTGTCGATGGCCGACCAACACATCTATTCAACAACAGCTGGGCATCTTCAGTAGCATCATCTTCTTCTGTGACAGCTTCCTCTTCTTCATTTTCTAACAACTGAGGTACTAATTCTTCTTTCCTCTTGTGATCATAACGTTCAACTATGAAACACTCATTGGTGTCGGCAAATCGGACTTTGCTTGTTTTCCGACGGAAAGTTTTCCTGAAACTAGCTTTAACAACATCCAAAGCTCTACGCAAGCGTTTCAGTTTTACTTTCCTTTTCGCGCCAGTGACACCATCTGCAGAATCATCACGAATTTTAATGATGGGTTTCAAAACCAATGGGGCTGCTGCAGGACCTTCAACCTCTGCTTGTTTAGGTAAATCACATTCAGCACCAGCAACATCTTCAGTAATTTTATCTGCATCACTTGCAGGCTCGGTCAGTTCAATCTTTTTTCTCTTTGATGATGACCTTCTTTTTTTGTGTTTCTTCTTTTGGCGCTTGCATTTGGAAGCATCCACCAGGATTTCTGATTCTTCAGCTCCACAACTCACTTTTGGTGTATCAACAATGGGATCGGTTGCATCAGCTTCCCTTGTGTTTCTTTTGAAAGGCTTAATCAACTTCTTCAAAACTCTCATCACTTTGGCTTTCTTCTTCAATCCAACTTTAGTTGCAACATCTGCATCTTCAGGGTTCAATGGCGGAGTATCAATAGCTGGTGGTTCTATAACCGCATCTAACTTTGTCAATTCGGCTTGTTGTCCTTCTGGTTCACAGGCATCTAAGGCAGCGATATTTTCTTGATCATTATTGATGGCAGCACGAACATCGACATCATTGACTGTGGTCTCGTTCTCAGTGTTCAAAGTAATGTTTGAGTCTTCATTGCTGGTGGACTCGTTTCCATTGTTGACATTAGTTTCCAATTTCGTATCTTCTTCATCTTTGTAATCATCAGCATCAAATAACACATCCACTTCCCCCGTTGTTTCAAATGGTACCCATTTACGTTTCCTCTGGAACAAATGCTTTAACTTTCCCTTGAAAGAGGACTTCTTCTTTCCAACTGACTCATCAACTTCACCTGATTTTGGTTTCTGTTTTTTCAACGTGACAAATTTGATCCACTTTTGATTCCATTTTGTATTTTCTTTTCCTTTTGGTTCATTATTCAAGTAAGTTTCACCTTCAATTCTGATAACATTAGGGACATCTCCACTCTGGTTCAGACTAGTTTCCTCATCCTTCTCAACATCTTCATCTTCACCTTTTGTTTCTTTTTCCTTCTGGTTGGTATGTGGTAGAGATAATTTTTCCAACAGAGAATCACCAATTGATTTCAACTCCACGACTTCCTTTTTGACAACAATTTTATCATCCACTTTGACTTCACTATCTGTTGCTTGATTTGGTTCATTTTTAATCTTAGTATTCAGTTTTTGTTCAACATTTGGTAATCTTTCATCCATGTACGGTATCTTCAAATTTCTTCCTTGTCCATCTGGTTTGTCTAACATCCACACACTATTGTCCTCATCTTTCTTCTCCTCAACTTGATTAACTTCCACTTTCTTAACTTCAGCTTGATTGTGTTCAATTTTCGTGTCAACTTGTTCAACTTCAACTTGCTTGGCTTCAACTTGTTCAACTTTCACTTGTTCAACTTTCACTTGTTCAATTTCAACTTTTTTGTCTTCAACTTTAACTTGTTCAACTTCAACTTTTTCATTTTCAATTTTAACTTCATCTTCATCTTCATCTTCATATTCATCTTCATCTTCATCTTCATCTTCATATTCATATTCATATTCATGTTCGTATCCATATTCATCTTTATCTGCATTTTCATCTTCATCTACATTTTCATATTCATCCTCAACTTCATTTTCAACTTCAACTTCGTTCTTATAGCTTTCGTTATCATCATTCATCACATCATTCGGAGTTGCTTGATCCAATTCAGTACCAGTATACAATGGCGATTCAAAGTTTGGGAATCTATCATCAATACGCAGTTCCTCCCATCTTCTTTTCAAGCGTGCCGGATCATCTTCATTTAATAACCAAAAACAATTGGGAATGGTAGGTTTAGGTTGCATGTCTTCATAGGTTGTCAAACTCAATTGTTCAAATTCTTGAGTAAGACTGTACATTGGGTCATTTGCTGCATTTTTATTGGTTCTGTTTGCAGCTTTTTCCAACAAAGTCATTTGTTTTGCGATTGAAGCAAGAGGATAGGTGCGTTCTCTTGCATCTTTGCTTGACTCCAAGATGGTAGTGGGTCTTTTAGTTGGTAACATGATTCTTTTGCTCATATTCAGGTGTTGGGCTAAGTTGTACATTCTCATCAAGTTGGCTTCTTCGTTAGTGGCTTGGTCGAAGTTTTCCAACATTGAATTGGAGGCAATGGCGCGTGGTGGTTGTTGCTTTAAGTAGTAGGTGGCATACAACAGCATGTTACTTGGGGATAAGGGTAGATGAAGAAAGAAAGGGGAAACAAGTTATGGGGTTTTTGTGGTTATATACTTTTTTTGAGGGGTTTTATGACATTCAGCATATCAAAAAATTAGACAGAAAACAATCAAGATGAAAAATATTATTGATTAGCATTTAGTTATGCTCTCCCTGTATTACTTCAATAGATTGTATAGCGATAAACATATATACATTGTCCCGTATCTTTGATTGTTCTATTGGCTCTTGTATCTGTAGATCTTTTTGCAACACAATCTTAATTATAGATCATGCACCCAATCTGAAAAGAAATATGTTATGGAGCATATTGTAACGTATCGATATGTGATAGTATAAGATTGAACACTGAATTAGATGGATTGCTTCGATATTGGGTGTTTTGAATGGGGTTGCAAACTACTTAGTGGAAATAATATTGCATATTCAATTATAGTGAAAAGGTTCAAAATCTGAAATATGAGGTACAAAGTTGCGTATGAGGTCAGCTACTCAGTCTAGTGAGTTGCAAGCTGCAGTCTAGTAAGTATTAGTTTGGACACTTGGTTAGATGATGATTGTCGTATAGCGAGGACCGTTTTCTACTCTACAATCTCGCACAAAATCTTTTCAGTGAGCTAAGAACATTATATGCACGAAAGAGTTGTATTCTATCACATCTTTTAAGCTCAGAACCTCGAGTCAAAATATGTTGTGCTCTTGTATATTACCCTATTTAGTTTATATACAGATTATACCTAAAATTGTTCACCAACTCTTTTCTGCTCTTTTATGGAAATGGGCAGTCTTTTGACATGTAATGCAGTCTTGACTTCACCGACTTTCCCAATGTAGTTCATTAGTTTTGCAATAACTCCTCTACTCTTCTCATTTGAGTAGCTAAGCTTCATTCTTATTGCCAATTTGTACACCCCATTCAAATTTGTTTATATATAAGCATCTCACAGTTTCTTTCAGAAGAAGGTATCCATCACTATTGAAGATGGGTGTTCTCTAAACAAACCGGACCATGATTTGTGTTTATGTAAGGTACTCGAGTAAATCGACCTTTTGTAGAATCAATGAATAATCTGTAGTCGTAACTCATGACTCAGAGTCATCACACAAAGTAAAAAATTAAAAATAAATACCCAATTATCTCCTGGGCATTTTTCCACTTCAATTTCCTCTTGAGCCAGAAAACATGAATGTATTAGTTTATTCCGGACCGGGAACAACAATCGAGGGCGTCAAACAATGTATTGACTCGTTACGACTCCACTTATCCAAATACTATGCAGTTTTATCTGCCAATGAAACGGTCTTGTTAACTGAACCATGGATGAGAAAGACTTCAATGTTGGTGATACCTGGAGAAGGAGGAGCAGATTTAACCTATTGTCAAGTCTTGAATGGATATGGGAACTTCAAGATTAAGAAATATGTCAAAAATGGTGGGAAATTTATGGGATTTGGTGCTGGTGCATATTATGCTTCAGCTAGGTGTGAATTCGATGTTGGTGGGCCATTAGAAGTGTCTGGTGATAGAGAATTGGCATTTTATCCTGGAGTTTGTAGAGGTGGTGCTTTCAAGAGGTACAAGTATGGACTGCATGTAAGTGCCAGAGCAGCCAAGTTGGTGGTTAATGGGAATGAGTTACCTAATGCTCCAGCACTGTGTTGTGCTTTACATAATGGTGGTGGTGTATTCATTGACTCGGAAAAGTATGATGATGTTAAAGTTTTAGCTAGGTTTGTTGAGGAGATTGATGTTGAAGATGAGGGAAAAGCAGCAATTGTGTATCGAAAAGTGGGGAAAGGTGATGTGATTTTAAGTGGTCCTCATCTTGAATATCCACCAGAAAAGTTTGAAGGTGTGGAAGAAGATGGGGTGGCAAGTGTTGCAAACACGTTGGAGGAGCATGATAAAGCTAGGAGGATGCTTATGCGGGAGATGTTGAAAAAGCTTGGACTTCGTGTTTGTGACAATATTGACGAGAATGTTCCAAAGATAACTCCAATGTACCTTATGTCTCCAGATATTGGTAAAATTGAAAAGGTGAGGTCCAATCTTTGTGCTAACTTGCCAATTGAAAAAGGGGTTTTTAAAGACAGGAATGATACATTTGTGTTTGAGGATAATCAACACCAACCGCAACACAATGAAGATGGTCAGACACAATGCATAAAATTCATCACCTCTGGAGATGTAACCACATTAGATTCAACACCAGACTTTAACACCCAATCATACTTTAAACGACTTTTCCAACTATCAAACAACAACACCCTTGAGCTTGGCACAGTATTGTGTTACACCAAAGTCATTACATCCACCCACACAATACTCGAACAGAACCAATACTGGTTAAAGCATCTCCCTCATGGATTAGTCTTGACGGCCACAACCCAAATTGCAGGTCGTGGTAGAGGCAATAACATTTGGCTCAACCCAAAGGGTGTTCTTCCAACCACCATCTTGTTCAAGATCCCAAAATGCGAAGTTACACCATCGTTTATTGTTTGTTTGCAGTATGTTACTGGCTTGGCTTTGATTGAAGCAATTTTGGGCTATGGAGAATCTGCAGGGTATCAAGATATGCCTGTGCGTATCAAATGGCCTAATGATATTTACATGTTGAAGCTGCAATACTTTACCAGTATCAACACTGACACAGATACCACCACACTCGAAGGTGATGAAGAAAAATATGTCAAAGTTGGTGGATCTTTACTCAGTTCTCAATTCATTGATGGCTATTATTATTTGATTTGGGGTGGTGGACTAAATGTATCCAATGAAGCTCCAACTACATCTTTAAATGTCATATTGACCAAACTCAATGAGTTACGTAAAGAGAAACACAAGTCAGCATTACCCAAGTACGAGTTGGAAAATTTACTAGCTCAGATTGTATTCACCATTAATCAATTTTATTCCATTTTCAAAAACTCGAGTGGACAATTATCACCATTCTTACCATTGTATTATCAAAGATGGTTGCATTCAAATCAAGAAGTTGTTGTTTCTGGTGGTGGTCACTATGGAGAGTCACGGACTTGTATAATTAGGGGAATTACTCCCGAATATGGGTTATTAATGGCTCAAGATGTGAATAATCACGAGGTTTTACATTTACAGCCGGATGGAAACTCGTTTGATTTATTCAAGGGCTTAGTTTATAAAAAGAACACCTAAAATGGGGGGGTATTGAGTAGGCTTTTAGTGGTTCACAGATGACAATAATAACACCACTTATTCGCTAGTCTAAAAAATAAGTTTGTTGGGTAGGGGACCAATTTGAAATGTAATAGAAAGTGGGCTCAGTTATACATATACATACATTAACGGGTGAGTGTTTAACCTGCATGAAAAAATCGTATTATTGATATAACCGTTGGCGACGTAGTTATTGGCATATGTTTGCATGGTGCATATGTTACATATTGCAGTATACATGTTGCATTTTCTCATTTGTGTAGGGAGAGGTACACTGGACTTAAAAATATAAAGAAAAAAGAAACTCAAAAAAAGTTCAAAATGGGCCAATTCTTTGAGTAAAGGAAATTCAGTTTATTTTTTTTTGGTGAAGTCTTTACTGCATATCATCATATTCGTAATCTATAGCTATTGAACACTTTCTCTTGATAAATGAAAGGAGGTACGTTCTAGACTTCTATCTGTTGAACCAAGTAAAAAAAAAAACAGAAAAAAGTTTTGTGTGTAAATATATAACCGTTACATACACAAAACGTTTGGCTCTTGTGAGCGGAAAAAAAAAGATACGAGTCAAAATATCACACGAGTGACTACCGTAATTAGAAACTGAATATGTAGAGTTTATAAATCAACTAGACAGTTATAGGCATCCCTTAGTCAATCAAGTCTAGAGGAGAAGCCTTGGAAGTCTCGTGGTATAAAAAGTTTCAAAGATATTTTTGATTTTGAAACGGCAAAGAAAATAAACGAGATTGCAAAATTATGCTGCATCAGATATAATTTTCTGGTTTACTGTAAGGGGGGAAGGAGAGAGAGGGTAAATAGCAATTTTATGACCCCTCCCGTGAACTTCCCCATTTCAAATATTGTATTTGATATGCTCAATGACGTAAAGGGGAGGGAGGGGGTTATAGATAGTCGGCTTAGCTTTGGAAAGTTTTACTTTATATTTAGGATGTTGACGCAAGGGCAAGGGGTGGCAAATTCCGACGAAAGGAGGAGGAGGGGGGCCGGTCGTACATTTTGACATTGTGATATGAAAAATTATAATAGACATTAATCAATGCTTTGGATCCATCATTTGTTACGTATTTATTGTCCTCAAGCGGAGTTAGGAGAGCAAACAAAGCTAAAGGGGAAAGGCAAAATGGGTTAAAACTTTGAAAAGTTCAATGTTGATCATAATAATAAAGATGTAAAAGTTGACGAGAGATATTTTTTTTTTTAAGCCGAGGTAACAAAATGAATACTAATAATAAATTCCATTGTTTCTCTCTTTCTATTGTTCTTATTCTTTATTTTTTCTTTTTCTCCTTTTCCTGAGGGGCAACTATTTTGTGTTCCTTAAGTGCTACGATTCTAGAACTGCTTCTAGTTTTTTTTTTCTAGACTGTTGAAAGTATAGAAAACAAGCTTTTATTTTATTCTTTGTTGTGCTTGTTTCCAATGAGAGAAGCATTTAGGGAAGAGATCAAGCTAGAGGCTTTGTTAAGATTGCTTTTCGCTTTGAAGCCACCGTCTGTAATCGTATTAACGAGGCAGAAAAGGGGGCATAATTAATAAAATCTTTTTCATTTTAGTCCTTAATTTTATCAAGACTGTAAAGGATTTTCATCCACTTTGAAGCTACAAAATTAAGCTTTTTCTTAGTAAGACCTATATTATGTAACGATTTTGACACCGCTGTAGAAGCTGCGGAGACGAGAACCCGCTCTTATGGGAAAAGCAATAGGTGGTGAGTGCTTTTTGGAATCAACTGCAAAATATACTATTTTTATGTCCGATAACTAAGGTGGGGCAAAAAAGGTAGGAGTTAAATTATGTGCAGTGGGTAGATATTGAAAGGGTAGTGTGTATAAGAGTTGCCATCCATCTTTCCATGGTAACATTACTTTTCAAAGGGTAAAACTCCGTTCAACATTAAAGAGAGAAAAGAAAAAAGTAGTGTAGTAACCAAAATGAAAAAAAAAAAAAAAAAGAGGAATTAGTTTTGCAATTTCCGCTCTTTATTTTTCCTATTTGTGTTGTAAGAAAGTTTATTATTACAGGTAACTTTTTTTTAAAAAAAATTATTATTATTTTATTTTTAAGATTTGCAGCTACTAAAGACAATACTATGGAAAAGTACAAAAATTGGGCAAGTAAGTAGTAGATTACAACTTTTTAGTTTACTCCTACTTTTGCAGTTAGAATTGAACGATTTTTTTTTTACTCAGCATTAAAGCTAGAAGAGAGAGGGTCTTAAACAAACTTTAAATGGGTTGCCAAACATACCATGCTTTTCAGTCAAAACTAAAAGCAAAGCAAATACCCCCATAAACCATGTTAGAGAAAAGGTCTAGAATCCTTTACTTCTATTGTGTGATTCTGAGACAATGTTCATGCTACAATTTGTGCTGTAAGACAGACAATTTTGAATACAGATACGTTGCTATTTCCTTTTCTCACACAACAATAGTCAAACCGTTATTAAATTTGTGCTTCCATTTTGACCATCATTATTATTGTATCATGTTTCTTTTTTGAAAAGTCCGCCATTGGATATTCTTTTGTGAAGAGGAGAGATTCCCGATCCCCTATTGTTTTTTTTTTTATTATTTTCGAGTTTAGTTTGAATTTAGTTTAGATTGCATCTTTTTGTGTGTTTCTTGCCTCGTTATTCTTGACCATGTCCACCGTAGAACCAATGAGAACTTAGAAACTATTAAAAAGCTATCTACATTGAGTCTTGCTTTTGCTATGTTCTTCTTTGTTAATCTCTGCTTTTTGTTTTTCTGTTATTTTTTTTCTATTTGATTGTGAATACGTTTGATGGAAACAAATTTGACAGCTGTTAGACTTTCTGAAAGAAGGAAAGTTGAGTATAAGTATGTTTTCACCCACTCCAATTTATCTTTCTATTTTTTTTTTCTTTTTTTTAGTGAAGAACCCTTGAAGAGGTGCGTATATACGTCTTCTATGCAAGTTGTTAAAGTGTGGAATGAGGCTGTACAGTACATAACTACTTTGCATAAATACCCTATCATCAGCATCTGTTGTATGATATATATGTGTGTGTCGCAACAATGTTTAGTTTTTTGTGACACAAGAGTTACCCAATTTTTAATTTGTTTTTTTATTGGTCTATTGTCAGTTTATATACAGGATTATTGTCCTACTATAAAAATAAAAATAATATTATTTGTGCTTAGTTACACTACCACATATAAAAGAGTACAATATTGCATAGCATTGATAATAATAGGTTTCAGACTGATACACAAAAAATAGGAGAATGAATACAGTACAGTAGACAGGATGTGTAATAATAGAGAAGAAGACAGGGGATCAGACCAGACGTATGTGAGAACTAAATAAGAAAGAAAAAAAAAAAAAAAGAAAGTTGGACAGCGTAGAACACAGCGACGTCATTGCTGCTTTTTTAGAAAATAAAATAAAAAGAGAAAAAGAAACAACGAGTAGGCCCATTTTTTGTAGAGAGATCTGACGATTTTTTTTGGAGTAAGTAGGTTAACGGAATGTGATTCCATCTCCTAACCTTTTTAACCTTTTTAACCTTTTTTTTTTTTTTTAATAAGAAAAACTCTCACCAATTTAAACTGAATATAATAAGCTTTTGTAAGTTAATAGTGTGGGTTTGTTAGTTGAGAATTGTTCTTTTTTTCTTCTTTTCTTCTTCTATGTGGTGAATTGAATGTGTTTTGAATCTGTTATAAGTTTAGTTAGGGTTGGTATAATAACTTTAATATATTGTGTGTGATATATTAGTAGATCTCGCCATCGTGAATGAATATTATTTGATTTGTGTTATTATTCTCATCAATACAAAATATATATTTTAATCCATTTTTTTATTTTTTATTTAATTTTTTAATTTTTTATTTTTAATTTTATTTTTTAATTTAATTTATTTTATTTTAAATTTTTTCAATTTCTGAAAAAAAAAAAAAAACAAAAACAGAAAAGGAGAGATATGTAGAGATATATATATAATAATATAATACATGTAACCAAAAGAATAAAAAATTTAAACACACACCACACAACACCACTCAACATAACATAACATAACATATACTACAATCTATCCCTTTACAAATGAGTGACTTTGGTGGATTAGGTATAGTACTAGAAGAGACTGAAGAACAAAAACGACATACTACTACTACTACTACCAGTACTGATACCATTAACAATACTAGTCTGCCTAGAACTATAATAACAGCAGAAGAATCAAAACAACAACAACAACTACCGCAACAGCAGCAGCACCTGGCAAGGTTTAGCTCTATATCAGCACACTCTAGTACTACAAGTCTATCTAATAGATCATCATCTACTCAAACTTTACCTTTACCAACAACAAAAACAACACCAACAGCCACCGTCTTGCAATCACCACAGCCTTCTTTATCAATAAACACTTCATCACCAAGTACACCAGTGGTTAATACCCCTGTATTAAATGCAGGCATACTACCACCACCTTGTTCATCACAACTACAGAAACTACATCATCATCAGCAACAACAACAGCAACAACACCAGCAGCACAGTGCTTCCCAACCCACAAATGGAGCAGAAGTACTTTTGCCACCCTTACCTGACGCTATTGAAGATTTAAAATCTCCCCTAAGTACCACTCAAAACACTATCAACTCCTCAACTGCAAACAATACAGAAGATGTACATTGTGCATCGTCAGTAGCTTCACATGACAATAACACCAACAATAAACATTTTCAATCGTTACATAACAACAATCACAATGATAACGACGGTGCTGATGGCGATGATGATGATGATGATGATGATGCTAGCACGAATTATAGCATTTGTTCCGCTGAGTTTAACCACCTTTATCAAAATGGTAAAAGTTCATACTCCAACTATGCATTGGATTCCCCTACATTCTTAATAGATCATCAAAAACAACAACAACAGCAGCAGCAACTACAACAACAATCACAGTCTATACTGTATTTCCCAACTTTACTGAAACTGTCTCATCATCCATCAAGCTCAAATTTAAGTGATTCAGCAGTTATATCTTCCTTAAGTGGGTTTCCTGGATCTAGTACTCAATTATCTGCACTCAACTCCAACAACAATAAACAACTATCTTCTCAAACAATAACATCATCAATAAGTGCCACCACTCCTTCATCTTCAACTGAAAAGTCTAGTCCTTTAAAGAGATTGAAGAATTTGAAAAACGGGATACGTAAATTGTCATTGGGAAGTAATTCAGGTCAGAATAGTGGTGCAAGTGCAAGTGCAAACAACAACAATGACTCCACGTCTTCATCATCTACTCCAGTAAATTCCAAACCTGCTATATTTTCAACAATAAGCTCCATTACTGCGAATCCATTTCCTACAAGACCACAGTTGAGTCCTTTACAGACTGATGAGAGGAGTATACCACTTGCTGCTAGTGCGTCTACTACTGCAAACACACCAACGACTATTACTCCACCAATCAGTACCAAATCAGTACCAGTATCAAATGGGGCTGTCAATAACAGTATTACTGGTCAATTGAGTCAGTTCCAACAACCACCACCACCACAACAACAACAGAGACAATGTCAACATCAACACAATAATTCATCTTCATCATCAACATCAACTACATCTTCATTGACATCTATTCTTCGTGCCAAGAGATCTCGTGCCTGTAGTCAAGGCACAGCTAATGCAACCTTCACCCCCATTACTCCACCCCCATTATTGACATCACCTGTTATTACATTTAGTGAGAATTTGCAATCAACAAAGGCAACTTTGAACAATATTGAACAAAACTATTTCGATTGTTTAGCTGCTGCTCAAGGACAGGGACAGGGACAGGGACAGGGACAGGGACAGGGACAGGGACAGGCACAGGTTGGAACTAGTGGTGTTTCCACACCAGCTACAACTGCGAGATCCACAAGAACCTCCTCATCAGTGTCAATGTCAATGGGAAAATCCACTTCTTCAGCAGGAACACAACAACAACAACAACAGCAACAACAACAATCAAAACAGAGTTCCTCCACTACCCAAGTCAACTCCATTGAAGAAATGACGAGTGTTGAAGATTTACTCAATTATTCCGATTTCCTCACCAATCAAAAACATTCAATTGATGATGTATTTCAAAAGATTAAAGAGAAATTAGATGCTTCTGGTTGGTGTTCGCAGTACGATTTACATAATTTACAATTGCAACAAGATAGTTCAAGGTGTCAAATTGATACGTTGATTTTAAAAATTGAAGAACGATTGAATCGTGATTTTAACTTTTCCATGTTGAATAATAACAATAATAGTCAACATTAGGAGAGAGTTATGATGTGGCTGTTTTTGGTTCACAAACTATACACACATTCCTTTTGATGATGTTTTACGCTCCTTTTTATTTTACGACTTAATGAGATTTTGCCTTTCAATTGCAACTCATGTCTTATTCCATTCTTTTAAAACACCGCTACAGAGGGTGAATCCCACCCTGTCTTTCTTTCACTTACAAATACCTGTTTTTTTTTTTTACTACTATTATTATGACTTAGATATAGATTATAGAAACTCAATACAAATATAATGAACCAATGACTTAACAAAGAGAAAACAAGAGATTAGTTGATGTAAGAATGTGGGATAAAACGAAAGTTCCCTTTCCAATAAGAAGAGTTTCTAAATTTTTTAACGTGGTAGTGTTTTTTTTTTAAAAAATTGCTTGCTTGGAACCTGTTCTGGAACTGGTTCGAAACAGCAACGAAAGAACGGCACAAACAAAAGGAAAGAGAGAGCCTAATACAATGTAGAAGGCGGAAAAAAACAATGGGAAAAATGACACACTCCAACGCCTTTATAAATTTATTTGCTTCCTTTATTGTTTTACTGTCTCTTTCTCTATTGTTAACAATAGAAGAAGCTTTTGGACCTCGGCTTAATTCTAGCTCTCTACTCTACTCTACTCTACTCTACTCTACTCTACTCTACTCTACTCTACTCTACTCTACTCTACTCTTCTCTTATTTTTTTTTCCATTTCGGAATTTTTTACTTTCTGTGATAATTGCGGGAGATACTCAACCGGTTGGAATTGTACTACCAATGAGCTTCTTTTCAAAAAATTGTACAAGTAACCACTTTGATGAAATAAGAATCGCCGTGCATTGATTTATTTTTTTCTTTGCTTTGCTTTGCATCGAATAAAGCTTATTATTATTAGCCTATTGTATTGGTGATGAGATGCAATGATGAGGCGGATTTAAACATAAGTTACTCAAAAGAAAAGAAACAATTGTCTTTTTTTTTCTGTTTATTGTCTCTATTGGATAGAGTACAATGTATATTTGTATGTTCGCTGGAGTCATAATAGAAGCCCCGATTGTTTTTTTGTAGTTTGTGGCTTTTTGGGACAGTAGTTCTAGAACTCTCTTTGGTTCTACACACAAAGACATATGCTTGAAAAGACAAAACCAGTGTCGCTCTTTGGTTTCAGGAATATTCACGACAAAGGACACACATTTCCATTGCATAAATGTGAAAAGAGTCCACTCTTTCAAATCCTACAATCCAATCTCCTATCAATTGGTATTCCCTACGCACATCTCTAGCTCTAAATACCCCTCTAAACAAAAATGTGTCGAAACATCAAGATCCAAATATATACATTAATAAAGTTCATTTAAAACAAGCATAATTCAGTATGAGGTGTACATTTCGACAAAAAAAATCTTTGATCTAGCAGTTCTTTTCCCCTCCACTCATTCATTGATATAGTAAATGGTGCAGTGAATAGAATGCATTTCGTATCAAAGAGCAAAAAAGAAGAAGAAAAAGAGGTGTAACAAGGAGTGAAAGAAAAAGTAAAGAAATTTTTTTTTTCTTCTGTCTTGCGATGGTATTGCGGTCGTGCATTGAATCACAACATTTGAAGACGCGATTTATGTTGAATTCGGATTCAAACCTTGACACTACTGGCATCAAGAACACACTTCAAATCCACCACTTATCCACTTTGCTATTAACGCCCATCGCCCAAATGAGTCACCACCATTCACAAGTAACAAACCCTAACTTATACACCTTACGCGACATACTCCTCCTTTCTCAACTTCTACACACAAACAAGATCCAAATCCAACAAGATTTGGACTCAATTGCACCTGATGTACTAGAGGCAATCTTACATCAATGGAAAACGCATGTTTCAACACAATTGGAGCACAAGAGTATTAACGTCAACACTCTTAATCAGTTGAAGGAGTTGTATCGCAAGTTATTGGAGGTGTATAAGGTCAATGATACCGAGAGTTTGGCTAATGAAGTGTATTATTTGAGAATTGAGGAGTTGGAGAACACTATTGAGATGAAGAAGAAGGAGTTTAGTACTGTTTTGAACTCGTAGTGTGTGTGAGGGGGGGTTTGGAGGGGGAAACTTTCATGATCATCCATTTGAGTGTATAAGATTCTATGAAATTTGGCAATGGAAAGCAAAAGAGAAGATACACTGTTTTCATTGAATATGTAATATTCATAACTTGCCAATGAAACTTGTGTCCAAATGGGTATCTCAATCCCATTAACCTCATCTCCAGGATTAGGAAAAAATAAAGAACCAGAAAAAAAAAATAGCTCCTCCGTACACCATCTCATCAAGCTCGTCATACAAAATGGGTAAAAAGAAGTCAAATTCAGCCAAGGCTGCACAGTTAATGGAGTCATCAGTAGCACCAATTCTCGAGATCAAATATAAAGACCCATTGTTTTCAGTTGCTGCACATCCCACAAGACCAATCTTTATATCAGGGTTAGCAACAGGACGTGTACTATGCAACACTTATGATGCAATCAAGCTTGAAGAAGCTATGGAAGCGAATAGAGAGGAAGTGGCTAAGCTTGATAAACGTGCTTATGCCGAGGGTAAGATTCCTCATGTCACGAAATCAGTGTCACAGCTGAAGAATAAGTTTTGGACGTTTGTTAAAGACTTTCCTGATGCAGATTCAACGGTTGAATCCAATACTACAACCAATTGGCAAACCAAAAGGCACAAAGGGTCCTGTCGGCATGTCATTTTCGATCCTAGAAACGACTGCTTGGGGGAATTTGTGTATACTTGTGGATCTGATAATGTTATCAAAAAGGCATCAACTGAACTGGGTAAAGTTGTAGGTAAAGTGGATGTCAATGAAGACTCAAAAGAGAAGTTAACAAAGTTGTGCCATTCGACAAGCCACCCATTTTTATTAGCTGGGAATGAAGAAGGACATGTGTTGGTGTATGATTCTTCCAACTTGTCGTCAAATAAATTAAAATTCAAAGTTGGTCAAATACATGACGACTCAATTAATCATATCTTGATGATGCCTCAATCGCCATACCATTATCTTACCCTTGGATCAACCACGTTGGCTCATATTGATATTCGAAAGGGAATCATTTCACAATCTGATGACCAAGAGGATGAACTATTGGCCATGTCTTACACTACTGATGAATTGAGTGAAGGCAAAACTGACACTGTATTGGTTAGTCATGGAGAAGGAATCGTTACCATTTGGAAGAATTCCAAAAATAAACTAATGGATCAATTATCACGTATTAAAATTAACAAGTCTGCCTCAATAGATGCAATTGTGCCAACAATGAACAATGATTCGGAAGAGATGGCACATTCTGTTTGGTGTGGGGATAGTGATGGCTTACTTCATCGTATAAATTACAAAAAGGGCAAAGTTGTTGAAACACGAGTGCATTCTACCGTTGATGAACGATCTGAACCCGTGGATGAGGTGGGAGTGTTGGATATTGATTACGATTATCGATTGATTAGTGCTGGAATGGATAGATTGAAGATATGGTCAAATAAAGAAGCTGAAGAAGAAGAGGAGGAGAATGAAAGTAGTGATGGTGAACATAGTGACAGTGATGATGGACTTGGTGGTAGTGATGATGAGCTTGAATTGTCCGGTAGTGATGTATCGAGTATCAGTGATGTGTCTGACATTGAATTAGATAATACTGACCGCGAGGAAGAAGTTAGCGATGCAGCGCAAGATGATTCAGCTGAGAATGACAACGATGAGACACCCCCAGCTTACAAACGCAAGAGGAGAGACTTTTCTCAAGTAATCACCAAACCGAAAACCAAGTCCATTGATATTAATAAACTCACGAAACAAGACAGCGAAGAGAAGGATGCACCACAACCACAAGCAAAGAAGCAAAAGACCAAAGAAAAGAAACTCACAACCAAACAAATAAGAAACATGCAGAAACATGAACATGGTATTAAGAGATTCGAAGGGCTATAAAAGATACATATATAGTTATGTGGTTTATGTAGTGTAGTTGTCCTTATTTTTGCAACTTTTTATCGTGATCTGATTTTATTGCTTTTACGTAGAGTGCGTCGAAATTCTTATCAACCACCGACCAAAATTTGCTTTCAGGATTATACGATACGCCAACACATTATAATCACAAGACTGATACTGCTAACACCGACAAGTTTGAAACCAACTATGGAAAACATCTTCACAGTCCATGACGTTGTACTAAGCAGACGAGGGTCATATATTTTGGGTACCTTGATTCTATCTTCTCACCATCTTGTATTCACATTTACAACAAATCAAAATCAACCATCTTCAACATCCACCACAGCACAACCGTCACAGCAAAAGGAAATATGGATCTGTTACCCTATAATTGAAAGAATTGCAAAATGTCGAGGATCCACTTGGTTGAATAACAATGCGGCAGCAACATCAAATTCTTCAAGTATTGAGTATCGAATATCATCGGCTATTAATTCATCGTCAACGGCAACGACAAACTCCCCTTCACCTCAACCACAATCAATTACACCACAAATTGAAGGGTTTGATAACTATAGTGCTTCAAACATCAGGTTACAATGTAAAGATTTTACCTATTTTTCATTTGATTTCAAAAATGATTTAATCTGTACAGAAGTGTTCAACAAGTTGAGCTCGTTAGCAACAACTGTGAAGACTGAAAACGATATTAAATCACTATATGCATACTCATACGTTCCAAACAATTTGGAAAAGGAATTGAATGTGAGAGGATGGGATATATTTGACCCTGTGGCTGAGTACACCAGATTAGGCTTGATTTCAAAAAATGGCGACGACAAGTACTGGAGAATGTCTGAAGTGAATGCCGATTACAAGTTTTGTCCATCTTATCCACGAATCCTAATTGTGCCAAACTCCATTTCTGACAATGTTTTGAAACATGCAGCTAAATTTAGATCGAAACAACGGATACCGGCAGTAGTCTATAAACACAAGTCCAATATCAATGGCAATGTCATTGCTAGGTGTGCTCAGCCTTTAGTTGGATTGAATTTGCAAAACCGGTCGATTCAAGATGAAAAGCTAATTGGAGAGATTTTCCATTGTCAAGATGTTGAGCGTAGCAGACGATTGAAAACAAATGATGGAGACGAAGGTGCTGATTATCAATCACAGCAAATGCAACGTAATTTGCTAGTTGATTTGAGACCTGTCACAAACGCAATGGCTCAACATGCATTGGGAGCGGGGACAGAAAATGTCGATAACTACAGAAATAAAAAAAGTCGAAGTAATGATACCAATGGTGACGAGAATAATAATAATAATAATAACAATAATTCTCATGTTTCGCGAAGCCCACGTCAAGTTGATAAGATATTTTGCAATATTGATAATATTCACGTGGTGAGAGATTCGCTTACGAAGTTGACAACTGTTTTGAACGACCTCGATCGATTTCAACAACCATCTGTTGCTGGCCAATCTCAAAGCCCGTCAGTAGCTGCAGCTTTACAAAACGCACTAACCAAGACGCAATGGTTGAACCGTCTTTCCATAATATTACAATCAGTGGATAGGATAACAAAGTCAGTCCACCTCAACAACACAAATGTGATTATACATTGTTCTGATGGATGGGATAGAACGTCACAAGTATCTGCGTTGGCGCAATTATGTCTAGACCCATATTACAGGACCATCAAGGGCTTCATGGTTTTAATTGAAAAAGAATGGGTTAGTTTTGGTTTCAAATTCAACACTCGAGCCGATCATGGTGGGTGCATAGGTGCCGTGATGAAGAAGCAGTCCAAGAAGCAACATCTGCATCAACATCGAGATGGTAACAGGACTGATGAACAATCGTCAGAAATGTCTGTTGATAGCTTGCAGTTGGAAAACACACTAGCCAACGAAGCCACCACGGGTGCAGGAAGTGCCGCAGCAGCCAGTGTAACTTCGTTTTTACAAAAAGCAGCTAGGGCTGCCCGTGATATTAAAAATAGTGCACAGAATGGATTATCTAGTTACCCCGATGGGAATCGACCTAATTCACCTGACACGAATTCCGATAAACTGTTTTATTCACCATCATCTAGCATTTACAGTGGGAGCAATGAGAGATCACCAGTGTTCCATCAATTTTTAGATTGTGTCTATCAGATTGTTCGTCAACATCCCACAAAGTTCGAGTTTAACACTAGATTTCTCAAGAGGTTGCTATATCATTACTATTCTTGTCAATATGGATCGTTCTTATGCGATTCAGAACGCGAATTACTCCAAGTACATAAATGTTACGACTCTACTGTGTCAATTTGGGATTATTTCAATTCACGGCCAAATGAATTTGGCAATAAATTGTATGCAGCAGATGCAGATGTCGCAGATGATGAAGTTATATTTTTCAACCCGGCTGATATGAAGTGGTGGTTTGAGTTGTATGGGAGGTCTGATGAAGAGATGAATGGATTGTCAAATTCTTTAGATCGGAAATTTGCACAAATGGCCTTGAGGAAGGAGTAGATAGTGCACAGGGGGGGTATATTAAATACAATTTGCATTGAGTAATTATGAGGATTGGGGAGAAACTTTGTGGCCTGAAGATATTAAAAAGTAAAGAGTCTGTATAGCGGTATGTATAGCGCATTCTAAATGGTAGTTCCCCGGATTCTGATACGATATATTATCTCTGTGGAAGAAAAAAAATCTCCCAAACAACTTCGAACCGATCAGCCCCTTCCATAGACCTTTTGAGTTGATCTCTACAATCTTACAACTTATCACACTCCTTTAAAAATAAAGGTAAGCAGAATGAATGTGTTAACAGCAGAGAGGTTAGTGAGGTTGGCCTACAAGTACCCCGCTTTGCAAAACACATGGTACTTGATCGCCACAGCTTGTTTAACAGTTGTCAACCAACCACAAGAGATTCCCAAGCTTTACCATTTTGCACTACGTCAGCAACTATTGGCAAACCCTACCTCACAAGAAACATCATCAACAAGTCTTTTAACCGAACCAAGCTTGATTAAATTGGCCCAAGATTCTATAAACTCCGCCAAGCAGTTTCAAGACTTATCGGCTGTCGGTGTCAATCTCCCTGATGTTTTGATTCCCCATTCCTACTACAAAGAGCTCCCATTGAAGTTCAAGTATTCGAAGCATGTGGATATCATTGCCGCACAAGACCAGCTCACGGCAAGGTTTAGGGAAGTGATTTTGAAAAGTATCGCATTGAGTGGATTGCCCAAAGCTATCAATGCATTGATGATATTGAAAACAGTTACTCCTACCAACTTGAAAAGCGGACTCACTCCTGAACGTCCTAGAATTGTTAGTCCTGGCCATATCCCTTCAGCATCTATAGTCAGTGAAGACGTTTATGGAACCAGATTTGACAAGGAAGATGATACTGCAGAGGATACAATTGATGGTCCCATTAGTGAACTGTCTATTCACCCACAACAGATTGCTTCTGACTTGGTGCGAGGATCTAATTTTTGGAACAGCGTTTACTCAAAAATCAATAATAGAGTCAAGAATCAAATGTTGACTGCATATCCGGACTTATGGTACCACGCATTCCACCATGTACATGCGCCGTTGTTGAGTTATACAAAGATTATTTCCGGTAAAGAGACATCGATGTGTGTTGTTGCATGTTTGATTCCACAAGATGTTAATCCGCAACTAAAGGGTCATTTGAAAGGAGCCTTGAACAATGGTGCAACTAAAGAAGAGTTGAATAATGTCAGATCAATGGTGTTTGATATATGTGACTGGACAGGGGGGATTACATGGAAAGGAGGAAAAGATTCTGTAGCGAAATTGTGAATGATATAGATGTATAGAGTATATGATTGTTATGAACAAGAGCATGCCCAATTCATTAAAGAGGTGAAAACTCGAACCGTGTACCTCTTCAATGGGTCAACAATAGTCGGGTATAATTCTCTTTTAACAGAAGCATAGTGCTATACTTCACCAGTGACCATTTCATGACACAAACATCATTGATCAAGATCCTGCATACTAACGATTTTGTTATGCAATATGACTAGATCTGATGAGGGTAAGGACCAATAGTTTCAATAAATGAACCTCGCTACTACAACTTGGTTTGGTATCAAGAATTAAACTGTGGTTGTGCTGTTTTCTTCACTGGTTTATCCATCTAATTTTTTTCACTTTTTTTTTTTGCAACATTTTGAAGTGAAACCTCTACTGCTCAATTCATGAAGCGAATTAGTTTCCTCCTTCTGTTACCTGTTACCACATGTATATTAATCGGCAATCATTTCGATGAAAATAGTAATTTGGGGATTATTCATCAGCTAAGTAAGCTTGATTTGGTCCATAAAACAATTAACTCATATAAAGAGATGCAATTCTTGCAATTGCAACCATTATCAGTCATTCACCTTCCATTCTCCCAATCACTTATTTTCAATGAGAATATTCTCAACAAGTCAGAACAACCACTGTTTATCGAGCTATCATACGAGGAGAGTACAGTATCCAAAATTCTTGCCGACCCTTCGCCCAACCAAGTTATTGATCCATCGATTGTACATTGGACTCCATTAGGCGACTGTGCAACAAATCATGCTGGAGATAAAGCTACATACAGACAAACCTGGTCATTGGAGTTAGATTTGGGACTTGACTTTAGAGTGAGCTACGGAGGATATTTCATAAACTTTGGACCGAGTTATAAAACTGAATTCATTTTGGGGAAAGGTATTGGTGGAAGTTATTCTTGTGACGTGGATCCAGGAAATACGTTGCAATTTGCAATCCTCTTTTCTACATACACAGTCGAAGGGGTCAGGTATAGGCAGCTAAAGAGAAGAAAGTTTGGTAGAGGGTTTCGATTCGGACGATGGATTCCTATCGGCAAATACGAACAAATTGGGAGAAGTGATATTCATGTGGCTTGCTTTACACAACCACAATATCTACGATGCAAGAATAGATAGAAATAGAACTCGACAGCTTTATCTATACATGACAACTTATTCATCTTCTAAATCCTCTCCACTTAATGTAAATGGTTCGGGTACTGGTGCAGTTGTTATATTCAACTGTCTGACAGTTTTGATAAATTCAACAGGCTCCTCTGGCTTGGTGTCATCTAAAACAATTATACTACCAGTTCCTCTGAATCTCCTAACCGGTACAAACCTATCATCTTTAATGAATGATACATAACTGGATTGTTGGGGCAATACTCTGGATAAATTTTCAATCTTGTAAGGTGTTTTTGAGTAGCGTATGGTTGCGGGCTGCGAGCTTATCTCTTTCTTATCATCCTTCTTCTCGTCCCCTTTGGATGCCGTTGATTTGCTTTCTTTGGAAGGAGCTTCTCCATCCTCCGATTTCTTTTCTTCTTTTTTGTCATCCTTTTTTTCTTCATCAACATCCATCTTATCAGTTTCCTCCTTCTTGTGTTGCTTCTTTTTAGCTCTTGTCTTGGCCTTAGCAGTGGTTGATAAAACAGCAGTAGCCAATTTATCCGGTTGCTTTTCTTTAGATTCTTCCTCCTTAAGGGGATATTGGAAAAATTCTTGATTTGCATGGCAGTTGAGCTCGAATTTTGGAATTTTCAAATCACTGCCTCTAACTCCAATTAGAGATGTAGGCGCAAATGACAATGATAAAAAGTGAGCTAAGGGGAACCAATACCACGATTGCGAAAATATAGCTAATCCAACAATTGCTTTGCTATTCAATGTGTTTGTTTGTGCATTTTCTAAATTTATAGTGACATTTCTGCCTCCAGCGTCGATAATACCTTGGGACAAGGTTGCTCCAAATTTGGCCAATGCATCCTCATGTTTATTCTTGATAGTATCAGCATATTGCTTATTGAAATCCTTCACTTTTGGATACAAAAATTCATTTTGTTGAATCAATATCATTGCTGATGCCATCATAGCACCCTGTCTGACAAAATCAACAGGGTCTTTAGTCAAAGGTTCCAAAACTTCAATCGCAGGTGCATAAGCTCTTCCTGCGCATGATATTCCAAGTGCCAACGCAGTACCATATCTTACATGTGGATTGTGGGATTGAGACAACAATTTGACCAATTGAGGGGCAGCACTGTAATCACGGATTAATACAAAACCCAAGTTTAAAACTGCGGCCCTCCTTACATCATCACTTGGGTCTGAAACAGCATAATGCAACAATTTCTTGATGGCACCGTTGTCACCAGTTCCTGCAAAGGCCAAACCAATGGCAAATGCACCACCATATCTCAAAATGGGTGACTCTTGTTTTAATAGATCTTCGATAATGTAATCTGCTTTTTCCTCACGACCATAGTGCAATAACGCAATCCCTATGGCTAAACTTCTGATGATATTCTCGTGCTGAGTTTCTAAAGCGTACGTCAACATATCACTGGTGGCTTGCTCGTTTCCAGATCCAAGCAACACCAAACCCATACCCAAAGCAGCAGCCTGCGACGAGGTGGCTGAATCCGAGTAAAGAACAACCTTTAATGATTCATACAAATCTTCTGCTTGGGAATCCATTCCAGCAACACCTGCACCTAAAGATGCTCCATGTAATTGAACCTCAATGTCATTGGCTCCAGACGAGCTACCATTGTCGTCGAGGAACTTCTTTAAATAGCCAACAACCTCTCTTCCATGACCAGCGTAGATAAATCCCAATGCAAGCAAAGAACCACCTTTTGTGTGCGCAGCACTGCTTGAACCTGGTAAGTATGGCTTCAAAATGGTACGTCCTTGAGAAAGGTTCCCTTTGTGAATTACACCTAAAGCTGCAGTTGCAGAAAACTTTGACCAATTTGTGGCTCTTCCCAACCACTCCAAATTCTTTCTAAAGAATGAATCATCAGTTGTACCTGCATGCATGTAAGCGTTAGCAAATGTGACAGCAGAGTGGAAGACTGAACTTCTTCCATCCAAGAGGTTCTTGGTCTTGTTTAATATAGTGATATCGGTGTCATTATTCTTGTAAAGGAAGGTGTTATCAAAGTCGGAAGTTGGTACTCCAGATAAAATATTCAATGTCTTCTTCACAATCTCGTTTTCAGTTTGATTAGCAAATGATTCTGTAACCTTGTCCAAAAGCTCCTGTGATGCCGTGTTTACCAAATCAAAGGCTGCTTGAAAAGCGATAAATTCTTCACCTTGCTTGACCAACTCTTGAAATAAATTAATTGCAAGTTGAGAGTCATTCAATTGCACAATAATTTTAATGATGGTGAAAAAGTCTTGATTCTTTTTCAATGTCAATAACAATGATATTAAAGTGTTTAAAATCTTGACCCTGAATACCGAGTTTGTTATTGTGGAATTGGAGCAAATCAAGACATAGTTTATCAAATGAAGTCCTTGTTCTTCGTTATTTTCAATTTGTGTCTTTAATATGGATTCCACCAAGTCTAATCTATACGATTCCAAAGCAATACCCAATGTCAACTTTACTTCATTTGCCTTTAAACATTTTTGTAACATCTTTTCGAAAATTGAGGTCAATCTGGACTCTATCACTACTGAGTCGTCACTAAATTTCTGTTGAGATAATGAGTTGTACAAGTTAATGCATTTGCTGACAATGGTCTCCACGTATTGGGACTGCTCTTCCACATTGAATTCGTCACCCGCATACAATGCATATTTCACAGATGCATCAAAGTCACCCAAGTTGTAATAAACTTTTGATATCACCAACGCAGCTAAAGCTCTTTTCTCAAACGAAGAGTTTTCATACAATTCCTCCAAATCAGTGATGTTATTGGCAATCTCCGCCCACAACTGGTCAACCACTTCATTCAACGATGATAAAGCGTATGACTTTAAACTGGTGTCTGGTTCACCAAGTAACGCTAAATATGGAGCCGCAGATACCAATGCCATTATTTTACTCGTGCTTGTACTGTTGTAATTGGGAAAACAAATCAAAACTGCCTTGGTGGGACTATTTCTTTTTTTTCGTTCGGTGTTGTTGCCACCATAAAAAAAAAAAAGTTTACTGTCTCAAATTCTGCTACCAATCACGTGGAGAGACATTTCTCCTGCCATCAACAGATTAATTGGTTTATTATATAATTGTATAAAACTATGAAAACAGTGTTTATTGACTAATACAATAAACGAGTAGCAATTTTGTATGGAGTTTGCTCTAGTTGTTCATACAATGCTTTGATATCGCTGATATCGACATCGGAAATATCTGCCATCAAGTAAGCAATATCTCCTTGTGAATCACTGAATTGCTTCTCGATATTGTGATTTGATAAAATATTGTTGACTGTTTTCAAAACACCTGGAACATTGTGGTGAATATACAACACTCTGACAACGTTTTGTTGGTCCAAATCCAATGGTCTTAACGAAACTTCTGGGAAGTTGACCGCACTTTGTGAAGTACCTTCGTTGATGTACTTTGTCAATGCATTGGCAACTTCTACACCAATGGCAGATTGCGCTTCTTCCGTTGATCCTCCAATATGTGGAGTCAAAATAACATTTCTCAATGAAGTCAATTCACTAGCAAAACCATTCAAGTCGTCGCTGAACAATCCTTCACCATTCTTGGCTGGTTCATGTGGATATACATCCAATGCAGCACCACCAATCTTTCCAGCTTGCATAGCTTGGACCAATGCTGGAATATCGACAACTGTTCCTCTAGAAGCATTGATCACATATGCACCATCCTTCATGGCAGCAAATTGCGGTGCACTCAACAAGTTCTTGGTGTCTGGAGTAGCTGGGACATGTAAAGTGACAAAATCAGCTTTTTGTAATAATTCGTCTAAAGTTCCGACTTGTTTCGAGTTACCCAATGCCATGATTGTCAACACATCATAGTAAATCACATTCATACCCATAGCCTCAGCCAAAACTGACAATTGTGATCCGATATGACCATAACCAACAATACCCAAGGTCTTTCCTCTGATTTCCCAACATTTAGCACTCACCTTGTTCCATGTTCCAGTGTGCATTTCAATTGATCTATCTCCCAATTGCCTTGCCAAGGTAATAATTTCAGCAATAACCAATTCAGCAACTGATCTTGAGTTGGAAAATGGTGAGTTGAAAACAGCAACTCCAGACTTGGCAGCAAAGTCCAAGTCGACTTGGTTAGTACCAATACAGAAGCATCCGATAACTACCAAATTCTTTGCATGCTTCAAGACTTTTTCCGTCAATTTAGTTTTTGATCTGATACCGATAGCGTGAACATCCTTGATCTTTTCCAACAACTCTTCTTCTGGCAATGAAGATTTGTAAAATTCAACTTGATAACCTTGTCCTTTGAAAATGTTAATTGCGGTTTGGTTGACATTTTCCAACAATAGTATCTTAATATCACCAGTGGAAAATGGTTTCAAAACTTTAGTTGGTTTTGAAGGAACATACTGGCTTAAATATGATTGAGTTGGAGATGTTGAAACGGCGTTTGGTGAACCAGAAATGTTCAAAGCATTCTTGAATGTGTTTGCAATATCTTGAGGATTGGTCATTTTGTTAATGTGATCTTTAGTACTTGAAAAGACTGTTTAGTTTATACACTTCGACAGCTAATTGATTGAGTATAACTATAAGTACAATTGCAAGAGAAAGGGTGATAAAATTTTTTTTCTTTTATTAATTATAGTCCTTTTCCAGACGTTGAAAATTGGCGCGGTATTGAATGTATGATGAGAATATAGTTTGTTTAAACGGTGCAACATGTGAGTCAGTTAAGAAAAATTACGTGTAAATTGTAAATTGCAATTTAAAAAAAAAACATTTGTTAAGGTGCACGTGATATCACATCTTTTTCCATTTTACGTTGCTTTCCACAATGAAACCAATTCCCAGTCTTACCACTAGGAGAACAAATAACCACAAGTAGCTACCAACTTGAAGATGTCAGTGTAGGGTCCTCTAAGTATAGAAGAGAAGAAAAGGGTCTATTTAACGTTAGATGCGAAGATAAGATAAGACAATAAAGTTGTACAATCGGATCAATTTGACTCCGATAAAAATCTGACTCCTTTGAATCAGACTAAGCCGCACATTTCCATTTTTTATCACATGTGGTTCAGGTCATCAAGAGACATTATAAGACGTGGAAGCTAATCTCAGATTGTGTCCTCTCATATCTATGCTGTTCAATTTGCTTTTAAGAAAAGAGGTTATGTCCTTAACATGGCTACATTGAGAGTGTGAAAAATTCGTTAGCTCTTCTGATCGTCACTGAAGGATGACAAGTTTGCGGCGCACGCTTGGTTCTTGATCAGCCTGAATACTTGTTAGTTGCGAGTCTATGTGAGAGTACAATATGTGATGGCACTTTCTATACCCTGGTGTGCTTAACTTACTACCAGTTGTGTGGGTGGGAAAAAATGAAATCAAAAAAATGTAAACAAGCCATCAATACCGCAGGTATTCATTAACTAGGGTCACCATGTCAACTACAATCTCATCCATAGCGACAAAGGCCAACGAGAGTCAGATGAATGAAGATATCCGTAGGCGGGACCAAAAGATTGATGAGTTGGAGAGTGAAATTTTACAACTAAAAATGCAACAGTTGAAGCACGATCATGAAGAGGACAAGAAATTGTTCACATTGGAAAACTCATTGTGCAACATCAACAACAAATTGACTGAAGTAGAGATGATTAATGCTGACTTGCGAAACCAGTTAACGCTTAGTCAAAACATTATTGAAAAGAAGAACGAAGAAATTAGAAAGTTAAAGTCGACACTCAAGGATCAGCAAGCAGTGATATCAAGGGAGACACTGGTCTTCCAATATAAGTTGGATGAACTTCAAAGACAAATTAACCAAATTAGTGAAGTCAGAGCAAACACTACCTTGAAAAGGCAAAGTGCCAATCTTGAGCAAAAGCGAAATCTGTTGCGTGAAGAGGTGGAGAGGCGAGAAAAAGATAAATCGGCTGGATCCAACTTGGGATAAGGCGTTTAACTTGTTGCTTCAGTAAATTGCACATGCTATTGCTGAAATCTGAGTGTGATGTTCTGCCCTTTGACTGGTTGCACAATATTGTTGTCTTGAAAAGACAAGAAGAAAATTTCCAATCAATCACAAGCATATCGAACAAACTTGAGGACATGTTCCTCCCAATAATCAACAGCTCTATTGGAATGAGACTGTTATTCCTATTTATCAGTCTCGTACTTCCTGTCTCACCAGCTGCAATGGCTTTCACCAAAGAAGAACACACAGTCTTTCATCATGATTCAGAAGAGGTCCATTCTTGGGTATTCGCCAACCAAAAGCATTTACAGTCGTCCCTGCTTTGGAAGGCCATGGAAAAAACCACCCTGGACTTCAACAAAACTGTAGTACACCTCAATGATACCAAGCAAACTTTTATACTATCATCAACCAACCCTATTACGTTTTACGAGTTCGATGCAGGAGAGCCAAATACACGCTTAGACATTGTACCTGCCACTGGGTGCTTGCGTATGGTCAACAACACCTCAAGTATTACCTATATTGATGCACAAGGATACTCTCTTTCTACGCCACCCGGAATAACTGTTGGGGTTTCCTTGTTGATAGTGAGTTTGGCTAGCGATTATGGGTTTGACGGGTTAGGAACGAAGCTTTACATGAGCAACACTGTTATATGTCGTGCAGGTGAAGGCGAAACGATACAGATTCAAAAGAGGTTGAAATTTACGTCGTTCCCAAAAGCAAGGTTGAAAAAACTCATTTGGAAGAAAAAGAGAAAGGCAAAATCAGTCATGAGAAGATTCAAGGATGTTTTCAAACAAAAGGACTCAAGCAGAGAGGTGTCAACCACTAGCTTTGGTGATTGGTCAGAAGACAAATGGACGGATCTTTATACTCTTTACAAGTACAAAAAGTTGGGGTTGTTGTTTTTCAACTTGAAGGAAATGAAGCATGAGAAACCTTTTTGCGAGAGCAGACCCGATCACTTGCAATGTCTGGTTTTAAATCGATGAGAGACAGCGTGTCGCTTTTTTTTGGGAATGAAAAATTACGTTAGTTGTTGCCACTGGGTACACCTACTTCACGATCTTTCTACGTAAAAACAAAAAATCGCGACGTATAATTTGTTATGCTTATATTTGTATATTTACTAGAGTGAATTATCCATTTTTATTTTTTGGTTGCTGGCAGTATTAACTCAATCAGATTAGCCATGCGGGTGCTAAATTTACTATTATTAACATGTGGACTTTACATAGGAGGGAGTATGGGACATGCCCCCTCTTACCCCGAGGAAAAACACATTATCCGAGAAATTGACCAGGAAGAGATTCATTCTTGGTACTTTTACGATGAAGGGCATCTAACACAATCTAAATTGTGGGACGAGATATCTCTGGGGCTGAATTATTTCTACGACACGGTGATTCATTTCAACAAGACGAACCAAACGTTGGTGCTTACATCCACTGATCCACCCACATTTTATCAGGTTGATCTTGAATTGATTGGACTTTTCGACGAAGAGGATGCAGAGGAGTTGGATGTACTTTTGCCAATGAATGATGGTGCTACTATGCTTTTCATGGATGCAAAGAACAACATACTACAGTTTCCGTCACCAATTAGTGACAACGTTATCCTTACAAGTCTACTCATGAATCAAGGAATTGAAGATTTTTCACTCAATGATTTTGCAAATGGCACCATACCAATTGAAATTGGGGATATTGAAAATGATGAGGATTTTGAATTGCAAGCAAAGAAGTTGTTGAAATTACTTTTACTCCCTCTCAAACTATTGAAGAAGTTGCTAATGCTTATCAAGTTTCTCCTTTGCTTACCATTTCTTATCATCAAAAAGATTATTCTACTTCCATTCTTGTTGATTAAAAAGATCATCATGTTGCTAAAGAAGAAGGTTTTAATTTCGATCAAGATGAAGATTACAGCAGTGGTTGTAAAGGTTAAAGATACAGCACTGGATGTAGCAGAAAAAACTGTTGATGTGACTGTTGTTGTTGTTGTACTGGTTAAAAAAGTTGTAATTAAAACAGCTGCTAAAATTGACTACGATGTGAAAAAGGTGGCCGCGAAGGCTAAAATGACCAAGGATAAGATTATTGAGAAGGCAATAATGGAGAAGATTAAAATCAATGATAAAGTTGATAACAAGGTAGGACATGCGTTGATGAAGGCCGAGAGAACTAAGGAAAAGTATTTTGGAGGTGGTGGAGAATAACATTCACGATAAGCCTTTTGCACACTTTCCTCATCAAGCGTCATGTTGTCTATGAAGAGAAACATGTTAATGTGATTGTGCAATACCTTGACAGAAAAGGACTTTCCGTATTTGTATTTTTGCCTTATTGTGTGATGAAACCTACCTTCCAATGACTTTTTTTTTTGTTATGTTGCCACAAAACCTTCCTTGATAGGTTTGCCATTATTTTGATATGCTTTGAATAATTTGTTATGCTGTCCATTAAGATCTAGAAATGGCTGGTGTATTTTATGAAGCCATGGAATGACAATATTTCACCAGCTGTCCTTTTTTAAAATTTGACAATAAAGAGTTCACACCACAGACCAGGATGCAAGTTAAAAGTTTACTCGTTCCGTTGACCACTTTGATTGTGACTGCTCTAAGTGCTGAAGTCTACACTGTTTCCAATACTAGTGATGTAACTAGTCTTTTCTACCCCATTGAGGAAGAACATTTGGTTCATGAATTTGAACACCTGGAGGAGATTCATTCATGGAAGTTTTCTAATTACCAACATTTTCAGTCATCGCAATTGTGGCAGGAGTTGGATACACCATCGGGAAAGACTGAGTTTAATCAGACTGTGGTGCACTTGATTGAGACCAATGAGACTTTGATTCTTTCTTCGTTGAGTCCAGTTACGTTTTTTGAGTTTGAACTTGATTCATTTATTAGTAATGGGAAACTTGGTGCTAATTCTACTTCGCAAGTGGATTGGTTTAATGATGAGGATGATGATGATGAGGAGGAGGAGATGGATCTTGAACGACAGGCGGCTGCTCTATCCCGTAAAGGAAGTGGCACACATGGTGGTGCTTTTATTGATGATGATGATGAAAAAGCAACCATGGTTATTCAATTCGACCCCGATAGTGAAATTCTCAAGCGTGCGTCGCCCAATATGGCTATTAATTTGTTTTTGGTTAGTTTATATGTTGAATCGGGAGCTGATGGGGTCAAGAGTATGGTTGAGAATGATGACACGATATTTGTTGTTCCTAGTAAAGATGGAGACGTTGAATTTGAAGCTCAAGGAATATTGAAATTGATTATTCTTCCAATTCTCAAGTTGAAGAAGTTGATTTGGATTATTGAGAAGAAGACTATAGCCTTGTTGATTAAGCTTAAAGAGTTGACTGTTGCTATATTGAAAAAGACTAAAAAAGTTATCATTTTAATTACGATTAAGACCAAGTTGATTATTTTGAAGACATTATTTCTTATTAAACAAAAGGTTAAAAAGGCGAAGTTGTTGGTTGAAATTGTGACGATTGTGACTAAGGAGAAGACAAAGTATAAGATTAAAAAGACATTGATGATTATTGCTATGTTGAAGGAGAAGGCCAAGGATAAGGTTCGTAACACAAAGGAGGCTTTGAAAGCTGCGAAAGATAAGTTGAAGAAAGGTGGTGGAGATTGGAGCGATAGCGACTAAAGGGTCTCACAGTAGAGTGGGTGGTGGTGATATATATTTTATGTAAAATTTAAAAAAAGGATAACAGATTATTTAATATAAAAGTACAGTTTAACTAATAAAGTGTATAAAGTGAAAACTTAACCGAAAAGAAGAAAAAGGGAGATTTCTCCTCAAAATCACAAGTCTGGTGGAATACATACCTCGGTGTACAATACAACCAACTCTAATACTGCAGTAGCTCCGTTATCCAATACAGTATCAGTAGTGATAGTCTTGGTTGAGTAGTCTCCATCTGGAACTGATGTTGGGATAATAATGATACTACCACTTCCTGCCGCAAGGGAGGATGAAGCATCAGCTGGGGAGGTAGAGATTGAAGCAGAAGCACCGGAGGTTGGAGTAGTTGAGGCAGAAACACCGGAGGATGGAGTGGTTATAGAAGCGGCTCCAGCAGATGGTGAGGAAGCAGGGGATGCGGAAGTAGCATCTCCCGTTGAAGCAGGCTCTCCAGCGGCAGTTGAGCTCGATGATGATGATGATAAGGCAGCACCAGAGCTTCCAGTCCCTTCAGCACTAGATGGCGAAGACGAAGAAGAAGCAGGTGGTGGACCAGAACTTGTGGCCAATGACGATGAGGTGGTGGATTCAACTGCTGGCGCACTGCTGCTACTGGATGTGTCTGCTGTTGGGGTAGTTGATGCAGGTGTAGTATCAGGGGTGGTAGTCGCATCAGTATCAGTTGGAGTAGCTTCAGTATTTGGAAGTGTTGTAGTGGCAGTGTATATAGTGGTTGTAGTCAAAACACCTTCGGCATTGGTCCAAATATAGACAACACCATTTTCTTCGACAACTTGTGGGACAGTAGTAGTGGCGGTCGCTTGTGGAGTAACAGTCACAACAGTGGTTCCGTCGTAAGAGGTGGTGTCACCATCCGCAGCATTTACTTTTGATAGTAATGCACTCAAAGTAAGTAGAAGCAAGGAATTTATTTTTGTTGAAACCATATTGCAAATGTTAGTCTTTTGGTTATTTGTTCGGGAAGTGTTAATGTGCAATTGAGGTTCTCGTGCAAGTTGTTGTTGCTATTAGCGTATTTGGTTTAAATGAACGAACGTGGTTGCGAAATAGAACAAAGGCTAGGTCTCGTAGAAAAAAAAACGTCAAAAATGAAAAAAAAAGAAACGAGTTGCATACAATAGAGAAACAAGAAGAAATCTGTATGGTTTTTATATGATATTTCTCTTTTGCAAGAATTATACATATGTGGAAAGAAAGAAAACACGCTTGCTGGTGAAAATATTAAAAGTTGACGGATTTAGGTTTAGTTCGTAAGTGCTTTAGTGTAATACTACTACATTGTTTGTATAAAGAAAATAAATAATAAATGCACTCAACCGCCGAGATAATTCTTTGTTACACTAATTTATATTTTACACAATCACATATATACACCTATAAAGTGAAGTTAAGGTTCATAACCATTTTGTTGAGAACTATAATACGTGACAATAAGGTGAGGAGAAATGTTGAGTTGAAAGCAATCGAGCGGATATAGAACAATGTTTATATGTTGATATTGTACTCAAAAGAGGAAGAACTATGAGAAGTGAAGATGTCGCCTTGACCAATGTTAATCAGCGTAGTAGTATACAGTTTTAGCTCATATTGCCTGTTAACTGGTCTCATTTCTTGTAATGGAGTTTATAGAATATTACGTAACATATTACGTAAAAAAAAATAAAAAAATATAAAAAAAGTTTAAAAGCCAGCCATTTTTTGACTTTTTTTTTAAATATTATGTTATGGTGTGTCTAAGTGGAGACAAAGTTTTTAGTTTATGCATACACTCAATATGTAATGGTATGATTCCGTTTCTCTTTCTGATGTATCCACGTCAAATCGAGACTCTTTTTTTTTTAGTATATGCAAAAACATAACCACACGCCTCAGATGTAAAGACTAGAAACAAAAACGCGATGATTTGGCATTTGAATTTAACGACATGTTTCACATCTTACCTTCTGGAAATGCAATGTTGAACACGGTCAAATCATTTCCTGTAAGGTCCGCGAACGGAAATAACATTAATTATGGTAAATTGTAACATCATTTGTTATCAACGTGTTTTCGACAAAAAGAAAAACCACACACGTTCCCATATTACACGCTTTTGTGTTTTGTTCCTCCCCCAAAAACCAGACAAGATATTTCTAGAATAGGTATTTAACCCCAGCTACATATAGAACAATGGCAGCTTCCATTGCCTCTTAATCTGACGTATAGTACACAGCAATAGTGGATTCTTTTACATCTCTATTGTTCTTGAGACGTTTGTGCGTCAGCTTTCTCTCCATTTGTTTACTTTGCTTCTAGTTCTGGTTGGTTTTTTTAAATCTTACAGAGATGCACTAAATAATTGGACAAACATTTCATCGAATCAATATCAATTATGTAATCACACTAGACTACCGTATATGCTAAAACAAGAGTCAATATACTTTTACTTAAAACTATAATTAATCGGAAAGTAAACTACATGGCTCAGGGTATACAATTCTCTTTGTTTTAGCTACTCTTTGTCTCTATATTCACAGTTTCCTACCGCAAAAGCTCGTATACAGAGGGAAAGTACTTTCGGTTGTTTTACAATGAAAGCCTGCTTGAGATTTGTTCATAACATAGTATCATCCCCTTTATTGCTCATACAACTAAGCACAATCGTACTGTATTCTGGTCATATACTGCATTGAATTAGGGGTACAACATTACCAAATAAACACGCGTTAACGTAGTTTAAACTTCCCGTCAGCTTCCAACAAGGACTATAAAAAAACGAATAAATCGTTTCCCATAAACCTTAAACTTTCACTTTTGCAGAATTAACCTTTACAGTATAGTCATGTATCTAATAGTAGCAGACTAATGACTAGCCAGCCCATTGTACATACTGAATAGCTTTAACTTCCGTAAATGTGTTCGACTTCATCTTTGTTAGTTTTACGATAGTTTACACAAACAAACAGATTAACAATACAACGGAAACGTATTCATTGTCATATTTGGGCTTGCAAAGAAACTTATCTTGTTCTACAGAAAAAGAGGTTGCTTTGGATTAAGTTACGTATGTTTCTTTAAGAATTGGTCTGGCCCTTCTCTTTTCTAGTTAACAAGAAACCATCAATCAATGTGCTGCCGACAGGACACACAATTTTCCCTTCTAGACCAATGTGGACTATGTGAGTAGCACACTGGTCCCGCCTCTTTATAACCACAAAAGCTTTTAACTCAACTTCGTTACTCATTAGATTGAAAAGAAATGCAAAGAAGAAAATATTCCGTTTGTAGTTGCAATAGCCAGCACACGAAAAACAAAGTACACAAAACCTCACAATTAACCCCAAAACGGAATACCAAGCTACTTGAAAGTGTTTGGAGACACGCATTAGCTTCACCACTAATAGTCATTGGATATATGACTAAACCAAAACCGTTATACCCGCATTCTACGTGCACGCCTGAAGTGCGTCAAGTAATACTACGAGAACTAAATGGTAGAGCTGAACTGAAATTTATGTACCCTGGCTTCTATCATGACTATATTCTTACAAAAATGCTACTTGCTCCAGCAAGGCATCCAAAATCCCTGCTTTCATTAATGCGTTCCCCAAAACACTCAAGCACACAAAACAGTGAGCTTGCTATTGTCTGCGACACCAATAGAAAAGTGCAGCTCACTACTCTCTTTGAAACCGTACATTTCTTGCGATTTGATGAACGCTTGAGATAGTTAAGGAATTTCTGCTCCAATGGGTTACCTGTCTGCATCTGAATTTCTTCACCAGAAAGTGTACTCGCCATTGGAAATTGTTGCTCTTTTCATCAGCGCTGGCAATGGTGTGACAACTCTGGCAACACCCCATTGACTTATTATGAAGATCCTCATAATGCCTCTAGGAATCGCTTTATTGTACTTCAGAGCCACTATTATTCCTCCAGTCTTGTATGCCTCTAAATCTCATCCTTAGTTCTACTTTTCACATCATCTATCCCCAATCCTAATCGCGGATACTCTTGCACCAATTTATCACTCAATATATCTCCTAATTTCTTGAACCCTTCCATCTTACCTTTAAGTTTAGCATTCAGTTTGGCAGTGACTTCAACAAATTCCCTGGTATAGATATCAGGATTTCTACCATCTTCAATATAGGAAACAACATCAACTGGAATCAATTTATCTTGCAAATCCTCACTATGAGAGACAGCTTTCAACTGGGTAGCTAGCATTTGTAATTTATTGGATAATGCCAGATTCGACTGAGGTGTTCCTTGATTATCGTGTACTAGGATACCTAATTCAATGAATGACTCGATCAAATTAGCCACTTTTTCGGCAGCTTGTGCCAAAGATGCATTCTCTTCGGTCGGAGCTATCAGGGTAGTTGTCATATTATTTGATAAGAATTTTGGGGGTGTACAGTAACCTTGATAAACAGTGTCCAACACCAACCCTAAAACAATTTTCACTGGCAACTTTTTTTTTTTCTTCTCTAATTCTAGTGATCATTTGCAATCTTTTTACAAAAACAGTACCCATTGCAACTGATAACATTAACCACTCAATGTTCGTGTCATTGAAGTATAATAAACAAAAGTATGAAAATGCAGCAAAGAAACGAAAGCTAGAAAGTGACAAAATACATTCATCGGCCAAAAGTGGAGGGAGTTTATTTAACTCAAGTGGCACACCTAGCCAGACGGAACAGTTTAAAACCACTTTGAAAATCAAAAACACCGACGCTTTGAAGGCGAATAGCCAAAATTATGAGCAGCCAACATTACCAACGAGCCCATTTATGCCTCGGTCTGTTATTCAAAAATTCCATGACCTGTACCAATGGACAGATAAAGGGGAGTATATTATTATGGTTCGATTTTCCTACAATAAAGAGAAATACAAAGAAAGAATTGGGTCAAAGTCAGAGTATACAGTAAATAAAGCTTCACCTGCTTATCTGGAGGATAAAAATAATCAATCGAGGGATGGTGCTTGTGGTCCTACGCTACTGAAGTCAAACTCCTCCTCGCCGACGAAAAAGGCGCCTTCAAACTCTTCCAATACAAGCTTGAGGTCAGAAAAATACGTCGGGTCTAAAGGAGTACCTCATACACCGGTGAATGGCGAAGCGTACGACTCTAAATCGGGACTTGGCGAACCAGTGACTAAAAGTGACGATCCAGCCGAACCAAAGTACAGACGAGTTTCATTCACCTATAATAAAGAAAAGTACCAAGTGTTTCTTGAATCGAAAACCCTGGAATCTTCACAACATACTAAGTCAGGTAGAAAGCTGAATACTGACTCTCCTGTCTCTGGCGATGAGATGCTGAATTCAGCTACATCAGAACGAAGTTCCATTTCCTCAAAGGCAAGCACCCACACCACCAGAACAAATACCACACAAGCAGAGACTAGTGAAAAGTCCAAAGACACAGCAGATCCAATTTCTAACAGCCGAGCGCACTTTACTTCAGCTCCCAAAGAAGTGGAAAATGCCAAGGAAGCGAAAAATGTGAAAATGGTTACAGTTCGATATCCATCCACTGCCAAACGGAGTCAAACGCAGCCTTCGACTGTTGTTGGTGAAAATAAGGAGTCAAATACATCTGCATCAAAATCCGATGAAAAAGTGCAGGAATCGAATACCACAGCAACAAAACCAATACAACCTACTTCACAACCAAGTGTCATCCCCACTAAACCCACCAGCCATGGATCACAGGTAGTCAGTAAATTGCGACGGAAGCTGCTGGTTAATTCACGAGCTAGACCAAACTCAACGCCATCAACTGTATCCTCTTCGGATCCCATCCAGCTATCATCTCCTTCTGCATCAAGGTCATCTACTCCAGACTCGTCCTCGTCATTGTCGTCATCATCATCCTCTCCCTCACAATCACAATTACCCGACTCTGAACCTGTAGTGGCCGAAGAATCCGACGTTGCTATCGATGAGAGCCAAGTTGACACACCCAAGCTGGGTTCAAGTCATCAGCCACAAAGGAGCACCATCGAGACTTGCGAAGTGGCACTTGATACTATGTCACGTTATTCAGATCTACAAGCCGAGCTAAGTAATAGTACACTAGAGAAAGTTGATTTGAATAGCCATCAGCAAGCTGAAATTGATTGGTTTAAAAGCTTGATTGTTGTTGCTGAGAAATTGAATAATTTAAAAGATACTTATAAAGCAATCCAAATGATAAAACGGAAGAAAGCTGCTACATCTTAAACGGTTATATGTTTATATATTAAATGTATCATGCACTTTGATCTCTTGAATTGGTCAATGAACCTATCTAAAAGGCTCAGAACTCAGTGTGAAGTGCAAAAAAAATATTTCTTCCTGCATATAAAAACAATTTAGTCGAAACTTCAACGAGATAATCCATTCTCAGGATTAACAAGGTAATTGACTTCAACAAAATCATACACCACGATAGATTGGTACTTGTTCGTATAATCCATTACATTACAATTTCCCTTATATAAACAGTACTGCCCACCAGGTCTATCATGAAACCAGTCGTCTCAACATTTCAAGCATACTGTTGCTTTATACTATCATCATTTGGAATTGTCATTTTATCAATCATAGGTTACTTGTTCAATACAAACAGTGAATCCTTCATGGGTTCCATAAATGATCCGGAAGATGGTAAAGCAGTTGCCAATACGGTGTTTGGTGGTGTGTTTGTATACTTGGCATTCTTTGTCTTTTGCGGATTACAAATACTTTTAATCAAGAGGCAGAGCAGGATCAAATTGTGAGGAACCATGACCGAGGGGTGTTCGGGTGCAATGGTCATGGAAAGACCTTACAAAATGTCAAATACATTGTATTCAATTGAAATAAATATATAATATACACAGCTTTAAGTAAACTCACTCATAGTTTAGCAACTTCATCTTGTGGAATTGACATCTCTCGCCACAGGCAAATCTCTAGAACAAGGTCTTTCGTACTAGTAATCTCACCCTTTGTGGCCCCATTGTTCAGTGCACCTCTCAAGTGACCCTTCAATTGAGGTTGCACGTTCTGAGGTATTAGGCATGCAATGATAGCTAATGACGTCTTCTTTGCTGTTAATATATCAGTGTAGCTTAACAATGGTGAATATATATGTTGGTAAGTAAAGTACCATAAGTCCGGGTACGCATCAACCATTTGATTCTTGACTCTCTTATTCACGTTGTTGGAATAAACTGCATTCCAAAAAGCTGAACCTCTAAGTAAGTTAGATTTAACTCTTTTTGTGTCAATCGAGTCTGCAGATATAGGTCCATCGATGGTATCTGTAGCATTCACATCGTTCTGCTTGACCTTAACTTCGCTGGATCTAACGTTGTGCTCTTGAGAAAACCTGGATGGTGTTGCGGTTTTCAATATTGTTAACCCATTAATTGCTTTGGGGAGCCCGCAGAGGGCACTCAACTTTAAAATTACCTCACGCATTTGATTTACTATAAACTGCTGCTTTCTTCTTATGTCTTCACCTCGAGTGTATTTATATGTTAAAGGAATAAGCTTGTAATAAGTTCCAGGGATCAAAACATCAGGAACTTTAACCCCCATGGAATAAAGCTTCATGCATCTCTTGCTCGAGTTAATTGAATCATTGGCCAACTTTATCATATACTCATTATTAACAACTTTCTCTTCATCGCTGCAAAATTCAAACAATTGTTGACGAAGTGCAAAATGTAAAATTGCTGGTATCTCCTCAACTAGGTTCAATTCGAGCAAAGCAGCAGTGGCGACTAGGTACCATGTGTTTTGTAGATTGGGATAGTGATATGCAAGTCTGAGAAGTCTGTTGGCATCGAGAAGTACCATCGTTGTTATTAAAGTGTAAGGTGGGGAGAGCCGGATTTAATTCTTTTTAGATTTCGTTTGTGATCTCCACAAAGTTTCTCCATATTTTTTTCTTATTTAACCTCGGATTAATTATCCGCCATTTGATTTTGTACCAAACAGTTCTATTATTTTGCTTCCAATTCCCATGGACAAAAGTATGCAAAGCTTGTGTAACTTGAAGTTAGGGTAGAATGAATTGGGCATACTCTTCTTCATAATATTCATATACTCTATACATCTATATCATTCACAATTTCGCTACAGAATCTTTTCCTCCTTTCCATGTAATCCCCCCTGTCCAGTCACATATATCAAACACCATTGATCTGACATTATTCAACTCTTCCTTAGTTGCACCATTGTTCAAGGCTCCTTTCAAATGTCCCTTTAGTTGCGGATTGACATCTTGTGGAATCAAACATGCAACAACACACATCGATGTCTCTTTACCGGAAATAATCTTTGTATAACTCAACAACGGCGCATGTACATGGTGGAATGCGTGGTACCATAAGTCCGGATATGCAGTCAACATTTGATTCTTGACTCTATTATTGATTTTTGAGTAAACGCTGTTCCAAAAATTAGATCCTCGCACCAAGTCAGAAGCAATCTGTTGTGGGTGAATAGACAGTTCACTAATGGGACCATCAATTGTATCCTCTGCAGTATCATCTTCCTTGTCAAATCTGGTTCCATAAACGTCTTCACTGACTATAGATGCTGAAGGGATATGGCCAGGACTAACAATTCTAGGACGTTCAGGAGTGAGTCCGCTTTTCAAGTTGGTAGGAGTAACTGTTTTCAATATCATCAATGCATTGATAGCTTTGGGCAATCCACTCAATGCAATACTTTTCAAAATCACTTCCCTAAACCTTGCCGTGAGCTGGTCTTGTGCGGCAATGATATCCACATGCTTCGAATACTTGAACTTCAATGGGAGCTCTTTGTAGTAGGAATGGGGAATCAAAACATCAGGGAGATTGACACCGACAGCCGATAAGTCTTGAAACTGCTTGGCGGAGTTTATAGAATCCTGAGCCAATTTAATTAAGCTTGGTTCGGTTAAAAGACTTGTTGATGATGTTTCTTGTGAAGTAGGGTTTGCTAATAGTTGCTGGCGTAGGGCAAAGTGGTAAAGTTTGGGAATTTCTTGTGGTTGGTTGACAACTGTTAAACAAGCTGTGGCGATCAAGTACCATGTGTTTTGCAAAGCGGGGTACTTGTAAGCCAACCTCACTAACCTCTCTGCCGTTAACACATTCATGCTGTCTGGATAATTTTATTTTTAAAGTAGTGTGATAAGGTGTAAGATTGTAGAGATCAACTCAAAAGGTCTATGGATGGGGCTGATCGGTTCGAAGTTGTTTAGGAGATTTTTTTTCTTCCCCAGAGATAATATATCGTATCAGAATCCGGGGAACTACCATTTAGAATGCGCTATACACACCGCTATGCAGACTTTTTAATTTTCACTATCGTTTCGAGCACTAGATCTAATCCAGCTACGACCAATTGCATCCTTCAATCTCTTTCCTTGTTGACTCGTCCAAGGTCCCATAGCCCAGAAATGCAGTAGATTGTGAAAGACAGGTGCAATTTTTGAGTTAAAAAAGGGGAATGATATACGTTCACTTTGGGAATAATTGTGTGGCAACGTGGTGCTGATCTCCTTAGTAATCTCCTTCATTGATTTCTCGGCAAGTAAATCGTTCATTTTTTGTTCATCCTCGTGCACGTCATGCGTTCGATGGGTCGGGCTATTGTCAGTACCTACGTTTTGTTCCCAGGGTCTCATTGTGGCATCGATTGGAACCCATCGCTCGCTTTTCCTCCAAACGTCTGACCCTATCATTTCCTTTATTCTTGAAACTGCTCGCTTAAATGCAAATTTTTCATCATCACCGGTAAACACTTTTATGTTTGCAAAGTTCGACGCAGTTGTGTTAACCTTGCTCGGTTCATCATAATGTTCGGTATCTTCTTGATCATACGAGGCTATGTTTGGTCTGTATGGATTCTCCATAGCAATGGAAGTTTTGGCAAACATTTCCTCGTCCTGAACTTCCAATCTATCGGCAGCAGAATCTGACTGTATATGAAGCTTCAAGTAGTTTATGAACTCCTTGTCATCAATCTTTAGTGCATCAGGAAAGAACAAGTAATCAATCTCTACTTGTGATCTCATGAAAAATTGACACTTGGCTTCATATATTGCATCCAATAAGGTTATGAACCTTCTTGCCTCATTCTTCATCTTAGTTGTCATGATAGGCACGTTATCCAAGATCACTGTGTGATATTTAGATGCGATTGTGATGTAGTCGGATGATGAAGTAAGCCCTTGGCAGATTTCGGCAAAATCGAGATAACATACTGAATCATTGTTAAATGACATTGGAATGCGTGTGGTTCTATTGTAAACGGTTACTGAGGACGGGCTTCCCAATCTTGACAATGGTTCGCCCATGAGCGAGGAGTCTTCTGCGATACCCAAGGCTTTGGTTTTGATCAAATAATGCCACTCTTCCTCTTCCATTGGATTATCTTTTTGTACAACAAGATGGGGCTTCTCTAACGACTCATTGGCGAAATGGGTTCGGTAGTCCTTCTCAGATTTCATGTCAATAGATTTACATCTTGCATTCAATATCCCAACAAAGCTCTTGAATTTCCCCTTGCTGAACTGTGCTGAATACAACTCCTCTGGTAATTTGTTGGACGTAGCAACAAGAACACCACCAAGCTTAAAATAAAAAGTAAACAATATCTTGATGATATTGGCACTAGCGATATCCGGTAAAACAAACTCATCAAGCATCAATATAGTATTCCTTTGTATCATCTTTTGGGCCACCTCATATAAAATGAATTCATTCTCCATCTTAAATTCATTCATCTTTCTGTTCATAGTTCTGAATCGATGTTGTTGTATATTGTGAATCTCGCTGTACACATAAAGTATGAAGTTATTATAGTGCCATCGCATCTTTGAAGCATGCGGTAGTGAAGAAGCAAATATATCCATAAGCAATGACTTACCAGAACCAACTTCACCATTCACTAGAAGACCTTGTGGCGAGGGAAAATTGAGCAACTCCTCCTCATCAGTCATGTACTTAATTAATGATTGTTTTTCCTTCTTGGGATCTTTTTTGAAATACCTCAACGGAGACTTCTTTCTCGTGTTTTGTTCTGCTTGTTTCACTTCGATTTGTCTTAGGACTAGACTTAGTTTGATTGACAAATCATCCGGTGGAACATAATCGATGACTCGATGGTAAAGTTTTTGGAACTCTTTCATTACTCTTATTTGTGCATCGTCTTTTTCTAGCAATCCCAGTGCCACATAGTTTTGATAAAGTTGGTAGGGATCTGTTATTGATAGCGATTGACATGAGCTGCTGTCTGGTGTACTACTAGGATGTGTCGGGAGCCTACCATGTACACCTTGTACGCCACTGGTGACTATTGATGACGATAGTCTTTTAAAGCAAAGTGTAACCGCGGAGCTGTACCTCAATGACATGGTTTGTTGAAGTGCTGAGTTGAAAAAAAAAACGCAAGATCCGAAAATGGAAAATGAAAATTATCTAATCCATCAATGCATTGACAGCTACCTAAGCAATCACGTGCGAGAATTTCTCAGCTCGAAGAAATGAGTGCAAAGAGCACAAATAGGGCATAGTTAAACCAATAGATGAGTTGACCCAAGAAAGAGTTTGTACGACTTAGCTTATTAACTTATGCTATGTTGGAGCTAATATTCTTACTCGTTATATAATTTATGTGTAAACATAGTGGATTTTCACTCAATTTTTAAGCAAAGATACTGTTTGACATAAAGAATGTTAAACTCTGGAGATCAATACTAACTTTCAGAGTGAGAAAAGTATGTATTTGAGAATCTATCACCGTCACCACTCTCAAAAACTCTAGAACAAAAAAAAAATTCTTTGAAGAAGTGGCTACTTAATATTGCTATTGTGATCTTGGTTGCAAACTCTTCTTTGTGGAAATGCATACCTATAGTTTCGTTCAATTTTATCAAAATGGCAGCAGAGATGTCAAGTATAGTTATACAAGTTGTAATGTACGTAACTACAATATGGTTGTAAAAATACATTTTGGTGAGCTTTGTTTGCTTGGTTGGAAAAAGCCAGTAAGTTTTTACCATACAACAACATCAACCAAAGAAGTGTCCGAATCATCACTTAAAAGACACCAACTTTCATCATCAAAGCTTACCTCGGTCGTCATTGAAAACCACATGTTCCAGATGTCGGAACTCTTCTCAACTACAAAATTATTTACACAAACTACGAATTTGCAACCCATTCAAAACACCCAATATCGAAACCATCCATCTAAGTCAGTGTTCAATCTCATACAATCCCATAATTATATGTTACAGTATGCTTCATAACAGATCCATTTCCCGATTTGGTGTAGGATCTAGAATTAAGATTGTGTTGCAAAAAAGATATCCAGACACAAGATCGAATGGAACAATCAAAGATACAATGTAATGTATATATGTTTATCGCTATGTACACTAATGAAGTAATACAGGGAAAGCATAACAAAATGCTAATTACGAATATATTTCATCTTAACTGTTTTCTGTCTGGATTTTTTGATATGCTCAAATCCCATAAAACCCCTCAAAAAAAGTATATAACCACAAAAACCCCATAACTTGTTTCCCCTTTCTTTCTTTCTTTCTTTCTTCATCTACCCTTAATTCCCAAGTAACATGCTGTTGTACGCCACCTACTACTTAAAGCAACAACCACCACACGCCATCGCCTCCAATTCAATGTTGGAAAACTTCGACCAAGCAACTGATGAAGAAGCCAACTTGATGAGGATGTACAGCCTAGCTCAACACCTGAATATGAGCAAGCAAATCATGTTACCAACCAAGAAACCATTTACCATGTTAGAGTCAAGCAAAGATGCAAGAGAACGCACCTATCCTCTTGCTTCGATCGCAAAACCAATTACATTGATGGACAGAGCTGCAAACAGAAACGACATAAATGCAGCAAACGACCCAATTTACAGTCTCAGCCAAGAATTTGAACAATTGACTTTAACAACTTATGAAGACATGCAAGTTGAACCCACCATCCGGGTATTAGATGAAGATGATCATTCACGCTTAAAAAGAAGATGGGAGAAGCTGCGTATTGATGACAGATTCCCAAATTTTGAATCAAAGTTGGCTGCTATTAATGATGATAATGAAAGCGCGGCAATTGACCGCATGAACAGTCTTATACAAGCATTTGAACAATTGAATGTGAAAAGTATTGAAGCTATTGACTCCATCGATAGTTTTATCTATGAATTTGAAAAATTGAATTTGAAAAGTGTTGAAGATGAAGATGAAGATGAAGTTGAAGATGAGCAGATTGAAGATGAGGAAGTTGAAGATAAGAATGTTGAAGATGAAGTTGAAGTTAAAACATATGAAATTAAAGTTGAAAATCAAAAAGTTGAAGTTGAACAAGTTAAAGTTGAAGTCAAAAAAGTTGAAGTTGAACAAGTGAAAGTTGAAGAAGTGAAAGTTGAAAAAGTTAAAGTTGGACAAGTGAAAGTTGATGACGTTAAAATTGAACACGATGAAGATGAGCAAGTTAAAGATGAAGTTGAAGAAGTTGAAATTGAACAAGTTGAAACCAAGCAAATCAAAGTTGAACAAGTTGACACGAAAGCTGAAGTAAATCAAGTTGAAGAAAAGAAAGTTGACGGCAATAAAGATGAAGGTAATCAAGTTGAAGGCAAACAAGTTGAGAACATCAAAGTTGAAGACAAGAAAGTTGTGAACAATTGTGTGAAGGTGTTGGATAAATCAGATCAAGGAACGAAATTAAAGAACCAGCATACCGTTGATAAGTTATCAAATGTTGAACCAGAATTGGATACTGAAATTAAATGTGAACTCAACCAAGCAACAAACATTGATGTGAAAGTGGATGATAAAACTGTTGTCAAAAAGGAAGTCGTGAAGTTGAAATCAATTGGTGATTCTCTGTTGGAAAAATTATCTCTACCACATAACAACCAGAAGGAAAAAGAAACAAAAGATGAAGATGTTGAGAAGGATGAAGAAGTCAGTGTGAACCAGTGTGAAGATGTCCCTAATGAACCAAGAGTTGAAGATGAATTTTACTTGAATAATGAACCAAAAGGAAAAGAAAATACAAAATGGAATCAAAAGTGGATCAGATTTGTCACGTTGAGGAAACAGAAACAAGGATCAGATGAAATTAATGAGTCAGTTGGAAAGCAAAAGTCCCCTTTTAAGGCAAAGTTGAAGAATTTATTCCAGAGGAAACGTAAATGGGTCCCATTTGAAACAACGGGAGAAGTGGAGTTGTTATTTGATGCTGATGATTACAAAGATGAAGGAGATACAAAATTGGAAAACAACGTCAACAATGGAAATGGGCCCACCAGCAATGAGGGTTCAAGCAATAATCTGAACACTGAAAACGAGACCACAGTCAATGAAGTTGATGTAAGTGCTGTCAACAATAATGAACAAGAAAATAACACTGCCTTAGATGCACGTGAACCAGAAGGAGAACAACCCGAATTGACAAGGTTAGATGCGGTTATAGAACCACTAGCTGCTGATACTCCACCATTGAACCCTGAAGATGCAGATGATACTAAAGTCAACGAACTGAAGAGGAAAACCAAAGTGATGAGAGTTTTGAAGAAGTTGATTAAGCCTTTTAAAAGGAACACACGGAAAGTTGATGCAACTGGTCCTATTGTTGATACACCAAAAGTGAGTTGTGAAGCTGAAAACTTAGAAGCTTCGGTGGATGCTTCCAAACACAAGCACCAAAAATGGAAACAAAGAAAAAGACGGTCACCATCAAGGAGAAAGAAGAATGTCCTGACCGAGCCTGCAAGTGATACAGATAAAGCTACTGAAGATGTTGCTGGTGCTGAATGTGATTTACCTAAACAAGCAGAGGTTGAAGACACTGAAGTAGTCCCATTGGTTTTGAAACCCATCATTAAAATTCGTGATGATTCTGCAGATGGCGTCGCTGGCACGAAAAGGAAAGTAAAACTGAAACACTTGCGTAAAGCTTTGGATGTTGTTAAAGCTAGTTTCAAGAAAACTTTTCGTCGGAAAACAAACAAAGTCAGATTTGCCGACACCAATGAGTGTTTCATAGTTGAACGTTATGATCACAAGAGGAAAGAAGAATTAGTACCTCAGTTGTTAGAAAATGAAAGAGATGTATCAGGAAGAGAAGAAGATGATGCTACTGAAGATGCCCAGCTTTTGCAAAGATGTGTTAGTCGCCCACCGACGGGATATAATTCGACCCCAAGTTTGATAAATGATGAGCAATATGGTCCAAGAAGTGATGCTACACCCGCCGAGGAACCCGAAGAAGAGGATATTGAAAACCTTGACTCTTATCGGCCACCACCTACTGATGAAAAATTAGTTATTGACCCTCAAACTGGCCAATTTTTTGGCCTGCGTGGTTTCACCAACGATCATTACAAACCAAGAAAGAAAAGGGCCAACTACTCAAGACCGACTATACACCAGCTTGCTCATGAGAAAATGAAAAGTGAACAGATTGCTGCAGCGCAGGCAACAGGTCGTTGGGTTCAAAATCCCAGAGGGAATTGGATTTATGAGGACAAAACAAAGTGGTGGTTGAATGGAGGCATTCTTGATTATAGAACATTTTGGAAATAATGGATTATGACAATGGAGAAAAGCGGAGTTAGATCTAGCTTCTCAGAGCAACCAACAAGAGAGCGAATTATAGTTGACGGGGAATAGATGACGATAGAAAAATCGCTCAGGTGTCTTCTGGTCTGAGGTTATCATGATTAGGGCGCTGCATTTAATGCAGTGCTGATGATTTCCTCATTAAAGACTATTCGGGGGGACATTTGAATAGGATTTCCTTTCTGATCCTTGAACCAGTTCAATATATGCTCAGATGAAGCTGGATTTGAATCCTGGAAGAAGAAGAAGATTTTATCTTCTGAATACAGTTAGCAAGTCTAACAATGAGAAAATCCATTGTTGACATATGTTTTACTTGAGAGTTTGTTGAAATTTGAACCGGGTTGAGAGGAGATGTTGAAGAGGTTGTTCCATTGAAAGTACGAGTTGAAGAGGTTGTTCATTTACGAAGTGTTACTTGATGCTGCTAACGTTCAAAAGTCTATTAAAGGTTGGAAAGATATTTGGTGGAGTGGTGCCCGTCAGTATTTTATTTCAATTCTATGCTATATTTATCTTGTTGTTTAAATCCCGATCCTTATTCCCTTCTCTCTTGTCGCGATCATCATTCTTTCTACTCACTGTGTTTTAGACTTGATGGTGGATGCAATTTCCAACATGTATTGAAATTTGAGAACTTGAAGAGAAGAGTAACAGCTCATCACCACAGCACTCGATTGCAACCAATAAACTTTAATTGATTTCCATATAGCTATTAAGCTCAGTCAGTCCTTTATTAATCGAAGCCAATCTATTGACGCAAGCGGCAGGAAAATGGGAGCATACCGCTATAAATACAATCCACTCTAATAGTCATGACAACTTTTCTCTCCATTTCTAGAAAGTAGGTTCCGCTAGACCACTTATACACAAATTAACAGTTTCCATTCATGTATATACACTCCATATGAACAGAGAGGAAGCCACAAAATCACCTCTTCTCAATATACTCCTAAACACTAGTCTTATGCTGTACCATAATTACATCACCCAATATTCATGGGGCATCTCATCATTCGATTCGTCACTTTCATTTCCCGTTGCTTGTACAATTTGAGCATCAGGGTTACTGTCAGAAGAATCGTCCTCTTGCATATCTTCGTCTTCATTATTTCCATCATCTTCAGAATTAATCTCATCTCTTCTCCTTGATATTTCATACCGAATTTCGTCATCGACAAGATCACCAATATCATCAACAACGTCAACTGTATTATCCTGGTTTCTATGGAGCCTCAAGTCGTCGCCTCTGCCAGCATGATTGGTCCTCAAGTCAGGGACAAAACTACCAGACCGAACTCCACGACATAGATAGTTGATTTGATGTAACGCACTTCTTAGCTTTTCAAAAACGTCTGGCTCAACATCACTAGTAGTTTCCGAATTTGACTGGGGGATTTTTGACGCCTTCCTTGTGTAGTCAGTAAGCACATCATAAATGACCTTTGTGAAGCCAAACTGATCTAAGTACTTGGCACGATCATAAACCGATAGCTCATCACCTGTTAACTCCTGCTCATTAGTCGACTCTCCATTCACATCCTCGTTGGTTTTATTTAGCTGGGATAAAACTCTCTTAATACCCAGGGTGTCAACTGTTTGATACACTTCATAGTCAGTGTAGTTTTGTAAGTCATAAGCAAAATCAGACGATTTCCAAGTTAAGTTGACAAGAATCCACGCAATCGAGATCTTGATCATATTCAAATTCTTATTCAAACGCTGTAAGTCAGGGTTACTTGAAATCGTCTCTGGCAACTTAAATGAAAGCAATCTCATCCAAATACGCAACAAGTCATCGCTAGGAAATAGAGCTCGTTTCAATTTATCAACCACTGTGTAGGTATGATCTTCAGTAAAGTTTATGGATCTGACCATCTTGACATAGTTCTCATTCCCAATAAATTGTACCAATGTTTCATCATTGTCAAATTCAAGGCCCTGATCGACGTCTGATAAGAAGATAGATCCCTCAGTTATGTTACGAATGACAAACTCAGACCAATTCTGTGGAAGAAAGGGTCGAACTTCTTGCCTCTCATTTGTCAAATATTCACCAGTATAGGCGTCTCTTAAAATGCGAGAAAAAGAAGGCGATCCTGCTGTAAAATTACGCAAAATTTCAAAAGCAACTATCTTTTGCTGAAGTTTGGTATCTCTTGTTTCCTTTGGTTCAGATGTGGATTTATCGGAAGGAGCAATTCCAAAATTTGCTTTCTGGAGTATAAGACTCAAGGGAAAGAAATTCAAAACCTCTTGCTTGTTCTCAGAAGCTTCATTGTACATAAAATTCTTCATGACTTGTAAAATTTTTAACTGCATCACATTTCTTTCAAATACGTCCTCTTCTGTCAAACCAGACACTTCATCAAAATCAGATGTGGAATTTTGATAAATAATCGATAAACTTGATAAAAAGTTCTCATATCCAACAATCTTGTACCTGAATGAGCTAAAGTCAAGGATAAAGTTGGCCAACAAACTCACACACAAAGCTTTATTAGTTTTGAAAGTCTTTCTGAAAGTACCTTCTTGCACGAATTTGTTTTTGTTGGCCTTGAAGATAAAATCCCACGTTAAATCCAATGTCTCATAAAGGCGAATTATCTCCAAAATATTTGTCACAAACCCTCCAGCAGTGAGTGGAAATGAGGGCTCTGATGGAAAATTTGAGGGAGCGTCTCCATTCATACGCGGCCGTATCGTCGGTTGGTTGGATTCCGACGAGTTAATACCATTAATTGCGACGACAGGGACATTGTCCGTACTATCTCGTGTCACAAAACTTTTGAAGTAGTTGGCCTCGACAAAAAATGTTCTCAAGGTTGCCACTGATCGTGATTGCGAGCGTATAAAGTAAAAGCAATTTGTGAAAAGAGGCAAGTCTGCTAATATACTAATGACTCCCAAGTTCTTTCCAAGCCATGATAGCTGACGTTTTTGTGTTTCATAATCAACGTTTCTAGTCTTTGCGGTACACCTCAATACCCTTTGTGTTAACCGTATTTGGTTGAGGAGAAAATGATAACCTTCAACAATTTCAAAAATCACTCTTGGGATATTTGAAGTAGTGGTTTGGTACAACTTCACCAACCTATTCCTATACTCCTCCCGTTCACTTGTGTACACACTGAGAAGCAAAAAAAGGTCAGCTAACTCATTAGAGTAGAAATCTTTAATAGGAGTTGATACAAAGTCAACCAAAACTGTTCCAAACTTTGATCTAAGCTTTAACTCTTCAAATGCCTTGAATAGTCCACTACGGTTGAAACAGTGCGTCATCCTGCAAACTAACTTGTAATCAATGTTGGTATCACAAATCCTATTGCTCAATGTTGGAAACTGGGTACACAAGTTGGCCAATATTTCAGTTGCTGAAGCCATAAATCGTGGGCGATTACGCAAGGATTCCCTATCAAATGATGAATTAGCTTCTTTTAAAACTTTCCTCTTTATTCGATTGACTACCTTGGTCTCTTCGTCACCATTATAATTATTACCATAATCCAAAAGCTGTATGATGGTTGCGAACAATTTGTCATAGTTACGAAAAATAATTGTTTCTGAAAGCACTTCCAGAACACCCAAATTCTCCAACAATAAAACCAACAAGTTAAGTGATGCAAGATTAAGCTCTTTGGAGTTAACTTTCATCAATAAAAGTAGCGAGATGTATATTTCGGCTAATGGGATTAGTGGCTTCGACAAAGGCGTACTCAAAAAGATCCCAAAAGGAGCATCTCGTCTAACTGCTAAAAGAAAAGGGTCGTGGTGCAGTTTTGAAAAGCTCATTAATTGTGACGATGCAGTAATCATCTCCATCAAAAGCTCGGCACTAGCAACACTCTCCACTAATGAATTATTTAAGTCGACGTTCGGAAGATGGTCGTCCTCAAATGCAACACTAAACAAATCCTCTTGGGACTGATATACCTCAGATAAGTGCAACTGTACTATCAGCTTACAGTCCGATGATAAACGACTCAACAATGCCGTTGCTAATGCCATCAAAGCATTGCTATTTAAGGGCACTGAAGCTGTGAGCACCAAAGGTATCAACCTCAACAGCTTGATTATGATGCTTGGGTGTAGCTTGATGCTATTTTCACGGGTAACATCAGTGGCCATTAATAATGATGTAATATATCGCCAAATTGTAGTTGGAGTCACTTGATTTTGTCGAAGGTTTGACAATACGATTAAAATATCCAAACAGTGGCCCATTAACGCTTCAACTTGAAAAGCACATTCTCCTCTTTGCAGCGGAAAAGCAATCTCAACAAAGTAATTAAGAAGCTGCGTGATTGGATCTAGTGCTTGTTGCATGATTCCAATTGACCCGGAGACACCATCATTGTTTAAAGAGTCGATTTCTGATGCAAAGGAGCTAAGGATACGAAGCGTAACCACCACCTCTTCCAAAATATCCAATGGATATGCTGTTTCATCTCTCAGGTGTATAAGTTTGTCTATACTGCCAGCAAAGTTGGATACTAAATGGTTCATGAATGCAACATCATTCAACAATTTGAATTTAAGATCTTTGTTTCCGATAATCTCCAAACGAAGTTCAGGTAAGTTGTAGTGTTTCCTATCTCCATTTTCTGGTAGTAAGTCCAACGGCATGGTTGGGGATAAGACTGTGGTTATTGCTGTTGCTTTCTTTGACAAAAGTTACTTTCTGGTGTGCGCTGTAAAGAAAGTGAAAGAAAAATGGCGCAGATTATTTTATCAGCAGTAATAATAATCAATCACAAATTGTCTATGGAACTCCTAGTCTAATCCTATACACTTAGTGTCTCATCTGACTCAAATCTTGCCTCTCCAAAATTTTTGTGACTCAACTGCAGGCTTTCCATTTTTTATGTCAGCACTAACATTTGTATCAGCCTCAACTCTCTTTGGAATATAGTTCAACACCTCACCCAACTTTTCGTTGTCTTCCAACCTGACAACTCCATTCTTGTCAGCTATTATATAGTCTCCAGGGTTAACTTTCAAAGTCTCCTCATCCTTTGATGGGTCAATGCTGGTAATCTTGATCTCCAATGGAACATCAATACCAACAACCTTGAGAGCTGGGCCATTAGCAGTTGTCCCTAATCCATAGGACCATACGGGATACTTTAATTCATTATGCTCATCTAGGTCCCTGATTCTGCCCAAAACAACTGAGCCATTGGCTTTCCTGTACTGTGCTCTAGTCGACATCAAGCCTCCATATAAGGCATTGGTCACCCTATGATAAGGAGCTGTCGTCAATTGTAATTCCAAAGGTAAACCAATGACTATAATAGCATCTTCAGGGACTTGGTCAATGTAGGACTGCTTCACTGCTGGCCTTGGATCCGATTTGGGTGCATATAAAACTGTGTATGCTTTTCCGACGGCCGAAGTGGCGGACAAAACCGGTGATCGGTTAAGTAAATTGGGGATGAATCCTCCTTGTGCTAAACCTTGTTGATTCAAGGCATCTGAAACGTCACACGCAGAATAACTTGAAAGAAATTTGATGACCTCTTTGGTAGATAACAGTTTAGGCACTGGTGGTGGCATTTGCTTTAAAGTGTGGAATAAACCGAAGAAGAAAAAGGAGCGACCCCGGATTATATTTTTCTTCGGCACTGTAAAACTATACAAAAACTATATACAAAACCACTTCGTTTACAACTCAGTCGTCTAAGCTTAAACGTTTCTGCAACTTCTTGTATGTCTCACCATCGACAGTTTCACTGGTAGTTTCATCCTCCTTCTCATGAATCGAGCGGCGTTGTTGTGGTACCGTCTTGTGACCCACCTCATCAGCTTTCGTTTCTTCTTCAAACTGTTTCACTGTGGTTGGCACTTGAAAAACATCACCGATGTTGCTCAAAAACTCTGGATTCAATTGGTAATCTTTGGCTATAGTTTCATTATCAACACGTGGGTCCTTAAGGTCTCGCAAAATAGCAGTCAATGTTTGCGGATGGACCATTGTTTTAAATATTTCTTTCCCGTCGTGGAAATTCTGTGACATTTGATCTTTAATCTCCTTTTCACCAAGCTCATAAAGTCTTTTCCTCTCGTTAAGTTGTTTTATGGCGGAGGCATTTTTATCCTTGGCTGGGTTAAACTCCACCGTTTTGATTTGTTTTCCCAACTGGTTGAGTGAGTCAATGAAACCTTTGTCATAAGTAGAAGTACCTTGTTCATGAGGATCACCACCATCTTTACCCTCCGGTGAAGTACTCGTCTGACGACCAATTTTATTGTGCAAGGATTTTGGATCAAATGTGGTGGCAGTGTTTGCTCTAAACGCAGTTTCATTCTGGCTTAGACTTTCATCTGGGGTGGTGGAGGCTGTTTGTCCATTTCCACTAAGTGGTGTTGGTGATGCCGTGGTGTTAGGATGATGTAGATGGTTGGGATTTGCATTGCTTGGTGATGCTTGTTTTTGGGCATTCAAAATATCAATCTCACTTCGCTTTATTGGCTTTGAGACGGACTCCGTGATTGTTTTCGACAACTTCCTGCCCCCTTGTTTTGATGCTGCACTTCCCATAGTTAGTGGATGACCAAAGGAGATGAATTCGTAAAAGAGCTCGTTTTCGTGAGAAGATGTAAAGTAGGGATGGATACATTACGTAATCACCTTAGGAAATTCAAGACATCACAATTACCTAGGGAAGAGTGCTTAACTTCTTATGGAAGTAGATGAATGCTGGTCACAAGAGATGGATCAAGTCAATAGAGCATTATACTTCTACACTGATATGCTTTTTAGTATCATTCTATTATACTACTCCCCTCAATGGTCCTTTTTTGACTTTTTCTCCTTCTTTTCCTTCTTGTCCTTCTTGTCTTTCTTATCCTTCTTTTCTTTCTTCTCCTTATGATGCTTTGATTCACTGTGTTTCTGTTCTTGTACTTCATCTACCTTGACTTTTTTGATTGATTTACCCGCTTCCTCATCAAAGTCATCGTCATAGGTTATGTCAAAGTCCTTTTCACTATATCCGGTAGGATAATGCCTCATCCTCAATCTCTTCAATTGTGCGACATTTTCTCTAGGTACTCTAGCCTTGTCAAAGTCGATTTGTGGAATATTGACAACTTCTTTGATATTATAAAAGCGACTGATTTTAAGATCAGTTGGCTTGAAGGAATTGTGCTTGGCTTTAAAGATGGTATGCTTGTTGTTTATTTCAGTAGTTGGAATTATTGACGAAGATGAAGCTGGGCTGAGTTCCTCTTCTACTTGATAAGAAGACCCGCTAACTTCAAATGATTCAGCAACTCTATTCTTAGTAAATGCAATAGGTAAGGTCTTTAGTTTTTCAAGTGGGAAATTCTTTGGAGTTTTAATCAACCATATCTCCTTATCTTTTGTTTTGGGTAAGCTTTTTGATGAATGGGAAAGTTTGTGATAATGCTTTGGTGGTTCAAAAGGTTGCACTTGGTCTTCTTCTAGATCGGAGTCGTCAACGTATTCACTAGACTTGTAGTTTGTTGGAGCCATTTTGGGTTGGAAGAATGGATGTGATGGCCTGAGCTCTTTTCCATAATTTTTTTTTTTTTTTTTGCGAAGAGCCTTTTGGTTGTGGAAGTCAGAAGTGTAGAGTGAAATATTACACCACATGCTCAAGAGGGATTTTATGTTGGCATGTTGAGGTATTGGCAGCTCTTGTCTGCTTTGAAGCGCGTTACAGTGCAGCTACGCCTTTTCAATGGGCCTGATTGAAGGTTGCAAAATCGGGTCCATCAAAACCCACAACAGACATAGTGTAGAGTTTCTCTACAATATTAAACATTATAACAAAAATCATTTTTATTAACACTTTCCCTGTATTAGGAACTAAAAATAATGGAATCAACGGGTATATAAACTTATCCGAAAGTTAATCACCGAATAAAAAAATAGCATCGTATGAAGAAAATTAAGAAAAAAGTGTTACCCTTTTCAAGGCAACATATTTGTATCAGCAAAGGCTTCCTTAGTTAACCTTTGACTCTTTCATAAACCCATTTACTTAAAAAATTTGTTAATCATTCTCCTGAAAATACCAAATGAGTTGGTCTCTGGTGTGAATGAAACTGGGACGCTCAATTGAACCAACAACTTAACATCGTAACCTTTACCGGTTTCACACTTGGTCTTGTTCAATGGGTTAGCGAAAAGATCGTACTCAATGGATGAGTTGGAAGGAGTTTGGCTTGCCTTAGAAACAGAGCTGGATTTCTTGGTGGATTTCTTTGATCTCTTGGAAGTACTGTTTGAAGATGATTCTTCTTCATCTTCAGTAGCTTCTGGACAAGCCAAGAATTGGGTTGAGTTCAAGTAGCTTAACCATCCGTTGACGATTCCAAAGTGTTCACTAGCAGATCCATTCTTAGTGGTGGTTGAAACCAAGTGAGTTTTGTTGGATACAACAACATTGACAGTAGAAGTTTCATTGGAGCCATTGGTGGATGGCAAGTTCAAAACGTAACCTTTGTCAGCTTCAATAGTACCAAAGAAAGCCTTGTCATCTGAACCTAACTTGATAGCAGATCCATTGAATTTAACTAAATTGGAGTTGAAAGTAGTACCATTGTGTACAGCGATCAATGAGAAAACTGGTGAAGATGGAGCAAAGAATCTCTTGTCTACTGGAGCAGCAGCAACTTGTAAAGTCAACCAAGTGATGGCAAATAATAAAGTTTCAAACAATCTCATTTTGTATTCTGAAGTATTACTGAAGAGGAAGGGAAAGAAAAGAAGAGAAACACATAAATTACTTACATAAATTTCAGCTGGAACACTCTTTATATTTATACAAAGCTGACAAACTAGCAATCATTCGAGTGTAACCCATATGCTTTTTAGTTTTGCCTTGTGGGTGTATTACTAACCGATTTTTTATTTTGGGTCATCGTTTATGGTACAAAGGGAATAACTACTAACTAACTAATTATGGTTTCTGTATAGGAGAGAGAGGGTGTGTATATACACTCTTTACGTCATTACACAAAACTACCCCTTTGGTTGTGCATATAACAAAAAAAGCAATCAAAAAAAAAAGAATCACCATACATTGCATACACTATACGATCGATTGGAGTTGAGGTTGATAATGACGACATAGCCTTCAGTCAACCTATATACACCCCCATCCATCTGAAGCGAAGAAGCTACACCATTTTTAAGTATGTTCGTAGAAAAAGCATGGAATTAAGGTCGAAAAAAAATAAGAAAGTAAAACACATTTTTCTGTTTGTGACTTCATGCATAACCGATTCTTCCTATACCAAAGAAAGTGAAAAAGTATACAAAGGAAACACGCTATTGTAAAGGACTCCAAACTATTCAAAAATCTGTTAATAGCCGACGTTACCACCAGAAGCAAATATAGAAAATTTCTTTATGCATGCGGCCTAGTCTCACGAAACTACTTTTTGGGGATTTGCCAAAAGTGCTGCATGGTTTACTCAAGACTCAAATCATGTGAGAGCAAACTAAAGTCTGTACAAAAGGGACGGATATACGCATCAGATCAAATCCGTACCTACCGTCAAAACTGCCAAAAAAGTAATTACGCGTAGAAGCAAATGTCGCGATACGCCCAACTACTATCTGGAGACACTTGCGTTGCAGGTGATTTAAAAGATGGGAGTTTTCGGAATCTTTCTATGCCTCGTTCAGGAAATAAAAAAAATTGCTCTGACTGCCTTGCTCAAACCGAAGCAAAGCGTTTGTTCACACATGGTCTTTATTGCAAAATAAAAAAAAACCAAATTTGCCTCTTTATTCACTATTTGTGTAACTGCATGTCAACTTATTGTTTTCACTGTTCCATTCTGTTTTTGTTTATTTTTTTTTTTTCTCTCTTTTGGTTCCATGATTTCCTCTTTTGGCCGTTTAATTGCCAAATTCATCGATTCAACTTGAAAACTTTTGTTCTACAAAAACCAAAAAAAAAAGGGGACCAGAACAATTCTGAAATTTTTGTTCTATTCCGAGAGATGAGTGTAGTACAATAGTAATCTATTTATAGTATTGTTGCCCATCGATTATATGTTGGGTTTTCACGAAGTCATTGAGTACGAAGAAGTGGGAACAAAAATTTTATCGGCTCTCGGAAACGGAGTCGTATATTTCCGTGTCGGCAATAAAAAACCTCGCACCACAAAATCATATGGCAGTGTGGCGAAGCTGCAAATGAGAAAAACAGTTGAACGCGCTGGAAGAGTAGTTTGCTATTGATTTTATCTCTTGGCATGAGAAGTGGAGATTGAATCTATTAGGTAGGGCTAATTTTGTCTCACTAGCCATTTCTTCTCAGCCCCTGTTCTGTCAACTTGTATAAAAGGCAAAATAGTTTTGTTCTTGCCTATACTTGTGGCCCTGTACACTCAATAAGAGGAGCATAGACTAGATGCTCTTGCACACCTCCCATGGGATTTACACATATCTTGGGAACTACTCGGAATTCGAATGATCTCTAAGTCTTCTCCGGCACGTGACGAAACCAACCTGAGAAACCCAATCATGCATAATCCGCCGAGGCAATACTCTCACCCCACCCACAACGATCCAGTATATCCTACAATGGAAACTCTAAAGAATTGTTAATGGTTGTAAAAATTTTCTATATATTAACAAGCATGATGCAATTAGCATTCATACACCGTGACCAAAACAAGCAAAAATCGTATTACTTTACTCTCTCTCTGCTTACAATTCAACAGCTGGTGGACAGCTCAAAGCCTTCTTAATTTGACCGTAGATGGTGAATTGCAAGGAGGTCAAGGTACCAACCATAACCAATCTTGTTGGCAAACCAGCGAATGAACCAGTGAAACCTAATTGTTTAGCCAATTGGATCAACAATCCAACAGTGGATTGACCTGGAGCCTTCTTGGTCTTGTTAACCTTGGACAACAAAGTATCAGCTGGTTGAGAAACAATAGCGGCAGCACAACCGGCAATGATACCAGCACCCAAGTTAACAGCAGTAACAGCACCGTGAGTCAAGTCCTTCTTTGGAGTTGGGATAGCACCGTAGATAGCTTCAGCAGCTCTTTCGAAAACCAAGAACTTAGCAATGTTGTATGGAATTTGTTTAAACAAGATTGGGGTGAAACCGTTGTAGAATGAGCCAACACCTTCTTCCTTCAAGATTCTTGAGAAACCACCAACTAAACCATTGGCAAAAGTTGGTTGAGAAACCAATCTAATTCTAGTAGCTTCCAATGGACACAAAGCAATATCAGCAAAGAATTCAGCCAAAGCAGATGAACCAATGAAAATGGAGTTCTTGTATTTTTTGGCAGTGTCGTAACCCAATAATTCAATAAATTGTTTCTTGAAAAGTTCATAACCACCGAATTTGAAAGCACCTTGCATAGAGTATCCCAAAACAGTTGGACCCAAACCAGTCAACAAAGCACCAGCACCTTCAGTACCAATGACTTGCTTGAATGAACCAATCATACCTTTGTTGTAGACAGTTGGTTCTAATTGGATTCTGGTCTTGACAACATCAATTGGAGTCATGGCACCGTGGGTAGTACCACAACCAATAGCACCAGCAAGGGCGAATTTGGCATAATCACCAACAGTATATTCAGGGAGCTTGTAAGAAGTAGCTGGGGCTGACATTGTATGTAATACTTTGAATAGTTATTAAATGGATCTCTGAAGAGAAGAAGATTTGAGAAGTGAATTCGAGATCAACGTTTTTCAAGAAATTTAAATTCGAGTCGAAAAGAGAGGGAGTGAGAAAAAAAAAAAAAATTTTTTCAAACGGCAGAAAAAAAAAAAAAAGAAATCAATTAACCTCAAACGTAGCAATCAATGTATTAATACAGATGATGTGAGAAACCAATACTGTAAAATACCTACCATTCAAAGCATATCTTATCAACAGTGTATATAATTTGCAACCCATTCATGTCTCAACATAGAAATACTGTGTCTCACGCAAGAAGCAAAAAATTTTACGTTGTTTTTGTGTTCCGGGTCCACGTGACGACTTGATCCCGGGATCCTCATTTCGGATCATTTGATTGGCTCATTGCATAAAGTTCGCAAAAACGGAAGCCACACACGTTGTGAAGACGCAAAATAACCACAAAAAAAAAAAAAAATAACCTCACATTTCGCAGCAATGTGATCATCGGCTCTATTTTGCAACACATATCAACCACGACTTGTAAGACAGGTTCATACCAGACTTAGTTTCTAGGTGTCACGCCGAGACTGATCAAAGCACTGCGATTACATAATGCAGCCATAGCAGCTTTCTGAGCTGCTTTTTGCTTAGTAGTATCAATTCCTGCACCAAGATTTAATCCCTCGCACGTGCAAAGTGCATGAAACAGACCTATGTTGTTGGTAATCTTATAGTCAGGCTTCGTTTGTAAAGGATTCAACAATGCATACAAGTCGCTTCGAGCTCTCATATCGACGTCCCTATGTGATAATGGAATAGTCTCATACGGTCCTTGGGCGTGTTCTTCTTGATCATAATCCGGTTGACCGTAGTCCAGTTGACCATAATCCAGTTGGCCAAAATTCTGTTGGCCGTAATCTTGCGTGTTTTCATACGAATAGCTAGACTGTTGGTAATTATCCCTTCTATCACTCAATGAAGTGTAAGCTTGAGTGGGTGATGAGTAACCAAATCCTTGAGACCGTCCATATGGAGCTTGTTGACCATACATTGGCTCTCGCTGTGGTTGTGTATATGGCTGCGGAGATGGACTATGTTGACCAAATCTAGTGATCGCTTGGCTTTGACTGGCAGGTGCATCGATTGGCGTTTCGTTAGATGATTGTGCTCCACTAAATGCAGGTGGTGTGGAAGAGGTGTAATTCAATTGGCTTTGGCTTTCCACGTTGTTGGCCCATGATAATGAGTCTACTCTGCCCCCACCACTTCTACTTCTTATATAGTTATGCTTCATAATAGTGAAAATTCGAACCACCCTTTCCTGATCATTCATAATTTCCGTCACTGCAAGATCCCTGGCCTCTTCATAACTAGTGGATGAGACACCAGCGCCCACCACTTCCCTATCATCGCCAACAGTAATTTGCACAATATACGGGTCTGGCTTCACTTCAAGAATTTCATACTTTATACTGCTTTGTGGATATCTGTTCACATTCGTAATCAGTTTGAGCAAGGATTGAAATTCGACAAAGACCACTTTCGCTAGGGGTGTTGTCGACTCAGACAAGTCTGTAATCAAAGGCTCGTATAAAATTTTCAACCACAGTTTTATAAGCTTGAAATTGTATCCGTCCATTTGCAATCCAGCAATGTAAGCTAGAAATATATTTGCACATACTTCCATTTTCGTTTCATCATCAACATCAACCGACAAATTGTATTTCATTACATCAACCAAGTTGTAACCAAATGCAAATTTAGCCAATATTTCCAACGACATTATTCTATCACGTATTGTCAACAAGTCTTTTTCATACATGTTGGGGAATTTCTCATCCAAAACACCCAACAAGATCAATTCCATTGTAGATCGACCTCGTAGAGCTAGTTTAGCATTGTGTGAATTGGTATATTTTTCAGATGTCAGTTCAATGAAATCACTGGCTTGGCGGTATGACTTGTCAGTGGCGACTCGTATTAGTAGTAATTTATCAGTAATAAGTGGCAAAGTTGGTGGATAGGAATAGTAACCATACGATAGTTTTGGTGCGTCTGAATCTTCCTCTTTATTCACCCTTTCCTCTTCGGTTGGTACAATATCCAAGAATGTCCCCAACTCTCGTTCTTGCTCAGGAAGTGTCAGCTTGAAACCGATCCTTGATAGCGCAGTAAGTAAAGGAAGTTTCTTCATATCGTGTAGCTCCTTTAAATGGACTGCAACATGGGTCTGGGGGGTTTGAATCAATGCCTGTACTTTATCGACAGTACTTGCTGCCTCACCTTGAACGTCCGATGATGTTACATTTGAAAGATATTGGTATCGCTCTCGAGTAGGTGTCTTTGTCATTAAAATATTGAACGTTGCCTGTAATTGGGGCACGATTGACTTTATCGAGGTCAAGTCCTCTACCACTGTGAGCAATGACTTGTGCTCTTTCGACATTTGGTGAATGGATTAGTAGGAGTTGATGTTCTGTGTGTAAAAAAACAAATATCTTGTATCATTTTTTGGTGCGCGCAGCACATTTTCAGAGATTAGAGGAGTTGCAAACAGTGTGAATTTCGAGGTTTGTTGTAGTCTGTATTTTTTTTTGCTCTTTAAAGAGGGCAAATGTCAACTTGTGGGACGAGTTTTGCTTGGTTTAGGCGTAAGCACTTACTAGTTTTTGGAGAGCACACGATTTCTTTTGCGAAGTGACCGTCAAGTTAATTATTCCTCGAGATTGTTGCAAAAACTTACCAACTATTGTTTAAGGATCTTAAAAACTACACCTCATTTCCTTTCTTGATGTTAAATCATATGAACCGCTGTTTTGGTTTACTCTGAACTTTGCTTTCCTACTTGTATACATAAGTAACCTACGAACGAACAGGACAGAACAAGTCCAGTTACATTCTATAAATAGACAGAACGACGCACCAAGTTTTTTATCCCCAACTGCATTTTTCAATTTTGTTTATAATTTCACTCCAAAAATTAGACATAACCCAATAACTGTGTAAAATCCAACAACACGTAAATTAAACTTTCATACTTTTGAGTTTTAGGGCTAAAAGTTAACGGAGGGAATATAGGATTTAGATTGAATTTTAAAAAACCTAGACGCGAAATATTAAAAATAAACAATTATAGTTCTATGTAGTGTTTACAGTTTACAGTTTACAGTTTACAGTTTACAGTTTACGGTTTATCTCGAACGGCTTTTAGCCTTGTTGACTGAGGTATTAAAAAAACTGCCTTCGCCAAGCATCGCGTGCACCTTGAAAGGTTCATTGAAAATGATGAGCTAGTGTTTTGGGTACTCATACAATCCAGAAGCGCCCGCCATAGTCCCATTTTTGACTGGGTGGCTTTGAAATTTAATTAGGTTAATTGAGCACTAAAACGCTAAAGCAGCAATTCTTTCACAATCGTACGTGTTCTCATGAGAACACAAGTGCTTTGACTATGAAGAACGAGCACGTGTATCTTCCCACTTTTAACTGTAATTCATTTAAAAAACCTTAGTTTTATTGTTCTCTGGATTAGTCTTTTTTTACTAATAGGTCTCATAACCAGAAAGAATTGCAAAAAAGTTTAAAACTCCTGCAGAACGGGTTATGTGGTGCCGCTCCCCGGAATGCGTAGTCCATGTTGAACACGAATATGAGCTGTTCTTGTACAGGTAGGTTTACTTTATCACATGCATTAAGCATTGTTTTTTTCACCCAAATCAAAGGGCCTAAATGTCAAGACACTATGAGAGTACTCCAGCAGACTCGATTGGGATAAGAAGTAACGAGGCATAACTGTATTAATATTACTTCTATATATAAAACATTGTCTACAAAAAAAAAAAAAGATACTGACGATCGTCTCTAAAACCTTGGACCTTGCATCGACGTAGGATAGTAAGAGCCCTGTTGACTGGGTAATCCCCCAGAAGAGGAGCCATGGGCATCTTCAGATCCTGGGCCGTTACCACCATTACCATTCCCACTAGGTTGCAAAGTTGGAGGTGGGGGATTTTGTTGTGGGGAGTTGCTCCATTTTTGAAATTGTTGCTGATGAGGCAGCTGATAATGATACATTGGTGCTTGATGGGGCAGCTGATGCTGATGCTGATGCTGATGGTGTTGATGTTGATGTTGATGTTGATGACGCGCTACTTCTGGCTGCTGTGGCAGTTGGTGCGTTGGAAGTGGTTGCTGCAGATACTGTCCAACAAGTTGTCCAGGGAGTGTTTGCGAGGTTTCGCTCTCGTTGGAAGAAGTAGGAGGCAACATTTGGGTATTATCAACAGATGGGCCTGTAACTGATGCTGATGGTGTGACTGTATTGGAGCTACTATTTGCTGTACCGTACCCCTGACTCATGTAGTTAGTAGTCAGCTTCAAGTTTTTCACAGTTGGAACTTGCCCTCCAGAGGATTGTTGACTAAATTTCCTCGAACCCATTGGAACTGAAAAATTGGAGTTTGTTGTCAAGACGCTGCTGGAGCTGGTGGTATTTGACAAACTGCCTTGATACACTCCACTATTGATTGAAGATACTGAATTATTGTTGCCAACTGAGTATTGATCCGCAGAAGAGCCGCCTGAACTCAATCTATACTGCGGGATAGCACCATTTCCACCAGAATTCGCACCGGGGGTGCTATTCATCCCCATTCCAGATGATGATTTAGATGCCGAATTTGGCGGGAGTGGTGGTTGAAATACGTGTGTGGGAGTGTTGGGACTTGCAGAGTGATGTTGAGGTCCATAGGGAGATTGTTGTTGCTTTTGTTGCAGCTGCAGCAATCCTGGGTGTAAATGTTGAGGATAACCATCTTGTGCATGTGTCTGTGTTTGTGCTGGAGTGGTGTTGGGTTGAAAATACAGATTGTATTGTGATTGTGTGTAGCCTTGAGCTTGTCCGTTAAGTAGTCCCTGCCCTTGCATCAGGTAATTGTAAGCACTCCCATTAGGCATAAGACCCAAAGAGCTTCCATACATTGGAATTTGTTGTTGTGTTCCTGAAAACGGGTTGATGAAGCTCAAGTCGTTGCCGGCAGTGGGTGCGCTTTCATCCTCATCACGCTTGATCAGAGTCATGTCATTTTGAGAATGATTTTGTGGACCAATGATATGTGATTGATGTCCCAAGCGTGATTGGAATTGTTGCAGTTGCTGAGGTAATTGGCCACCATATTTGCCATAACTTAACTTCGCATTGCTGAAAGCAGCTGCACTGGCCGTTTGATATGATGGAGTTTGTTGTTGTTGTTGTTGTTGTTGTTGTTGTTGTTGTTCTCTGAGTCTCTGTTGTTGCAGTTGTTGTGCTTGCAGTTGCAACATGCTTTGTAATTGGTAATTTCCATCAAGAAAGTAGAATGCTTCATCTTCAATGGGAATCTTTCCTCCTAAAGAGCTATCCTTGACAGCAGTCCACAATCCTGCAGGAATGACAACGTCTTTAAATTCAGACTCTGACGGACGTTGTAGCTTTCCATTCATTACTTCTTGTGCATTGTAGTAACTGATTAAGTGTATCGTTTGTTTCTCGTTCAACTTTTCCAAATGGAGATCGCTGGTGTTGGTGGTTAATGATAATGTCTTTTTAATCAACCCTTGGTCTTTGAATACATATGAAGTGACTAACGGCCCACTCAACAAACCTTTGCTATAGTCAGCGTCGCTATACGTGTTAGATGCAGGTATAGTGTTTGGTGGTATCAATTCTTGTGTAGTTGATTGACTTGTCTGACTGCTGGGAATAGCCTGTTGCAATGGTGGCTGAGATTGTTGATATTGTGGATTTGAATTGCTAACACCTCTTGATTCTAGAGCGACACCATCTATGCTTCCTTGTTGATACTTCAGACTAAACTTGCGCTTTTTCTTCTTCTTGTCATCCTTATTGTCGAGACAAGATTTATCCAACTCTCGATACACCAAGAATCTTCCCAAGATTCGAGAAGGTGACCATGACGTACCATCCGTCCAACGCTTGATCCCCGATTGTTCTTCAATAAACACAAACACATTACCAGACTTTATCAAATGCGGCCGTTCTCGTTCATGGGGTCGACGAGGAACAAATTCCAAACGCTTGTTGAGTGCTTGGTGAATGACCAAGAGTGCATCCTTAGTTGACCCAATGTACCCATGGTAAGTCGGTGCCAAGTTTGCCGATGACATTTTTTGAGTGCTCTCCTTAAAAAATAGTAAAAATTTTGATCAACAGTGGTAGATTTTCAGATATTAATATGTCCCAGGCGTCAACAATGAAAAGTTAGACGCCAATCACAAAATCGGGTGAATATGTTGCAACCAGTAAAAAAAAGAAAAAACCAAAAAAATAATTAGTCCAACAAAAATAAAAAATAAACTAAAGTTTGTGGTTGTAGTAAAAAAAAAAGCAAACTTTAACAGTCAATGGAATTTTGCAAAGACTTTTGACTATGAGCGTTTAACCCTATAATGAATTAAATAGGATATACTTGTATAGTTGAATTGTGTGTTAAGGTAGTTTTTTTTTTGATAATCGTATTTTTTTTCTTATGCACGATCGATAAAGTGATTCCTCAATGTATACCTTTTCTAGAAGAAGCAAAAAAAACCAAAAGAAGACAAAGCACGGCTTCCAAAATGCAACAGAGCTCCCAGCAGATGTATTTATATTTATTTATCAGCTGATGATCCTTTCCAGTTTTCCAATGAAGTAAATTGGGCGCGCTTTTGTGACAAACTTGGAAAATCTGAAAATACAACCCACAGATAATCTCAAAAAAATGTTTTGGGTGACTTTGTTTAGTATTATTATTTTGAATTTTAACTTTACGTAGGTAAAGTTTAGGTGGCACCAACAATAGCGTAATCAACAAAAACCTTCTTTTTAGGTTTTTCCACACTATGGTGACTTTTGAGTTTTTATTTTTATTTATTTTTTTTTTGAAAGTTTAATCAGTTTCTATGTCAAGAAAATAAAACACCTGAAACTTTAAAACTTGTTGAATTCCCCGTTGGAAGGTTCCCAAGCTTAAAAATAGAATGCCGTGAATGTAATGGGACAAAAGAAGGAAATAAAAAAAAAATATTAGACTATGAAAATAATGCACTCACAGTATGACTTTTGATAATAATAATAATAGGAGGCCACTGCTATTCCCCCGGAATTAAATGATAATGCAGGCGTGTAGTAGGTTGGATGAAGTTGTATTCAGTTTCAAAAATCTGCGGTTTAGTTGATATGAATTTCGCATAGGTGAGGATGACAAATGTGATGGGAGTTTATATTGGAGACTCCTTCAGTATTAAGTGTATGCAACACAATCAATAACGAACTCCTGATTGATTTATAATATCACTGATGCTCTTGTTTCAGAAACTTATTATGAAACAAAAATCGTCCCTCTGAACTCCTCTTTTCTAAACAGGATGCAATTGACAAGCAAAATAATTGTGAAATCGATACGAAAGATATACAAAAATGAATGACCCTTGATTGATGGTTGTGTATACAAATGTTGAGTATGACGTCGTTTTCAGTAAAAATTCGCTTGAACAAACTCGGGATTTGAAATATGTATGGCTGATGATCAGGAACTGACGTAGGACGGCTAAACTTGAATCACTTTTTGAAGTTAGATTAGTGTATGTCTTGATCTGGGTTTAGTCTTTTTGTAGTCGCTTGTACCTGAATCTGTTATTCTCTCTCAGATATAGTTGATTTTGACTCTAGATATTTTTAATTTCCAATTGAGTTTAGAACCTTTTGCTCTACTCCACTATCAAAAAGTCAATTGTTCTGACTCTCCTCCTATTTAGACTTTGTTGATGTGAAAAAAGAAAACCAAAAATTTTGAAGAATTACAAAATGTAACTTGTAATGTATGTGGCCCCAACAAAATATCTGATAATGATCCTTTTTGAAGAATCCACAATGAGGGGGAAGTGAAAGCTTATTTATCAAATAGTATCAAACTCTTTAAATTTTTTTTTTTGAAATTTGTAGATTTTTGTTTTCGAGTCTTCCAGTAGGTCCTCTTAGTATTCTGTGAGGGTTTTGTGATTTTTAAAATTTTTTAGCTTTCAATAGACCAATTGACTATGAAAAATCCAACAGTATGTAATCCTCCCGTTTCTGTTTGCAGGTAGTGTACGTAAACGGGGGAAAAAGCTTTGTGTTGTTTGTAACAGCAATAAGTCTAAAATGGGAAAACAAAAAAAAAAATAATAAATACCAACCCAATTTAAGCTTTTTTGTTCGTGTGGAGTTGCCTTTGGTGAGGAAAGGTAAAAAGCTTATTCTTGAAAAACTTATTACTAGGATTTCAGCGGCAACGGAATAGCAAAAGCGCTTTTTGCAAGTTCTGAAAAATTAGACTTGTAAGAATGCGCAGATATATGTAAGGAGCGATATATCCTTTAGTGAAACAATATAATAAAAATTCGTAATGTGAATACTTTGCCACAAGAGGCGTTGACAAAGGACAATAGTTTTGAAATGTAACAATAATCTCTTCTGCAGTTATAATAATACTCCAAGTATTGTTGTGGGAGTGTTATTGCTATTTTACTCTGTGTCTGTTTTTGGGGTATAGTTATGAAAAATAAGGTTTTGTAATCCAAACCTTAATTTCTTATTTATTTATTTTTCTTCCCTTTTCGTAAACAACAAAAATAAAACAAAAACGATTACTAATAGACTTTTTCTTTTTAGTTAGTGGAATCTGAATTTAAGCTTTTGGTTAGTGGATTTGATAAGTTGTTTGGCTGTTGATGTAATACCACGGACGATTCGATACAAAAAGAATTTAAACTTTTGATTGCGTGTGAAAGAAATTAAGCTTTTTTTCTATTCCTTTCTATCGTTGATGTAAGTCCTGCAATGGAAGCCTGGTTAGATTAAACAGGTATGCTTTCAAGTTTCGTGTATGGGTCGGGAATGGAATATCGTGAGATCACTAAAACTGCTCTTCGTCCCCTTAACATGAATTTTCCGAGCTGTTGAATATACATGAAATTTGTGTATATATATATATACAGCAGTTGTAGGAGCAATGCTTTAAGAAGATCCCATTCTTCTCCCCACTTCTCAAGTAACACCCTTTCACCTTACACAAAGTATTGTTTCACAATTCTCAAGCAATTATATCACACCTTATGCATATCGTCCTTTTTCCAATAACTCCAGTTTGTGACACTTTTGATTTTCCTGCTATTATATTTCAAGTGCGCCGCTTAGATGAGCCACGGTTGAAGGTATCAAAAGCATATGTAATATCTTAATTGTGATTGTGTGCACATCTTGAATGAAAGTAGGTTCACAAAATTATCAACTGCACCGCGTAACCGAACTGTTTATGCAGTCATACAATTCAACCATGAACTTATTATTGGAAATCCTTTCTCAAATGTATCTGATGTACAACCCTTCCGAATTGAGACAAGATAATTTTGAAGTGTGCTGCCTTTTCCTCGTTCCATTGATTGGACTAAAAAAAATTTTTTCATTGAAATAATAAATAATAATAATGTTTTTTTTTTTTACTTTTGTGCTAATTAGGAACTTTAATTTCAAAGGCTTTTTCATTTTTTAGACTTTTTTTACACAACTTACATTCGTTAAGTTTATGCAATTCCATTTACGTTTATCATATTGCATTGTCTGTCCATAATGTAAAAAGGTGTTAAAAATTGCTTTTGCTCACGTAGAGGCATAGTACGAAAGAGGGACAAGTGACAGTTTTACATAGACGCAAGTTCTCTTATTTTGCACTTTTTCAATTCCCTTTGAAGTTAAACTTTTTTAGCTCAAATTGAGAGGATATGCTGTATAAGGTTTTATAACTTTATTTGATGTAAGCTGAAATCTAGTCTAATCAGTTGCCATGGGACATACAAAAGGAGGAGTAAAGTGATCTCAACTTGGTTGTTGTGAGTGCCGCCACCAGAGCTTTCCCCACCCCTCCTGCTGAAATTTGTCTTTATAGTTTTGTGATACATGTCACATATCCGCACAACCGCAAATGTTTTGTTTCCTCATGGTATACAATGGACTGAGTCGGAATTATGCAGCATACTTATCGCATTCAAAAGTGAAACCTAAGGTAAGCTCCAGAATAGGTAACTGTAAAACCGGCGCCTGCTCACAATCGCTTTTTTTCCCTTTTGTGCGTTACAAGTTACTGATTACACATGAACAATTGGCTCTAAAATCAAAACTACACAAAATCAGAGCTCAGGCGTTTTAACTGCATATAAGCGAGTGTTGTGTGTTCGGGTCCAGTATACTGGACATCAATGAAATGAGCCCATTTTTTTTGCAACAATAGATGAGACACATTGAAGCTGATATGTTAAATGAGGAAGTACTAGTTTTACTCCGCCTCGTATTTGAGTTTGACGTTAAACTTGCAATTTCTACGGATCTGTCTCTCCAATCGCTATCAGTATCAGTTCAACACATTCGTCGAGGGGTTGGGCAAAACCGGTACTGGCTCAGGTAATTCTGTAGTCAAATAGGATTTTCTGTTTTCGAACCCTAATAAATTAACCTTTTTCGTTTACGACCGTTAATCGAACGATGTCATTTCCAAAGCTTATTCTTAAATAATGTAAACACGGACTGAATGCGGAGTGGTAAGTGGGGGGATTTCTTTTATGAGTTTCCCTGAGGTAGAGTGATACAATAGCTGTATAAGCCCACTATTGTATTTTCATTCAGTATTATAAACTACACCAATTCACGTCAAGATTGAAATTCTGAACAATAAGATGTAATCCGAGTTATCTGTCAATATTGCTAAAGGAGCTACGAACTGATTTGCGTAACTTGAAACTATCTTTAGGGTGCAGTAACCTTTCCCCAGTGGAAAGCACCAACCCTTCTGTCGGAAGCTAAAAGTAGCCGTGCAATGACTATAGACAGCTGCTTCTTGATTACTAATGTTCAAATGTTGCAGTTTTTTAATCTTTTAGCAAGCCTTGCAGACTGAACACAAAAAGTCAAACAGAGCCTAAGCAAAAAAACAAACAATGTGCCTTTTCGTTTCACTGCGTGTGAAGGTTTGTTGAGCGTCTGTTCCTTTTTTTTCTGTACCCATTTGGATGCCCGCTTTGCTACGTCATATTGATTTTGTAAATTTGGGAAAGAGTTGTTAGACCAGGCAGAAACGTCGGGTACCCCGCTTCAAGCAGTTGTCTGATGGGCACTCATCGACAATACACAACTTACATGATTGATATTTTGTACTCGCGTTAGTACGTCGTTTATAGTCCTTCCGCAAAAAACCTGCTTGTTCAATTACTCTCGGCCTTGCCATCGAAGAATAGCGATGTTCTGATTCTCGTTTGATATTTGAACTCAAAGCAAGCAAGAAACAGTGGCAAAGTGTTGTGTATACGAAACTGTCAGAAAATCGTACCATATGGGACAATAGCTGCACAAGGTGTAAATTTGCCTTGTTTTTGCCACATTTGCGATGCGAGCATATTTCCGTTAGCAAAATCTACAAACCATTGCATTTGAGCAAATGTGTGACTCGTGGATGCAATAGCAATCAAGGCGGGCAACAGGCAAGAGTAGAATCACCTTCTACATCCTCTATTATTGAAGAGAGTCAAGAAAAAGCTCATCATCCTTTCTTTGAACGAAAAAGCCTGATTTTTTTTTATCTTTTCTAACATTTTGTACTCTGAGATCCAATACCGAAACTCTAAATCATATCTCGAGAAAAAAAAGTCAATAAAGTTTCAACAGTTTCGGGTAAGAATACAACATGATTACACTTTTTCTTCTATTATTATTTCTAACCCTTTTTGTCATGGTTAGATGAATCAAAAAAAAAAAAAAAAAGAAAAAAAAAAAAAGTTTAAAAGTCCAAAAGGAGGTTAGAATAAGAGAGAAACAAGAAAACTGTCTTTCAATCTTTTGGACAGAATAGCCGATTTTGCATAAGTAGGTAAAAACATACTTGAAAATAAGTTTCTGGCGAATGCATCTTTCGTTTAAGTATGTTAACATAGGGCACCTTTTAGCGAAGTCCTCGCAGTGGCATATACTTTTAGACCCAAAAGTTAAAACCAAGTCGTCTATTGAGGGCTTTATTTCTTTAGTTGGGTGGAGGGAAAATGCATACTCTTGCCAATAGAAACCCTGTACTTTACAGCCAACTAAGGATATGCATTTCGGGTAGTCTTGCGGTTTTATGTAACAAGAGTAGTTACAACTTTCTACAACGGTTTTTACTTTTCAAGAACTTTTTATTCTGTTTGCAGAGATTAAAAGTATCCAAAGATTTGGTTGGTTGTGAGGTAAGTTTAGCCTATTTGATCTGCTATTGAATTCCTCTTCCACTACGTATAGAGTGGGTCCAATATTCTGATCAAGTGGCTTTTGATCTCAAATCGTGGCGAGTGAGATCCTTCGTATATCTTTCGTATAAACCTTCGCTTGCATATCATCATCATCATGCAGTCCTCTGCACATTTTGCAGCAACGTATGATGCGCGATAATTAGATAAGATACATCATTCTACTAAGGGGCACAGGATAATGGTCTGTGGTGTTGATGTACCGATATACACTTGATTTCATTTCCTTAGCAGAATGGGTGGGAAGAGCAAACAAAAGTATACTTCAGAGAGCACATATCCTACAGTTAATAAGCTTTTACAGCAATTTAAATAATTTTTCCATTAAGCATAATATAAAAAGGACCACATATCCTTCCAATAAATGGCGCAAAGCGTTATTATTTCCTAGGTACACACTTTCCAACGTAGTTTTGCTTTTGTTAAATTCACTGATCCGCTGACAGTTGAGTGGGATGTTATACATTTTTCATATATTGATCATAAAAGTGAGGATAATAAACCTCCAGATACCACAATCTTCGCATTCCCTCCAACTTTCTTGATCAATACACTCAAATGTAAAAAAGCATCAACCACTGATTGTTGTTTTCTCTCTTTTTGCCAATTGTATCATTCTAATCATGATTTGCTATGTAATATAGACTTTGATTCATGATTGATACCTCTAGCAGAAAAGAAGATGGGGGAAAATCAACAATATGTAAATCAAAACGCCACCAGATTTCTAGACAATAGACTCTCTTCAGTATGATCATTATTGAGAACTGTAAGCTTACTCCAGCTTAAAAAGATAAAGTAGATAGTTTTTTTTTGTCTTCTTTTTAGAAAATAGTGGGAGTTTTGCAGCACTATTTATACTCCAAATTTTTCTTGACCAAGGGATATAATGTGGTAAAAAAAAAAAAAAAAGAAATTAAAATTACAATTACAACTGAGTGTAAATACGTGTCAGTGACTATGTGTGTGTGTGTGTGTGTGTGTGTAAAAGAAAGCGGGGGTTAAAAGTCTCCTAAATAACAGTTGTCTCTCTATTCCACATTCCTCTGATGACAATTGTTTTGGTTTATTTACGTCAACAGTAAAAATCCAATCGCCATATATTCTTCCATTTTAAATTCTTTTAATATTCTTCGTTGATTTTTGGAAAACAAAGTTTAATGGTGTAAGTTACCTTTACATTCTGCTCGTGTACTTTGAAGTGGTAAAAGAAATCGCAAAGTAGCCACGAGAGAGAGAGAGTATGTCTCTTCAGTCTCTCTAAATTACTACACAAGTGCATAAACATCTACAGTTTTATCAAATCCTATCTACACGCTTAACGTCCCAAAAACTTTCAAATTAAATTATAAAAACGAACTAAAATAAGAATATAAAAGGTAATCTAAAATGCAAGAAACAGTAAAACGACAACACCCCACCACCTCTCTCTCTCTCATTCTCAACTCACTCCTCATGATATATCCTCATGGAATCTAGACAACGAGTTGTTTGAACCATAAGGACCATGCCTGAACTCATCACCCATGTACTGTTGTGGATGCGGTGGTGGTTGTGATGGCATAGCTTGACGTGCATACGGATGGTTCTGTCCAGCACGGTCTCCATGAGGTTGCTGCTGCTGCTGTGGTTGTTGTGATTGTTGCTGTTGGACATATTCATCAAATGGCAGTTGACGCGGCACTTGGTTCTGTTCCAGAGGAACAACGTATCCACCTCTATGTTGTTGTGGCTGTCCTGCTCGAGTTTGAGCCATGTCGTCACCAGGCAAGATAAACAGCTCGTCGTCGTAATCACTAGGATGGAACTCACCATCAGACGAAGCTGATGAAGATACCATCAGTGCGCCATCATTTCCACGGTTGTGATTTGGCTGACCACGTTGTCCTCGTTGATCAGAGTCATATTCGGAGCTTGTGGTTGTGGTATATGGATGTGCAGCAGCAGCGGCAGCTGAAGATCCTGCGACACCAACTACGGGTCTGGCTGTTCCACCAGATACCGATCGCAATTGGCCTGCTTGTGGATGCTCTTCGAAATTGAAATCATCAGGGTTTGCCAATGGATGTCCATACGAATTCATCCTTGTATGATCATTGGGGTACTGCTGCGATGACATCAATGGACTCTCATCAACATAGGTATCACCAGTGCCTGATATAGATGAACCTCTAGTAGATGAGTTTTTACCCCAATAAGACGAGTTTCTTGCATTCGATGAAGTGTTTCCATTCGACCTAAACACCGAATCCAAATTGTTGGCATTGGTGACCCCTCTATACGCGAATCCATCTTCGTTGGCATCACCGCCATTATTCGCTTGTGGGGCTGCTCCATAAGTTTGGTTCTCCAAGTCATCATTGTTTCGTAATCTCTTAAATGTATTTGATCTACCGGCACCTACCAATGCGCCAGCACCAGCAGCACCAGCAGCACCAGCTACGGCAGCACCACTACCAGTAATAGCAGCTCCGTTGGACTGTGCACCGCTTCCTGATCCTGCATTGTTTTTGTTAAATATTGACGTCAACCAACCAAGTTTTGATTGTTTCATGTCACCATTGGGAGAATCATGGAAAATGTGATCATTCTTATCTTCAAGGGATGTATCTTCTTCATCCTCACCTGTGCCCAATCTATTGGTTGCTCCGCCACCATTAAAGTCTGGTGATTGATTGGTAATTTGTTGCCTCTTACGTTTCTTGAGGAATAAGAACAAAACAACAAGACATCCAATAACAATAACTCCACCAACGGAGCCAACTAAACCTCCAATAAGTTTAGAGTTACGTGAGGCAGTAGATCCCAGATCTGTTGAAACTACTGCTGAAGTTGGGACAGCAACAACTGAAGTGATTGTGGTATCGGGATTAGTGTAGATTGCAGTTGATTCTGAAGTATATGATGAGATGGAACTGTGTTTACCTAGACTTGTTGTGGAAGAAGGAGTTTCAGTTGATGAAGTTGAGGTGGTCTCTTCAGTTGAAGATGGTTCTTGAGTGGATGAAGGAGCAGAAGAAGACCGACTTCTGGATGATGAAGATGCGGATGATGAAGTTGAAGATGAGGAAGTTGTTGCAATTGTAGTCAGTGAAGAGGAGCTAGATGAAGACGATGATTCAGATGAGCTGGAGGAGCTGCTTGATGATGATGATGATTCTGAAGTTGATGAGGGGAATGAGGACGATGACGAAGTTGATGATGAGGATGATGAGAATGATTCTGAACTAGATGAAGAAAATTCTGTTGATGATGATGATGATGAGGATGAGCTAGATGTTTCTGAACTACTACTTGTATCACTTGAGAAAGAAGACGTGCTGGATGAAAATGATGAGCTTGATGATGTATCACTAGATGATGAACTTGGAATAGAACTGCTCGATTCTGAAGATGATGAAAAGGAAGAGCTGCTTTCTGTTGATGAAGATGAAGGAAAAGAAGAAGATGATGATGATGATTCTGTCGAACTTGATGAAGATGACGTTTCTGAGGAACTCGATGGTACAAATGTACTTGAACTAGAACTGAAACTCGTATCACTGCTTGAGGAACTTATTTCTGCACTGGACGGCTGAACCAATGATGTTGACAGTGAACTAGTTGTCGGAAATGACTCTGATGAGCTAGTGCTCGGAGTGGTTGTGCTCGGAGTAGTCTGTGACGGAATTGAGCTAGACATACTCAGTGAGCTAGTATCGCTGGTTGTTGGTATTGAACTTGATGATAATGATGATGAGGATGATGTTGTAACGAACGAACTTGAACTTGAGCTGGATGAGCTTGTACTTGGAGTTGTTGTTTCCAGCGGCACTTGTGTTGACGAAGTTGTTGGTGTAGTGGTTGTTGGAATTGACGACGACACGGTGGATGGTGTTGATTCGTTGGATGTAGAAGAAGATGTCTCACTTGTAGATTGAGAAGGAGACTGAGGAAAAGAACTAGTTGTAGATGGAGTTGTAGTTGATGGAAAAGAATTGGATATACTGGTGGTACCTGTATCTGTGTTTGAAAAAGTAGGCTGAGCAGTAGTAGAAGTAGTTGGAGTAGTACCAGTGTTGTTTGATGTTGATGAATCTCTTTTCTGTAATAAGAATATGGGAGTATTCTGATGTGTAGAAAGTGTAGTTGTTGTTGTTGGTGGTGATGTGTTTTGGTGTTGTTCTTGTTGTCGTATTGGTGGTGGTGGTATATGTTTGTTTTTTATAAATTCCATCATCTCTCTCTCTTAATTGGAATTTCAGTGTGTGTTGTATTGTTTATTGTATTGTGTGTGTTGTATTTGTGTTTAATAGGGTTAAGTTTAGATTTTGTGTTGTTGTTGTTGTTGTAATAGTAGTAGTAGTAGTAATATTATTTTTAGTGTCTGAGTATGTGTGATGTATTATGTGGGTTGTATTTGTTTGTTGCTTTAAATAGAACTTTTTTTACCACATCAAAAACAAAACAATACAACCAGTAAAATCAATAAACAATTGTTGTGAACTTATACCTAGGGTAACACTAGACGAAGTGTTGTATATCAATATATGAGGTAGTAGTAGTAATAGGTGAAGTCAGTCTGAGTAAAATATATCGTATTCTCTTTTACTCCTTTCGTTGTATTTGATTGTGTATGACTCGTTCTTTGTGTGTGTGTATTGTATTGTATTGTTTTCCCTCGAATGTGTATTATTAGCCACCAACTTACACAAAACAAACTGAAAATAAAAATTTCTTTTTTTTTTTCTTTTGTTGTTGGTTTGGTTGTCTCCCGCAATTACCATACACTTCAATCAGACAGACAAAGTATTGAAGATGTACACCTTTTACTAGTATTTCACGAGTGGCTGCAAACAAATATAGTCCCAGATTCTTAGCCACTACCTTAACGTACAGTAGTAAAAAATGCAAAGACCAAAATGTATACTGTGTGTGTATGATCTTATTTTGCTCAGGGCTGAAAAAAATTCCTGTATAGTGGAAAAAATATTATGTCACACAAAACCCAAACAAAAATTTAAATTAAATTTCTCTTTCTTTCTTTCCCCCCTTTGAAAAACAAAATTAAGTTACCTGAACTGAACTCCGTTGATGATGATGATGATGATGATGAAACGATGAGATATTTCTCAATTAACCGAAGATAGATAAACCGTTGTAAGACTGTAGGAATGAGACAAGTGTATTACTCGAACCTTGAAACCGTAGTCTAGTGGTATATTATAACTTATTTGATTGATCCCACGTTTCTCCTTTGTGTGTGGTATTCTTTTTGTAACTCTTGACGAAGGAGTTGTAGTCAAAGTATAATTTAATTTAACTTTTATATCCCCAAGATTTGTTGTTAACGACGTCGTAAAAAAACACTGACTTTTCGACCGATCTAATGCAGATGACTCTTTGATAGATTGGAGATGGCAATTGTACAGTGAATCACACTGAAGTGAAGTGGTTCAGACAAAATTTGAATTGTACTCAACACGTTGAGTACGAGTAACTTTCAGAGAAAGAAGATAAGGGAATTTGATGATTCATTTATATATATTTGATGCCAATACTACTACTACTACTACTACTACTACTATTGCATCTAATTTCAGCCCCTTCTGTAGTAAAGTAAAACCACAATCTTAATTATCTCTTTGGGATTGTTATGTTACTTAAAAAAGAAAATAATATTGTTATGAGTGTGTATAGGTTTTTGTTAAACCTTTGCAACCGGATAAACTACAACACAACAAAAGAGCATGTGCAAATATTTGGACATAACTACAACACAATGTACATAAGGCCAATGGAATACAACAACAACAACAAAAAAAAAAAAAGAAACAACAACGTAAATCCACAATCTACAATGTCTAATCAATGGGAGTTATCAAATGCCGTATGGTTACATTATCAATACCGTATGGATGCTTTATCTCTGAGTGGAGAACTCATATTCATTACTATTCGGGTTTTAAGGAACAAAGAAAACTCAAAAAAAGGTAAACATCTCCGTCTCTATCGCACAATTCCTATTGTATCTTCACTTACGGAGCTTAGAACAAAACGTTTGTGCATTGATAAGCGATACTTATTCCTATACTAGCTCTTCGAAGAAAGTGGAGTAACACACATACGGCACTTGACGAAACAATATACACAATAAGAATCAAAACAATACAACACGTGCAAAAGTTTTTCCGGAATTTAGTACACATTAGTAATATATTTTTTTAAATAAAACAATAGGATCTAATTCTCCGCAGGAGGAGAGACATATACGACCTATAAACCTACGACTCTGTATCTACTTCTGAAACGATCAATCTTCTGTAGCTGATCAAATATAAACATCATATACTCATGTACCTGATTGTTTACACTTTCCCCTTCCTTTTTCTATTTATAAAGATATTCTTCCTCCATATCTATTTACACATAGCAATTCAAGAAAAAATAAAAAAAAAAAGGTAGCTTTGTGTCGAGTTTGTTTTGTGTGATAAAAAAAGTTTTTGTTTGTTGTTCGTTCGGACACAAAACCTATTCGTAATAAGGGGGACAAAGGATTTAGTAAAAAAGTATCTCCGAATTGCACTTTATAAGGGTCGGACTGAGTAATCTAAACCCCATAGATGCCGTAGGACTAAAAAAGTAGAGCGTATAGATTACGAAATGTTGTTTTCCATTAGCGGAACAAAGGAAAAGACGTACTATAAATAGAAACAAACAGGGTACAATACCCGAAAACAGAACATGTTGGATCTAGAATCGATAATATCAGACTCGTTGCCAGTAATGGGAGCTTCTTCAAATCTACAACACTCTACTAAGCTGGCCGAACTACACCTATTGCAGGAAACGCTTTAATTTGGCTTACATCTCTGTGTATTCAATTTTTGACATGGTAGCAGATTTTTAGTGTGGTACGTAATAAATGAGTGGAAAATTGTCAAGGGGTTGTCTACTCCTAGTACAATTGCAGTTATAATTATGTAGCTGTAAGAATTTAAGGCAATCTCTACCACTCTCAAAAGCTTGGAATTCCTTAGTTTCAATCCTCACTATCGAATGCTGTGTCGCACGTTACGAGGATATATCTGGGTTTCTCATAAACTGTCTATTAATCAGTGGGTGATTCAAATTACCAAACGATCAGTGAACTCTGCTATCTACTGTAGTGTAGTTGTTGTCTGTTCATGGCTGTGGTCACAATATAAGTGACTGTGGTTGCTAGTGAGTTCGTATATAATGTCGCAAATGCTTCTTTTCCGACATTGAAATCTACCGAGGTGAAAGGAAGAAAAAATAAACTTTTTTTATCCTTAACAAAACGTGTGTGACATATAACAAAACTGTTTCAAGACTGGATTGGGCTTTCTGCAACATCAATTAAAACCATCAATAAATCACTTCTACTAACACTTCAACCGCACTGCTTAAGGTCAATAGACAACAGATCTTCCCTACTTATTAAACTGTTTCACCACACTTAGGTCACAACGTTTTCATTTTGTGCGGGGCGGGATTTTCAATGTCGGTAACAAATTCAAGACTCAAGGATAGCGGCTTGGCCCTTTCACTATTAAAAGTGTACAGGTCCAATAGATCACTTCTTCTAAACACATCCTATATCATTCTTATAACTACTGCGTTCTCAGGTGCTGCTAGTACGGGTCTATCATCAGATAAATCAAAGGATAAGTCACGTCAACAGCAAGAAGTAGATGGGTCATCATCACCCCTGAGCAGCAAGAAATCGTCACATCCAAAACTATCTCGTCAAGCTTTTGATCGTTTATTTCATGCCATAATACCAACATTTCATGATAGGACTGTGGGGTATTTTCTCGCTCATTTGGTCTTGTTAGTAACACGTGCATTTTTGACAATTAAAGTGGCAACTTTAGATGGTCAGTTGGTTGGAGCTTTGGTTTCCAAAAGATTGAGAGTGTTTAGCAAGTATCTCTTGGCATGGATGTTGATTGGGATCCCTGCTTCTTTAAACAATGCTTTGTTATCATGGACAAGACTGAATTTGAGAAAAGCCATTCGTGAGAATTTAGATAGCTCAATTTTGAAGGATTATTTACCAGATAATTTAGATACAAATTATTATTCATTGATTCATTTGAGTGGAAACAAGATTACTGATCCAAATCAAAGAATCACCACTGATGTATCGAGATTGGCTGCAGCTTTGAGTAGTTTACCAGGACAATTGTTGAAACCCACATTGGATTTGGTTTTATGTGCTCGTCAATTGAGTAAAAGTGGAGTTGGTAATGGAGAAGGAACCCTTGCATTGGGGATTTTGGCTCATTTTTCAACCATGATTATTCGATTCTTTTCTCCACCATTTGCAAAATTGGCCAGTGAAAGGGCAAACTTGGAAGGTAAATTGAGATCAGCACATTCCAAGATTGTTTCAAATAATGAGGAAATTGCATTTTTACGTGGTCATTATCGCGAGTTGGATTATATTGATTATTGTTATTACACATTGGAGAGATTTTCTAAACAAGAGTATTGGAAAAAGGGTATCCATGAAATTGCACAAACTTTTATTGTCAAGTATTTCTGGGGTGCTGCTGGATTGGTGTTGTGTTCTGCGCCAATTTTCATTGGCAAGTATCTTGGTGAACCAGATGACAACAATGCTGCTGGGAATTTTATCACTAATAGGAGGTTGCTTCTTAGTGCTTCTGACTCATTGGATAGATTGATTTATGCAAGAAGGTACTTATTGCAGATTGTAGGACATGCTACAAGAGTGTCTGATTTCCAAGATACATTAGCTGACGTGGCACTGAGAAGAAAAGATATCACATCAAATGTCAAGTTCAATAATGATCAAATTGTGTTTGATAAGGTTAGATTGTTGACACCAGCTGATGTTACACTTATTGAAAGTTTAAGTTTTTCAATCAAATCGGGAGACCATTTGTTAATTGCTGGTCCTAATGGATCTGGTAAGTCATCTTTATTTAGAATGCTTGGCGGATTATGGCCAGTGAAAGAAGGTACCATCACCATCCCCACTGCAGAAAACATGTTCTATATCCCACAAAGAGCCTACTTGCTTCAAGGTTCATTGAAAGAACAAATCATCTACCCTCATTCGCTCGACCAGCAAAAGAAATCCGACGAGGAGTTACAGTCGATATTACGAGTATTGAAATTGGATGACTTTACTGACCAATTGAATGAGGTCAAGAACTGGGAAGAAGAGTTGTCAACTGGTGCTCAACAACGATTAGCAATGGCAAGGTTGTACTACCATGAACCTAAATTTGCCGTTTTGGATGAGTGTACATCAGCAGTAAGTCCAGATATGGAACAATTCATGTATGAACATGCGCAAAGCTTGGGTATAACCTTGTTATCAGTTGCTCATCGACCAGCATTGTGGCATTTCCATAAATACTTGTTGAAGTTTGATGGGAAAGGAGGATACTTTTTCGGTAAGTTGGATGCGGAAAAGAGATTGAAATTGGAGAAGGAAAGAGTGGCTTTGGAGAAGGTTTTACGTGATATTCCTGCTTTGAAGGAAAGATTGGCAGAGTTGAAGAATGTTTCGAAGTTGCAACATCAAAGGTATGAGAAGAAGGGTATTCAGCAGGGAAGAGAAGCAACTGCTTGATTTGTTGGGCTCTTTTTACTGTGCTTATTTAGAGTTTATAAAAGGAATTGATTTTGTGATTGTCGTGTATTTTGTCTCTCTCATCCCAAAGGATTTGTTCCATTATAAAAAGTCATCAAGAAAAATATTTTTTCAATTTTTACTCCATTTCTTTTCTTTTATCAGCCTTAAATGTCATATGGTTGCATTCGTCCACCATAATCATTCTTTTCAATGGAATGCGTCATTGTAAAGGGACATAAAAATACGATTCATTAGGTGATCCTTGTGCTCTATACTTTGACTCGCGAAGCAGAAACTAAATCCTTTTGCAAATATCCATTGAAAGAGAATTGGGTGTTTCTTTTTGCGACTTAGCAGGAAGTGCCCTATAGTTATACAGTCCTTTGTTTATACGGTAGATAAACATGATTGTGTCTCTCCACTCTGAGACTGTTTCAAGTATCCGGATATATTTCGTATCTTTTTGCGAAGAAGATTTCATAAGGAGTATCTTGGCTTCATTCACAACGTGTATGGAGGATCCACTGTCGTATATTGCCCAGTCTGATGTGCGGAAATCTTTGCAATTTTATTGAATTGGATGTTTATGTTTCAATATAAATTTGTTAATATTTTGTTGTAATACTCGATTTGTAGAAGTCCTTTTATCTTATCCAAGGTGTCTCCAATTGGATAGATTTACGATTACTCTGAAACACCTTGAGCTTTTAAAGTGCTCACATGTGTACAACCCAACTAATCTTGGAGGTCAAATTACAAACCCCCTAAAGTTTCTACAATGTCGATATACAACGAAATCCACCAGTTTTCCTCTCTTCTCTTACATGACAATTTTCATGCTTTGAATTGCTTTTCAAGTTGGATTGGAAACGGGTGCTTCTTATATTTTTAAAACAGTGGGGAAAGCCGTTAGGTATTAAGGTGCTGAAGGCCGTGATTGTTTAAGTAAGCGGCATATCCCCCTAGCATTAGTAGGAGGAGGAGGAGGAGGTTGTAAGAGGTAAGATGAAAACATGATTGTTGAACCTTGAGCTTTGTACTTTGCCCAATACTTACTCCTCAAGAGTGCCTATTATACAACGCTAAATTTCATATGCAATTTACACCAAGTGTTGATAGCTAAGATCCTTCAATTCTCAACTTGAGACTGTTCCACCTCGGAGCTCGCCACGATTGGAGCTTTAGATTACTACGATTTAGTGGACTAGTTGCCTTTTGTTCTTCACTTTGACGTGTTGGGGATTTGCATGTTTGATTATAGATCTATATACCTGTTAGCAAATTTTGTGAAATGATTTGTCAATATTATGAGTTTACAAGTGCAGTAGCACTTGGAAGTATTGGGTGCATTACTGCACTGAATTGTGTGGTGGAGAATGCTACATGTGCAACAACTTCGATCCCATACTTCTACTATAACGTTAATTATATTGACGCATTTCCCCTCACTGCATTCGAAAAAGGAGAACTATAAATTGGGCACAAATCCGCACAAAATAATTTACGCAATTTCATATTACTTTTCTCTTCACATGTACCCTCCGAAGACTTGAGGGGCGTTTCAGAGACCAAAGGGCATTACTTTCCACTCGAAGAGTCCTTAAGGAGTTACGAAGGTTGTGAACCCTTCCCCAGTTCATTCTTCTCAGGCGGTCATTGTATGAGGACACGAGGATACTTTAATGGATCCTTGTGCTTTGTACTTTGATCAAATAACTTGCAAAGGTTCTGGAGGAGAGGATGAATATGGTTATCAATTCCTTTGCCGAAGGCATGAAGCCTGCTTGGAGTTTTGTTTTTCGTTTAACGTACGGAAGTCGGGAACAACTCGGTATTTTTTCTGTTGTTTTACAACAAATACGGGAGAGTACCATGATCCTGGAATAATGGCTATAAAAAGCCGTATTTTGATATATTTGCGATGAATTCATTTTAGATTTCCCATGTGTCAAATCAAGCTTCTTTTATTAATATCTGTTAAATATACGTTTTAAACTTGTGTTGTAAATTGTTTACAATTTATTGTAGAAAGTCCTCTCAGTTTTCTGCTCTATATAATTGCCTACCCAAAAACCAATTACTAATCCGGTTCAGGTTAGAAGTGGTCGAACTCTTTGAAATGGAATTCACAATTGACATTTCGTACGGTTTCGATCGAATCGAATCAATTCCTTTTCGCAAATTGGGCTTTGTGCGCTAATTTCAAATACTTCCATGCAGGTGGGACATTTCAAAGTATAAAATGCGGTACTCATGTCCAAAAAATAAAAATAAACTTTCACTTCCTTTTTTTCTAGGGAACAGCCAAATACCTGGGGTGCGTCGGTGAGACCGAATGGGTTTCAAGAGTAGTATGGAGCGTTTCGAAATAATAAGGAGCCTAAATTTCGGTCTTCCGGTGCATATCATTGTACGGGGACATAAGGATACGAAAACTTGAGTGATCCTAGTGCTCTATACTTTGATAACTATGCAATTTTTTTTTTTAATTTTGCTTACGCCTTGCGAAGACCTTGAAATTTAGGTGGTTTTTGTTTGACGCAAGTCGTCCGGGTATGTGTATGGGAATAAGAATTTGGAGGTTGCGAACGTCCCGTAAAGCAAGCGGAGAGCGTCGAGATTATTTGGGGGCGGTACGATGCCTACGCCGTGACTTGACAGTACACCGGGTGAGGACCCCTTCGAGTTTGAAGACCAAGGAAATGGTTGTGACAGAGTTATAATAAATGTAAACTATATTATTATTGTATTATTGAAACTGATGTTTCTTTGTAGAGTTTTTTAACCCTCTCTCAATCTACAGAATTGAATTATTACTATCTAATTTATTCAGTCAATACAGTTTCTGTAAACTTTCCATCATACAACAAGCCAGTCATAACACTAGGCATGACTTCCACTTGTAAAGCTTCAACGGGGAAACTTTCCCCATCAACAGAAATATAATGATTTTCAGTACTCTTCAATCGCGGTATCAAACGATATGATTTCACTTTTGCATGAATTAGCTTCTCATCGTCTACGTGAGTTCCCTTTTCAACACTCATCATGATTGAAATAATGTTACTTATTGATGCATTGGTGTCGGTGATGACCATGTCCATGTGTCCATCATCTGGTAATGCAGCTGGGAAGAATTGGGCACCGGCTGAAACGTAAGGCATGTTTCCAACGTAAAAAACATTGAGATTGTCGGTAACTGACAGAGGTACGTTTTTCCAATGTGCTGGTACTGGTTGATCCAATGGAGGTTGGCGTAATTGTAAATCTTCCCTGGTGACAACACGTAAATCGTGATTATTGACACTATCATTGTTGGCTAAATGCTCTTCAACATGGAGAGCAATTTGCGATTTATCTTTAGTCCATACTTCAACGTACAAATCACAAGGATACTTTGTAAATGTAAATACTTTTTGCATAACTCCGATTTCAAATCGAATAGCACCTAACCATCTTAAATGTTCAGTTCCAATGTCTGAATCGGCAACAATACCAAAACATTGACTCAAGAATGATAGTTTGGTAACTTGTTTATCTTCAGTTCCTTGTGTCACTGCCATTAGATCCACCTTACTTGGTTTCGCTTTGAGCATGTGCCAAGCGGCGATTTGTGCCAGTTGTGATCCACCCAATGTACTCAAACAAAGAGCATTTCCCGACCCACATGGTAATTGAGTAACAATCAACTTGTTAAATGCAGAAACTCCATTATCTTTACGTTGATAGAACCCATTGATTACTTCATGAGGTATTCCATCTCCAGAGCAACACAAAATCACATCATACTCGTCAACATTTAAATCTCTAGCGATATCCATCGCGTGGCCCAGATAATTTGTCTCTTTATAAGTAATGTTGCAATGAGCTGCGCGTAATATAGGTTTAATATCTTGGTCGTAAATTTTGACTGCATGTCCTTGACCACCATGTGGATTAATCAACACCAATATTGAAGGTTGTTGCATCACTTTGTAATGGTAAGCCTTGTTTTGAATGAAGCTTGCAACAGTTTCTTGGTGGTGTTTCTGTGCATCATAATTTTGAACTTGAGCTTTAACTTTATGAATTGTCAATTTCGTATCTTTTTTCAAATGATCATCATGGTTGGGGATAACAAATGTCAACTTGACTTCATGATTCTCCTCGGGACCCAAAGTTTCAACATGAATTATACTCTTGTATGATATAAATTGAGGAATCTTTTTATTAGTTGAAGTTTCCCCGCCGTTTCCGAAACAACCACAACAAAATCCAAAGAACCCTGAAGCTCCTCCACTTGAGACACCAAGGTCACCCAGGTCATCACTATCATCGTTTGAAACCAATACTTGACCACTTTGTTGACTTTGTTTCCCCAGCGATCGTCGATTGGTATTGACAACCACTCCCTGTGAAGCCAATGTCACATTCAAAAGATCTCTTTTCTGGTACAAAAGCTGTTCCGAGGATAATTTCCTATTCAACAGGGTTGACGATGCAATCATTCTGAATAATTTAGATATAGATGAATAAATGCTTTTGAAAAATACGTCAATGGGTCGTATAAAGAATTGTATTAAATCTGGCATAAAAAATAAGAACACGGGAACAAAAAGTTAAAATGAATCTCCTGATAATTAAGGTAATTTTCTTTTCCTTGGGTTCTATGGGAAAGAAAATTTTTTTCAAGAGTGACAAGTTTCGATCTAGGAAGGTTAGTGAACCTTTTTTGGCGATTTGTTTATGTTGGGTCTGCTTTTATGATATAGTCTGTGCACAGTAAAAAGTTGAAAAATCTATTGATATAGCTCTTACGCTTTCCCGATTAGGTAGTAATATTTCGGACGTGTCAGTTTTCTCGGTTGAGTTAAATTAACCGCGATTTTTATATTTTAATGCCGAGGGTGGAGACCTTATCACGAGACAATAAAGCTGTTAGCGTAGAAGATGTAACATAGATACTGTGTAAGGCGGAGATTATACAATCCATTGAAACCTCGAAGTTCAACCCGCGAAATGGCATATGATACATTGCTCCGTTAAGATTTGGAGAATTCCTTTTGGGTGATCGGATAAGATTGATGTCTTGAAAATACCATAGCAAGGAAACAGGGAGAGCCTTGGACCATTACACTTCATCTCTCTACACACTTTGTCATAGATTGAAAGTTTGTTCTGCAATCTTATAATTTATCGTTGTTTCTGTGACTATTTTTTTGCTTGCTTTCTCCGGCAAAATTGCAAGGGGTTCTTCCATTGGAAATTATATCTTAGAGACAAAGTCCTTCGACAAAACCACACTATTACAAGAGTGCCTTAACGTAGCAACTGTTATACACCATGAGCAATACCAATTCAGATATCAACCACAAGAAAGAAACAAATAAACAGCAAGTTGCATCAACTCCCTTAAATGTTCTAATATACAGCCATAATATACGTTATGATACAAAGAAGCTTATGGAAGGTGAACAACCATGGTCAGTTAGAAAACAAGGTGTTATTGAACTGATCAAGCAGACGTCTTCCAATCCCAACTTACCAGCAATTGTTTGCTTACAAGAAGTGTTGTATAACCAACTACAAGATATATTGCATGGATTAGGTTCCGATTGGGAATATGTTGGTGTTGGTAGAGATGATGGGGGCAAGCAAGGAGAATTTTCACCAATACTATATAACAAGTACGATTGGGAAAAACCTATATTTTCAAAAACTTCATGGTTGAGTGAAACTCCTGATAGACCTAGCAAAAGTTGGGATGCTGCGTTGAAACGAATTGTGACTAATGTGTATTTGAAGAATAGCCGGGTACAAGATAAGTCAATTAATGTCTTCAACACCCATTTTGATCATCGTGGTGAAGAGGCTAGGAAACAATCGGCGTTGCTTATTGTTAAATTGATGACTGAATCAAATGAAGTGAATAAGCTGGTACTTACAGGTGATTTGAATAGTGAGCCTAGCTCAAAGGGGTATCAGACGTTGATCAAGTATCTACAAGAATCGGGAGTTGATGCACAAAAGATTGAAGGTGAACGAAGAACATGTACTGGGTTTAGCAATGGTGGTGACGGTGAATCAATTATTGATTTCATTTGGACTACTAAAAATGTGCCTATATTGTACCATACAACGCAAAAACAGTACTGTGGTGGTGGTGGTGTCGGATCCCAAGGATATTTATGTAGTGATCACCGTCCTGTGATTGCAATTGTTCAAATATGATGTAGGGATGATTGTATGCTTCTATCTAATGTATCAGTAAAAATGAGTAACCTATGTGTTTAGATACAAAGCTGTTCAAGTCTGATACTAAATATGCCGTAGAAAGTGAAATAGCCGAGGTCTACTCTCACAGAAATGTATTGATGGCATTACAAGAATAGATGCAGCTAGTTTTGTGTAAGTATTAGATTTTTCCGAAAAGAGTTGCATTTACGACCCAAGATAATTTCAACACACACATTGACGAAAATGCTTTCAATATGATCAGGAACAAAAGGCACGGAAGGGCCGGAGGCAAGGATGATCCGATTAGAAGTGGCTAAGAATGCAAATCTCTACTAAGAAGTTGTACTTACTTCTCTGTGCGTGTCTTTACTATTTGCTGTTGTAAAACCATGATGCAAAGTCTGTGTGGCTGTGTTTACTTGAATAAAACACAATCTTTACTCGTTCGTCTATTAGCTCAGAAATAATATATATATGTAAATACGTGGCTTTGATTTCGATGACAATTAAAATTTAGTAGGAAGAGAGATTGTGTATGTATGTGTGTGTTTGTAACAGTGACGTAAACGATTTAGCAGTTGAGCAAAGAAAAAATCAAATACAAGCAAAGGTAAGTTGAACAAAATTCATTATCCACTTCTTCATCTTCTAAGTCTTTCCTCCCGTCCCTTCCAGCTGATGAGCAAATTAATAAACTCTACATACAGAGGTCTTTCGTTTTAGCGGAAACAAAAGGACAACTTTGACTTCTTTATTTGAATGGTCAAATGTTGATTTATCCGACTCTTATTACCAAAAGTACACGACCCAACGGAAATAAAAGGGAACAAAACCAGAAATATTTAACGCGGAAAACTTTGATTTGTTTTTTACAACCCCAATTCAAGTAATGACCGACAAGGATCTTATACGAGTAAATATACTAGAATTTTAACGCAAGTAGTGTATTATATATATATTATACTACTTCAATAGCTTGTAGATAACTAAATGTGAAGATTAGAATGTGACGGTTATGGTTGTTAAAATACAATCAGTTTGTATTGGTGTTAGGATACGTTTGTGTGGGTGTAAAGGTTTAATGAAAAAAAAGAGAAAAAGAAATTTTTTATCTTTTTTTTTTATTTTTTGCAAAAAGGCACATGCAAGAAGAAGAAGAAGAAAACAATTACACAGATTACCAACAGACTATACTACTCATAACACTCAGAATATCAAAAGTAAAGAGCTTAAACAAGACAGAAGTGAACTGAATTGGATACCACTTATATTTCGTACGCTACTTTCACTTTTAAAAAATTTTTCTTCTGTTTTAAAAAAAAACAATCTCAACAAAACGAGAAAAAAAAAAGAAACAGAACAGAACAGAAGAAGAAGAAAAAAAAAAAAAACAGTCAAAAACCATAACCCTACCAAAAACTTAATATTACAGAAACAAGTTTTAATCAGAATCAAACAGACAGATTCAAGGGAAGAGTAGTAGTATCATCTAATAATCAATCAATATAGTAAACAACACAGTAACAATTAATACCTTCCCTCCCCCACCGCATATGGCGTCTACCCACCACCAGGATTCAGCTGCACAATCACTTCGAAACATGAGTTTGAATGATTCTTCATCTTCATCTTCTTTACCTCAACCACTGAATAATACCAACATATATGCATCTAATTCACCAACACTAGATCAGAATAACAACAATAGTAGTAACAGCATGCATCATTCTGGATTACACGCTGTCAACCACCCCAGTAACACCAACGGTAACGACAACAGTAACAACAGCAACAGCAACAGCAACCTTGCAAATACTAGTAACGGACACTCATCAAATACCAATGTGAACACCATTGGCGACTCTGCCAAGAGTATACCTAAATCTACCACCCCCAACAGTGCCAAACCTAACCTAAGTAGCCAAAATAGTTCATCAAACTCACTAACTAAAAAGGTTTCACGACATGCACATAAAGACACTACAACCAGAGGTAAATATAGTCTCAATGATTTCCAAATCTTGCGAACTTTAGGTACAGGGTCCTTTGGAAGAGTTCATTTAACTAGATCAATTCATAATGGACGATTCTACGCCATGAAGGTGTTGAAAAAAGAACGGGTTGTCAATATGAAACAAGTAGAACATACCAATGACGAACGAAGAATGTTGAAATTGGCTCAACATCCATTTATAATTCGAATGTGGGGTACTTTTCAAGATTGTCATAACTTGTTTATGATTATGGATTATATAGAAGGTGGTGAATTGTTTTCCCTATTGAGAAAATCTCAGCGGTTCCCTACACCTGTGGCTAAATTTTATGCGGCAGAGACTTTTTTAGCCATTGAATATTTACACAATTTGGACATTATTTATCGTGATTTGAAACCAGAAAATATCTTGTTGGATAAAAATGGACACATTAAATTGACGGATTTTGGATTTGCTAAAGAAGTTCAAGATGTCACTTATACATTGTGTGGAACTCCAGATTATATTGCACCGGAAGTTGTTGCCACTAAGCCATACAATAAGTCAGTTGATTGGTGGTCGTTTGGTATCTTGATTTTCGAAATGTTGACTGGTTATACACCATTTTATGACCCAACACCAATGAAGACTTATGAAAATATCTTGAATGGAACTATAACTTACCCAGACTACTTGCCACCAGATATTTTGGATCTTTTACAAAAATTAATTGTTAAGGACCTAACTCAAAGATTGGGTAATTTACAAGGTGGATCAAACGATGTCAAGAATCATCCTTGGTTTAAAGAAGTTATATGGGAACGATTATTATCTCGAGATATTGAAACACCTTATGAACCTCCTATTACTTCTGGTGTAGGAGATACTTCACAGTTTGACAAGTACCCAGAAGATAAAGATTTGGATTATGGTATTAGTGGAGTTGATGATCCTTACCGAGACAAGTTTCAAGACTTTTAAAGTAAATAGTAAAAACAAAGAAGAAAATAATAAGAGAAATAGAAATCATATGTTACACCTCCCTTCTATCTCTTGTCTCTATAATATAAATATATACATAGATTCTAAAAACAAGATTCTGTTGCTGTCATCCAATCACTCTTCAAAAATTGATCCATGGTCATCCTAGTCCTAGGATCAAGATCAAGTAATTTATAAAGAATCAATACTCTCAATTCACTCAAATCATCCTCATCTTGATAATCGGCATCAGCACCAAATGTATCTACGCCAACTTCCTTCTCTTTCGTGCTGTTACCCTCAGCAGATCCATTATCATCTGCAGAACGACCTTTGTTCATAGGTTTACAGATATTTTCAATGGGACTAAATTTACCAGCTCGTTTAATTAACCATTCTTTAGTCTTGCCATCGTAATCTCCAATCATTCTCTTTTTTACATACTCGGAAAACACCTTATCTTTGTAATCCAATTTTAGCAAAATGGACACAATTGAGGAAGAGCCACCTGCAACTTCAACTGCATTGTTGGGTTTAGCTTCGGTGGTTTTCCACAAGTATCCGGTATTATACCCATCAGCATCATTGCCCGCAACTAACTTCAGACCCAGTCGATAAGCACCATTGTAGCTCGATGAAGGGTACGAGTAATAATGTCTTCGAATATTGAGTAATGTCAATGCGACAATTCCAAATGCCCAACAATCCTTCTTGACTGATGAAAATGAAGAGGAGTTTGACTGCTGGTAGTACTCCTCAGGTGGAATATACGGCTCAGATCCAATTATACTTTGACTTCCTTGCAATTTCTGTTCTGATTTATCAAATGCAGTTCTAAACACAAATGATTTCCCAAAATCACTCAATTTAATCAGCAATCTACTCTCAAGACTTGATTTCAAATCTTCATTGTCTGCTGCGCTACTATTTTCATCATCCCCAGCTTGATACGAAATCAAGATATTCTCCAACTTTAAATCACAATGAGCAACTCCATGCGCATGCATGTACTTCAACCCACGAGCAACTTGTTTCAATATGCAATCAACTTCATACAATGACATGAAATTGATACTCTTATTCTTGATATTGGTTCCAGTTAACAAATATGAGAATAAGTCACCACCCAGACTGCAATTCATCACTTGACTGATGCGTATATCCATCGTTGATAAGCTTGAAGTCGCTGTTGAACCCAGTTGCGATGACATGCCTGTTGGTAATAGCGTGCCCATTAGGTCAACAGTTTCTATAATGTACTTGCTGTTTAATGTTGATGAGATGACAAATTCTGACATTATTCGCTCAATGAAGTTGGCGGTGTTCTCATCTTTGCGTCGCAGTAGTTCCTTAACCACATATAATCTTTTACCCAAGGGAGGTAAGTTATTCAGCGATGAAGCTGGTCCTTTATTTCCATCAGGATCAATAAATTTAATCAACCCATAAGCTCCTTTTCCAATTACATTTCGAACGACACCGTACCTCTGATACAACGACTTCTCCTTAGTCAACACGCATTTATTTTTTTCATCATTTATCAAATTCTCAATTTTGGAACTCAAGTTTTGAATCAATTTAATTTGATAGTCACCAATTATTGACTCATCATTATGAACCGATTTCGACAATTTTTTAATCTTGTTATCTTGATCAAGCAATGAATATGTCCGTTGACTTTCCTTATTGGCTTCTTCGGTGGAACATGATGGGTCACGACGTAAGCCACAGTATCCCATAATTGTAGACAATTGCTGGGCCAAGTCATGATGTGTGGCGTCGTATTTCGGTTTTATTGGATGTAAATGATCTTCTTCTAATTCAGACTCGGAGGAGTCTGAGTAGTCGTCATATGTATCACCTTCTTCTTCATCTTCATCGTCATCGTCCCCCTCTTCTTCATCATCTCCACTGGAGTTGTTCCCGCTTTCAAGAATGGTACTTACTCGTCTCTTGGGCTGATGTCCATTGGTGCTTAAATGAGAATTTCTATTCTGGCCAAGTGGCACTTTCAAAGTCGAGTCAGGCACCTGTACCCGGTCATTAAGTTTTGTCTGACGTAAATCAGCACTCAATTGATCAACCTTTGCATTCCCACGGGATTCCTTGGCTCCTCCACCTGCATTCAATTTCTTCTTCAATAACCCTTTGATCTTGCCACTAGATGCATCTGACTTGACTGATTCATTAGATGAGGATAGACCCAAATCTGATTTCACTGAAGCTGAAGAGCCTGGCCCTGTTGCAGATTTCACTGAAGTTGGTGGCGATGATGACTTCTTTTTGGAAAATAGGCCCATTTTTTTTGAAACTATGTCTCAACTGTTTTGGGGCAGTAAAATGAAATTAAAAAACCTTCTGATGAAGTAAGATGGGATACACGTAGTATGAATGAATGAAAGTCTCTCGATTGCCTCAATTCAATTTCCTACTCATGTGAAATCCATTACAAATTTTGAAAATTGCGTCTTTTTCGCACTCACAATTTGACACCAGATGCTCTTTTTTTTGCTTTGACGTCATGAACATCTACTCTAAGCTATACACGATTCTATTGCCTTCATGGCCTCCTCATTACATGGATTCATCATTAACCCACGCTGAATATCTCTCAATCTACCAGTCTTAACCATAGCTTCCGCATACTCATCACCAGTAACTTTTTCATTTTTAGAAACAATAACTTGTTTAGCCATTTCTGAATTGACATGCTTCCAAATATGATAACTGAATGGAAACATGTAAGCATATCTACACCAAATCTTGTCTTCATCTTTGCCCAATCGATCATTAATTTCATTGATTAACATAGGCACTTCTCTTCTGGTGTCAGCGACAATTTCACTCAAGTTTAAACCTAGCAAATCATCCTTCACGGCTTCAAGATATTCAGGTAAATCCTCAACTAATGAGATTGCACCAAGAGTAAGCACAATCAATAGCGATGAGCCGTGCTCTTCAATATGGGCAAATAATTGATCAATAGCAGCTTGCTTCGATTGGTCAGTATTGTGTGCATACAAGACTTGCGAAATCAAAGCAACAATCCTGGCAGAGTCATTATATTGACTCAATACAATCTTCAATTCACCGATTGCTTCCTGAAACCTATTCGTGAAGAAATAAACCAAACCAAGAGTGATTCTAGTTGAGATTACAATTTCGTCCAGTTCCAGATCAAGCTCGAGTGCAAATTTGCATTCCTTAATAGCTGCTTCGTAATCTCCCAATCCCAAATGTAATCTCGCCAACTGACTTTTTGTCACAGCAATTTTCAAAAGTATTGAATCACACTCTTCTACATCATAAACTTCTTCATCAAGTTGACATAATCTGGTTCCCAACTGAATAGCAGTTTCAAAATCTTTACACCTTTCAGCAATTGAGAGTGCAACACTCAAGGCAGTTTGATCCTTTGGATAATACTTCAAGTACTGATACATGGCTTGATTACTCATACTAAACTCTTGAGCAGTCTCAATATTCTTTGGATCACGATCTGCACTACGGTTAATAACTGATAATCCATACAATAGCAGCGCCAAAGGTAAACGACCTTTCGATAAAGTAAAAGCATGAATGTACTGATCTGATGCTTTGCTATCATCGCCCAAAACTTCAGCAACAACTGCATTACCAAGCCATGATTGCGGATCCAGCGGAGCCACAGACTGTGCTCTTAAAAAGGCCTCTTGAGACAATTGAGCATCGCCAAAGCTTAAATACAATATTGCCAAGTTGACCCAAATCTCAGCATCCTTCACTTCCAAAGTAGTTGCTTTTATATAGCAATGTTGAGAAATTAGTGGATTTGTTGTAAAATAGGCATTACCCAATGCAATCCAGTAATTAGGATTATTCTGCTCAATTTTGATTGCACGTTTGAAGTAGTATACTGATAAATCACGAAGCTCATTGGAATATGAAATTTGAAAAGCTTCCAACAAGGCCAACCCAAGATTGTAAAATCCAGTAGCTTTGAGAATTTTGTTAGCCTTTAAAGGCAAATTGTTTAATGCTGTAACAGAAGCCAATATAATGAGCAAAAGTAGCGTGTCCACTTTCTGTCCCTCTTTGAGTTTCGCTTTTGCATTGGATACTGAGATTGACTCACTCAATGGATATTCAAAGCTATCAAAATCAACCTTGTCAAAAATATCAAACACAAGCTCAAAAGGTGCGTCATCTATGCGTTCACGAATTTTAACAAACACCCTTAAGCAATCACCTAAAGCTTTCCACACCTTTTGCGAAGTTTTGTTAATCTCCACCCCTTGCTTGACAAAGTTGAGTGCTTTCGAAACTGAGTTAATGGCCCTTCCAAAAAAGCCTGAATGAAGGAATTTTATACTGCTTTCGATATTCGCTTTATAAATTGCACTAATAATACACTCCTCATTAGGTTGTGCTTCCAATGCAGAGTACAAATAGGTCAAACCTTCATTATAGTCCTTCATTTCGCACAATACTACTCCCAATAAGTATTGGATCGTCCAGTCACTCTCATGATTCATCTCTAATGCATGTTGAAAAACTTTTGCTGCTGCATCAAGTCTACCACAGTTGAAATAAGCTTCACCTAACCCCACCCAGCAGTGGTAGTCCTTGGCGTTAGTACGAAGTGCAGTCTGAAACCATTCTACTGCTTTGGCATCGTCCTGGTTATTCAAAGCGCCGGACCCAAGGACTCTATATGGCCAAGATGGATCTTCGGTATCACCACGCATGATTAACCTTCTTGTAGCCTCATTGTCAACTACCCTCTTTGCAAGCACATTGGCCACTTCCCATTCATTTTTTTGAGTTGCCTGTTGCACAAGATACCTTGCGGCCGTGATTTCATTGGAATCCAAATCAAAAGCTTTGTAAAAACATTTTTGTCCTCTTTCAAGATCGCCGTAGTGATCTTGTAAAAGAACACCCAACAAGGTGTAGGCTGGAGCATACAAGTCAGAATTCTTTAACGATTCAATTAGGTACTTGTAACTTTCATCAATCTCATCACTATCCATGTAGCTTCTTGCTAGCCTCCAAAATGCAACTGCTCTTATCTCTCGACTATGCAAATCCCCTCCAGTTATTTTCGTCACAAAATTATGCAATCCTTGTCTACCTTCAACATGTTGACCCATCTTTACAAGACACCAATAGTACTCTGATTCCGCTTCCAAGTTGTTTGGATAATCCCTCACAATTTCTTCTAAAAGTATTTTTGCTTCATTCAACTCGCCTCTTTCGACATATATCAATCCTTTACCTACCTTGGCATTGACATTATCTGGATTGGTAGACAAGATCTTGTCGTACAATTGAACCGCACGAGTGTAGTTCTTTGGAGCTTCATGGTATGTGTACACAGTAGCAAGGGAGCACAATAAATCTTCTTTGGCATTCTTTAGATCCACTCCAAAGTTACGTTGAAGATCGGCCAAGATTTTGATCCCCTCTCGACACCTTTCAGATGCAACTTGATACTGCCTCAAATGTACATAGTAGTTTATAATAATCCTGTTTGCCAAAACTGAGCCCTTCACCTTTTGGAACCCACTAAGCAAAACTCCCAACACCTCCTCTTGTGGTAGATAAAGGTGTGAGTTGTCATCATTCTCGTCATCCATATCTGCCAACTCATCTAATTCAGGGGTTTCTTCTTTCTTATTATTCTTCTTCTTCTTCGTCTTGCTTGACACAATTTCATTAGTGGACAACCCTTTGATAATTTTCTCCTTATTGTATGGTGACATATCACTCATAACATACCCAAACAAGACAAGGCCCAATCCCTCATTTTGAAATAATTGCAAGTATTCAATCACTCTATCCTCATCCAATGAATCAATAGATTTTGCATCATTCCAATCAAAATACAAATTCCAACAAAATAAACTTGTCGTTTTCAAGAAAATCATATCCTCGACAGACTGTTTTATATCCTTTATCATTGGCTCCTTTTCGGGACAAATTTTCAAAAGCTCAAACTTGAGCTTCAACAATTTCTCTTGGTACGTTTTTCTCAACTCTTCATCATCGCACACATTCAAGAATTCATTGTACAAATTAATCAAGTCATTATCAGAGTAGTAGGACCAGGAAAGTGCGTCCAATTTGGCTTTTTGCTCCAAAGTCATTGTTCTTCCAAGTTTTATCCTTTCCTTTGATACTTTAGCAATCATTTCTTTCTCTACTTGGGATTGCTTCAAATCAATCAACTTTTTATATGTACGTGATGGCGTTTCAACTGAAGATCCGATTAAATCACCAAGCTCAGTTCCTGGCAATATTGACCTCAAGTAATACTCATACAATGCTTCATTATTCTTGGCGTTATTATCATTCAAGTAGTTTCTCATGCTAGTCAACAATTCGGAAATCGAAGTCCCTTGTTCGATGTATATTTTTGTCAATGCCGTTAAAACTGAAAAGAACTGCTTGTAGTCATTAGATCCCTTTGCGATTTGAAAATATCCTTTCCATGCAAGTAGATTTTGTGGATCCAAGTCAATGGCCCTCTTGAATGAGGTAATTGCCTTTGCTGAATCATTCAAAAGCTGATACGATTTGCCTTGGAAAACAAATGCATAATAAGATTTGGGGTCGAGTTTTATAGCCTCTTTTGAATGATCCAAGGCAGACTCTGGGTCATTCAGCTCTAGCGCTGTTTTTGCGAGTTTAAGGATACTCTTTACCCCAGACATTTTGTTGCTGTTGTATAGTGGGATACAGTTCGTGATGTGGTATAGGAATTTTTTCTGTTTTTTCGTTCGTTGCAACATTGGCACCGCGAAGCTTAGTACAGACGTAATAGGCATGAACAATTTATTAAGTTCATATAAACAGAACAAGTTAAAGATGATGGATATAAGTCCTTAATATTAATTCAAGGATTTGCTGAGATGGAATGTTTACAAGAATCCGACATAGCAAATACACACAGAGACTCTCTCTCTCTCACGTTGTTGCTAAAGTAGAAACGAATTAAACTTTATAAAATGTCCTATCTAAAAGGCTTTGTTATGTAAAACCATAGCTTCCGCTCATGAATGCTTCCTTTGATTAGTACTGAATTTTCTGATATTGATTGGGTACCAATTTTTATTTCATAAAATTTTCGCTCCATTTTTGCAACCAATTTTTGTTATTCTCAATGCAATTAACTTCATTGGATAAACATGGAATCCAGTTTACCTATAATCAACCAACTAGCTACTGCGGTGATTCATTGGCTTTCTGAGTTTCAAGATTCTCCCTTGAAAGCAGAAGATGATCCTTCTAGCTTGACTGATGCTGTCGTGTTATTCAAGTTGTTTAGAATCCTATTGAATAAAGAGGACTTCAAGCATGACACTTTTGACTCTCCATTATTTACAACGTCGTATAAAGCTACCACATCAAACACATCCATTGAAGTTCCATTACCACTGTGGTCTCAAATAGACGTCTTATCATCCCTGTTAGTCGCCCATCTTAAAAAACATGCAAGCTTGGTTAACCACCCCCCTCGTTTGGACTTCTACAAATTAATCATTATGAAAGATACTGAACTGTTGAAGGTATTGTGTCAGATTCTCATCATACTCGGTACATTTTCTTCCAGATTGGCATCGAGAGGACAAGCCTTTATTGAGTTTCTTTCAGAAGAGGATCGTATTATACTCAAACGGTTTGATATTTTACAACAGGAGCTGAGTTATACGGCCCAGAAACAACGTTTTGAATCCTTAACCCCAATCTCTCCAAATCAGGCACAAACTCTGCGTGACGTATCATTTGAACCTGAATCAAGTGAAAGCTGTTACATGATTACCGAAGAAGAGTTAAAAGCATTGAAATGGGAATGCCAAGTTTTAAACCAAGTGATTAACAATATCAGTGCTGAAAAGAAGCAACAACAATTACATTCTCCTACTTAAATCTAGCTAATGCAGAGTCTAACACATCCTCTTCTTCTTCTTCTTCTCCTTGCAACATCTTCAGACGTCTTAATCTTGCCTCTTTTTCATTGCGCAAATTCTTTTCAATCCTCATCTTTCTTTGATCTATAACATTTTCTCTCTTTCTCCTCAAGTGCTTTCTCAATGCAGAATTCTTACCCTTAACTTCTGGCTTTATATCCATCTTATTGGGAGTATCAGTAGCCGATTCACTTATGTTATTGATTTCTCCCGGTTTCAATTTTATTGATTTGGCTCGTTTATCAACAGTTCCAATAGTATTTGGATCCAAGGCAATAGAATCAGCTGGAAGTTTATTAAGTAAAGATCTAACTTCCTGCTCTTGCCTTTGTTTACTAGTTTCAAATGGATTTAATTCTAATGCATCGTAGTTGGCTTCACCGGCTCCAGGAACTATAATTGAATTATAGCCTTGTTGGTGACCAATGCCTAGAATATCCTCAAACGGAACAAACTTGACTTTATCCACTTTGGATCCCGGGATTAAATGATTCATATAAGGATCCGATTGGTGTGACTTTTTGAAAACATCTTTCCATATGGTGACATGTGGACCCCATCCAACAGATAACAACCCAGTATCAGATATGTCTATTGAAGTTGCTGGTGTCTGCGTGTAATAATGATCCACTTCTTTAAAAGTTCTTATATCCCATATTTTCAACGTCTTGTCAGCACCACTTACTGCCATGTATTTACCTTCTCTGTCAATTGCTAAATCTCGAATAGGTCCGCGAGCAGACTGTATTTTTACTAATGGATCAGGTGCGTTTGGAGACCATAAAGTGACTTGCCCGTTTCCATGTCCTAAATGAACAACAGCATTATATGGATTGTGTTTCATTGCCGATGTAGGACCGAGTTTAGTCCTTATTTCACTGACCAATTCTCCTGTGGAAACATCATGATACTTCAAAAAACCAGTGTGTCCAGCTGTCACCAAAAGGAAATGATACGGCAAAAAGTCCAACAACGTAGCTTCAATATGCTGCTTGAGTCTATGAAGTTCTGTACCTTCCTTGTCATAGATAAATGTGTACTTCTTTTGTGCCACAGCAAAGTATTGATCATTGTGTAAGAACTTGACAGCATTGACTGTTTCGTTTAGATGTAACTCACATCCCAACTGACCCGATTTCCAATCAATAGACGCAACATGTCCTTTTCTTCCTCCGAGAAGAAGGTCACGGCCATTTCTTGAGAAATCAATCTGATAAGGACCAAATTCTGGAAGTTTAAGTTCAAACTTTTTATTTGCGGTACTTGAATCCACTGCTTTTACTATTTCATCTTGCTTGAACTTGAACGTTTTCTCCATAGGGCCCTCAGCCTCTAGGAACCCAGTTTCTTCCTGTAAAAGATAGTCAGTGCCAGCCGCAGATTTCAAAGCATCTTTGTATTGATTTTCTATTCTTTGTAATTTGGAGTTGAGCTTTTTATCTTTTGAATATCTATGCCTCCTCTCGGCTTTCTTACTCTTGGTCTTTGAATCGTCCTTTTGAGGGGCTCTGTTGTTCTTTGGTTCGCTCATGGTACTCTCTGCTTGTTGGAGCTCTACTTTTCTTCCAAAGATCATCTCTTTGAAAATATTTCGAGCTACCATTTCCAACTTTTTTTTCTTTTTTCATTCATTTTTGCGCTGCGAATTATTTTGGCTTCTTTTTTCCAATCAACTGATTTCCGGCTTTCATTTCTTAGCACACTTTACAAGCTCAGTTGAATTCCACACAATGTTTAAAAGAGCGACTTTTTTCAGAGGCCTATTCGGACGCCCCAGTTCTGGTCTCAAGGGGGAAACTGTTTTGAAGTCGAGCTTTTTGCCAGGGCCAATTACGCTTCTTCTCGGTGGAACGTTAGCCGGTGTTGGAGGTTATTACCTTCTAGATTCACGTTCCTCAATTCACGAATATGTGTTATGTCCACTTATAAGAACTTTCACTGACGCTGAACAGGGTCATAAACTAGGTATTGCGTTCATGAAATATGGCATTGCTCCCAAGCTTTTGGATGAAGGAAGAAATGATCAAAGTGACGTATTGGGTGTCAACGTTTTTGGTCACAATTTAAAGAACCCAATAGGGTTGGCTGCGGGATTGGATAAAGATGGGGAAGCAATTGACTCGTTGTTCAACACTGGGTTCTCTTATGTCGAGATTGGTTCAATAACTCCTGAGCCTCAACCAGGTAACCCTCAACCTCGATTCTTTAGATTACCACGAGACGACGCAGTCATCAATCGTTATGGATTCAATTCTACTGGACACTTTAACGTCATTGCAGGGTTGAGAGTTCGTTTTTCCAAATTGTTTGAGAGGTTTGATAGAAGCCACACTCCAGACCAAGTGCCATTTTCTAATGCATTTCAACAAGGTAAATTGCTAGGAATAAATTTGGGCAAAAACAAAACTGGAGACGAGGTTGAAGACTATGTTAAAGGTGTTTCGAGACTTGGACCATATGCAGATGTGCTTGTTGTGAATGTGTCATCACCAAACACTCCAGGTTTGCGTGATTTGCAAAACGAGTCCAAGCTTACCAACCTTTTGACCACTGTTGTGAGAGAACGTAATGTCTTGCGTACAAACTTACTCGGAGCTAAACCTCCAGTTTTGGTGAAAGTTGCTCCAGATTTAACAGAGCCTGAAATTGTATCTATCGCAAACTCAGCCAAAGAAGCCAAAGTTGATGGGATTATCATCTCCAACACTACAATCCAGAGACCAAAGGATAGGTTATTAACCTCAGATGAGAGTTTGATTAACCAAACTGGTGGACTTTCTGGAAAGCCATTGAAGCCGTTGTCATTACAAGCATTGAAATTATTGCACAAGCACACTAAAGGCTCGGGATTGGTATTAGTTGGTTGTGGTGGAATTTCTAATGGTAAAGACGCTTTAGAATTCGCCAAGGCTGGTGCCACTTTTGTAGAATTGTACACCGCTTTTGCATACAAGGGACCAGGGTTAGTTGCTAAGATCAGAGACGAATTGGCCAATGAATTGAGAAAGGAGGGCAAGACATGGCAACAAATTGTTAATGAAAATGCATAGGTAGATTTTGTGTAGGCACTACTACCAAAATGTAATAATTATTTTTTGAACGCGCAAAATATAAACAAACGATTTCATAGCTTCTTTCTATCAACTTTATCTACCAAATGTCACATTCTAGGCCAACTACACCAATTGGGGACCGAAGGCAAACTAATAGGCGTCATCTGAGAAGATCGTCTGGTATTCCGTTACCATCACAATCTCCACATCATTACCCTGTTGATCCCGATAACCTTCCCATGGATTGTCCTGAGATCGTTAACAAATTTAGGGACATAGCTGATGGGTTTGAGGATTTGGATGTCAATGTCAGAGACTTGAATCATATACATGATGCTGTTTCAAATCATTTCAATGAATCATTTGCCAGTTTCTTGTATGGGTTGTCAATTACGATGTGGTGTGTTGATCTTCCCAAGTGCCCGTCCCAAAAGGCCTGGCAGCGATTACAAATGAGAAAGAAGAAGAAAGAGCATATTGCTGAATTGAGAAGGAAAATTGAAGATGCTGAGAAGTTGAATGTTGAATTGAAGGAAAAGCTAGCTAAAGAAACAAGACCATCGTCGCAATCACGTTCAATGGGTACACGACTTCCACCCAGAAGGCTACAAACCACTAATGAGAATATCAACCCACGTTCAAATGTTATCAGAAAGCCAAATGTTCCTTCAACGAGAGTGTCTAGGATACCGCAGCCAGTGAGAACGCATCAAATACCAGTTGCTTCAAACAGCCACGGGCCAAACTTAGACCAGCCACCTAGATATATGCGTGGGCTTTTCAATAATAGTGTAGACGCAACGCCGATGAGACAATACACTGCCCCACAAGCAAAACAACGGCCGCAAAACTTGAGTCAAAGGCCACCATTTAGATAGTTTAGAAGTTTAGTCTCCATTAAGTAGCTGAAGTTTTAGCTCGTATTTGACTTGCGCTATAGATTTCTTTTGTTGTGCTGCAATCAACATCAAGTAGTCTAAATTATCCAATGAATTCATAATTTTTGTACATCTTATCCTCTCGTGGTTGTTCCTAGGTAGGCAGCTGGTGCCATTGGTCGTGGCTTCGCTTTCCTCTGGTGATTGCTCATGCTCTGACATTGTGCTGAAGAAAAGCTCGCTCCAGTTTTCGTTGTCAAATTTCCAATTTTTTTTTTCCTTTCAGTCACGCCAACTTTCATTGCAGCATCCACCATGTCTAGTACAAGCAATGCAACTCCATTGAGCGAGGAGGAGAAGCGTAGAATTCTCAGGGAGAGAAGACAAGCCAAGATGGCCAAAGGAAAAGCTAGTGATAGGTTAAACAATATATTGACTCAAGGCGCTTCAGTCAAGACATCATCAGTGACGTCGGTTTTGGACAAACCAGAGCCAACCTCTACAGATTTACCCCCAGTTATATCTCACGATGATGACCCAGCTATTCAAGATATCTCAAGTGTTGCTGCAGGCGATGCCCCTTTGGGAGAAAGTGACCCTCAAACTGAAATCAACGAAATGTTCAAGTCAATTTTCCAACAACAATCATCTCAGGGCGGTGATAACAACCCAATGGCAGATCTTTTCAAAATGCTTGGTGATTCAAACTCCTCAAGTGACCAATTCAGTGCACCTCCTGAGTCTCCACAGTCTCAGTATGAACAGCAATTGAATCAGTATCACTTATACCAGAAGCAAGTTTGGAAGTTTCGCTTTACGATTGTGAGGGTTTTGGCCATAGCTTCACTTTTTGCTTACAATTACTATTCCATCCCTTCATTCACAGCATCAAATCATTCGTATGTGCGAGACTTGACAGAAGTATACCCTTTGAGTGGATTTGCCCAGTTATTCTTTACGTTCGAGATCGTTATCATTGCAAGCTACTATTTCATTCTTACGAATAATGGGTTATTCCACGCTGCTCGTCAAAACAACCTTGTGATGAAAGGAGTCCAGCTTGTGTCAATGTTTGCGCCACAAGTACAACAGTTTGCACCTATTCTTCTGAGAGTACTTGAATACAAAGAGCTATTGGGCATTTTCCTTGGAGATCTTTCACTAGTTGTCGTATTGTTTGGTTTATTAAGTTTCAGGGACTAAGTGTATATACAAGTTAATGATTCTATTGCATCAATTTCTTCATACCTTTTCTCTTTGCATTGATGATTCTTTCTGCGCTCAGGAATTGTTTTCTCTTCCACATGGAGTAAAGAAGCAAACCTGTACTAAAAAAGGAAACTCCGAACCAAGTTATCAAATACTGCAAATGATTGTTTGTGAATTTTAGTGTTGGCTTAGCGGCAATTGGCACACCTTGCTTTATGAACTCAAACTCTTGGTAAAACAATGAGTCATCAGATTCATCTTGTATATAAACAGTCTTCTTTTCTTCATCCTTATTAGTTTTTGTGAAAAATAATCTTCCAAGAATCGATGGGTCAGTACCTTGTGCTTCCAAAATCTCTTGCGCCTTGTAGTCCAAATGATCACTCAAGTCATAAATCATTTGGCAATAAATTGGTAAGGATCCACTTTGCTTAGCCATTGCAGGAACATCAATCACATTGAACAACTTTGCTCCTGGTTCATGATCAAATTGTAGATTTGATTTCTCAGGCATACATCTGAATAACGCCTCAATCTCAATTTCCCCTTGAGGCATGGCCAAATGAGACAAATACCCCGATGTTCTTGTGGAAGGTATCACCTTATCCTTGTGAATCCAACCACGTTCAATCAAGATCGGTTCACCTCCATTGGATCTAATGAATGGCGTCACAACAAGATATCCCATTACACCATCTTTAATCCTTGGTCCTAGGAACATTTCCTGGTCGTAGTCAAACTTTCCTTTGCATTTGAAACGTCTATACTCGAATTCGTGAATAACAGAAGGATCAAGAATGGGTGGGATTTCATCAAGAACAGGAGCAGCCAAATTGTTCTCACATTTTGCTATCAAGTCATTCTTCCATTTGAGCCTGCGAACTTGCCAACATCCCAAACCAAAGGAAATAATCGGCATGGCAAGCATAAGTCCAAATAGAAAACCTCTGAGAACTGGTGTCTTTTTCTGATGAGTGATCGTTCTCAAATTCCCTGGAACAGACCTTACCGGTTTCCAATCAATGGTTGAGGTCTTTACAGATCGCGAAAAGCGTAGTAGGCCACTTGGTCGTTGGAGGATCCTACCTCCAAATGGTGTTGCGCGAAACATTGGTTAAGAAGAGGGGAGTGTGATTCTTTTAGGTCATAATTTTTTTTGCTCGCTTCCTTTACAAGATTGATGGGTCAACAATCGACACTACGGTGTTGCTCAACACGCAAGCCCAGAGTTGGTCTTCTATTATGACTGCGGTAAGTATCAAGCAAGCTTTTTGAAAAGCCAGATACAAGGGGACCTTGGTTTCTCCCCTTTACTGTCTTTCCATTGCTGCAAGCGGACACCACACCAACAAAACATACGGCAGGTACTTACTGAGGGAGAGGATTCTTGGCAATATTGCATGCAAACTTCGTGCAACATTCTACTCATCCAACGGATCAAGTCGGGTGTTAAACCGGCATTTAAGCGATATCCATTTGCGCAATTTTTTTCACTCGCTCTCCCCCCCCAGAAAATTACACCCTTTTTTTCTTATTCTGGTACCTTCTTCTTTCTATTCAGAAGGATGGCTCAACCACCAAATGAAGAAACACTAGTCCATGAGACAAAACAAGAGCGCCACAGTCGGTTTTCAAATCAACTATGGCAAGCTGCTGCTGCAGGGGCACTTCGGGGATCATTAATAGCCTTGGTGACGGGATATGCATTATCGTACAAATACAACTATGGCAAAAATAAGCCCTACTTCCGCAACGTCTACAAAGTTTGGTGGTTCGTTTGCTGGAATGTAGTGGGAGTTACGTTTGCAACAGATACAGCAAAAATGAATATAAGCAGGCAGGCTGCACTTGAAGATGAAATAAAGAGAACGAAACTTTACGAGGATGAATTAGCAAAGCGGATAGATGGGTAGAATGAATTGATGTACATGCAATTTCTACGAGTAGAATGCCTCTTCGTGAAACTTTAACCCGTTTTCACTAGACCATAATTTTACGTTCTCAACCAATTGCCTTGGCCCAGCTCCAATAACCCAGATTTTTTCAGCATTGATATCTTCTTGTACAACCTTATTTTGGGGCAAATCTCGACAACAAATAAGGTTGTGATTTTCATCTTCAACCGGTCCTGAGCATTGAGTGAATCCTTCATTGATACACCAATTGTAGTATCTGTGATTCAACTTGGGGCGCCCTTTGTAAATCTTTTTATCAATATTTAGCCTTCGAGTTGTCTCTTTGTACTCAGAAATCCAAGATCTCACTTGATCCGTTGAATTGTAGTCAGGAATAGGTACAAAAGGTTCATTCAAGGACGACCTGAATGACAGACGTCGCGTATTTATGGTAGTATTGGTCACCTCAAATTCGTCCAAATTGTCATTCTCTGCAACTGAGTTAACATCACTAAGCACTTCGTCAAGATCGGCAAATTGTTCTGGAGACGATTCTCGACAAAGTGAATTTGAGTCATGGCGTGTGCAATTTCCTTCATCCTCTTCCTCCTCCTCATCGTCATCAGAGTTGACAATAATCTCAACGTCTTCATCTTGATTTTCTCGATTCAATGTAACAATCTGTTCATTTTCAGTTCCTCCTAAAAGGGGTGATTCCTCATTTTCCAAATCATAGTGGGCTGAGGGTGCAACAGATCTTCTGCTCAAATTGGATGCATAACTATAAGCATTCTTTAGTTGCTGTTGTTGACCGTCCTGGAGTAGTTGATTTCCAGTAATGAATATTTCCAAGTCATCACCGTGTATAATACCATCAAAGTATTTAAGAACTAACACATCACGGAAGTCTTTTATAACCCATACAACTTTAGTAGGAATGCCATGGTAGTTCATAACACGAAGGATGGGAAGGGCAAAAGAAATTGCTGATCCTCCAACAACAATCAATATCCTTTTTGCATCAACATGCAATTTTGCTAAAGAGAACTTCTTGTTCGACTTGGTTTGTTTGTAGTTGACAAATAGCAAGTGTGGGTCATAAGTGCCTGTAATCAAGTACCTATGACCATTGTATAATCGAAAATTACTTTTCCGAATGAGCAACTTCTGAACACGATCTTGTGGGAGTGACACCAAGGTGTATGGATGATAGTTGGGAATGATTTGCTTGAATGCTCTTATGATAAAACTTGAGCTGTAATCTGTTAATCTAACATGAGCACCCGGAGCAGTTGCAGGCTTCTTAATCAAGCTATTGGGATATTCTACAAGTGCCAAGTTTGGGGAAATATCAATAACTCTGACCTCATCTTTTTGCGACACTTTTGTTAAGTATACCCTGTATCCAATCTGCCCCATCAAGATTAAACAATTGGCAATAGTGTAAAATGTGAATGGTTGTGGTCGAATATGAATTTGAAGGGAAAACACAATAACCCATGTGCATGAATAGTGCAAAAAGTAAAACACTTTATACCACTTGACCCTAAACTTTGACAATGAAGTTGCGATTATTATCAAAAATGCCGATAGTGCCGCCCATCCATAAATATTCTCCCATTTTATAGCCTTGGCCCAAGTTCCATTCCTGTTGAAAAATGCGAGATAAATTAGCGTGTGTATCACTGCTTGGACGATAATCAAACGACTAAGCCACTTGTGGATGGGAATAAGCGTCAAATATAATGTGTTGGGCAAAGGTGATGGTCGCAAGGTTAGAAACAAAATCGTAGGGAGGCAATTTGCCGACACTCTCCCTAATCTCTTGGCTAGGAATATAAGATCTCCATGGTAGATATCGACTAGTGATAGTGAAGTTAAAAAGCAGAACCAGAATGTCAATTGAATGATTGTTGAGTAATGCAAAAGTAGTTTGAATGCGATGGCCTTGGTAGTTGTTGCCACCGTTGTCACCAACCGGTCTTTCCAAGACGCTGTAGTGCAATTGGGGTGGTGTTGATGCAATACATAGTAGTTCAAGTAAGAACTAAAGGAACGAAGATAGTGATATTTGGATCTATAATTCTTAACCACCATGTAGTTATATGCTGGGATTGAAATAATAAAGACGAGAAGGAGGACTGTCGTTATGTTTCCGTATTTGATCGTGACACGGTTTCGTAAATCGGAATACTCCTTTGACTTCCCGTTGGGGAAGTGGAAATAATTTGAATATGACAGTGTACAGTTCATTATTGATGCTTCTGGTCCAGCATTATACGATCTATCACTGAGAAAACACGTGTTGACAATAGATTGAATATTTTCCTGTCTGGTTGCTAGGTGGATCCGAGGAATGAAAATCTTGATAAGCTTTTGTATTCCTTGGCAGTTGTTAGAGTGTTGATATAATAATTTATTATTATTCACAGAAAGCTTTTTGTATGTTTTTTGTTAACTATGTAGATCGAATAGATAAAAAAATGAATGATCTAAAACTGAACTCACTACACGACTTTTGATGCCGTTTTACCGAAACATGGACAGGAACTTCGATTCGTAGATAAAAGTCTTCCAGATTATAGAACACTCTTTCTATAATTGATAATCTTTGATTTACGTTTTATTGCGCCTAGTCACTTGTTCCGAGAATACTCTTTACACCATCCCGACGTATAGGCGACATTCATTTTCAAACATATATGTGCACGTGATATAAGCGAGGAAACATTGTTTATATAATACCAATACTTAAAACCAGGTCAATCTTCATTTACCTACAAGTTGATCTATATCAACCCTACAAATACACTCTATTACTATGTAGCTAGCTCTCAATACCGTATATGCTTCCTCTTGTTCCTGTTCTTACTGTTGTCGATTAAACCACTTCTTGATGGTTTCGTGATTTTATCTCTTCTATTTCCAATAACTCCGCTTCGTGACGGTGGACGAGATCCGTTCTTGGACCCACTGCCATAGTTGTTTCTTCCAAATCCACTGTTAGTTGAGCTATTCCTTCCATAGTCGTTATTGCCAAATCCATTGTTACCATAGTTGTTGCTATAATTGTTAGTGTATCCATTTCGAGATGGACCAGCTGGGAATCTTGATGTACCATTATTCATTGGAATGAACCCAGTTCTAGATGGCTGTTGTTGATTGTATGATGGAACATTGTTGTTATAATTGTTGAGTCGTTTACTCGTTGCTCTTGGGTCGTACTCTGAATTGTAGTCTCTTGGTGCTAGACTCGGATTGTAATCGTAATCATTTGAAGCTCCTGAGTTACTACTTTTCAATCTAAGAAAGTACAAAGGTCGCAAGTTTCTTGGTAAGTTGTTACCGCTGAATGCACTGCCCAAGTTGGGTATGCGCGATGTTCTTTGTTTATTACACTCATCTCCAAAATGCTCATCCGATCCACAGTTGTAACAAGAAATATTTGGCAACACTAAACTCTCTTGATCATCATTAGCGGTTCGCTTCGTCAAATATGACCTCCATATACTAGGACAATCTTCATCTCCGTGCTGAAACGTGTCACAATTCCGACAATACTGCCTTTTCCGTACTTTGCTCTTACACTCCAGTACGTAATGGCCCTTTTCACCACACCTCAAGCAAACCAAAGTTGAAGGACATTGAGTTTCATAGTGGTCACCAACTTTCCCACATTTATGGCAAATGACAACTTTACATTGCGCGCGTCTGTGTCCACGTTCATGACAATTATCACATATAGGCCCCAATGATTGTTGGTTGTCATCATCTGGATCAGTGACTCCAAAGTATCTCCCTTCTCCTCTTAGATCTATTAGCTCATCGGGATCGTCATTCACTTCTTCCATTGCAAACGACGTGATGGGCTCATCTTGCTTCTTTGAGGAGCTAACTGGTGCCGGCGATTCACTTTCCCGTATTATTGACTCTATCAGAACCGGTTTCTGTTTATGCCGTTTAAGTTTTTCTCCTAAATTATCTTCAACAAAAGGTAGTATTCCTGACATTGTTTGTGTTGTTGTAAAAAGGTCTTGTAATCGGTGATATTGTTTTTTTTTTTTTTCCTTTAAAAAGTTTCTTTTTTTGAGGAATACAAACATGAGAATACAGGGACTAGGCTGTTAAGACACCGGTAGAGAGAAACCTTCTACAGTAAAGAGTGTATCACCATGTTCGTTTAGTTAACCTTTTTCTTTTAGATATCCGCTACAAAAACACAAAAGATAATCTCATGTCAGAATTTTCCATTCTTTCCTTCCTCCCTCTTTACAACACATTTCTAACAACGTGTTCTCCAACTTGTGCTTCCAAAGCACCTCCTTGTCCTGTTCCAGATACATCAACCGAAGATTTCAAATACTCTTGATGCTTGGCTGCAGCTAAAGCATAACAAGCAGCCGATATGGTGAAAAATACCGCCACAACAATCAAACTTGTAGCTTGTAAAGTCAAACTTAGATATTGGATAGCTGCATTCAACAGGTAGAAACCACATCTTGGTAAATTTCCATCAAACTTCCTCACAAAATTGGTAAATGTATCTGTCAATGGACATATTCTTAAAAGGAATGGTACTTCAACAAATAACACAACCAATCCTTGAACCAAACATATAATTGAAAATATAATGACCAAATTGAAATGGAAAATGTTGGCTATACCCAAGGCTATGCATAAAATAATGGTGAAAATACTAATCCATTGCCCATATAGGGAAAAGTTCTTTTTCTTGAAATCGTTGGAAAGACCTCCAAATACGTTGCTTACTAGCGATTCCCAAAGCGCCATTCTGGTTCGATTATAGTCAATTGGTGGTAGTGAATAAACTTGATTGACGATGGGACTGAGATCTTTGAACAATGCGTTGTTGTCTTTTTTTTTTTGTTTGTCTCAAATTTTGAACAACTTTGGAAAAAGGGCGGTGTTATATGCAGGATCTCTTGGGGGTTTCTCTATACGAAAGCTTGAGTACATTGATTGAATGAGTAGATAGGTTTGTAAGTTTGAACAGTTTAGCGGAGAATGGGTATCTACTCTGCAAATCAAATAAATTTCCAAGAAACTCGGTGTTTACTGTTTTGAAAATTGGTCCGATTTTGCAACAAAATGGATTGAATAATTTAGCAAAGGGGTTCATAACCTGGCCCAATAGAAAAAACAGTTTACTCACAAAGGTCTTGTGCATGAAGTAATGCAACCACTTTAACTCAGTTCCTCACACTGCAGGTTATCGATCAACGGGAGCGAATCTAAGCAGCAGATCCAGTATATCTTCTTATCGCTACCAAAGACGTCAGAGTCTTCGCAAAACTGAAAAAAAAAAAAAAATCTATACAATTAGCCCTCAATAGCCACTAAAGTTCCTTATACACATAGAAGAGCAGCCACGCAAAACATGGGTCGAGAAATAGTCATTGGTCTAGTAGGAAAACCATCAAGTGGTAAATCAACCACATTAAACGCTCTAACCGATGCCAATGCCAAAGTTGGTGCATTCCCATTCACAACAATTGATCCAAACAAAGCCACTGGATACTTGGAGATTGACTGTGCGTGTCAAAGGTTCAACAAGCAAGACAAGTGTAAACCAACGTATGGATATTGTCGAAATGGGAAACGTGGGGTTCCAATTATGCTTCTAGATGTTGCTGGATTAGTACCTAATGCTCATCTTTGTCGGGGTTTGGGAAACAAGTTCTTAAGTGACTTGACCGAAGCTGATTGCTTGATTCATATCGTTGATGCTAGTGGTACTACTGATGCGGAGGGTAAAGTTACTCGAGGTTATGATCCATTGAATGATATTGAGTGGTTACAAGATGAGATATTTCAATGGATCTTGGGTAATTTAAAAGAACGATGGGGATCTGTTGTACGAAGACATGTGGGGACGAAATCAACTACTTTGGAGACCCTAAGGCAACAGTTGGGTGGATATGTCGCTAATAAACAAATGATTGGTCGTGCATTGGATTTGATTCCTGATTTACCACCATTACAAGATTGGGATGATGAAATGTTGGAACGAGTAGTGAAGGCATTCATGGAGGTGAAATTCCCAACTGTGTTATCGTTGAATAAAATGGATCATCCTGATGCTGATAAGAATGTGTCGAAAATCATATTAAAATACCCCAATTCCAAAGCAGTACTAACGTCATCAATCACGGAGGTGTTGTTGCGGAAATTGGCAGCTCAACATTTCATCAAGTATGACCCAGGAACTGAATTTGTTGATACTAAAGAAGATTTACCCGATGATCCAGAGTTAAAACCCATGGATGAAAAATTACAAAATAGAATTGAAAATATCCGAGATTTGGTATTGTACCGATTCGGATCAACTGGAGTTGTTCAATTACTTCAAGCAGCTGCAGATTTATTAGAGTTGGTTCCAGTTTACCCCGTGAGAAATATCAACAATTTTACTGGATCAAGTGGTGATTCAGTTTTCCGTGATTGTATCTTGGTCAAGCGTGGCACTCCAGTTATATCAGTAGCTAGGAAAATCATGGGTGATGTGACTATTGCTTCGATTGAAGGTATTGGAGGAACCAGAGTTGGAGAGGATGATACTGTAGATAAGGGAAAGAATGACATTTTATCATTCAAGTTGGTGCCAGGAAGTCGAAACTGAGAGAGATTTTAGTGTCGCTTATAGGTTTTGCGGGCGGTCACGGAGTTATTTTTTTTTTTATAGAGTATTGTAGAGACATTTTACTAGTTTTAATGAAATGATCATCACAAAAGCGATTCAATTGACGTGAACGTATATCTTCAAGATTTGAAAGCATTTTAAGAAATTGATCCGTTGGAGCTAGTTTGGCTCTTCAAGTGATATTTGGTTGCAAATATAAGGAAAAAAACATTTGAGCCATTTACGAACGGAAATGTCGCACATCTATTTCCGCGGATTACTGTTTGTGTTCTCAAGTAAATTTGATTACAAATTTTGCATTTCAATATCAACAACATCATCTGCCTTTACTGAAGTCAGTACTCATTCCTATCGTTGGTCTTAGTCACTCCTGCACCCACCTGTTGAAATAGCTTCTGTTGACTCAACCAAATGGCTGATTCTTTATTTGTCTTGGGGTCAACTGGTTTAGTTGGCGGATTCATCATTGAAACAGCATTGAAATCCACAAATTGGAACAAGATAACCACGCTCACTCGACGTCAGCCACAATTTGCCAATGAACAGAATATTGAGTCAATCGTTAACCCTGAGACTAGTCAATGGCCAGATACAATAGCTCAAATTGACCCACCTCCATTCGCATACATTTCTTCATTCGGCACCACTAGAGACGCAGCTGGATCGGCTGAGAATTTCAGAAAGATTGATTATGGAATCAATTTAGATGCGGCACGAGCTGCAAAAGAAAATGGGGTCCAGATATGCGTATTGGTTTCTGCATTTGGCGCTAGTTCCAAATCGCCGTTCCTTTACTTCAAGACTAAAGCTGAATTAGAAGAAGCGATAATTGCATTGGACTTTGAGTATACGATTATCTTAAGACCAGGGATGTTGATTGGTCAACGGAATGGCAAATCAGATTGGGCTCATTTATTGGCCAAATGTACGCAAAATCCTCTTTTTTCGCCATTGTTTCGATCGGTTCATGCGGATGATGTGGGGAAGATTGCTGTGTATTTTGCTAGTAGGGCCAAGAATGGAGATTTGAGAGAGAAGGTAAAGATTGTTGACGGTGGAGAGTTGTTGGATTTGATTGCAAGTGAGGAAATCGAGTAGAGGGGAAATATATTTATAGATTAGCTTTTAATGCGTAATAGTTGTTTCATTTACTTGGTGTTATTATGCTGTTTGGGGTCAGTGTGGATCTTATGTGGGCTATTAACTCCTTCATAATTCAACCTTTTCTCCGATCGGATTTCTCTGCCGTAGCAAAAAAAAAAAAATTAATCGCATGATAAAATTGCAGGGCCCCTACAAAAAGATGAAAAAGATAAACAGAAAGATTTTTCCAATTGACTGGTGTGTGCTGCATACAATTGCATTAGGTTTAAATCATGTCTGAAGAATTACCAAAACCTACAGTAGCTGCTGATATTGAGAAACCCAAAGAGGGTGATGCTGCGGTTAATCCCAACTCAGTTTCCAAACCACCCACCAAAGATTCCAACACCTACGAAGACGTCAAAGCCACAGTTCACTCTACAAAGTTATCCACCGAACAAGCTAAGAAACTATCGAAACTAATTGACTCAATCCCGCAAATCTTGTCCAAGTTAGATAACCCAAACTATGATGAAATATTTGGTTACAGAATCAACACTAGTGATAAAGAGCATGTGAATATAAACATCCGTAATGAGATTTTACTCAAGTTTCTTGCTGCTGATGGGTACGATTTAAAATTGAGTACTGAACGGTTGATCAAATGTTTGAACTGGAGAAACAAGTTTCAACCTTTGCATGCTGCGTTCAAGGAAGAATTTGATCCCGAGTTGAATTCGTTGGGTGTGATTACTGATTTTGCTGACGCCAAGGCAAATTTGCGTGTCATTACTTGGAATTTGTATGGGAACTTGAAGAACCCCAAAAAGATTTTTGAAAAATTTGGTGGGAATAGCAGTGGTAATGAGGATGAGTACCCAGGAAGTCAATTCTTAAGATGGAGAGTGGGGTTAATGGAGAAATCATTACAGTTGATTGATTTCACAAGTGAAGATAATAATAAAATTGGTCAAATTCATGATTACAACAATGTATCCATGTTCAGGATTGATCCTGGAATGAAACAAGCAACCAAGGAAATTATTGAAATTTTTGGTAATAACTACCCCGAGTTGTTAAGTACCAAATTTTTCATTAATGTTCCATTGATTATGGGATGGGTTTTTACATTTTTCAAAACTATTAGAGTTATTAATGATGATACGTTGAAGAAATTCCAAGTTTTGAATCATGGTAATTTGAGTGAGTTTTTGCCTAAAAAAGAGTTGCCTGTGCTGTATGGTGGTGCTACCAATGGTAAAACTGGTGCTGCTGCTGCTGCTACTAAAGGAAGTGATTTGTTTAGTTTGGATGTTAGCGATGGTATAAAGTTGAGTGAGTATGGGGAGTATACCTTGAAACAAAAGGCTGATGATGATGAAATTAAGCATATTAATGATGAAGTTGAGTAGAGTATGGTAGAGCTAGACCTAAATACAGTTTAAATATGTGTTATGTTGAGTAATGAGAGTACCGAGGATCTAATATCACAGCCTTTACAGTTAGCAGAAGTGGCATATGATATCAACTGAGACCAATTACGAGTAGTTTAGAATATCCAAGAACAATCCGTAAATCAATCAGCCTCTGCATTGTAAAAGTTATAGAACATTTACAATTTACACCTTGTTTTTGGGTTTAGACCTGCAAGCACTTTAGCTTTTTTAAACTTTAGATATTATTTTTTCAACTGATAAGCATTTTCGGAGTTTAATTAACTACAAACTTGTTAACAAATATAATTATTAGTATTATAACAGGGTTCTATTATTCGTAGAGAGGTCATGCACAGTGGTTTTTGTTTGGAGGATGTATATGAGAAATGCTATTTTCAACTCTGCGTATGCTATCGTATAACTATTTTTGCCCACGTTTGAGTTAAGATTGATCGGATATAACCCCGTTTATTGAATCTTTCATCAGAGTCCACAAATGTGGTTACCTCCTTCTTTTACAGATCTTGTTTGGGGTTCTAATTTTGAGAATTTCTTTGGTTGTAGTTTTTTATTTTCTTGTCATCTTCTGTGTTTCCCCACAAAATCTCAAAGGGACAAGAGAAAGTTTAAAAGAGATTCATGACCATTAAAGAAGCTCAAAGGAGGGATTAGTAATATCTCTCTCTATATATATATTCAAGTATTGTCTTGCGCTTAGGTGTGGCTGTGTATAGATCTGCTTTTGAATTTTGTTATTGCTAATGATTGTCTCTCTTGTCTTCGGATATAAAGACAGGCGCAACTCTCTTATCGCCAGAGTAATTGTTCCACTCTGTACACAAAAATCAATTTTTTTGACACACACGTTACATTTATACCTACATACATATACAATGTCAAAAATAAATGGGGTGATGTTTAACTGTAGGTACTGTAACTCATACGAATCTCTTATACTTTACATCCTACGATACAAAGTATTACAAAGACTGACTGAAGTATATATATATAATATTATACTTTTGCTCTCTTTTGTGGTATTAAAGAATCATATACTTTATATACCTATCAATCTATCCACTGAATGATATAGGTATTCTTATACACAGAAAAAGGTGGAATCAAGTATTCGGTTTATTTACTATCACTATTATTTATTAAACTGACTGTAGAAAATGACAGAACTTGGATAGTCCTTTTGGTTTTTTTTTTTAACCCTCAGTCTGGATTTGTAGATAGATTCATTATACTGTTTGTATCCTTCTGTCTGTCTCTATACACTTTATTAGATACCCACACAGTAGTAGTAGTAGTAGTCTATCAATACAATATCTTCACAGTTGTTTATAATCTAATCTGGTCTGATAGTATAAGCTCAAAGTTTTAATTAGAAGATGAGGGATATTCGGATAAAATCAAACGAGAGAGAGACAGAGAGAGAGACAACAATACAATTTTTTATTTTGTCGTCTTTTTCCTTTATCCTTGCAATATATCAAACCAAAGACAACCAACAAACCAAACAGTATAACATCTACTCCCCTTACATAACTACTCCAACAGATACCACAGTCATGACTCAAAACGTTTCTCATTCCAGAGGTTTCAGCTTTGACAAGTTAAAAACCAAAGTAACCCACCGTCGACATTCCAACGACTCCTCATTAATGGATTTAGTTCATAGTCATACAAGTAGTGGAAGAAGACATAGTTCAGATATATCACCCAGCTCCATAAACCATAAAGTTGAATTCTTCAAAAGTCTATCTCCACCAAAAGAACCATCACGTTTAAGAGCCACGTCTTTCTCACTAATCAACAATTCAGATTACGATAATGATGATTTTCCCAGGAGTGAAGATGGTGGTAGTCGAGCACGGTCTAGATCTAGATCTAGATCGCATTCTGTAACTCATGGACCAACACTATCTCCTTCAAGTCTATTCAGACCAAAAACTAAAGATTTGGTTAAACAAGAAACATCGTATGTTATTCTGAAGAAATTAGTAACAATGTTACAAGACTTGGGGTTACAAAATCCTATTCCTTTGAAAACATCAACTCAGGGTTCAGTATCAAAAACTATTAAAGTTTACGTTTCCAACTCAAACGATTGTATTTACCTCCCACCTGCATTTTCGGCGAGTTTTACTTATGAAGATGTCGAAAATGGTGGAGCAATTTTAACTGACGACATTGAAGGACCACCTCAGGATGATGCCATCGACAGTGAAACACAATCAACACCAAGTCAAAACAACAACTCCACTACTACTACAACTGGCAGTTTAAGCCAAAACTCCTCGCTGACTCACCTTGAAGATCCAGTTGCAAATACATTATATCAAAGAATGCGTTCTTTAAACAGTCCAAATTATCTATGCACCAAAATTGATTCAGAACTACCCATACCTCACACATTTGCTGTTATAATCGAACTAGGTAAAGACTTGTCAACTGTTAAAGACTTGACATTTAAATTTCAATCAGTCACGCAAATAATGTGGCCAATGGGAGACCCTTATAGAGATCCATATAATCGAGCTACTGCTAGAGAAAAATTCAAGATTGGAATGATGCAATGGAAAACGACATTGAATGATGCTGATTACTACATTAGTAGCTCTAATTCAAATGAGGTGAAACTGAAAAATATTGGTCCTGAAGATTTGGCTAAGCGTACACGTTGTTATGAGTTGGTTGATACTAGGAAAAAGAATACAAATGATCAAGGTGATGATGGTGAAGAATTAGACTCCTCTTCCACCTCAATTAATACATTTTCTGGACCATCACAATCACACGCAGCCCCCCACACAGAGCATAAAGCTGGTCTTTATGTGTTTTTGTTACCAATACTTTTACCAGAACATATGCCTGCAAGTATAGTTTCGATAAATGGGTCCTTAATTCATACACTACTGGTGAGTTTCAACAAGACAAGTGATAAATTGAATAGAAAGTTGAAAGTGAGTGCAGCTTATAATGTCCCCATGGTTCGTACACCACCAAATTTTGCCAACTCCATCGCAGACAAGCCTATTTATGTGAATAGAGTTTGGAATGATGCTGTTCACTATATGATTACATTCCCACGCAAGTATGTGTCCTTAGGATCCGAACATGTCATCAATGTAAAGTTGGTTCCACTTGTAAAAAATGTTGTTGTAAAAAGAATTAAATTCAATGTGTTGGAAAGAATAACATATGTGTCCAAGAACTTGCAAAGGGAGTTTGACTACGACTCTGAAGATCCTTATAATTTGCATCCGAAGTCGAAAGAGAATAAAGTTCGTGAACGGGTCATCGGATTGTGTGAGTTGAAAACAAAGAGTAAGAATTCATCAAGTACAGCTGGTGATCCATTCAAGGAGGAAGTGGTTAAATGTCCTGAAAATAATTTGCTATTTTCTTGTTACGAACCAGAAAAAGATTTAAATTCTCCACGTCCAAAGAATCATGGAAAGGATGGTGACAAGGATAAAACAATGATTGCATCGCCGTTGGATATCAATGTTGCATTGCCTTTCTTAACTACAAAGAGTGATAAGACCTTGTTGACATCGTCTGGCTCCACCACCGCCGCCACCAATAGCACATCAAGAGTTGGTGAAGGGTCGATATTCGATGGGGCGCCTTCTACGCCAAAGAAGACTGCTTCTTCCTCACGTCCACGGCAGGCTTCAGTTGATGCTTCAAGTAATCCTACTTCACCCATCATTGGAGCATTGGAAACAAACTTGGCCAATGTTGACGAGATTGGTCTTCATCCAAACAACAGGAAAGTTCGTCTGCCAACAAAAGGGGGTAAACCCGATGTATCCAAATCAAACTTGCGTTCACCCAGCATATCGAATTATTTATCTGACGACTTGTCATCAAAACACATGCCGCCAGAAAATATAAAGAATGGGTACACATTAACCACTAGAGCATTGTATCCCGATTCAAACTACCGTCATATTCAAATTAGTCATCGATTACAAGTTTGCTTTAGGATATCGAAACCTGATCCTAAAGATGATTTCAAGATGCATCATTATGAAGTTGTGGTTGATACACCGTTGATTTTGTTGAGTTCAAAGTGTAACGAAGGGTCGATTCAATTGCCACAATATGATGAACTTGATACTACTACCTCAACTACTAACTTGGGTGTGGATCAACCACTGAAATCAACTTCCAGGAACGGAGCAAGTTACACCAACAATGGTGTATCGATCCACCAATGGACTCAAAATGAAGATGGCGGTAATGCAATCAATACCTTTGGCGATCAATTACCCTCATTTGAAGAAGCGACATCAATGCCAAACTCCCCCAAATCGAGATCGATTTCAATTTCAGAAGATCCATTGAGTCGTATCCCATCTATCCCCACCATATTGCCAAATGAACCTGCCCCAGCATACGAGTATCAAGAACAATCAAGCCAAACTGAAGTTTCGCAAACTCCACTGCTTGACTCAATCAATATTGATGAGATCGTTAGTGAGGATTTATCAAATACAAATACAAACTCCACCACATCGAGTGGTGCAATACCACCGACTGCAATGTATGCACTGGTGCAAGGTAAACGACCATCGATTAAGGATAGCTTATCGATGTCATTTGCAAGAAATCCAAGTGTGACTAAGGATCGCAGCAGTAGTATTCCAAATTTGACCCCACTGGGAAACGGTACTGTATCTTCGGCTTCGTCCTCGTTGGATGGAGCAAGTGTGGGTCTGGATGGAAGCAGCGCTAGTAGTGCTGGATCATTAATGGGAGGCGCTGCTGTTGAGTCTACGAAGGTACGAGGTGACGCAAGTGGTGTAGGCACTAATGCGGCTGAAGAACCAAATGATGATGAAGATTCTCAATCTGGTAATAATCCTAGGTTGACGCCACCTTCATCTACTGTTCCGGATAGTAATAGTTTTTCAAGTAATGCGATTGAAGAAAGTGAGACAGGCGAAGAGAATGAGAAGAATAATAATGATGATGATGATGATGATGATGGTGGTAGTGCGGACGACAATAGTTCTGCGATTTCCCCAACGAAAGTGGTCTTGTCCGACCAAGGTGTGGTTGACCTGTCTGATGCGTCGTCAGTTACACCCTGCGACAGCCACACTCAGTTCAATGAAGCAATCTACAACAATGAAAATGAAGAAGATGATGATGAAGAAGATAACCTCGACGACGACGATGACGATGACGAAGAAGACGACAGTGATTTGGACAATGGAGTGGGATCTGATCCCGAAGACGACGATTTGTCTAGCTTGGAACTACACGAACGCACATTTGATCAACGATTGCCACTTTTGCGACACATTAGCACAGATACGTTGCGTACTCAATCATCAACTACTAAGCTACAACATCCAAGTGTGTTGCATTTGAATCGAGCTACTTCTAGTTCAAGTATTATGCGGTATGGTGGAATAGGTGCAGCAAGTAGTAGTGGTACTGGTAGTGGGGGTAGTGGGTTTGGTAATGTTGCTGCTTCGGCTTTGCCTACTCCACAAGCGACCAATGTGACTATTCATAGTTATTTTTCAGCTATGGACTCGCCATCGAGCTCAATGATTAATCCAAGTGCTGGGAAGAAACTAGACAATGCGCAGTAAACGCGCTATATAATGACTATTTCCTTTTGATTTTATAGATATTTTAATGTAACTTAATGCACACTTATTATTGCCCAGTCTTACAGCTTACCAATCATGAACCAAAAAAAAAAGGTATGCTAATATAACATGTCTACTATATAATCTAATTATATCGAAACCCCCATCTTCTCATCTTCCCTTCTCTTCTCTTCTCTAGAAAATATCACCAGTACCTTCCAACTTGTGTTCTTTACGAGCAGGCCAATACTTTCCATTATACTCCCAATACAGATCACCAGTAACGGGGTGCTTCTTTTTGATAAACCAATTAGGCACATAAGTAATCTTATTGTCTTCACGATACTTTCTTGCTTGTCTTTGCTTAACTTCAACACGATGTTTCTCATCAGCGGCACGATCATATTTACCATCCTCCATATCTCTTTGATCGGGACGTAATCTAGTGTCAGTTGGAGCCAACCATGGTCTCAACTTATTATCAATTCCATTCAAAGTTAAAGCAAATGCAGTCAAGTTGAATGGTACTTTTGGTCGTGGTGCAACTTGCCAAACAAGAAACTTGGAACCTGAGTATGGGTCAGTTGATGTAGTTCCAGCTCCGGCTTTGCCTGGATCTTCCAAGATTGACATTTTTCTCGTATTACCCAGTGAATCGATTTGATCCTTGTTGATCTTTTTAGCAAAAATCTTTGAGTTCCAATGTCCACCCAATGCCCATTGTGGAGTGCCATTTCTATCCAATGCTTGTCCAGATAACTGATAAGCTGAAGAGGCTCTCCAACCACGTTGCTTCATGTCAACAATAATCTTATCACCAGTAGTGTGATTCTCAACAATCATTTTACCGTAATTGTCAACTGTTGGATTACCAATCATGATACCAACAACTGCAGTATTGACCTTTTTCCAACTGTACAATTCTTCGGCAACAATCTTCCCGTTCTTATCCTTGACTCCATTGTTTGGTCTCACTACACAAAACATTTTACCTAAATGTTTGAAATCAAATGAACGGCCATAGAATTTCGAATCAACTGCATTCTCTCCATAGTAGTCCCATTTGGGGGACGTGGCATGACAGGCACTAATTGGAGGATGATGACTAACTTGCTCAACAAATAATCTGTAATTCTGATCAGGTCTAGAATACTCAAAAGTTTCTCCCAAAAGAGGATTGAATGGCTTGGCAATTCTATCAATGGTTGATGAATACTCAGTGGCAGCAAAAGTTGCAACGTAAACCAACCTCAATGTCGAATCATCATAGCCTGCAGCAACGTTCAACAAATCATTGTATTCGATATCCTCAGCCAATCTTTGAAGCAACGATGTTGGCTCATTGAAAGAAACAGGCAAGGTCATTCTCGTCATATCTTTACCAATCATGGATTTAAGAATACCCCATAATCCAACCTTAGGTCTGTTATCTTCATCCAATGCTAACTTTGTTCTTGGTGGGTTTTCATAACCCAAGTACGAGCCTTCTTCTTGTAATTCACGATTGACTGCTCTTTGGACTTCGTTGAGTTCTTCATCTCCTGGAAGTCCCTTTTCAGATTTCTCAGGTACACCACGAGAAGGCTCCTCCTCAACCTTGGTTTCTTCTGTTGGTGCAATCAGCTTGGTTTCTTCGGGTACATCATTAGGCCCAATGTCTTTCTCCTTAGGTGGACGTTGATCCGCGGATGCAGCTCCGGCAGCTCCAGCAGCTCCGGCAACCCCGGCAGCTCCAGCTACTCCTGCTGCGCTGGCCGCTTCATGTGACTTGGTTGGAGTTTCATCCTGTTGTGGACCAGCTTCGGTCTCCCTTGATGGTTGTCCTTCAATTGGTTGTTCAGCAAATTCTTGATCCGCTTGGCCGCGATGAGCATCATTTATTTCTTGTGGTGGTTGACCACGCAATTCACCCTCACCTTGAGTAACGTCACCCTCCTCAAATTCATCAGCATCGAAAAACTCATCATCAGAGTCATCACCCAATAACTCATCAATCACCTCATTGTCTAAGTCAGGTGGTACAGGACCGAAAACCTCTTGCTGAGCTTGAGGATTTTGCTTCACTTCATCCAATTTAGAGTCAATTTGACCAACTTGTGCATCATCTGGATTCTTGCTCAAAATTTCACCACTGGCTACGCCAGCGGCATCGCCATCATTGGCGTTATTTGTTGCAGCTGGTGATGCGGTACCGGCAGTGTCTCCAGTCGTCGTCGTCGCCCTACCAGATAAGTACTTTTTCAACTGCTTTCTTTGACCTTGGAACACAGCCAACTTTTCTTCTCTAGCTTGAATTTCCTGCTCCAATTGTCTAATAGACTTTTCCCACAACTGGTTAACCTCCAACTGCCTGTCCAATTGTCTTCTCAACTTCGAATCTCTGGCTTCGATATTGTAATTGTATTTCCCAAGCAACTCGTTGATTGCTTTGATAGTGTTGTTGCCCACTACGCATACCTCCGCTTGTCTGGAATCTGGATGGAAAGTATCGCTGTTCATAATTTGACCAAACAATTCCAATAAAGAGGATAACTCAACTTGTAAAGCTCTCCTCGATGCTGCGATTTCATCATTCAATTGATTAACCTCAGCCTCATTCTCAACGTCACTATCTTCCTCATCCGGTTCAGTTCCGTCTGCATCATAGTCAAAGTTTTCGTGGTCCATTTCTTGAGTACTATATTGATCATCCACACTTGCTCTGGAAACGTGGTTGTGGGCATTTCCAGAAAGCGAGCCCAAAGCAGAGTCGGTACTGACGCGCGAGGTGTTAAAGCCAGCACCCGATTTATCAAAAGCAGCGTCATCAACTGATCCTTTGGAGACTTGACTAGTATTACGCTTGTGCTTGCTTCTTCCAGGGATTCTAAGCCTATGTCTCTTCTTTTCCAGGTGTTCAGAGTCATCAGCAATTGAAGAGTCATCCAATTCATCGGTTGAAACAGCGTCACTAGCTGAAGTGCTTGCCCTAGGAACATGTCTCTTTTTAATGTTATCTTTGGCAATGGTTATAGCATTCTGTAAAGTCCACACCCATCTATTGGTTTCAATTGGATGATTAGCTTTCAAGTGCCATCTTAAACCATTCTTTCCATAGATTTCAAACTTCATCTTTTCAGAGGAATCAAGATGCAACGTGGCATATCCTAAATTTAATGAACCACGGCAAGAATTGATCGTGTCATCTTGATTTGTATAGTATGATAAAATTCCATTCTGGTCCAACACAAAATACCTTAATTTGTAACCACCTGCGAAATTGGTCCATTTACGTAAATAACCCTTGTATACAGGCGCATTTCCTGTCTTGATAGCTGAATTCGTTGCAGCAACAGGATCCATTATTGTTTGATCGCGAGTAGCTGCTTTAATCAACTTTTTCAATGGTTCATCCTTGGGGTTAACCAAGTCGATAGGTAACTTGCCGTGTTTGTCTCTTTTAAAAGGATCACCGCCGTGCTTCAATATCCAATCACACATTGGCATATCATCCTTCTTGATAAATTCGTGCAAGACTGTGTTGCCAGATTCTGGATCTGCTCCATTTATATCCAACAACTCTGAAGCTCTTGGGTTTAAAACTAACAATTTTTCCAAATTATCGAAATCACGATTACTGAAAAATTGCCTCAATTGGGTGGCTGATTTTTCAACAAATTTTGCTCTTTCAAATTGCATTAATTGAGCCAAATTTAAATTTTTGCAAAGCTCTACAGGCTGCTTCTTATCTAAATTGACAATCGTATCATTGATATCTGGCAAGGACAAGAGATACTTGACAACATCTTGTCTTGAAGCGATCGCTGCCAAATGTAAAGGTGTATTTCCTTGGGGATCTTGAGAATTGATATCTAAATTATACTTTTGTGCATTGTCCACCAAGAATTGTATTGATTGTAAGGTTGCAACTTGTACAGCATAATGCAAAATAGTCAGTTTCAATCTGCTCAAGTCTTGATTCTGAATTGTTGTTTTGCAAGAGTTTATTTCTCCAATAATTGCGTCTATTTTGGTAGTCTCACCACTTCTCAAGGCATCCAAAAGCTTCAATCGAAGCAAAGATGCACTCACAGGCGATGATTCAGTCATATTTGCTTAGTAAAAATATGTCAAAGTATTGGTTTTTTTTGACTCAATGGGGTGTAATTTTGGTGTTTTGATGTGTTGCAAAAATAAGGGGGATATATCTCTCTAGTAGGTTCTGTTTTTTTCCTCTTGCAATGAGCTGTGCTTTTCCTTGGTAGTGTATAAAAAAGTAAGTGATATTTGGTAATTGAGGAATAAAGAAACAATTTGAAGTGTCTTTGGGAATGTGTTTTATATGTAATAAAAGTAGTTGTGTGATTTGATACTATTTTTTTTTTTTGTTAAGACTTTATATTTTTTTCTGGAAATTGCTGTCTCTTTAAGAAGAAAAAAAAAAAAGAAGGTTGAGATTTTTGACACACAACAACAACAACAACAACAACAACAACAACAACAACAACAACTAGAACTACAAAAATCAAAAGATTTTAATAAAAATGTGATTTTTTTTTATTTTTTGCTTTTCCTGTTATTATATCTAAGTGAAAAGTAACTTGATTACTTTAATGACTGATATGGCTGGTATTCTTTTAGTAAGTTCAAAGTAACTAACTCCTTTGCGGTTTAAGTGGGTTAAATACTGCGTACAGTGCATAGTTAGTGTTTGCTTGTTTGGAAATATGAAATCCGTAGCAAACTGAAAAAAAAGTGATGTCGTCATAGCACAGCAAATTTACGTATTACACAAAACCAATTTCACAGTCTCTTATTCTTTGTCCACGGAGATTCAACCAAAATTGTAAATGGTTTACTCCGCCAACTTTTTCTCTTTAGTTTCTCCTTTTCCTGTGAAGAATAAAACTATACTTGATAGAGAATTAAAATTGTCATCGCTTTCTTGTTTTGTACACTCAGCGAAAATTCGCCACACTAGTTTTCTTTTAATGGAGATAAGCTTATTTCCGGGTTTAAAATAACCTTCGGTTTAAAATCGATGTAAAGCTGATCGAGATATGACCAAAAGGCATTTTACCTTCATTTCTACACACTTGGAATATGTATAGTCTGCAGAAAATGCAAAATTAATCTATATCTATATATGTACATAATTCTTACTCTACATTAGCTTAATAGCATCGGTAAATGAATTACTAACGCAATCAGGTACTCCAAGACCTTCGGCAAAAACAGTCCCACCAAATGAAAGTTTATAGTGGTTCTTTTCCAAAATATCAAGTACTGTAGCTTTCAATTCTTGATAACCCAAATTATACTGTGGAATACATTCCTTGTGCAAATTATAACTAATCATAATATCATCAGAGCCAATAGAATCAACTTCCAACTCCTGACCTTCCTCAATCACTCTAATATTGTATTTTGACAAATCCACATTCAATTTCTCCTGCAACACATCTTTTACAATCTTTATATTCAACTTGTTGGAAGGAATATTCCAGTGGTTATAGTAATGACCGCCCATCATCATAGTTACCTTGTTGTACTCACCTGGATTAGCCCTCCACTCAGTAAATAAGCTTTGTACATTATTTTCAATGTCAGAATCATATATTGTTCCAAGTAATGCTTGTGTGTTATTATCAATGTTCTGATAACGTGGTCTCAAAAATCCAAATCCTGGTTTATCCTTTGGGAGTAAAATTGGACTCTTGGAATACACATTGGTCAAAAAGATACTAGCATATTCCACAGACTTTAACATTGGTACAAGCGGGTTACTAAGCGGGATAGATTTTGCCAACGCGTGAGTGTTTATTGTACTTCTAACAAGATCAAATGATTGTCCATTGACTTGACCAACTTTCGGATCACATTGTTCAACTGGAGTATTGTAGTGAATTTTCGTATTCGTGTTGGCAACCAAGTACTCAGCTAAATGTTTGGGAAAAGTTTCCATACCATCTTTGAGTTTTATCATGGGAAAAGGCTTGAGATTGCTTTGTAATGCAAGTAAATTGGCATGTGGTGAAATCAACTGTTCATATAGATTCAACTCTGTAGATACCTCTGAGGTGATTTGATTCTTCTTCCTCATACTTGACTTTAAAATATGCTTCAATACCGAACCCGATTCGGCTTCAATATCTTTTAAAAATGGCATCACACTTTTTATGCTCAACTTGCCAATATCACCCGCGTATATTCCATGCATGATAGCACTGGCAACATTGTCAGTCAACACAGTGCTCCCAAATCGTCTTTTAAAAAACTGCTCCACAGTCTCATCCAGATCCAATGGTTTCACAAATGGCTCCTTAAACAACCCTCGTATCAAATTACCATCAACGCAATGAACACGTTTGAAAAAATTGATAGCCGTAGCGAATGAATTGGGAACTTGCACAATCTCACCTTCAGCATCAGTTATGTACTTCCGATTAGCATTACTTGATTGGTGAATAACTTCAACCTGATCTTGGAAGTTCAAATTTCGTAATATATCAATCATAAACAAACTCCCATTCTTGACTCCACGTAGAGTTCGTGGCCCCTTTTCTAATAAAATAGACTCATTGGTTTTCGTTACATGTAGATGTGGCAGATAAATCCATCCACCTGGTCGATTGGACTTTTCAAAAATATGAAAGCTTAAATCTGGCCGTAATTTACTCAAGAAATATGTAAATGTAAGGCCCAGGATACCTGCTCCCAACACAGCAACTTTAGACTTCTGGGGTAGTGCTTGCAAAGACATTAATATAGGTTAGTGGGCTTTATTAGTGGAATTGCTTGGGATCAGACCTATAGCTTTACGATGAATTTGCAACAAACTTTTTATTTTTCAGTCAACAAATAAGAGGCGAAGAAATAATAATCACGCGATTGAGTCGTATAGACCCGTGAAGGGCGAAATTAATTTAATGAACGAGACAATTGTATACACAGCGTATTAACTGTTGCTCGATTACTTTATTGGTTGAGCTTGGTCAAATCTCAAACGAGACAGTTCAGTTTATTGCCATAGATCTTTGCGAAGCTCAGTGCCCGCGAGAATCGAGCTGTGGCTAAATCTCCCTAAACTAAACATTCTATATAAATCTACATTGCGATTCATGTATAAGTGAATAACAACAAGGAATCTGACAGACCTCAAGTACTGATTATCTTGACAGATGATGATGTAATCTATTATACTATTTATGAATCCTTATATCCGTTCGGACTTAACCTTTGATGCCGCACTCGCATTTATCATATCTTCCCCACAATTCAAAGTGCATTGACTAACCAGTTGAGGAGCTTGCCTGATCACAATGAAGCTATATAATTGAAATTAGGTAGCTAGCTGCAGCTTCCCTTCTCTGGCTTTCCCCTCATTTTCTTCCTATGAAGACAACACGGATATAACCCTTCTCCATGAGTCCAAGAATTTTCAGATGGAATAATAACACGTTCCCCCCAGCCCCACACTCAATTTCCCACCAAAGTTCAGAATGTATATATAAATATGATAGAGTTTGACACATTTCATCAAGAAGTGAATTGATACACATCATCAAAAAGAAAAGTAATACCCACCCACATTCAAAGCTTCCCACTGTCTCCTTGTCCCCCCCATGTCAACTGAAATCCCCAAAACTCAAAAAGCTGTCGTATTTGAAACTAATGGCGGACCATTAATCTACAAAGATATCCCAGTCCCTCAAATTCAACCAAATGAGATCCTCGTCAATATCAAATACACTGGTGTTTGTCATTCCGATTTAACTGCATGGAAAGGAGAATGGCCAGTTCCTTATAAACTCCCCTTAGTTGGTGGTCACGAAGGTGCGGGAGTTGTTGTTGCTGTGGGAGATAATGTCCAAGGCTGGAAAATTGGTGATTTAGCCGGGGTCAAATTGATTAATTCAACTTGTTTAAACTGTGAACATTGTCAACAATCCAATGAAACTATTTGCGCCATTAGACAATTGAATGGAATTACAAAAGATGGAACATTTCAACAATACTGCGCTACTGATGCTATCCAAGCGGCAAAATTACCTCTGGATATCGATTTGCGATCAGTGGGACCAATTTTGTGTGCTGGAATCACGGTCTATAAAGGATTGAAGTCGTCGGAAGCTAAGCCGGGCCAATGGGTGGCCATTTCCGGTGCTGCGGGCGGGTTGGGCTCGTTGGCAATTCAGTATGCTAAAGCATTGGGGTTGAGAGTAGTGGGAATCGATGGAGGTGAAGAAAAGGGGGAGTTTGTCAAGAGTTTAGGTGCTGATGCATATGTTGATTTTACCAAGTCAGAGAACATTGCAAAAGAAATTGTGGCAATTACTGGCGGTGGAGCTCATGCTGCATTGAATGTCTCATCTTCTGAACCAGCTATCCAAAAGAGTGTTGAGTATGTTCGCTCAAATGGAACTGTCATTTTGATTGGATTGCCAGCAAATGCTAAAATTTCACTTGACATTTTAACTACAGTTGTCAAACAAGTTACTGTTCGAGGCTCCTACGTTGGAACCAAGTGGGATACTACTGAAGCCGTCGATTTCTTCCATAGAGGTTTGGTTAAATGTCGAATTAAAGTAGTTGGATTAAAAGAATTGGAACGGGTGTTTAAAGAGATGGAAGAGGGGAAGATCTTGGGTAGATATGTTCTCGATACTTACAAGTAAATGTAATAATAACATCTATATTTTATCATCCTAAATCAAAGAGCTATAAAAGTACTGCAACTCTCTATGGCAACTCTTCAAAAGCAGTGTGCAATGGAGAGTAAATCTTCTTTCCTTCGTAGAATTTGATAGTTTGTTCAGCTCTCTTGGCAACTCCTTCTGGAGTGAATTCAAAAAACTTGTATAAATCTCCAGCCTTACCTGAAGCACCAAATCTATTCAAACCAAATTGTTCATGTGAGTATTTAGACCATCCGAATGATGACAAAACTTCAACAGACAAGATTGGCACATTGTCTGGCAATACTTCCAATCTGTATTCAATTGGTTGCTTGTCAAAAGTCAAGAAATCAGTGACTGAAACAACAGCAGCTTTAACTCCCTTCTTTTCCAATTCTTTGGCAGCATCAATGGAGATGGAAACTTCTGAACCAGATGAAGTGATGATGATGTCTGGTTTTTCTTGTGGCCAGACAGTGTAGGCACCTTTCAAGGCCTTTTCTATACTAGAATGTTCCAAGTGAGGGACACCTTGTCTAGTCAAAGCGATAACAGTTGGGTGGTGAACACCTTCAATGGCAGAAATGTAAGCAGCAGAAACTTCATTACCATCAGCTGGTCTCCAAACTGACATGTTTGGAATAGCTCTCAAGTGAGCCAAGGTTTCAATAGGTTGATGGGTTGGACCATCTTCACCCAATCCAATGGAGTCATGAGTGGCAACGAAAAATACACCATGGTGTGACAAAGCAGACAATCTGACGGCACCAGCAGCATAAGAAACAAAGTTCAAGAAAGTACCACCATAATTTCTGTAGTTGGCACCAAAAGCATCAATACCATTCATAATGGCAGCCATACCGTGTTCTCTAACACCATATCTGAGGTATCTACCTGAGTAGTTACCCAAGTCGGTTGATGGTGGTTGGAAATCAACAGAGTTTGCAGCTCTGGTCAAGTTAGAACCAGTCAAATCAGCAGAACCACCAATTAACTCTGGAATAATTGGGTACAATGCATCAAGAACATTTTCTGACAACTTTCTAGTAGCAGCAGCCTTGTCTTTGGCTGTATAGGTTGGCAAGGCCTTCTTCCAGCCATCTGGTAATTTACCATCCAATCTTCTTTGTACCTCAGCACCTTCCTTTGGATACTTGGACTTGTATTCATTGAACAATTTTTCCCAAGCTTGTTGTTCCTTCTTGTTTTCTTCAACCTTGTCAGAAAAGTACTTGGCAACTTCGTCTGGAATGTAAAACTCCTTCTCAGGGTCGAAACCCCAAGTCTTCTTCAATTGTTTGATATCGTCAGCTTGCAATGGAGCACCGTGGACTTTTCCAGTACCAGCAATTTGAGAACCGTAACCAATAGTGGTAACCAATCTAATCAAAACTGGTGATCCCTTAATCTTCTTAGCTTCATCAATAGCATCAGAAATGGCTTCAATGTTGGTGTTGGCATCATGGACTTCCAAAACAGTCCATCCGTAAGCCTTGTATCTTTCTGGGACATTTTCAGTGAATGCACAAGCAGTGTCACCATCAATAGAGACTCTATTGTCATCCCAAAAGGCAATCAAGTTGTCCAATTGCAAGTGACCGGCCAAAGAAGAGGTTTCAGAAGAAATACCTTCCATCAAACAACCATCACCAACAAACACGTAAATCTTGGCATCAGAGATTGCCAAATCTGGCTTGTTGTAAGTAGCAGCAAATTGCTTCTGGGCAATAGCAATACCAACAGCATTGGAAATACCTTGACCCAATGGACCAGAAGTAACTTCAACACCTGGGGTGTCTAATCTTTCTGGGTGACCAGGGGTCTTTGAGTTCAATTGTCTAAATTGCTTCAAGTCATCAACACTCAAGTCGTAATTGTACAATACCAACAATGAGTACAACAAAGCACAAGCATGACCATTGGACAAAACAAATCTATCTCTGTTGATCCATTTGGTATCTTGTGGGTTGAATTTCATCTTTCTGAACAAAGCGTGAGCAGCTGGAGCCAAACCCAATGGAGCACCCGGGTGACCAGATTGGGCAGCATTGACGGCATCAATAGACAAACCTCTGATAGTACTGACGGATAATTTATCAATTGCAGACATGACGATTGGAGTGGTTCTATTACAATTGAATACTTTAAAAAGTAAAGAAGAAGAAGAAGAAGAAGAAGAAGAAGAAAGGGGAAAAGGAGAAAATAATTTATGGGTTATGAAATATGTTGGCAATTTAAAAAGAAATTGGGGGCGTGTGTCAATGCAAATATTGTTTTAATATCCTGTATATAACATCCATTAGTAAAACATTTGTGTAATCTAGAACAGTTAGGATTTCAATACTAAATCTCTCCGACACTCAAATCAGAGAGCAACAGTCTCAAAACAACTACTGTATGATAATCCCGACTTTAACTAGAATAAAAAGAGTTGACATGGTAGTTTTACCACAAAAGTACTGTTATTAGGACTACAATTGGTCTCTGATGTTGTTCTGTGGTTAATTGCTTTTTCTTTTTTTTGCCTTCATTTCTTCGCAAATAAAATAACTTTTGATCTGTCTCTCTCTCTCTCTTTATTACATAATTTTGCATTTAAAACTTTAATACAGAGCAACTTTATGATTTGACGGTGACAGATTAGACACTGATCATTTTCTATGATGTTCTATATGGACTACTCGAAAACAAGAACCGGCCAGTCAACAAAGTTGTTGATCTCCGGACTGATCCGTACCGATCTGAGGGAAGTTTTCGCTAGGACCACACAATAGGAAACACAAACCTAAATTCAATCCCCAAATCTATATCCCCCCCCCCAATGAAATCAAAACGTCTCTATGCCATTGTGTTTGATCTCTCCACGTGAGATTTGTCATTGGCAATCACTAAATCCTACTCTTTTGTGGTTTCTTTTTGCTGTTGGGCATTTTTCCTTCCTTTTTTTACAACCAATTTCCGTTATGTTGTTTAGTATCATTTCCGCACCACCGGATTTGAAAAAAAAAAAGTTTTTGCAATTCTCTAAGTCTTGCTTACGAACCTGTAAGTCAAAAGAGTACTGGCGTATCATCATATACATTTACCTCAATTGTCTATACATTATGATCATCAAATGGACTAGCATTGCGTCCCGACTCGTCATAGCCAGCGTTCGATGGCGATGAAGCGGAATTCTCATCAAAACCGATATCAAATAAAAATGATCCCACTGTGGAAGCAGCATCTCTATTTGAGTCGATATCGTTGTATTGTACCACCTCAACAGGGAAATGGGACACATTCAGTGAAGATCCACTATCCATTAAAATCTCCCGAGTGTGAGATAGGCTACTTGATGTATGGTTGGAATTTCTCATTGTTGTACCATCAACGTCTGAACGACTCAAATTCTTATTATTAACCCTTTTCGTTGATGTGGCTCTGGTAATTTGTCCAATATCGGAATCAACATCACTATCATCGGTATCTCGAGAAGCCAAGGTACCGAAACCATGATGTGGAATGATTGCAAACGCACGAGCATCTTCCTCAGTCATATCTTCTCTTGCTTCTCCATCTCCTTCTCCTTCTCCCTCATCATCATCCTCATCTTCATCTTCATCTTCTTCCTCAATCTTATCCACATTGACTAACTTAGGTTGTGCTTTGATTGCAGTCATAGTAGCTGAAGATGGATTCGTAGCACCACCACCACCATCATTGCCCGTACCTCCAGAAGGTGATGACATACCTGCTGCCAGCCCATGAATTCCAACAACATTTTCACCCACGATACTGGCATTTTCAATCGTATTCAAATCGGAAAACAATGATTCTGAATCATAAGAATATAATGAGCCTGTGTTGTTTCTTGTAGGTCTGACTGTGACACCAGGAATATAAGCGATAGGTAATATATTCGATGCATTCGATATCGACGTTGCAACTGAACTTCTGTGTGAATGGTTCAGGTAGATTTGATTGGCTCCACCTTCTGCGAGTTGCTGTTGTTGTCTTTGCTGTAGATTGGCTTGCTTAATGATCTTTTGTTGCCTTGCTCGCCTCTGTTGAGCTGCCAATTGTTGTTGTTGTTTTGTCTTCAGCTTGAGTGCATTTGGACGAGTAAATGACTCATACGAAGATATTCTTCTCTTTGCTTTTGCTCTTGCTTCACCAGAAAGGACTCTACGCGCAGGGGGGCGAATAGGCGCAGCTGAACCAGCAACAGCACCATTGTGTCCCAGGTGAGCACCAGTTTGGCCTCCAGTTGTAGCATCCTTGTTGCCAAACTGGCCATGTATTGGAGAAGCTCCACTATGGTTCAAGTTGCTTTCAAGTTTGGCAGCTCCTGAAAAGTGTGATTCAGTAGGACTTAGTTGGTCCAGAAGGTTGGACTGGGAATTATTTGCTCCTTGACTTGTCAAGCTCAGCATGGCATAACCTCCTCCCTTGTCTGACACAAACCCATCCGTATCATCATCTTGATAGCTGTAGTCGTATTCATCATCATCTAATACAACAGGAGGCTTCTTTTTATAAACTCGGAAATAATAGTACAACCCAGCAAGCAATGCAATAAGGACAACACCACCAATAACACCACCAACTATTGCTCCTGTGTTTGTTTTAGGCGCAACTGTTATTGCTTGGCACTGGTTATAAGCACACTTCAGACATGTCTGGGCAACTTGGACGCATTCCTCGTTTGAGTTGGAACATTCACATTTACCCAATGCAGGACAATTGGTGACACATCCGTCACTATCTCTCTGTACTATATCCACGTGATCGAATATATACGATCTTGTCACCGTCATTATCTTGATTATTAATCAGTTGACTTCAAAGTGAAGGAAACTCGTATAGTTATGATAGTTTTAAAGTAGGGACAATGTAATGATTAGCGAGGGTGGGTCTGAGGCTTTGTAGAAAGAAGAAGTAGTAATATATATATATGAACAAATGATGGGTTTAAAAGTAAAAAAAAAAAAAAGAAGCACTAAGTTAAAGGATTATCGTACTGTTTTTATGCATTAAGAGAAAAGAAAAAAATTTAAAAAAAAATTAAAAAAAAAACTTACACGACAGGAAACTAAATTCAGACGTGAATCTAAAAACAAAAAAAGAAAGGCGGGTGTGCACTAAACCCAAAGAATAATCAGATTAAAGCTGATTGATCCATGCCCAGAGTAGTCCACTAGTAGGATCTTGCGTGCTAGGGGTCAAAAACACTAGGTCCTCAGCTTAGCATTGTGGTGTACATCTATCTTATTCTGTATCTCACAAATCAGGTTCGGCGTTTTTGTGCTATCAAACACTTTTTTTTTTTCTTTTTCTTTTTCTTCTTTTCCATTGTTTTAGCGAAACAAGGCACAGTAAATCTAGATCTGGAATATGTCTTAGATTAGTGGTTCATCAACACGAAAAACAATAGCAGTCACTTGAGTAGGTCCAACTCATTCAATTACAGACTTAAACTTAAATAATGCCATCAGCAAAGACCTGATATAAGCTAGAAAACTCTCAAACGCCGACTTTGTACTCTTCTTTATTAAAGCATTCTCTAGTGCGACATCCCCCCCTTTCGCATTTAAACATTTAAAAGATATATAGATATAATACACAAGCTATTTAAGTACTTTGAAAGCAAGCAAGATTACAGCGACTAGACAATATATATGTATTACCAAGTTTTTTTCTACACCTTCTTCTGATTCACGTTTCTAACAAGCCATGTCTTCTCATCAAAGTATTTCTTAAATTGAGCATCACCGTTGGATTCACCTTGAGGTTCTACAGAATCCTCTTTCTGGAGCAACATCAGTAATCTCTTTGACCCAGATGGTTTGGTTTCCTTCTTGGAAAACCATTGACCAATTTCAGTATTGAATACCCAACCTCGGCTTGTCAATTCATTTGCCGCATTGTATTTGGCAAAATTATCGATACCCTCACTATAGTAGAAACAAAAGAATAACGTATCATCGTCAAATTTTTGCATGTAGTGAGCAGAATTCAATTCAAACATTGGCTCTTGTGGATAATCAATCAGTGAAGGATGCACATTCAATGGGACGTATTGACGAGGCTTCTCCGCATCAAATGAATCAGGACAGTTTAACAACGACGTCTCTAGTAAGTTACCGATTGATTGTATAGGTAATGGATCATTTAACCGACTGTTGGCAATATTCATCAACAAGTTGAAGGAATCACCTAACCCAGAATCGTAATTGGAAACCAATGATGTTTGTGAAGGGTTTGACAACTTCTTTTTCAATTGCTGTGTAGCTTTCTGATCAACATCATTTACAATTGATTCGCTTGTTAGTGGAGACGCAGACAGTGACCTAACAGAAGCAAGTGGCTGGCCAAATCCTGGTGGTGGGGCTTTGCTAGGTGTTCCTGATGCAGAAGAGCCAAGTGCGGTGGCAAGAGGAACATTATTGTTGGCTTTAGGTGTGTTGTTTGAGCTTGACGCAAGATTAGGCACCGGTGCTGAGTTTGAATCAGTCGTGCTAGCTGATTGAGCAGCTTTAATCGCACTTGAGTACGAGTTTGCACTAGTGATTGGAGGAGGAGGAGCTGGTACAACATTCATCTGTTTGACCTTCTTTACCGGTGTTGTACTCGTAGTTCCATTTGCTTCAGCTTTGGTGCTAGAAGGAGCGTGCCCATGTAAATGAGCATCCGATGAAGACGATACAGAGCCCGATTTCGCTTGCAGGTGTGGTGCCACTGATGAAGATGCCGACGATTGGCTAGCCCTAGTGGCTTCAGATTGTTGTTGACCCAATTGTTGAAGCTCTAGCCTCTTTCTCTCCTCCTCTTCGAATGATTCTGCAGCCATCTGAGCTAAACTTCCCTCCACTTCCAATTCCTCATCTTCATCATCAGCGACCTCTAATTGATCATAAAACTCGTCATACTCAACATAATCCTCATCTTGATTCATCTCCACATAGTAATCTAAATCATCCTTGATGTCATCAATCTTTGCTGGATCCAATCGATCACCCTCTAAGTTTTCTAATACTTCCTCCAACTTTTCGATATGAGTATTATTTCGATCTATTTTATACTTGATATCCTCTATCGAGCTTTGTACTGAATAACCACCTTTCTTTTTCAGTTGGGCTCCAAGAGAATCCAACTCCTGGTCCAATTCCTCATTCTGGTTGTTCAACAGTTCAATTACCCCTGAAATATAATCGCATGCCTCTTGAAGCTTCTCTACATCTCCAAATCGAGACAGCTTTTTGGCTTCTCGTTGTAGTTCCAACCCTTCATTTGAAAATTGCTTTATTTTGGATGACTTTTCCAACTCCTTGAATATATCCATGGAATGCTCAATCTTTGTACGATTCTCTTGAAGCAAGGACTTGTCTAGCTTTATACTACTATCACCCAACCATATCTTCAACTGATCTCGCGACCGTTGCAACTTCTTCAACTCTTTCTTCAAGTCGTTCTCCAACTTGTCCCTTTGTGAAGGAACTTCACAACTTTGCATCTTCTCCTTAGTGTCATCAAAAGCCGCGAGACCTTCTGCAATCTTCTTATTGACCTTGTCAAACTCCTGCTGTAGTTTTCTAGCACTCATGTTGGAATCGATGGGTGTATTGAGGTTGTAATCTGTGTGAGGTCCACTTGTTTTTGAATTCAAACCGAGAGAGAGAGAGATTTCATTAAAAAAAAAAAAAAAAAAAAAAAAAAAAAAAAAAAAAAAAAAAAAATTCTTCGCAACCAATCTGCCTTCTACGCACGACTCAAACATCATGCCTTCAATAGGAATAACTCTATAACTTTTATTAAGTAACTCTATCTAATCTAAAGTACCTATTTCTTGCTTCAAAAATTCATCTGTGAAATGACTAATTTGATTAAAGTTGCACTCAAATCCGTCAATTCCTCCATAGTATGGATCGCCAACAATCTTATCAAATTCCATGTTAGTTCTCCATCTTCCAAACAAGTCAACGACAGTCTTGCTTCCTCTTGGTTTCATATACATCAAGTCGGACAAGTTACTCTCGTCCATTCCAATAATGTAATCGAATCTACTGTAATCTTTGGAGCTGATTTGCTGCGCATGATGTTGAACAGGAACACCGTGCTTTCTGCAAGTTTTGGCTGATCTTGAGTCTGGCAGCTCTCCTATATGCCAGCCGGATGTGCCAAATGAATCAATTTCTTTAAAGTATGGCGCATATCCTAACTCTTTAACTCTTTGCTTGAATATAGCTTCCGCCATTGGCGAACGGCAACTAGAGGATGGAACGTTAGTACTAGCTAATGACAAATAAATGACTCTCTTCACCATACATATTACCTAAACATACAAATGCTACTGAAATCTGCTTTGCTTCTGGGGTGAACAATGGTGCCATGTTTTGAGTTACTAGACCTGTCGTTGTTGTTGTTTACAGAAGAATTTTTCTTTTCCCCCTCATTTCTGTCACTACACACACCACCTTCAATTCTATATTCACAATTTTAACGTATATTAAAGAAACTAGAAAACGTTTTCGCATATTTCATCAATTTCTTGAACCTGTCTAAAGCTAGTACTAACAGCACAAAGTGTAGCTGCAGAAGAAACGTGTTTGTCTTTGCTCTGTCCATCCAACTCAAGTACCTTCCTCATTGACTCGATAAAGAATTGTCGAGGATCGGTTAATGAAAGTTCTCTCCGCTTGACCAGATCGTTTGACATTGAGAAAATATCAATCTCTGGTGTGGCATGTGAGTTTGGTGTAGCACCACTTGAAGGACCAGTAGAAGGTGCATTTGTAGGAGGTACACTTGATGGTGCACTAGGCTTTGGAGTTGGTGCTGATGGGGCAGGAGTGTTTTTGATCTGTGGAGATTGCAAAGAATTCTGGATCTGTGGAGTGCCCACATTATGAGGAGTTTTTATAGATGAAGCGATTGCGTTCGGTGTAGCTGCTGCTACAGAACTGTTACGCTTCTTCTTTGGTGGAGCCTTTTTCGGTTTTGTTTGCGGAACCACGTTGCGCTGTTGAGGAAGTGGCTGCGGCACATTCTGTTGCGCAAGCTGTGGTGACAGTTGCTGTTGCATCATATTTCCAGCATTGGGGACATTGCTCCAAGGTTGGTTCATTTGCATCTGCTGCTGAGATGGCTGTTTCCCTATTGCAAGTCCTTGGATATCTTGATTAGCAAACTGTTGCTGGGGTGGCATTTGAGGTGGAAGACCTTGCTGAAGCTGTGGCAGAGCCAGGTTCATTGTAGCTGCAAATATGTGAGGCGAACCTTGAATATTAGGGTTGCCAAACATTTGATCCATCACAGAGGATGGACCTCCAGGCATCATGGGCTGTCCTCCTTGTGATTGCTGCAGTTGTGGCACAGGTGGTTGTAATTGTTGCTGTTGTTGAGGTGGAGGTGCACCAGATGCTGCCAACTGTTGTCTACGCTGGTTGATTTGCTCCTTCACATAATCAAAATATTTGGCATACTGGTTCCTCAACTTTTCTAAAAGGTCTGGCCCAGCTAAATAAACTCCTCGTTTCAAGTTTTCCAAAATATTCTTGGTCATATACTTCATTTGAATGAGTCTTTTAGTTCCTTCAATATTTTTCGTAAATAAGTAAAAGTAGCTGATTATCGAGTCAACATTTCCATACTGTTCTTGTATACGATTCATAGCATCTCTTACCCCACCCTTGTCCTTAGCTGAAAGCAATGTTGTCACATCTCTCAATAATACATTGTTTCTTGATACTTCTTCAATCAACTGTCTAAGACGTAACTTTGCCTCATCGGTTAAAGGAGGAAGTAAGGAGCTCAAACTGGCATTTGCATTAGCTTGAGCGGGCCTGGAAGGAGGAACAGTAGGATCATTCATCACTAGACCTCTTTGATTCATCAAAGGTGATGAAAGGTTATTTTGGACATTCATATTGGGTTTCATAACAGGGGTATTTAACGTGCCAATCATGGGCAGTGCCTGCTGTTGCCTTGGAACTTGTTTACCTTGGGGGTTAACACCACCGTTCTGTTGCATAGGGGCTGGAGCGGTCTGTGGAATTTGGGGTTGAGATTGTTGTGCTTGAAGTTGAGAATTTTGCAATCCCATAGCCGCTGGCCCATTCTGTGCAGCAATTTGTTGTTTCCAAAGCTGATTCTTTTGATGAAGGATATATTTTCTAATAAAAGTTTCCTTCATATTAGCATCAAGTTGGCCGGAAATTTGCTTCTGTTGTTGTAAACGATTAAGCAACGTCAAGGCATCGTTGGAGTACTTTGCATAATCCTGTTGGGTAACTTGAAATGGTGGAGGCTTTTGATCAAAGGGTTGCGGTGGCTGCTGCTGTGGCTGCTGTGACTGCGGTTGCGGTTGCGGTTGCTGCTGGAATGGTGCTCTTTGAGGTGGTGCCACGTTTTGTGACTGCTGTTGGACTGCACCCGCCCCTTGTTGTTGTTGTGCAAGACCTTGAGGAGTAAAGTTTTGATTAGGCGCTTGGGCCGACTGATTTCCACCTTGTGACATTTGACGTTGCTGAGCCTCGCGCTGTCTCTGCATCAATTGTTGCCGCTGTTGAGGAGTGAGATTGTTGAAGTTGACTTGCCCAGCAGGACGATTCACTTGATTTGCTTTTAAAACGTCATCGCCAATTGGAGGTGCATTCGGAGGTTTAGCTTCATTTCGAACATTCATCTTCTGTTGCTGTTGGCGCATAACCAATTGCATGTGGGTGGAGTGAATATCTCTCACCAAAGGGAGAATATCCTGCGAAATCACTTTCCTTTTGATACAATCAAAGATTTGGTTCCAAGTGGTTACGCCTTTTGGTAAATTGGGGATTTTACTAAGCAATGGTGGAGGGATGGGCGAGCTCCTAATAAGTTGAAGTAGTTGTGGAGGAACCTGTTGCTCGGTACTAGTGGGTGGGTTACCATTTCCATCTGTCCTCTGTGGGAAGTTTGGCTGTGGTTGGCCAGTTGGTGCTTGTTGTTGCGGTTGATTCGCTTGTGGTCCCATCACCCGCGAAGCTTGCATTCCTGGATTCTGTTGATTATTGACCATTTGTCGAAGTTGCTGCTGTCTTGCTTGGATCTGTGCTTGTGATTGGCTACGAGCTTGAGCTTGTTGTTGAAGAAACTGCATGTTCTGTGAATTCATTTGGTTCATATTCTGATTTGCATTCAATGCATTGCGTGTCATTTGTTGAGGTGGGGGTCGCTGTTGCTGATTGACCTGGTTGCTAGGTGGTACCGCCTGCCCACTCACCTGTTGTTTCTGTAATCTCAACTGGCTCACCTTCAGTTTAATCGCCTTCAAGTAATCATCTCGTGAAGGAGACTTTTCATACACTATTCTCTCAAAATCCTGAGCCATTTTTGTCAACCTTTGAAAATCAAAGTTTGGGTTTGTTCCATGAAGGTCCGATAATGTATCCATTATAATCTGAACAACCTTTTGTCTCTCCTCACCCGTATACATGCCATGCCATGAAGCAACACCGGCCATGTTGTTTCCATTTGGAACGCCATTGTTGATATTCATGATATATCCTTTCCTCTTTCTCTAATTGGGCGTGGAGGTAAAAAGAAACAAATACTAACTCGCCCGGAATAGAATACCTTCCCCTTTCTCTAGCACTATATTCTATGAAAGATTACTTTTAACCCTAGATGACTTGAAAGAAAAGGATTGTATTAGATGAATACGAAATAGGATTCGTAGTGAAAAGCTAATGATGTCGTGAGGTAAAGTTTGTAGAAGAATTCATAGAGAGAAAAAAAAATAAAAATAAAAAACAAATAAGAAAAAGAGACACAAAAATGACGTAAACGCTACCTGAATAAAATCAAACAATTTTTAAAACACCCCCAATGTACACCCGTTGATTATCTATATAGTTTTATAAACTCTCTTGATTGCCCTCTTTTCATCGTATTCCTTTTGTTCTTCCTCGTCGATAAACTCTTGCGAGTGTGTCAACCTCCACTGTTGTTTTGTGAACCTTAATCCTTGGGTATTGACTCCCAATTTATTACAGGTTTTGGACAAGTTGTCTCGCAACTGTTGCTTGACAGAAATCAACTGGTTCTTTATATGTGGATCTTTTTGATGAATCAATTCTTTGGAATTGGATGAAACGATATCAAACAAGACTTTGCAAATTAATGACAACTTGGTTATGTTCTTGGTAATATTTTCCTTGTTGGTCCAAACTTCAATCACTTGCAACAATTTTAAGCAATATGAGAACGGTAAAACAATTAAAGCGTCGTCGAGTTGTGAAGGTTTGATCTTGACTAACGTGTCAAGAACATATTCTGGGCCGGTCATGCTAAACGCAAGAAGAATTGCATCAGGAGTTGGTTTGATTGCGTGTTTGTTCGATTTCAATTCCAATTCGTAAGCTTTGGTGGCTTCCAAGTCTTCAATACCAATATCTAATGCTTCCATCAATTTTTCACCAGCTTTCAAAGTCTCCATTGTCTGTTTACCAACTTTTTCAACATCACCAGTGGCGTCGTCTTCCTCATCTTCATCACCTTCTTTTCGTACTGGCTCATCCTGATCCAATTGGTCTAATAACTTGCTCTCATACAACTCCTCCATTTCTTTCTCTCTTTCCTCTTCTAAAAATACTTGATCAGTGGTGGCAGACCACAACCGTATTGAGTGGTCATGAGAAGTCGAGCACATAAATAATCCACTTTTGCTAATCGCCATACACCACACCTCACTTTGATGAGCTGGTAGCTTTTGAATACACTCGAACTTGTCACCATCCCAGTACTTGATAAGTCCATCTTTACCACTGGAGAAGAAATTATGTGTCTCACCAATGAATTTCACATTCATAACCGAATCCTGATGAGCAAAAATTGATTTATGACAATCACCAAAATCCAATCCCCAGATTTTGATATTCTTATCTGCTGACGATGTGATTATAAGTTTGGAATCGGATGAAATGTCGATTGACAAGACAGGCAATTTGTGGCCATAGAGGGTCAAAAACAACTTCAATGAGTCCAAGAAAACCACTTGAACATTATTGTTCAATAGCGAAACAGCGAGATATTTGTTATCGGGGGAAATTCTGACACACAAGACATCCTCATTCAAATCTAGAGTTTGTGTATGAACAAACTTAAGTTGCGAAATGACTGTATTAGTGCCTGGCACAACGTCTTGCTCAACTTTAAAATTCCAAAACTTAACACATTTGTCATTTCCACCAGTCACCAAGGTTTTGCCATCGGATGTAAGATCTAATGACCAGATTGCTGCGCTATTGTCATCGCCTGTGGCATCTGCCACTTGATGAGCTTTTTCGACACGGTCAACGAGCGATGATGTGGCCAAATCGTACAATTCCAAGTCACCATTCTTGAACCCAACAACAACCAAGGACCCTCCAGGTAAAAACTTGCAACAAAGTGCATAACCGCTTTCTAATGTGAAAGAACGGATGACATTGTAAGATCTTGTATTCCATATCTTTAACTCCCCATTAGAAGCCGTGGCTAGTAATTTGTCATCTTCGGGAGAGATATCCATAGCACGAATGTCAAATCTATGGCCCAATCTGTCAATTGTGTGTTCTTTTGCTGCGTGTATATCTCCAGGCTGGACTTTCCTAAGGTTTTCAGGTGTTGGAATGCTGCTATATTCGATGCTGTTGTTGCTCAATGATGATAAAATGTGCAACTTCTTTCGGCTACTTGTCCAACAACAAGAACTAATCTTTGATTGCGATCTTATAGTGGTAAAAGGAGTAATAAGCATACTTATTTCTGAGCTCTGAATCGATTCCAAAATTTCATCATCATCCATTCCTTTATCTTTCAACCTTTTCATTCTTTTTGTGATTCCCTTCTTCATCTCCTCTTCCGATCTAACACGGAATATTTCAAGAGTTCTGTCTGCATTCTGTACCAAAAACAACTCTATTTGAACACCTTCATGTTTAAAAGTTTTAAAATGCAATTCATTTCCCCTTGCTTTACTCGTCTTTTCAAACATACCTCTTTCGAAAATCTTTTCTCCATCTTCATGACTAAGATCAATGCCCCAAACCTTAACTTGGTCTTTATTTCCCGTTGTGACTGCCATACTTTTGGTTTGGTTTACACCCATTGACCAACATTCACTGCTATGTGCCAAATGAGTTTCAATACATTGTTGACTTTTGAGCTCCCATAATTTGATCAACCCATCTTTTGAGCTTGTAAGCAAGTAGTCATCTAACCTATCAAGATCAATCTCTTCTGTTGATTCAGATAAGAACTCCAATCCGGTTATAGGACCCTTGTGGCTCTTTAATTTAAATAACCCTTGCTCACCAACGAGATCCCACATGATGATGCTTGTGTCATTTGACCCACTGACAAGTCTAGTTCCACTCATATCAAATTTCAACACAGATATGCTCGATTTATGTCCTTCGAATGTCATTAGAACTGATTGAGAACTGACATCCCAAATCTTAATCTTTCCATCGGCGTAACCAGCTGCGATCAAGTTGGTATCTCTATGATATGCTAAATGTGATACTGGACTAGGTGCGGTAACTGTACTGGCATTTGAAGCACCCGGCGTAAGCCCATCATTCAATCGTTGAAGCAATTCACCTGTTTTAATGTCCCAGATGAGAATCTCTTCCAAACCTGATGTTAATGCTCTTCCAACCGATGTAGACGACTGGGAGTCACTCGGAGGAAGCCATACAATATTTGAATGTGACGTGATGACACCAAAGCATTTTTCTTCATCATAACGATTGTAGGACTTTACCATTGTAGTAGATGTTTCCTGGTGGTGGTTAACCTGGAAAATTCATTTTGCATCTCTGATATTTTTTTTTTTTTATTTTTGCTCGGTGATGAGCTACATCGCTGCTAAAGTGTACAATGAATTAAAAAATCTATTAAATATACAACGAATCGGCTCAATTAGCTAATATAGCTAATAGTAAATTGCCTAAGAAGAAGAAAAACGATGGTTGTCCTCCGCTAATTACTCCACCATTCTTTTTCTCTGATGAGGTGGTGCTTCCAGAAGACGTTGATTCACTACCTGATGACGTAGTTGAACCTGAACCTGATGATGTCTCTGTAGAAGACGTGGACTCAACGGAAGATGTTCTAAGACCTGTGATTTCACTCAATCCACTAGCACTACTTACAGCAGCGGCATCTTTAACTCCTCCACTCCAGCAATACTCTTGGAAACATTTCTTACATTCATCACTTTGTTCTTGTCCAAATCTCTCCTGTTGTCTTCGTATTATAGCACATCCAACACATGTCAACCAGTTGCTGTCATCAGTCAAATTATTCCTCGACATAACCTCAAATCCATTTCTGATAGTACCATACTTTTCAGCATCTTCATACGACAACTTGAATGTGGAAAAATTGGAATAGTACGATTGATAATGATTCGACACGTAAACAACCAATGGAACGTCAGTTGCATTAATCTCAGTATTGTTATGCCAGTTTATCAATGCATCTAAATCGGACGCATTACATCCAAAGAAAACTGGTTTGGAAGACAAATCTTGTTCGAGAAACTTATCAACATCAGGTACAAATGGGAAAGGTGTCCCCTTTCCTTGATCAGCAAATTGTCTTTTGTATGTCAGGATGATTGATGTTGCATTTGGCCAGGATTCATTGGTGTCCGCCGAGTTGTCAAATGCAAAAATCACATCTACATCACGAGTGTTTTGAATCAAGGGATAAAATGGGACATTTTGCAAATCTTCACCTCCATCCACCAAGAACAACGTCTCATTTCTAACCATGGCAACAGATTCACCACTTTGGTCACCGAGGAATGGATTTGGTTTGTATGATGCTATGTCCCACTCTGCATCACTTATACGAGATAACAATCCAGTCAAAATTGTTTTGATGACACTGTTGATGTCATAATTCCCCAATTGAAGTAAAACTTGGTTAAACAATGATGAGGAAGTACCCATTATAAATCCTGCATTATCGAAATTGCGCACACATACGTTGGTGTTATTTGGGTTGCCCGAGTCCACTGAGGATCCCAAATACTCCACATCGGTAAAAGCATTAAGTGAAGGATCCCACAGGCCTAATTCGTAAGCGGAAATCTCAATAACAGTACTATTTTCATTGATAATTAAATCACCTGGTTTCCTGGCATTACTAACCAGGAAAAAGAAAGGCATAGTGTGGTCTTCAAAATTTGACATATTTCGAACACTTGACCATGTGACGTTCTCTCCGCCACCCTCATCGGGAAAGAATTGATATGACAAAGCTCGACCCCAGATATCAGTAATTGTAGTTTCAAATCCTACCGCTTCCTTTGCATCAACCGCTTCTTGAAGTCCATAGTAGTATGCAATTGTCTTGTCTATACGTATTCCACTAGGATTCAATATTGAATCTTCAAGCGGCCAAATTGATGAGCTTCCGTTGACAATTTCTGCCACCGATAGCCAATTGTTCATAACTAAACTACCAACAAGCCAGTTACCTCCAGAAAGACCCGAGATATAGGTTGCTGATTGAAGCAAACCACCAACACCATGGTCATTGGCACCTTCATACCTGTCGTCAGTAGCTAGTAATTGACCAGCTCCACACAACATAGCTCTGTACCCACCACCACTAAATGCTAACCCAATAGTTATATTATGATCCTTGGCGTTGTCATTGACAAATGACTCTGGATCAAAGTCTGTTAAATTTGACTTGTTTTTCAAAAAATTGATCAAGTTTTTATTAGTTAATGCTTGTCTTTGGTGAACATAATCCTTTTCTGAATCGGAAATGTTGTTTGCTTCTCGAGTTAAAGATCCTGATGGGCACGTGGTATTGTAAGGTGCATATGGGTTCGTCTCCCCAGATGAGGCAGCTGCATTGGTGCTACTAGTTTCACTACCACCGCCTGCAAAGTTGCCCACTACCGACTGAATCCACGATTCACCGTCATCTGTTGGTGTACTTGTCTCAGTTGTTGAACCAGAATTAGTGGTTGAAGATCCTGAATCGAAGGGCCATATGGCTTGCGTCTGTGTAAATAGCACGGCTGATGCACATATTATGAGGGAAACTCTCATTTTAGAAGCCCTATAACGTCGATCGAGTGTGCTGTATGCTGTATCTTAAAGATCTTCGATGCGTAAATGATAGTGTGGATTCTAATGTGTATTTATAGAAACTTTTTTTGGACTTCTCTTGAAAGCGGATATAAAGCGGGTAAAATCTATTACTATGCAGATGAGGCTAAATTTCAGATGCAGTGAAATAAAAGAAATAAAAGTTTATGAAAAGCAATTTTTGATGAAATGTGGTTAGAAGCTGTGCTCCCCAGGAAGTCGACCCTCAACAATGTAAACCTTATTGTACAAAGGAAAAAGGACTTGTAATGTCATTATTTCCTCGGCTAGTTGGGGTTAACAAACAAACCCTTTCATTATTCCTTTGTGATTTCATTTTGTATTTTTATTTTTATTTTTTAGTTTTTGTTGAGAATCCCCCAATTAGGCAAGACAGCAATAATAAGAAATATAACCAAATCAACACACAAAACCTATACCAAAAGAATACTTTGTGCAATCAACGAACAAGTTGCAAAGAAAATACAGTGAAAGACAACTATTGGAAAGCCACCTCCTTCAAAGCAACCCCATCTGTCACATGGGCTACTTGAAAATCATCTTGGCTTGTTGAGAGGGGCTAGTGTGGTGGCGGAGGGGATTGGCCACGGCTTTTTCTGAATGCACGATGAATAATACTCGGCGAGTGATTTTGTCTCTACACTGATTTGGGCAACCTCTTTCTCAAACCCCAATTTAGGTCTATTCTACACCGTCTATAATAATAATCTAAGCGTTTCCTCAACTCAATTTCTTCTTGTTCCCTTCACAACAACAGGAAGCATACCACCAGTAGATATGGTAAAATTTCGATGACCCAACACATTAATAAAACATCTAATAGTCCCCGCATGAGAATAAGTAGCAATGAATGCATGTTCTTTTGCTAACGTCTTATCCACTTTATCTTCTTTCAAATCATAGTCCAGGTCAAATAGATTTTGCAAAAACTTGTTAATTCTGATTGACTGATCAATCATTGATTCTCTTTCTTCGCCAAATAATACATCTTCTTCATCCACGACTCCATCAGTGTTGAAATCGGGGAATCGTTGTTGAATGACACGTTTAGGTGATCGTTTATCACACAAGTTCTTACCGATCGTCTCTCTAATCAACTCGTCCACATGAGGTACAATTCCCTTTGGTTTCAAATCAGCCCATGTGATTTGTAAAGTTTGACACGATCTTTGTAATGGAGAGACAAAAAATTTCGAAGGGATTGGAGCACCTTCTTTTAATTCTTGTTGCCATAACTGATGGTTCTCTTCAGCTTGTGCCATTCCTAATGACGTCAATTGTGGATCTGGTGCGTATTCGATGCCGTCAATGTTGCTCAATTTATGTAACTCTCTGTTCCAACGGTCTAATCCATAAGTCTCAACAACTTGATTATGATACCCATTTCCATGTCTAGCAAGAAACAAAAGCTTATATTCAACATTGCCTGGAGCCTCTTGATTCAATTGAGTCAATTGTTGAATGATGTCTTCCCAAGATTGCAATCTCCCCATATGATCAGTAGCATAGTTGAATACTGCATCATCGGTAGCTGCATCACTTTGCTTAAAAAAGCCTGGTACAGTCTCAAATTCCCATGGAAATTCCAATTGTCCTTCAGAACCACGTTTATTCTTCAACTTCGTTTGCCAAAGTTGTTTATATTGTTGTTGTTGTTCTTGACCTGCATGAGCATCCAAGTAATCATTTTCAGTGGGAATCAAAAGAGAGCCGGCTGTCATGGTTGTTTTGCTACGTTGGAGTCTTTTAACTGGAAGAATTGTTCTGAAAAGTGTTTTTTAAACTACCCTTTGATGAAATTTTGTACATTTATAAACATCAGCATTTTTTTGACGTGGCTCAAAGAAAAACTTCAATTCTTCCGAAATCTATTTCGCGCAAATAAGAACTCCGAAGGCTTCAAAAACTTGCGAAAATCTCCGAAGATACAATGATACATAAAAGTACATCACAAATCTCTAAATCCTACACCACACTCTGTCTAAATCCTACACCACACACTCTCTCTAAATCCTACACCACACACTCTCTCTAAATACTTATTTCTTTATTTGAAATTTGGCTAATATAGGTACATGATCCGATGGGAAATTCGGATCAGGGAATCCAACACAATGTGATACATACTTCTTATCAATCTCACCTAGTAATCCCTTCACTTGCAACTTTGGAGTTGAATACCATATATAATCAATTATATCAGTAAATGAAGGTGATAAATTGGTAAATGGTAATTCTCCCACTGCATCATAAGCTGATTTCAATTTGAAAGGATGGTGGAATCCATGCTCAGTAAACTTACCATAATCTTTACCAGATAAATCAAAATGATCTTTAGATGATCCGGTGGAGAATAATTGATAAACGGCTGAATGCTTAACAGAATTGAAATCACCACATATAACAATAGGAGCTTTTTTAACTTCTTCCATTGATGACGTTTGTTGATATTTCTTTATGATTCCTTGCAACTCTTCCAACAAGATTCCAATTTGTAAAGTTTTAACATCATTGAATGCCGGATCCCAATGTAAATGAGTATTTACAAAACAAATTCGTTCTCCAGTTTTCTTATGCTCCAAGTAGGAAATCAAGGCAATATTATCCTTGTTCATAAATCTATTGAACAAATCTTTGGTCTTTTTGTACTTGTCTGATCCCATACAAACACTATTGTACTCAAAGTTTTGCTTATGGACTAACGTAAATTTATCCATCTTGTAAAATGTAGCACATCCATCAACTTTCCTTGAGTCATTTTCACTCATTGTCTTTGATCTAGTTTTATTGTAAAAAAAGCCCTTGTACCCCTTTTGCGATAACATTGGTGCCCAAAATTCCATGTATGTTCTAGTTTCAACTTCTTGCATACAAATGATATCGGTGCTATAGCTGAGAATTTCCTTTTCTAATAAACTCCTTCTATATTCCCATTGTAAGGCCCATGACGGAACAAACTTGTACATCTTAGGAGTAGCATAATGTTGACACAAGGTATTGTATGACATTAACGTAAAGGTACTGCCAGTGCTTTCTTCTTGCGTGTAAGGTTCTTTAGTATCAACAACTTCTCCATCATCTTCAACACGTAACCAATGACGTGGTTCAGGTGAGTCTGTTGTTCCTTTTTGATCTCTAATTGCGGCTATTAGTTCTTTGATTCCCTTTTCAGCAATCAAATTGGCAATATTCAAATCGAGTGGATTTCCTTCAACACCAACAAACTGAAGTTCAAACAAATTACCAAATGAGGCAGGTAATGACTTGATATTGTTGTCAAAAAGATATAAATACCTCAAGTTGAAACACAATCCAAGCTCAGATGGCAATTCCGAAAGACGATTATGTGACAAATCCAAAGTTCGCAAACTTCTCAACTTGCTAATTTCAGGAGGAATGCTAGTCAATTTGTTATTGTTCAAGTATAACGACTCCAAGAAATCATAGTGGAATAGTTTTGGTGAAATATTCACCAACCCTTGTCCACTTAAATCAAGTTGACACCATAATTGACGACCTTGCGTTTTCAAACGCATTCTTTGTTCCTCCATTGAATCATCATCAATGTCCTGAGTTGTCTTCTTATTATGCAACAATGCTGCATTAGAAGGATCCCTCGCGGCAATTTTTTTCTTTTGTTCTTCTTCTTCAATGCTGGCGACAATCACTTTTGTAGCTTCAATAAGTCCAATTGATTTTGCTTCAGCATATGGGTTTTTCAATTTCCTTGAATTTGAAGCATATTGCCTTGCATAGTTGTGAGGGTCGGTAGAAGACCTCGAAAGCTGACACAATTGTTGTTGATGTTGCCAATAGATGGAATTGGGATTGTCTACATGCAAACTGTTGGGCTTTTGAATGGGAGTTTGTATTTGAGATCCTTGTAATTGTATCAGTTGTGCTTGATGAAGATTTGGTTGTTGTTGCTTTTGAAGTGCTGCTGCTGCTTGTTGTTGTTGTTGTTGGTTGTAGAATTGTTGTTGAAGATGCGGGACTTGTCTTGGTAGGTGTGACTGGTATGGCTGTTGCAATTGCGAAGACCCGCCACCAATGTTATGGCTGTTTGCACCTGCTTGTTTCAGTTGATTTTGTTGGAACTGGGGGAAATATTGTTGTTGTAAATTTGGTTGGCCACGCAGGTAATTGTTTTGATATAGGCCATTTAAATTGTCATTGAAACTCTCATTTGGTTGGAATCCGGAACCCAATCCATTAGAGTTCACCTGTTGTTGTGGGTGCTGCTGCTGCTGCTGTTGTTGTTGTTGCTGTTGTTGTTGGTGAGATTGGCCCTGGTGAAGCTGTTGCAACAAAATTTGTTGTGCTTGGAGATTGGATTGAGGTTGCTGACCCTGATTCTGTTGAAACTTACTAGCGAGGTTCATTTCTTTTCAGTGCTTTTTGGTTTATTCTACCTCTTTAGTAGTGATTGACTTCTTCCAGATGGATTGCCTTCGGCACGACTTTTTAATGTTGTAGATTTCCACTATTCTTTTTCTTTTTCTTTATTCGACAGCTCACTTGAGGTATGATAATTGAATGATTGAAATAGATGATAGTTTGTTAAAGTACGCAGGTTGTATTGTTCTTAATATCATGCAACCAAGTAAATATATGTGAGATGATTGATGGATGCCATATAAAACTTGTGGTTTTTCTATTTTGTTGAATCTTTTTTTTCTTCTCTTTCATCATCAAAGAAAAAAAAAAAAAAAAAATCAAACTTTTTGTGATTCCACACGACTTTGATTGCGGTTGCATTCGGACTAAGTGGGGAGGTTGTGTTAAGAGAGCTACACACTGCAAGAATGGCAAACCTTAAGGCACGTCATTTAAGCAATTAACGTTCATTGCCCAGTCTATTTGAATAAATATATAAATATAAAAAGAAACAAAGAAAAAAAAAAAAAATGAAAATGCTCTATTTGTCTCTCACTTGTGGCTTATCTCCACCACCAATGGGATATGATCTGAGGGGAATTGAGCATTAGGAAACCCATTAACATCCTTCTGCTCACAGTAGCTAGGATCAACTCCGCCTAACAACTTGTTCACCAATATGTCATCACTTACATACACATGGTCCAAAACATCAGCAAAACCAGTAACGTAGCTGGTAAATGGTAAATCACCTAAACTGTGTAAGTCTCGATACACATTGTTTAGCTTGAATGGGTTGTCTATTTGCCCTTTGGCGTCAATTAATGGGTTTTTAATTCCATATTTGCGATATTTGAAATCGGTGGCTGATAAAGTATCTATAGTCTCTCCTGAGAGTAAATTAACCACGTTGGAGTTCAAATTGGAATTCAAATCACCTAGTAAGACAATTGAAGAATCTTGTTCCTTTCTGAATTGTTTTAGCTTGTTCAACAAGATCTTTGTTTGGAGTACCTTGACGTCATTATATTTCGGCGACCAGTATAAATGAGTATTAGACACATAGTATATCTTCTTTGTCTGCTTATCATAAAGCTTTAAAATCAAAGCCACGGTGTTTCTTGAAATAACTCGTTGAATCCAATCTGTATTCAACTTGTACTTGGATCGATGATTCAAAATTTCTTTACCAAAATTGATTTTCAACTGATCCAACACATCAAATCTCTCAGTATTAACAAGGATCCCTACTCCATCCAATTTGTCATTACTGCATACATCCAAAGTCAGTGGACTTTGCTTTTGAATGTAAAAGCTTTGGTACTTATCACTGGGGAAATTTTGTCTCCAAAATGTCTTGTATATGTGGTACTCCAATTCTTGAAAGCACATAATATCACAGCTAAATTGCTCAACAGTCTTTTTGATTAATGGGAAACGATAATGTTCCCAATCTAGATACAATTTGTCCACTTTATCATATACCCCTTTCCATATATAATGTCGGGATAATAAGTTGTAAGTCATGACGGATATTTTGCTTGAATCATCTGCTACTGGTCCGTCTTGGTTGCAATTTACCCAATGTCTGTATTTCATAGCATCATAGTTATCGAATTTCATAGTTGTATAAGAATGGTTGCGTATAGGTGTGGATATAATTTTGGATAAATAAAATGGTCTTGGTGGTAGAAGCATGAGAAGCGAGCAGATAATCAAGCAAACGCCTAGCTTGAATGGTCCGATTCTGTCCCACAATTCGGAAAAGGTGTGAGTCGCGTGTGAGTCGCGTGGGTGTGTGGGGGGAGGAAACTATCTTGGATGATCAACGGCTTTGGACGGAGAAGGCCGTAAGGTTGCTAACGCCGATTTTCACAAGTTAACGCTTCGGAGTAGGTTACGGTGTCGATTGCGGTATGTCTTAGAAGGAGTAAGATGTGAACATGTAGCCCCAGATTATGTGCAACTCCTGATAAGGGATGGAATTAAAGATTAGCAAATTTCCAAACAGTGTTGATGCATCACCGCCGAAGAAAACAGGTAGCGCAAGCTCATGCTACTTTTAAAGTGGTCTTTTAGTGCGGCTTTGTGCTATTATCGAATGTTTGTAGACATAAGGAGTGATCATATAATAGCAACTGTTTTAAAGTGAAGGGACCGTATTATCGTGGGTGTGATATTCCCATAAGCTGAATTGAGGAGCCATTAGCTGAGTGCAGATATTTAGTTGATTAGTCTATTTTAAAGTTTTGCACCAAATCGGTGCAAAATAGCAAAGAGACAATCGAATTGGCTGAGCTGGAGCCGTACACTTTTACAATATTCAAAACACTTTAATGCTTTTATACACTTAGGACGAAGGGCAAGAGAAAGCCGCTTAAGTATGTGATCAAAAAAAGGAATTTAAAATTTGAAGGAAGCTATCTCTGCACCCCTTTTAGGGAATATGTCTAGTCTTTATGTGCTTGCCCAATGACATAATTGTAACTCTAGTGAACCCCTTTTTGCTGTTCCAGCTTTTTTTTTAGTTTGTATTACATAATTTTGCGGTAGGGAGCGGCCCACAAAGGAGGAAAACAAAAACATAGAGGCTTCTATAAAAAATCAGGCTATATTAAATGCATGTACAGAAAAAAAATAACAGTACCATCTGACTTACGTGGTGTAAAATATATACAGTGGATAATCTCTTTGACAGTACATTTTCTTTATGCACAGAGAGTGTGTAATGTACTGTGTCACCTTCCCCACCTCTGTACCTTTTGCCATAATAGACAGACACGTTAGTGACATATGGAGAGATTACTTAATTGAATATAAATTAGTTGGTAGCGTCGGTTCCTGATTTCATTTCGGGTAGATTAACCAACATGCCGATCTATGTATTTTAGGAAAGAGAGGGTGCCTCTATGTTGCGGATATGGCGAGGTACTTTGCCCTGTTCATCCCGCCCTCTATTTTCAATTTTCACCTGCTTGAAGCCTCCTTTTTTTCTCACCCCTTGCAGTATTGCCCGCTTAGACGATTTTTAATAGCCGACAGAAAAAAAATTGTTTTTCTTTTGTTTATGTTTTTTTTTTTTATTTTTGTCCTGCGTTAAATTTGGTTTGATTAAAATACGCGTCCCTAATGCAAATCATCCAATGTCTAAAATAGTAATACAAACAATGTAAAAGATACGTTACTTCTGTAGTTTATGTGTAAGATTGTTGCATTGTTCTAGTCTTTTTTTAATGGAGACTTAGAAGGAGGTACGAAGTAGGTGGAAATAGGACAAAAGAAAAACAACCATTACACGTGTACTTATTCTTGAATATCAGCTTAAATCTATGGGAACGGTAGATTATACAAGTCAGATTGTTTGAGTTATTGTAGACAGAAGTATGCTATGTGTATCCTATTGCAGGTCAATTAGGTCCCCTTTTTTTATCTCTGTCTTAATTCGTCTTTTATGTAGTAATACAATTTCTAAATTTAAAAAATTCAATTTTCTGTAGTGTTGTTGTTGTTTGTGTTGTGTGTTGTTTCTGTTTTTTAACTGCTTTTGGATTAAATTTTAATTTTATTTTTTTTTTTTATATGAAACAACAGAAAACTCTCTCTGTTTTGAAGCCAAAAAATTATTATTTTCATCAACCAAAAGAACCTTTTCTAAACTCAAACACGTATATTACATCAATACTATCAAAGAAAGAGAGAGAGAGATAGTGCCATTAAGCATAACCATCACTCATCATTTATCACTTCACTCCATCTTGTTATCTTTCTTTTTTATTTTTGATTACCATACCACAAAATAATCAAATTTCAAAATCAGTTGAATCCTTGCTAGCACTTTTACAACCAAAAATTTATTTTCCCATTGCATTTCTATCTTTGTATTTATCCAACTGCATATGACTAGTGTTTACAACTCAGATATAAAGAATCACAGACGGGCACCACCACCTCCACGTCCTGCAGTAGCACCTCAATCTTCTTCGTCGAACTTGAATGGAGGCACCCAGGGACTAGGGTTAAGCGCAAAGGAAAGCAACTATCTCAACAAAATCTCCACATCTACATCCAATAACCAAATTCCAATTAGTCTTGGCTCAAACAAACGTCAATCTGGTTGGGTACATATCAAAGATGATGGTATTTTCACGTCATTTAGGTGGAATAAGAGATTTATGAATATGAACGATCGATCGCTCAACATTTACAAAAATGAACCTACTATTAATGATCCAGCAAGTCCGGAGTTGCTATTACCATTAAACTTAATCAGTAACATTGTCTTGAAACCACAATCGGGCCATTCTAAAAATAGTCAATCTTTTGAAATAATTCCCAAAAATTATGGTAAATCTATTCTAATCTCAGTCAAATCAAGTAATGAATATCTTGATTGGCTAAATGCATTTTCAAGTAAATGTCCTTCGGCTCAAATTGGCCAGTCTCCAAATTCAACTGGTAACTCGATTCCTGGTTTATCAGGATCAACCATGGGTGCATCTATGTCATCATCATCATCATCAACAGCATCGCTGTCTAATTTGACTTCCTTAAGTACTGGTGGATTACTACAGGGTGGTAATGCGGGAGTCTCGAGCCCAATAAACTTCACTCACAAGGTCCATGTTGGATTTGATCCTGCTAGTGGTAATTTTACTGGATTACCTGAAACCTGGAAAAGTTTATTGCAGCACTCTAAAATTACAAATGAGGATTGGAAAAAGGATCCCGCAGCTGTTATTGAAGTGTTGGAGTTTTATTCAGATATCAATGGATCGAATCCTTCGACGCCAATGGCTTCGCCACAGGTCAATATAAACAAAACTATGGGAAACTCTATTGACCACAATTCTAATCTACAAGAATGGACCAAACCACCTCCAAAGAGCAGTACTACACAGTTCAAACCAACGCGTTCAGCACCCAAACCACCTACTCCATACCATTTAACTGCACAACAGAGCGAAGGTGGTGCACCATCTATCTCACCCTTGAGCAACTTGCTTAGCAAGAGTGCTGGAACAACAACAACAACATCATCATCATCATCACCAGACAGTGCTGCAGCTTCACCATCAAGTGACAAGAATGACCTTGTTCCTGTGAGGAGAGCACCTCCTCCACCGACTGGATCTAGTGGAGGAGCAGCAGCAGCAGCAGCACCACCACCACCACCACAACAACAACAACATCAACATCAACAGCAGCAAAAGTCTCAGCCAATACCTTCTCATCAACGCCCACAGTTTATTTCCAAACCTCAACAATTGCCGCCTTCGTTGCCAAATGGAGCCAGCTTCAACAGAACACCTCAGTACAAGGTACACCCTGATTTGAAGATTCAACAAGGAGGTAGTAGTACAAGTCTTTCCCTGGACAAGGAGAATATTAATCAGGAAGGCATGAAGCAATATCCATCATCTGCTAACAAGGGCTCACCTGACACACAACCAAATGTTTCCGTGCTGCAATCATCTCAGAATTATCATAAGCCACATCAACCACCAATTACTGGCCCAACTGGAGCTGCTCATTCAGTTACGAAGCCATTACATCCAGTCATTGCGCCTGTTAAACCATTGCAGTTGAAGCCAAGGAAGGAGCAAGATGCCCAACGATCCAATGGACAATCATCACCTCAAGATCTGCACCACAAGGAAAAGTCGAAGCCTAAAGTTCAATCACCAGCTCTTGGTCCTGTAGCACCCAAGAGTGCTAAGCAATTGAAGAAGGAGCGCGAAAGATTAAATGACTTGCAGATTATTGCTAAATTGAAAACAGTGGTCAACAGTAACAACCCTAAACCTTTGTTTAGAATTATTGAAAAAGCAGGTCAAGGTGCTTCAGGAAATGTGTACTTGGCAGAAATGATTTCCGAAGGTAAGAAGATTGCCATTAAACAAATGGATTTAAACGTCCAACCAAGAAAAGAGTTGATTATCAATGAAATATTGGTTATGAAGGACAGTCAGCATAAGAATATAGTCAATTTCTTGGACTCTTATCTTATAGGAGATTCTGAATTATGGGTCATTATGGAATATATGGAAGGTGGATCATTAACGGAAATTATTGAAAATAATGAATTCAAACTAAATGAAAGGCAAATTGCCACTATATGTTTTGAAACTTTGAAAGGGTTGCAACATTTACACAAGAAACATATAATTCATCGAGATATCAAGTCCGATAATGTTCTTTTGGATTCACATGGAAATGTCAAAATCACTGATTTCGGTTTCTGTGCTAAATTAACTGATCAAAGAAATAAACGTGCAACAATGGTGGGTACACCTTATTGGATGGCACCTGAAGTTGTCAAACAAAAGGAGTATGATGAGAAAGTTGATGTATGGTCATTGGGTATAATGACTATTGAAATGATTGAAGGTGAACCTCCATACTTGAATGAGGAACCATTGAAAGCATTGTATTTAATTGCAACTAATGGTACACCAAAATTGAAGAAACCAGAATTATTGAGTAATTCAATTAAAAAGTTTTTGTCCATTTGTTTATGTGTTGATGTGAGGTATAGAGCTACTACTGATGAGTTGTTGGAACATTCATTTATCCAGCACAAGTCGGGCAAGATTGAAGAGTTGGCACCATTATTGGAATGGAAAAAGAACCAAAATCAATCACAAGATCATGAGGAATAGGGTTATGTACGCCGTATAGAGTAGACAGTAAAAGGGAGAATTTTTTTTACATTGAAAGCGTTTTAAAACTATTGTGGTTGCTAGTTGTAGAATCAAAGGAATTGGTGTGGTCCAATGAGAAAAGATGCAAAAGAAGCAAAATTCATCGTGACAGAAAAGACACAAAAAGGGCGCAAAACAAAACAAACAAAAAATAAAAAAAAAAGAAATTTTTATATTTTTTTTTAAAATACTTAATAATGGAGTTGAAGAACAATGAAAAGATGAAAAGATTAGGAAGAAGAGGGGGAGAGATTTTATACTTTTTTTATGTTAAGATTGCTACTCTATTGATGACTATGCGCTATTTATAAACTTCTTCCTTTGTTCTTCAAGATGGCTTCTACGTAAGTCGTTTCTTTTTTTCTTCTTCTTCTCAAAACGCCTTATCTATCTCAAGCTTGCTTCCAGTTATTCTTCTTCCTGCTTTCACTTCGTTCCTTTTTTGTAGGCAAAGTGCAGTATGCTTTACTCCGGTAACTGCTTCTCTCTACTGTACTTGCATACATTGTCGAGTGTTAGATCGAGTAAGTAGTAAAATTTGCCGTGGCGTTTATTGTGTTTTCTTTTAATTTTTGTCTTCTTCTTTTGTCACACGACAAGATTCCTATTGAATATTGACTTCACATGGTTTTGTGAAAATATTAGCAACATCTATCTATGTATGGATTTCTCGTTTATAACCCTATTCCAACATGAGATGACACGATTGTGTAACTATTGAACTGGAAAAGTGTATGGCAAAGTCTTAAAATTCAAGTAGATTTTAGGTTTAAGTGGTTACACAATAACGGAACAAAATAAAAAAAAATTTTTAATATACGGAATTCCAATGCATCTATGGCATAATATATAAATATACCAACAAAATCTCTTCTCTTGAAAAAATTTTCATACTTTCTTTCCACTACGAATTGAAATCTTATCAAGTTTTTTGCTGCAAAAAGGGAAAGAATCGTCCAAATTTCAAATAGAAAACCAATAGCTAACACTTTTACGTTTTTCCAATAGATTTATATACCATATACTGCAACAATGTCATACTGACATCACTTCACTGATAATTACCAAAATTCTTCCCCACCATCAAGCAAGATAAGGATTTCCATAGAATAAAAAAAAACAGAGAAACAGAGAAACAAAGGCATACAACAGCAGCATTAACTTCAGAAAGTACACTTTTTTTAGCAGCTATCATTGACATATCTTCCCTCCTTACACGAGTCGCTTCCTTTTGCTTTATTGAACTATGAAAACAGAGTCAACTGTTCCTTCTGAATACTACGATGACAATTTCATCCCTGGTACAACCAATATCCTCACTGGGTATCAACAAGATACAAATTCCATCTCGTCCAATAAATCACTCAAACGTGACAAGAATGGATTAGTGTTGCTTCCACAACCTTCGGATTCCATCAATGACCCACTCAATTGGTCAAAACCTCGTAAAATATGGCACTTGATGTTGTTGGCATTTATTACTGCTTTAACTGCAGCCACTTCAAATGATGCTGGCGCGGCACAGGATTCATTGAATGAAACCTATGGTATTTCTTATGATGCCATGAATACTGGTGCTGGTGTTTTGTTCATTTTCATTGGGTGGTCATGTATGTTTTTTGCCCCTGCTTCATCTTTGTATGGACGAAGAATTACTTATTTAATTTGTCTATTGTTTGGTACACTCGGATGCATGTGGTTTGGATTTAGCAGAAGAACTGCAGACACTATCTGGTCACAAATGTTTGTTGGTATTAGTGAAGCTTGTGCTGAGGCTCAAGTTCAACAAAGTCTTAGTGACATATTTTTCCAAAATAACTTGGGTAGTGTTTTGACATTGTATATTTTGGCAACTTCAGTAGGGTCCTTTTTGGGACCATTGATTGCTGAGTTGATTGCTGAGCTGATGACATTTAGATGGGTTGGTTGGTGGGGTGCCATAATATGTGGTGCTACTCTTGTGGTTTTGTTTTTTGGGTGTGAAGAGACTGTTTATGATCGCCAATTGAAGATTTACGAAGCTGCTAGAATTGAAAATGAAGCCTTAGTGGATGAGAAGTATGATGAGGGTGATAAAGATGGTCAAACTAGGACCATATCCAATGACTTGACGGAAAAGAAGGAACTTCCCGATGCATTGGCCAACGTTCAATCACCTAGTATCAACAATGTCAACAGTAGCACCAATTACGATATTGAAACAAATGACGAAAAACCAACACCTTATTTCAAACGAATTGCATTGATTACTCCAGCTCCGTACCTAGAAGGCTTCGGATTCAAGCAATACCTCAACCGTTTTGTCATTTACTTCAAAGTGTTTACATTACCAGCAGTTTGGTTGTCTGGATTACTTTGGGGTTTACAAGATGCATACATGACTTTTTTCTTAACCACTCAAGATACTTTCTTTTATGATCCACCATGGAACAAGAGCAACACCGGTGTGGCAATTATGAATGTTGCCACTTTGATTGGGGCTTGTATTGGATGTATCATGTCGGGTATCTTTTCTGACAAGCATGTTGTGTGGATAGCAAAGAGAAACAATGGAGTCATGGAACCTGAATACCGGTTATATTTATTATTCATCACCTTGATCATTTCACCAGCTGGACTCATTATGTTTGGAGTTGGGGCGGACAAACAATGGCCTTGGCAATGCATCTATGTTGGATTAGGATTCATTGGGTTTGGATGGGGTTCAATTGGTGATACTGCCATGTCGTACTTGATGGATGCATATCCTGAAATTGTGATTCAAGGAATGGTGGGAGTTTCAATCATCAACAATACTTTGGCTTGTATCTTTACTTTTGCTTGTTCGTACTGGTTGAATGGATCTGGAACTGCAAATACTTATATTGCTTTGGCAGTCATTGACTTCGTTACTATTGCATGCATCATTCCATTCTTGTACTTTGGAAAGACATTCAGGAAAAAGACAAAGAACATTTACATTGGAATGGTTGAATTGACCCAAGGAATGGGTTAAGAGTAGTTTATTCGTCAGATAATGTGTATATCTAATATTTAATTACATTTTCATTTTTTTTTTACAGTTATCCAATCATATCTAGATCAGCATCTACTGCCTCTTGCTCACTAGCGCCGTTAGTCTCACCAGTATTACCCATGTACTCACTCAACTCCTTATCCAAATCCTCAGCACTCTTTTTCGGTGCTGATCCTCTTCCTGGTTTGCCACCACGAGTCGAAATTCTTCCTCTTAAACCGCCTCTTCCTCTTTCCCTACCACCACCACCAATAAATCTTTCTCTTCCATGTCCTCCTTCACGTCTCTCTCGGGTCACTGGCCTTGGCGCTAAAGTGATCCTATCAGCCAAGCTGATTGTATTTTCAACAATCAAAATCTTTCCCATGGCCTTTTTACCATCGTATTTTTCAATTGCTTCTAAATTACTCCTCTCACAATCACGCTGGAAGCATATATAAGCAATAGTATCATTCCTCTCATCAAATTTGATAAAATCAACATCATTGATTGTGGAAAACAACTTGTTCAAATCATCACCATTCAACTCTGGATGGATATTCTTTAATCGTAATGTAGGACGCCCATTAGCCATTTGTAACACATCTGGAGGTATACTTGAAGAAACTCTAGGTCCCTCTGCAGCCGGAGATCCACGAGGAATATATACGTCTGGTTGCCGTCTGCTATATGGAGGAGATCGATGCTGACGATGGAAACGAGCTGAACTTGGTCCTCCTGCACCACCACCACCACCTCTGCCTCTGCCTCTGCCTCTCCTACTCGTTGGTGTAAACTTCCTTTCGGGTTTCTTTTCCCCAATTATATCGTCTAATGACTTCTCTAATATGTTTGACATGATGTACTGATGTTGAGAGTTGTCTTGGGATACCTTTTTTTTTTACTTTTTTTTCTTTTTTTCTACTTCAATGTCGTTGAAAAATTGGTCACCACGAGAAAACTAAAAGGTCTATTAATCTGTACTCTACCTAATCTAAACTTCTCTTCCCTAGTTTTTCTTCTTGCTGATACCTTTGAAATATTCAGTCTTTTCATACTTTGTGCCTGTCATTCTACCTTCACCGTCATAAGTGTTTTGCTTTCTTAAGTAATCCAATGGCACCAATCTTGGCCAATCAACATATTGATATCCATTAGCAAGGATCCAAGAAAAGCTTCTCAAATTGAAAACCAAACACAAGGCAATGATTGCCAAGTTCTTCAAATCCAATAATGAACCTCTTGGATAATACAAAACTGCCAACATAATCAAGAATGAAGTACCCATCAAATAAGGCAACAATTGAATATATGCTGGTCTAACATCGATAAATGGTGATTGAACTGCATCTTGGAATGGCTTGTATTTACCAAGAAACAAGTCGTATGAGTCTTGTCTACTACCATCGGAATAATTGTTTTTATAATAACGAGTTAATGAATTCATCAAATCTTGAAGAGCACCACGATAACTTCTCTTTCCAGTACGTGTATAATCAGTCTTTAAAGCACCAGTTCCTGAATATGCGCAACTGACAGCATCGGCATTATCGGCCCAAAAGTTTTGGAAAAACAAGTTGAATTGAGGATCAACTTTAGCGAATGGGGTTTCAATTGAATTCAAGTATCCAGATTTAACCAATGTGTTTTGTAAAACCCATCTACCGATTGCACCTTGAACAACATTGGTTCTATCTAAACAATCCATACAATTTGTTCTAACCACTGATTTCTGTAAATGAACAATTTGTCTTGCATTTAAATCAATTTCAAAATAGTTATCTGAAGTGTAACCTAAGCCGATCAAACGATCCAACAACAAGTTGATTCTATCATATCTCATACCCTTACATTCGTGATGGAAATCGAAATAGATATAGTGAACATGGTCTCTCAACTTTTCAGGTAAATTCTCAACCGCCGCTTCATATGCTTGTTTAACTGGTTTTTCGTATCCCAGCTGGTTAACTAAATTGACCAAGTAGTTGTCACCATAAAAGTTTACTTGTTGATCGAAATGTGTCACAGTTGCATCTCCAGAAGGTTGAGAACTGATTTCTAAATTAGGCTTGTATCGTAAATTGTTAACTTCGGCCCAGTATACTGGGACAGAACCTCTTGTTTGCAAGACGGAGTAGATGTGGTTATCGTCAGTAGTGATGAATTGCTCAGTCTCGTTGAAATTGGCAACGTTACCTTGAGCATCAATACCACGACGGAAGTACCTAGTACCAGCTCTTTCAGTTGAACGACGTGTCAACAAAGCAAATTGCAATGCTCTTCCATTGAAAATGGTTGAGTGAGATTTGAAATATCCATAAATGATTGGAGTTATAAACTCAAATCTCGAATCAGCTTCAAGTAAAGGAGATGAAATGTATTTGTTCCACCAGAATCTTTCATCAATTTTGGGATGTTCATTGGTGTATTGTTTCTGCAATGAGTTGGTAATATCATACTGATTGTCAATAGAGTAATATAAGGTACCATTCTTCAACTGTTCATTCAATAAATCCAAGTAAACTTTCTCCTCGCTTGAAGGTTTGGCTCCACTCAATGATAAGATCTTGTAGCTTTTGATTAAAGCAATCTCTTTATTCAAGACGGAACCAGTAACAAGATGCTTATCAGCAATAATGACATACGAGTTAACCTTTAACTTGATAACACCAATAATACATGAAATGACACTGGTGTTTGGATTGGATAACGATGATGGGTATTCTTTTGTTGTCTCGATACTGTTACCATTATCACCAACTAAAAGGTAGTTATTGGTTAGCTTATTATGGAAGACGTGAGTTCCATCTCTAGCCACAGAATGAGTTAAAACCATGATTGGGGATGTTTTTAGTTGATGGTAAACTGTGTTGTTTTTTTAAATTGAGTTTAATTTTCTCTGTCAATTGGGGGAAAAGAGAGAGAGAGAGAGAGAGAGCAAAAAAATATATTTACTCGGCCCATGTGACAAATCTAAAGGGTCCATATGGTTGCCATTTGGTTGTGCTTATACAATAGCTGGTGAGACTGGCAATTGACTAGAGATCGGTGCAGTGTCCATTTTAAATCTCTTTCACGGATGCCATCATTGCTGACGATGTAGAGTGTATAATTACCAATAACTATGAGAAATAAAACATCAGCTCTTGTAATTAGGCAGAGGGAAATTGCCTGATCTCTAAACCGTCCTGTAAGATGTTCTCTACCTTGTAGATCTGCAATTGTGTGAACCGCCCCTCAAGCTGTAATTGAAATTGCTTTTACCCACGCGTTTTGCGAATTTTATGATATCTACACAAAGGCGTCACTCAAACCCAAACTAAAAACAAAAACTATTCAAAACCATCCTTCGTAAACCTAAGCACTTAAATTTTTTAATGGCAATGGAAGCAGCCAATTCTTCCAAAAGGAGTCGGGCATCATTCGATCCTGTAAAGTTGAAGCAGGCTTTAGTTTATTACAAACGCCACGAGAATGATACGAAACCACCAGTTAAGAAAAAACTAGCTAAGGATTTTGGAGTTGCTTATAACACATTCAAAAGACACCTAAAAGAACTCAACCAGAAAATTGCAAGGGATAGAGAAAGCGGTAGCTTCTCGGAACCTATAGACTATGAGCGTTATATACCCTTAGTTACATTCTATGGAAGAAAATTTGAAGACGAGGAAGAACGGCTAGTGGTTGATCACTTGATGCATCGATGGAATTACAAAAAACTCGTGAGCCAACAACTTGCTGTTGATACTGGAAGTTTAGTCTTGTTGGCGAAAGGATCTAAACCCCTTGTTTCTAAAGCTTGGCTCCAATGTGTCAGAAAACGATATCCTGTACTCGAAATGGCCAATTTTAATGTTGGATATCTGATGATATCTTTAGAAGATCTAAATGCCATTCGATCTTGGCTCAATGAATATAAGAGTCTCCTTGATACATTTAAATTTGGCGAGAGCCAAATATGGAATATGACGGAAGCTAGCTTTGAACTTGGCGTAGTTTCAAAGCTGTGGTCAAAAGTTTGGCTTGATGACGATGGAAAACAAGCTGCTAATTTTGAAAAGAAGGAATATATGACAGTTTTGGAGACAGTTTCTGCTGATGGTAAAGCATTGACTCCATTTTTGCTATACAAAGGGGAGGACACTCTGTTATCGAGGTACAAGCCAGACAATGTTCCACCCTTCTACTATAGGTCCTTACAGAATGGGTTGTTGACTTCGGATATAGCAATTGAATGGCTTGAAAAGCTATTTATTAGGGAAACAGGAGTGAGCGAAAACAGCAGTCCTACTTGTTTAATTCTTGAAGAGCTGAATTGCTTCACCAGTGGTAAGTTTAGAGCTAAGTGCAAGGAATATAATATACAGGTGCTTTATGTCCCTCAAAGGGTGCTGTTTTTGTTACAACCACTTGATCAGGTTCTCCTTTCAGTGATTTCAAACGAATTTAGAGGAGGTATCTTTATTGATGGGAAAGTTCCTGCACTTGATATTGACCGAGGGGAGTTTATAATAAGCTATGACTCAGTACGACTGCAGCGGTTGAAACCACAGGTCTTGCAATATGCTTGGAGAATGGTTGGGTTGTTCCCCTATGATCGCGATAGAATTTTCCGCTCACCTAAAAGTTCCACCGATCAAAACGCCAATTTGCTGATAAATACAACAGAAGACGCTACTGTTTTGAGTATTGGATCGCATCAGAATTATACCTGGACGAAGGCACCGGATGAATCTGACGCACAAACTTCTGAAGCACTCGCAAATGAGAGATTATCAGAAAGGCCCTCGTTACAGGAGGCACAACTTGGAGACATCTTGCCCAATAAGCTAGCCACGGGACAAAGTGATACACCATTGAGCAAAAACACAGCTGAGGCCTATGTGCCGTTCACTGGTTTGGTGACCTTGAAAGTGCTGAGTGATGCGCTAAACAGTTTGTGCGTGCAAAACAGTAAGGTAATTGCTGATGCTATTGAAGCTCCACAATTCATCGTTGGTGCTGTGAATGAGATAAATAACGAGGAGAGGGGTATGGCAGATAAGACATTGGCCAAAGACCAGATAGTACAAGAAGTAGAGAGGATACCTCATATTACAGTGTCTGCTGAAACACCCGAGACGAGCTCCAAACAGGGACGTACCGAAGCAGAATCTGGAATGATAGTTTCTGATAATCCACTTGGAAAAGATATCGATGCAGGGTTAGGTAAGTCAACTACCATGTTCCCAGATACGGGAAAGATTGATACAGCACCCAATGTTGCCTTACCTGAGAAGCCTAAAATCTCTGATAAAGATAGGTGCGGGTGTGCTGACATACTGGTAAATAATAGTAATCCCTACCCTCACAAAATTGATGGCCTAGTTACCACGTCTTTTGATGGTGAAGCTGCGGAAGAATACTCTAGGTCAATGCCTAGAATGCCATTGGCTGATCTATTGGCAAAATCAGCTTCATACAGAGATGATACTCCAGATGTGGGTATGCTGGTTAGTGCTCCTTCTGCAAGTAAATCTGCAGTGCAATCTACACCATACGCTGCTGAGAAAGCTCCAGATGCAAATACACAGACCCGAAAAAGTACTGTACAAGATATGGAGATGCACTTTATGAGGCAAGCTTTGAGGTTGGATCAAAACGAAGACTATGTGCCTCAAAAAGAACACACTTATAAAAGCTTCACAGGTGATATGCTCCCATCTAATGTGCCTCCTACAGAGGACACCTCTCCCAAGGAGATTATTGAAATATCATCCAGCGAGTCAATGGAGGAAGAGCCTACAATATTAGATAAAGCAACTGAAACTATGGCAACCCCATCAAATGAACCATTGCTTGAGCAATCTCCGCCTCAGGAATTTGCAGAAACCTCAAATGAATCAAGAAGTGTAGAACCTACAACCAAAGAAAATGAAGAACTGCACAATCCATCGGATAATGTACCTGTAACTCAAAATTCCGAGCCATTACAAGTTGATCACCCTGACTCAGCAAAGACACAACCCGACGAGCCTAAGGAAGTCACTGAATCACAGTTGCGAAAATTGCAAGAAGATGTTGAAGTTTGGCGACTTCGAGCATTACACAATGAAGTATTATTTCAAACTGCTTCAAGGCTCTTTTATGAGGCACTGAAAATTGGTGGCTACTTCATGCGTCCCGAGGAATATAATCCCGAGAAGAAGATGTTATCAGCTGATTTTATGGATAGTGCACTTAGAGACTTGGCACAGGGACAAAAATCGAATCAGAAACATTTGTAGAACTTAATTGATATAGAACCCCCTTTTTTTAATAATATTTAATTCTAGATTTGAAGCACGTTTTCCCCTACACACGTCGTCTGTGATATTTTGGTTCACACCGGAGATTGCGATTTAGAGCCGGGGATAATTGAATGCCACAGAAGTGAATTGCTTACGTCCGGTTTATTTTTCTCTCCTTTACGTCATAGAAAATAAAGCTTTTGTTTTCATAGAGCATAGGAGTTTGAACTCTCAGTACATAGGCAACAGGAGTGTAATTGCAACTCACTGATGAAGAATGGCTAGCTGCCAATTTGCATCCAAACTAGTATTGTGACGTCTTTCGTAAAATCCCCAGTGCCAAGAAAAAGGGCTGGCTCGGAGTTTATAAAAGTTTTATCTCCCATGAGACTTTTGGCGCGGTAGCAATCAAGTAAAACTGAAAAAAATAACCATTATGCAGTATGTATGAGAATTCTAGTGTATTCTTTGTCGAAAGGGGAGGGAGGGATAAAAACACAAATTGTAAAGACACAAACAGGAATTACATATACGCAGCAATCCAAACTTATTCGGTTCTAAGGTTTGGAGTTATGCATTATGCGCTATAAATAGAGACAAGGATCCTGCAAGGTTCAATGTCGACACTTTTTTTCAAGAGAATGTTTAGAATTTAACGATTTACATTTCCACTTCACAAGCAATTGACTAGACAATTCTCCAAATATCCCCCCAAAATGGTTTTAAGTAAACACGTTGACGCATATGATTTAGAATATGAACTTTTAAAAGACTCACGTAAGGTCAAGTTGAGTCCTGATGAATTCAATGATGAGTACAATTCATCGAAATTGCCTCCAAGATTTGTCTTGCCGGACGAGTCCGCTGACGAATCTGAGATTTACAAGTATTTGAATGAGGACTTGGCATTGGATGGGGTTCCAACTTTGAACTTGGCTTCTTTTGTCAACACTTATGTCAGTGATTATCAAACTAGATTAGCTGCTGAGAATTTAACCAAGAATTTGGCTGATAATGATGAGTATCCATCCTTAATGGATATTCAAAATAGATGTGTCACCATTTTGAGTAACTTGTGGCATGCTCCATACAAGACCGACGAGAAAACTGGGGCCAAGGTTGTTAACTCATTGGGAACTGCAACTACTGGATCATCCGAAGCAATTATGTTGGCTGGTTTGGCTTTGAAAAAGAGATGGCAGGCAAAGAGAAAAGCTCAAGGTAAGTCTACCGAGAATCCAAACATCTTGATGGCTACTTGTGCTCAAGTCGCTTTGGAAAAGTTTGCTGTTTACTTTGATGTTGAAAATAGATTGATTCCAGTTAATGCTGAATCTGGTCATTTGATTGATACTTCTAAAATTAAGGAAAACGTTGATGAGAATACAATTGGTATTTTTGTGATTATGGGTTCAACATTCACTGGTGCTTTTGAACCAGTTGAAGAGATTTCCAAGATTTTGGATGAAGTTGAAAAGGAAAGGGGATTGGATATTAGAATCCACGTTGATGGTGCTAGTGGTGGATTTGTTGCACCATTTGCTTTCCCTCATTTGAAATGGGATTTTGCTATTGATAGAGTTGATTCTATAAACACTTCAGGTCACAAGTTTGGAATGACTTCAGTTGGATTAGGTTGGGTTATTTGGAAAGATGAAAGCTTGTTACCAAAGAATTTACGTTTTAGTCTTGATTACTTGGGTGGAGTTGAAGAAACTTTTGGTTTGAACTTCTCAAGACCTGGTTTCCCGGTAATCTTGCAGTATTACAACTTTTTAACATTGGGTAGGGAAGGTTACACCAAGGTTTTCGATGGATGTTTATCGAATGCTCGTTTGCTTTCTGATTACTTGGACAAGACTACTTATTTCGATGTGGTTTCAGTTATTCACAAATCTGCTAGTGCTGAGGATAAAAAGAAGTTGCTTACTAGAGAGGTTAAAGACTTGCCCAAACCAACTGTTAATGAAGAGTTTCAACCAGGATTACCTGTTGTTGCATTCAGTTTCTCCAAGGAGATGAGAGAAAAGTATCCAGAAATCCCTCAAGAGTTGTTCTCCACCTTGTTGAGAAAGCGTGGTTTTATTGTCCCTAATTACCGCTTGCCACCTGATGAAACTGATGTTGAGATTTTACGTGTTGTTGTTCGTAACTCACTTGGTTTGATTCTTTTGGAGAAATTGATTCAAGATTGTACTGAAATTGCTGAGTTGTTGATCAACGCTGCTAAGTCAGTTAGAGAAGTCTTGTCAAACAAAGAAGAAGCTTCGAAACACAATACATCCACCCTTCATGATTTGTTGTTGAGTATTGCCTCTGGTGGTATTCAACCACTTAGACAAAAGCAACACGAAGAAGACGGTCACAAGGCTGGTGTTGCCAAGAAGTCTTATCGTGGAACTTGTTAGAGTTTATAGTAGATTGAAATAGATGAACCGAGTTAGAGGTGTTTGTAGAGAAGTCACGGCTATTGTAGATTCTACAGTTCTGTTGGTAATTAAAAACATTTACAAGCTCTTCTAACGTATATTCAAAATCATAAAATATCACCACGGACAAAGTGTAGTCTATCCGAAACCCATGGTTTCTAGTTCCAAAAGCCGACTGATTCGTTTCGCCTTCTAGTTGATTTGAGACGCATTAAATCTGATTTCCGCCTCTCAACTACCTCAAAAAGACAGGCTAGTAATGGAAAAGTCTCCGACTCTGTTAAAACAAACATTCATTTGTTTCACAGCTTCAAAAACCTCTCAGCCCATTTTCCGAGTTAGTTCAAATTGGCATACATAGCACTATAGTACTTTCAGACAATCCATCAGTAAACAAACATACCCCACATACTCAACTCTTTTTAAAAAGTCTGGTGGTAGTACGCTTGTTCATGAAAAGAATTACTAAAACAATTTGGAGAAAGCAAAGGTATCAACCTATAGGAATAAAATTGACAAAGCAAAATAAAAATGAGGAGATTGCTCATCTATTTATACTTTTATTATTTTTTAGGTTGCAGATTGTCACATTCAAAGCATTGTATCAGGAAAACTTATTCTGCATCCGAACATCAATACTAACTTAAACAAGAGTATCAAACTCCAAAATGACTGATTATTGTATAAATTAGAGATACAATCTACGTTTCTTGTGGGTATAGGTACCAGTTCAGAAATAGTTGCAACACTGACAAGCTCATTCAACTGATAGCGAAAATGAATTCGTACAATCAGTCTAGGAAACGCACAATCAAAAGTTGCAGACTCATTGTGTCGAACAATCATAAGGAAAAAAAGTATATATGCTATTAAGCATAACAAGAAGCTATCCCTGTCTCACTCTTAGCCCTCTTGCAACTGATATCACTTGTGCTTGAAAACAGAAAGTAGAAAAGCGCAATTCGGAAAATGACGCGTCTGGCTCATTTTTTTATTTTTCGCAGTACCACCCGCCTCCTGTCAATGCAATAACCGAGTCGTTTTACGTTGAAGCATTGTTCTGGAAGGCAGATCTAGCTCTGCGAAGAGAAGGTTACCTCGGTGTTTCTATTAATAGCTCATGTGGTGGTTCTCTTGACAGACAACACACAAAAGTTAATTTACCTCATCTGGTAGCGCAAACTGTAAGGAGTTTTAAATTGTCTGCATGATCTACTTGACATTCCTTTTCGAGACTACCAATTGAGCCTCTTTTCCTGGACGGTCATTAGAGCAATGATAGCCACCCATACCATCCTCTACGTTCTATCCAATTGGCATATCCTCGGAGTTCAACACACTCTTGTTTTTTTTTTTCGTTGGTGTTAATTAATTTTGTTGTAATAAAATTATGATTGCTATTTTAATTTATTATTGATTTTGTAACTCTATTAAGTAATTTATATAAAAAGAGAAGTGATCATCCCACTCCGAAATAATATTCGAACTCCTCCTCTCTTGTTTCTTTCTAGTCAAGACAGATCTAAATCCTATCCTTTTACCAAATGGCTGAGACTAATCAAGAACAATTAAACACCTACAAGGCAGTTTCAATCATCACTTTAATCCTTTCCATTTACGGAGGATTAAAGTATTCCGGAGTTCCAGAAAAACATTATACTCCATATTCAAGTAGTGACATTTTGTTAGTCATATACTGGGGTATTTTGTACCTTTGGCAAATTTTGTATACTGTTCAAACTTTTTTCCCTGATGATTATCGTTTGCTGATTGTTCAATTGATTGGATGGCATTTCCCAATTTTCAATGTGTTGCATTATGTATGGGCAGAATTGTTTACTTCTGGACACTATTTCTGGAGTGAGATTATCATTATTATCAATTTGTTCAATATTTTGGCATTGTATTTCACTCACAAGACATTTACTTTAAGACCAGTTAGCAACTGGTTATTAATTCATGCTCCATTGGTTGCTTTGCCATTTTCATGGTTGTTGTATGCTCTTTTCTGGAATGGTGCAGTTTGGTTACATATCCACAAGACTTGGGGTAGAATTCTTGCCAATATCTTTATTTGGGATTTCTTGTTGGTACCTGGATTGTTGTTGATTATTTTCAATGACTGGGCAATTGGTTTGAGTACCTCTTATCTTGTTTTTGCATTGGCTTTTGGACAATTGGCTACTAAAGTGTTTGCTTTGCAATGGATTTTTGCCTTTGTTATTGCTGGTATTTTGACTGTTTGGAGTTTTGGTTCAATGATTGTTGGTGGTGTAAGACAAGCTAGTGGAGAATCTGCCCCATTATTGGTTGTTGAAGAGGAAAGAGTTGGTGGTAACTAAGAGAGGGAAAGAGAGAGAGAGAGGACAAAAATTACGCTTCCATTGTTTGATTTAGTTTCTATTTGAGTTCTCTAGTTGAAATTAACAAAATATGGGAATCTATTAAGTGATATCCTACTTTCTTATATGAATTAATTTGCTCTGTATTGTGTAAGCTTTAAAACTCCATCCAGTGGGGTTCATCTCTGTGAATCTTCTATTAGTTTCCTTGTAGACTTTGGTGACTCCAGTTTAATCTTTTTAATCATTTCTTGTTTCATTAGACTAGGATGTTTATTAACAACAATCAGATTGTAATAATTTAAATGTTTATGATGAGCTAGTGAGGCAACAGTGTCATTGTATATCGTAGTTTGAAACTCGTCACGAGTTGTATCTGCATTTCCTATGCCTTGATATTTCTGTTTTAAGAGGGCGTATTGATTCTTTTCTCTGATCTTGTCAGCCATTTTGGAGGAGGAAGTTGTTACCTGATGGAGTTGTGAGGATGGGCTGGACTCTTTTATTTTTCGTACCAGTTGGCTTGCGCTACCTAGTCCTTGAATAAATGGCTTCTGGCCTTTGTTTGTATTGGAGTTTCTTGTCTTTAGTTCCGAGTCTCCGTAGAGTGGCAATTTAAAGTTATTATAAAACACACGGCAATTTGGAGTGGTGAAATTAGTCTAAAAAGTGTCATGTATACAATGCATTGGCTCATTTGCATAGTTTCGGAACCCCTCCTTCGCCAGTTTCACTTTGAAGTTGCAATTGTTTTCGAAAAATTGCACTTCAATCCTTAAGGTTTTGGTATAAGATTTGGTATTTATATAGACTTTGTAAATGTAGAGTTGTTTATATATGTATATATGTAGATGTGTAAATTTTGTAAGTGTAGAACTGTTTTGTGGCTAGTTTTATATAGGAAAAGGTGGGGTAACTCAATTATACGACAATTATTCAACAGAACAAAGTCATTACACAGGATACGACTAAGAAGGTACCTAGTAAGTATAATGTACCAAGTGTATAAAGTCACTGCTGGTTAATAATAATAAAGTAACAAAGTAATTGCATATACGGTGTATTAAATTAATTTTCAGGAAAACAAGCTTTTTTCATTTCATCAATAAAAGCTTACATGGTATATAAGCATATACTTATCGTTTAGAAGTTAGCCCATGTTCTACTAATGAATCGTAAAGATATATTGTAGTAAGTCTTATCATTATGTATATATGTTTTTTTGACTCTTGGGAAAGAAAGAAGTCAAACGAAGAAAGGAGTGAGTTTTATATGGGAGGTCTTCTTCTTTGACTTCGGAGTTGCCCTAAAACTCTGTTATATTTTAGTGTATGTACATTGTAATTTTTTCTCCTCTTTTCTTGTATGTATGTTCACTGCATATGCAGTAGCATTTTTCATATGCATTAGATGGAGGGGTGTGTGTATGTGTCTTTGTAAGTGATTTAGTTCGTTTAGTAGTTTAGTAGTTTATGTTATAGGTATATATATATATATTGAATTATATGATTGGGTAAGTAAGTAAAAAAAACATTAATTTATATTTTCAAGGGATAAATAATAATAAAAATCATGATAAACAACTAAATCAACAACCAATAACACATACACATACTCACTCAGTCACTAGCATCCACATCTACTTCAATAGAAACAACAACACAGAACACGTATCTACCACGTCACACAATAAATACAGTATACACATTCAAAAAAGAACTGAACTATATTTTTTTTTCTTATTTCCTTGTCTTCAGCTATCTCAACCCACTTTGTTGAAAGTTATCACTAAAAAAAGCTACTGAAAACTCCATGAACGAGCCTATTCATCTGACCACAAACTATAATCAACAGAAACAGTCACCGCAAAAGAAACAACATCAGACACTGCCATCAAAGATGACTACAATTACCCCATCTATCCTTTCATCAACTTCCAATGACTCACCGTCGATACTCGATCTAATACAAGATGAGGACAACGCATCAATGGACATTTTCAAAATGTATCAACACAAGAGTTATCTACCTCATAATCAAAGAATATCTAACTTGGCTTGGAGAATACAAAATAAAAAAATACTTACCCAAAACAACGATGCTACTGGATCCAATATCAGTACTGGAACTGGTAAAATCACTAGCAATGCATGCGTATCTAAACCCATGGCTAGAAAAGACTCGGGGTCCAAGAATAATAATAATTCAGTTTCAACAACTAATGCACCAACTTCAAACCTCCTTGACAATATAAATAAATCAGCAACAAAAGTAGAAGATAGCGGCGACTCCTCCAATGAACCCAATTTAGATGATTTTGATTACGTGGCTCATATACGCAGAATTAGTCAAGAAGAGTCAAAACTGGGTTTGATAGATGCAAAAGTGGGTGCCATTAATACAGACAACAGCAGCACAGGAATCCCCGAAGATGACCAATCTAGTAACTTCTTATCCACTTATATCAATAACCTTGAATCTAATTTGAAGAATAACTCAATATTTCCAGCACCATCCGCAACTAGTGCTACTCAACTGTCACCAACTAATATACAACATAGTAAATCAATATCAGGTATTTCAGCACCATTCACTACAAAACCAGCCAAATCATCTTCTACATCGTCATCAACATCAACAACTCCAAAACCATTACAATCACTGGGTCTTGCCACCAGCACAAAGACCAAAAATACTGCCTCCACTAGTAGTACCATTAGCACTACTTCACCCAATTCCATCTCTGGAATACCAACTAATGGTAGAAAAAACAGTTTAACAAATAATGGACGGAAAAAGATTTTACAATGCACCAACTGTGAAACTAGAACCACTCCATTGTGGAGGAAATCAAATGATGGTGATTTATTATGTAATGCATGTGGATTATTTTATAAATTACATGGTACTCTAAGACCATTAAGGAATAACAAGGTCAACAACAGCAATAACAGTAATAGTACAAGTTATTCAGTTGGAGATGCAAGCAAGTTCAAATCAAGAAATAGTGATGACAAGATGATTGGCAATACTAATATTAATTTACTTTCATCAGAATATACTATTGGAGGTATGGGAGGTGCTAATGGATTAGGATTTGATGGATTTATTGGGTCTTCTTCAGCGCCAGTTGCAAACCAATTTACTCAATCAAAGCAGACACAACCACTGCACCATCTTCACCACCATCACCATCATCATCATCATGTTGATTCAACTGGTAGTCAACACCAAGGTACTGTGAACACCAATATGGATCTTGACTCCCAATTTAGGCATCATAATCAAGCTGCCAGTGGAGGAGATAGTGACAATCACAATAATGTTAATAGTACACAATTTTCGGCTCAGCAAATTGACAAGTTACTAAACTTGAACTTGTTTCAATCGGACTTTACATCGAACGGAAACACTAATGAGTTGTTGTTCCAAGAGAAAGCTCAATTCAATCCAAGCCCAAAACAACAACTGCACCAACAACTGCACAATCATCATCAACATCATGATGAGTTTGATTTGTTGGATCCTAATGGACTTCCCCCACCTTCATCCACATCCACTGATGTACCCCAAGACAACAAAACTTCTCATACTCATAATAGTAGTTTTGATGCACATAATAATATGCCTAGTCAGTTTATGGGCGATAATGGCATACAAGAGGCTGACAATTGGAGCTGGTTACAGTTTTGAGTTCGATACATAGTAGATTATGTCTATATAGAGTAAAGCTGTGCACAATAGAATGATACAGTAGAGTCTCTTTTCTTCTCCTAATGTTTGCACCTAGTGTAAGCATTGGACTTGATTGTTCTTGAGGTAATGTTTTTTTTTTGCATTGCTTGTGTTCCTCCTTCTTGGACAAATCGGTGGTGTTTCATTACACAAGATCCTTCTTTTTGCACTTGTGACATTCTTTTGTGTCATTTGTTACCTATCACATTTTTTCACAGCCAAAATTTTTAAAAAGAGTAGAGTAGAGGAGGAGAGGGGTTGCTTTAATTACAAACAGCGCGGTTAAAGGGGGGGGCATTACATGGGATCTTGGTACATATTACAAGTAGATCATGACCTACTGAGGCTTGTTTTTAACTCGTGCTTCTTTGAGATAAAGAGGCAGGTTCTTACATGAGTTGGATGATTTCCTATTGAACTTGAGCTTGTGGTCTGATGGTATGGTACTCTTGTATTAGCGCTTGTCCTGCGGGGAAGCAATGAGAGTTAATGTTTGAAGAAAGCATGTGTGATGCCTTACGTATTGATAAAGTACACGAGTAAAGGAGAGAAGAGGGGGGGGGAGATAGTTTGTGCGATAACGGGGTGTGAAATTGGTATTTCTTTTTCTAACACACGCACATACACACACTCCATAGAGTATAAAACCCACCCACATTTCTCCCCCCTTTCAACGTCCTTATTAATCTACATTTTGTAATAAAGGAAAGCAAAGATATCATCCAAAAGCAATGGCTAGTCAAAGTGTTCCCATTGGTGAATTGAAGCATGATTTGAACGTTGAGCCTGAACATGGTGGGTTATGTAATGGAAATGTTACTGATATGGAAGTGGTTGTAGAAGCGGAGACTAAACTTAATGGTGAAACCAATGGTCAACCGGATGGAGAGAGGGAAGCTAATGGTGCAATGAACGAAGGCGATCAATATGATGGTGAACATGCCGATGATGCTAATAAGAAAAATGAAGGTCCTGTCGGGAGCAATACTGATACCAATACCAAGTCTAATGGTGAAGTAACTATATCTCAACAAGAACCGCAAACAAAGAAACAAACAAAGACTAAACGTCGTTCAAGTTCTTCAGCTTCATCAAAACACAAGAGACCAAAGCAGAAAACAAGTACAGTTGCAACTAAAACAACACTGAGCTCAGTAGCTACGTCCTCGTCATCGGCTTCACTCTTGTTTGGATTGGTATCTTACAAGAACCTCCAATTGAGAGATCCAATCGTTGCTTTCGATACATCACTTGAAACATCCAAGAACTGGATCACTTGGTTACGGTTGGAATTGATTGAGGTTATATTTGATTCAACTTGGAGACCAGCAGATGGCACTGGCGAGGATGACACAGATTCCACCATTTCTTATTCCTTGGCGCAAGTAGTTGGTGAGTTTGTCTTGATTGGGTATTTATTGGCTGACTATGTATTTAGGTTTTCTGTCGTTTTGATTGTTTCTGTGGTTAAGTTGTATTTGCATTTGATACGTGGTATTGTTGGTTTAGGGTTGAGGAAAGTTGGAATTGGGAAGTGATGTATAATAAGTTTGAGTGTGAGAGCTATAATGATTTGTATACTTGTATAGCATTAGAGTAAAGAATCAGGTATAAAGTCCAACGATCAATAAGCTATTACTCTATTCACTCAATCGTAAAACAACACTTGTTTACCTTTACCATTTTTGAAATTCGATAATCCTTGCAACAACTCCTTTGAAATCTCTTCACTTCCACCTTGTTTATAATGCAACTTGTTATAAGGAACATCCTTAATCTTTCCAGTTCCATACAACTCAACCAAATGTTTAATAGTATCAACTTTTCCCTGTGGATCAGCATACGTATTTGCCGTTAACCAAAATCTTCTTGTAATTAGATCTTTAGCAAACTGTTGTTGTGCACTGTACTTGATATCTGCACCTCCTAAAAAGCCATAACTTACCAATTGTCCCTTATTTGATAAACTCTTGACCAAGTTAGCCACGGTCGAGTCACATGATCCATTGAGTGCTAATCGAACATTACCACCCTTGGTGTATTTAGAAATATCAAAATTTTCATCATTGAATTCCAGATGAGATATGACGTGTTCTGCTCCAAATTGTTTCAATTCATCAATCTCTTGTTGAGATTTACCATCACGTACGACTGATATGGTTTTGATTCCACGTAATTTACCAAGTTGGGAAACGTATCTAGATACTTGTGAAGTCCCTGAGTTTTGAATCACATAATCCCCACTTTTCCAATCGGAGATGTAATTGTTCAACAATTGATAAGCAGTGGCTGGGTTGATTGATATAGTGGCTGCTTGTTCAACAGTTAGACCATTGACATTGATCAAATTATCAGCTTCTGCAATTGCATAGCTTCTCCAAGTTCCAAACGATGGTAATTTTGGAATCACCAAATCACCCTCTTTGAATTGCGAAGCATCGGATCCTGATTTCACCACTTTATAAACCCCCTCATTACCGCCAACATGCAATGGCTTCTTCTCCTTGTTTGGTTCAGTACCCAATTGAATATCTGGACTATCGTTGTATCCACCACGAAGTTGCAGTAAATCAGCTGGGTTCAATGGCGTAGCCAATGCTTTAAGTAAGATTTGGTTCGATTTGATTGCATCGGGGTTAATTTTGAAATTGGTGGTGTGGAGTAATTTGGGAATATCGGTACCGTATTCGGTGTAAGTGACTGCACTTCCTTCAATTGACATGGCTGTAAAAGAGATTGGGTATGTTTTGTTGAGTGGCAACGGAGGAGAAGGGAAGACTGGTGAGTACTATTAGATATGTGGCTCGACTTGAGAGCAATCCAGTCAGTTTTGATTAGTAATGCAGCAAGGGCATTTCAGGTAGCGCGATAGCCGCTACCCGTTTTGCTCATTAGGAAGAGGTTTACTTTAGCCATGCTTTGTAGCAACGATCCAGTACGTTACAGAGATGAGCATAGTGTGCCATTTGTACGTGAAGTGTGTCTCTCAATCTCTAGATGGTGTGTGTTAAATGTAATAAATCTCGGAGATAAGATCTACTTACAAGCCACCACACTCCAAAAGCATCCACTCCGCAAGAATATTTCACGTTCAATTACGAGATGGGATTTACCGTCTCAAGAGTGGTGTACAATATTCAGGGTCACACTCACCCTTGTGTACGTTTGATCTTCCGGTTGCATCCTTGCTTGTACGTTTTTTTTTTTTTTTCTGCGCAAATACCCCCCCCTCTACTCGCCCCCTTCTTGGCCCAACCAGCGTGGCTGTGGCGATCTGAAATGAAGGACAAAGATGGTGTGAAATTATCATTGTCCTTGTGCAAGAAAAACAATTGTCGCGAGACACGGCCACGGGGCAAGTGAACGGTTGCTACCCTTTGTTTAGGAATCCATTGTCTCTTTCTAGGCTGTGCAACTGCAACGCAGGGGAAAATTCTTACTGTAACGCAGAGGCTTCAAGCATGTAAACAACTGAGACATCAAAGCCACAGTTGTTTAGCTTCTGACCTCACAGTGTGAAACTGTCGTCAATTGGTCTTACCCCCCCTCTTGCTACAACAGTTGTTGTGATTGGTTATGTAAAAATTCGTACAGGAGTTCGCTTTTTGTGTGATTATTTACGTTTAATCCTAATTGGGAAATATGATTGCAAAAACAATCAATTTTGTTCCTTAAAAATCTATACCAAAACCGAAACAAGTGTGACTGAACTCAGATTAAGCTTTTCAGCAAAAAACACATCTTCCTACTAGAGAGAAGGGTTTTACCCCCTGTAGTGGTCGAACAATAAGCGAAACAAAGAACTTGAAATTTTCAATTTGTTGTGATTGCTTTTTATATGTGCCTTGAAGAGGAAGAAAAAAAAAAACAACCGAAAACAAAAGATGCTTTAAGTAGACGAAATATTTCCATTATTTTTTTTCTCTGCAAGTCAGCCTTGTTACTGATACTTTATATCACACCTGGAGGTCACATTGATACCAACTGCAACATCAACTCCCAAAAAGAGTATTGCTCTATTATTATTACTGTTCTTGTTGTTTATTTGTTTGGTTATTTTTAGCTTCAAAGAGAAACAAAACCTTAAAAAAAAATAAAATAAAAGAAAAAAACCATCATCATTCCACTCTTTTTCCAAAAAGTTATACATCACATTACCTTCATAATATCCACCTCAAACAACATCATCACACAATGGGGTTGTTTGGCTTAAAAGTAGGTGGTAAAAATCATAACCACATTCAAGAACAAGAACAACTGGGATCGTATCCACAGTACTATCCCAATCGTCAATTGCATCCAAACCAAAATCAGCATTTACCACCACCGAACGTAAATCATTTGCATAAGAGGTCCGAAACTACAAACTCTTATACTGAGAGTGATTTCCTGTCTACTGGATCTTCGTCGTCATATACTTCAACTGAATCAATTGGGTATCACCCGCAACATCATAGCAAACCCGCTACGTCTCCAAGACCAGTCAAGAAACTTCCACTTGCCTTAAGACCAAACTTGGATATGATTGGAGGAGATAGTCAGATATCGGCAGGAAGACCTGACACGGTGCGTACCCGTGGTGACGAGATACCCAGATCTCAGCCTCAGCAACCATATTATCCACAAAAAGCCCCTAATGCTTCAGTCCAACAACAAAAAAGGGAGAATATACCTGGCAATTCAAGCGTGCATCATAGTGAACAAACTTACATTGTTCACCCACCAAAACAAAGAACTTCGCCTCGTAAGCCGCCACCTCAAGTTCAAACACCAGAAAAACATTCTCATATAAGCTCACAATCTGCAACCACGATTACACCAGAGGCTGCGATTCACCAAGATGTAGATTTGAACACGACTCCTACTTTTGGAATATCAGCAAATGCTAGTCAACAATCATTGCCAAGGGCTGTGCAGGGAGGTGATGCTAATATGTCGAAAGCGGGCACACCAAAAAGACCATCTTCAAATAAAGTACCACAGCCACCACAGCAACAAGACAATTCACAGTATTATAACCAAAGTATGTATTTTGGTCATCAACAGCCACCAGTGGGTCCAGGTGCAGTAAACGCAGGTGCCGGGGTTGCTGTGCAAAATATTCATAATGAGAAGGAGGTGGTTGAAGACGATGTAACTTCGGAAGATGATGACTCGGAATCAGCAAGTTCTGACTCTTTCCAACCAACACAACATCCGTATTATGAACAATGGAAGCAATACTACCAAGCCCTTGCAATGCAACAACAGCAACAGCAACAGCAACAAAGAAACTCAATGTACTTTCAAAATAACCCTCAATTTAATCACATGATGCCATATGGGTATCCTCAAATGCAAATGCCATATCCTAATAACGGTATGAACTATATGATGCATCCACAACAACAACATTTCAATCCGGAATTACAGTCTCAGATGTTGAACCTGCAACTGCAGCAATCTCTTGCAAAGAAGCAAAGGAGAAGAAGCTCACAAATTCGTCAAACTCAATCTTTGCAGAATATAAATCAACAGCAGGATTCTCAACAGCAAAATCATCACTCTCAATACTCAACTCAGCCACCACATGATTATTTAGAAGCTTATCAACGTTCGAAAAACGTTGCTAGTGATAACGTTGTTGAAAGTAATGAACTTGTCCGTAACTCAAGAAGATCAACTATGAAATCCACTAGATCCATTTCGGAACCTCAACATGCATTCAAGAAACGTGGTGATGGTCAGAGGGTAACTTCTTTGGAATCGAATTTCAAGCCACAAGCATTCAACGTTTACAGTGATGATGAGGATGAAGAAGTTGAGTCATCAGTGAGAGTTGGTCATTTGGGCTCTTTACAAGATAAAGATTTGGAAGTTAATCAAGCAATGTCTAAGCTACTGTTGAGTGTTGATAAAGATGAATCTAATGGATCAAGACAGATTTCCGACTACACAAAATTTTTGTTTGATGATAGTGAACAAGAGGGTGATGAAGAAGATGATGGGTTGCAAGATGATCATAATGAAACAATCATAGCAGATAAAGCACCACCACCAAACACGCAAGCTACATTGAATAGAAAAGATACCACCTCTTCGGAAGAATCATACAATTCAATCCAAAATGAGGAAAACTTCCGAGTAGCATCACAGCCATCTTCTAAGCTGTCACCTAGTACACCAGGACAAAGAAAGGGAAAAAGGGCCCATGTACAACAAGACGGATCTCCATCAGCTGTTTCTCCTCCACAACCTGAACCAGGATTAATGCCACAACCTTGGCAACTGCAAACAAGTTTTGATTTGGGAAATGGTAACGTGTCAATGCCTGATTTAAATATGATGCTGCCACCATCTAATCCCATGATGCAAATGCAAATGCCAATGAATATGCCTCCTCACATGATGATGCCGTACAACAATATGAACATGATGGGTATGAATATGGGTATGGGTATGGGAATGGGTATGAACCCAATGATGTATCAAAATGGTGGTGGACACCCAGCAATGAACCGTCATAGTATGATGATGATGATGCCCCAAGACTCAAGACGTCAGTCAATGATGATGTATGACAATATGCCTTATAGCAAGCGTAATAGTATGCCCGTTGGCTGGCATGCAAAACAGCCTCAGCCGAAATTGGATTCTGAAACCCAAAAGAGAATCAAGGAGTTTAAAAAGTTGCGTAGTAGCATTGCATCTGGAAACAAGACAATGGAGCATCGATTACTTTGGGCAAAGATGTTGATTACAGCTACAAATTCCAAATTGTACAATTATATCAATATCAAAGGAGATTTCATCCCTCAACAATCACAACCACAGCATATTGAAAATAATAAAGCTGCATTTATCAAAGCTTCAGTGACACACATTGTGAAAATCATCAAAGATATCGAATCAGGTAATGGTGAAATCAAGACAAGTTTGAGATGTAAAGCCTACTTTATCTATGCATGTTTATTGAAAAATGATTTTGTTGAATCTTATGAACAAGATTTCGGAATTGAGAAAAACATAGCAGCAGCAATCAAGTACTTCAACAAGGCTCTAGATTTGAATCGTCGTGATCCTCGGGTATTGTATAAATTGGGTGAAGTTTATGAATACGACATAAGTGATGAGGATATGGGTAATATGGCTCATTCTAATGGTGGAATTGATGAGGTTACTAGTGCTGTTGATAAGGCAATTGACTATTATACGAACTCGGCCCAGTATGGTTATGAGCGGGCCGAGGAGAAGTTGGCTAAATTTGGTATTACCATAGAAGCAGTATAGAATATTTAATTAAAACGAACATTATAAAATACGCGGGTGCATCTTGGTGGGTACTACTCTGTAAGTCAGGGGTTATTTGTAGTTGTGTATTTGGTTTTGATATTGGTCTGGTGTTAATTTTGTGTTAATCGGTGTTGATTTCCTTCTTCTGCAAGAGAAGTTTTTTTTTTCTATTCTTCTCCTCTTTATAAATAGATAAGAACAACATCAAAACATATACATCCACTTTCACAATTTACTTCTCATACAAACCGCTTTTAAGAGCACACTAGTAGCATGACTAACCCTCAAGACATAAACAAGTCGCAACGGAGACGATCAATCAATTTACTCACTAAATCTCCCTTATCTGGATCATCATCACCGTTTGCAACAACTCCAACAGGAGCTGGAGCTGGAGTAGGATCGGCAATGGCTGCTAGTATGTATGGCTCTAGACGTGGGTCTCGAGGTAATAATGGATCTCGAGGTGGATCACAAAGCAACTCGTTTGTCTCAAATGCACCATTTTTGAGAGATGGGCGTGGCTTTGGTGCTGCACAGGATGGACTAAACTCAAATGTTGAACACACGAGTAGAGTAGAGAATGAACTGGCGATTGATGATTCATCAAGTTCTGCATCGCCACCATCGAGAACAGGACCGTTACAAGTTCAAACAAGTCACCCACACAGACTAGAACACCAAGATGACGACACAGCATCAGTTGATTTTCGAGAGGGTTTAGATGATCCACATATGCTATCTCAATTATCTAAGCATTTACCACCTCGTGGGAACAACTTGCAGCAAGAAGGTGGTGATATCACTCACGACTTGTATAAATTGCAGCATGATTTACTACTAAAGACTCAGCAGCTGCCGCGGTTGCATAAATCAAAGAGTTTTGATGATGGATATGGCTCTGATAGTGGGCTGATTAAGTCGCGGGCTAGTTCGTTTAATGTTCCTGGTGGGTTTAGGAGGGAGTTTTTGGTACAGCAACAGCAGCAGAATAAGCAGTCACACCAGCAGGATTCAGATCAGTTGAATGTCACTGGAAATGTGCACTTCGGGTACGATGATGGACGGAGCAAGCCTACACCGAATTTTTTGACTAAAAATTTCATTGAGTTTCTCAGTATCTATGGACATTTTGCAGGTGAAGATCTAGAAGACGACGAACTGGGGTACAGATTTAAACAAGTTGACGAAGAAACGCCCCTTTTGGGGCCACCGTCAGCGTCATCAAGCACAACACCAATTGGCTCAAGTCAAATTGACAACAGTTACAATCCTCGAGGCACAGCAACAGACACAAAGGCGTATTTCTTACTTCTTAAAGCATTTGTCGGTACTGGTGTCTTGTTCCTTCCTAGAGCATTTGCCAATGGTGGATTGGCATTCTCAGTAATTACATTATCGATATTTGCCTTGTTATCATTCTGGTGTTATTTAATACTCGTGCAAACGAAAATTGCAGTTAGAGTCTCTGGTTTTGCAGAAATTGGATTCAAATTGTATGGCAAATGGTTACAAAGATTGATTTTGGCATCCATCATAATCTCCCAAATTGGGTTTGTTGCTGCTTACATTGTCTTTACAGCGGAGAATCTACGTGCATTCGTTCAAAATATAAACCTCGGCGATGGCAGGTATGGTAAGTTGGATATCATTTGGTTTATTGGGCTTCAAGTTGTGGCTATTATTCCAATGAGTTTAGTACGTGATATTACAAAGCTTTCAATACTGTCGTTATTGGCAAACTTGTTCATTTTGACTGGGTTGGTGACAATCATATACTATATCGCATACGAATGGGGGGTATTGAATCATGGTCATATTGGCCCTGCAGTCGAGTATGGTTTTAATAAACTGCAATTTTCATTATTTATCGGAACGGCCATTTTTGCATTTGAAGGAATTGGTTTAATTATCCCAGTCCAAGAATCTATGATTTACCCAGGACATTTCCCCAAAGTATTGGCAAAAGTCATGGGCACAATTGCCGTTATTTTCATAATCATTGGTGGAATGGGATACATGACATTTGGTGAAGACGTTCAAACGGTAATCTTACTAAATTTGCCCCAGGATTCAATCATGGTTATAATGACGCAGTTTTTCTACTCAATGGCTATTTTACTTTCAACTCCATTACAATTATTCCCCGCGATTCGATTAATTGAGTCGAAATTGTTTAAATTGAGTGGTAAAGTGTCTGTGCAGATTAAATGGCTCAAGAATTTGTTTCGGGCGGTGTTTGTCTTGTTTATTGCTTATATTGCCCTTATTGGTGGTGAGAATTTGGACAAGTTTGTTTCGTTTATTGGATGTTTTGCCTGTATTCCTTTGGTGTATATGTATCCACCAATGTTGCATTTGAGAGGGTGCTGTGGGGAGACCAGTGGAGAAGCTGGTGGGGATGGTATTAAAGGCCATGAGAGAGATGTGAGTCTGAGAGAGGGTAAACGCAGGTACTGGCTAGCCATTTTGGATTATATTTTGATTGCCATTGGTGGCTTGGCTTTAGTTTACACAACCTACCAAATCCTCTTCACTTAAAGGCCTTTATTTATATTCTACTATAGAAAATTAATAGACATTTCCATTAAATTCCCGACAATCTCTATCTACTTAATCCCAGACTTGACTCCATTTTTTCCTCAAATCATGAACTTGTTCAATAACACAATCATTAACTTTAACCCTCTGCACCTCAGCCTCCGACCTCCAATACCTCAACTGCCCAATCAACTCTTGTCTCTGCTTATACACATCAGGCACGGTCTTCATCTCAAACTCATTATACTCCTTCAGCAAGTTTCCAAATGTCCTAGGCATAAAATACTTCAAAGCACAACCACCAAAAACCAATGGTGTAATTAACCTCAACCCGATATTCCTATTACGCACAATTATACTTCCCGTCAACCCAGCAGTCAAGATATAGATTGAATTAGGCAAGATTGGTTCATTGACAATTGAATTAAACTCAGCTTTCAAATCTCGCCATTCATTCATTCCCGCCAGTTTCTGCGTCTCTAATTCAGCTTCAAAAATGTTGAACTTGGTAATGAGGTATTGACGGATTGAGTTGGTGTATTTTTCCAAGATTGGTGTGGTTCGAATTACCATACCGTCGATAATTGTTGCGTTTTCTCCGCCGTGGATGGATTCTTGGGATTGGAGTTTGGGAGTGATGGGGTCGGTTGTTCCTGGTTTGTTGGTGATGAAGTTGTCGTCATCTTCGTAGAAGTGTCTGGTCATTGTTGTATATGTGTGTGTGCTTGAGATTGGTACAAATCTGTGGGTTTTGGGATATTTCTCTTGATGTTGATTTGTTGCGCTGAATTTTGTTTTTTTTTTTCGTACATTTTTCATTTGACTACCACACGACTCCATATACCAACCTACAAAGCAAGCACCCTTTTCAATTGATTATTTACCCCTAGAAACTTTTGCATTTTTTATATAAATCCTATGCTATAAAACTAATATATACATATGAAACCCAAAACCCATTAACAACAAATCTCTCATGACTTTTTATGAAATAACCCTTTCTTTTTCTTCTTTTTATCACCACCTTCTTTATTCAGCTCAGCAATACCTCCCAATGGCTTTGCATTCTGATTGTAATCAACAACAACCGGCACTTGCAACTTCACATTGTTTTCATGATCACCACCGGTCTTTGGAGTATCATTAGAGTTCGCCGATGATGATGAACTGTGCATGTTTGGTGGATGCAAGTCCTGTGAATGTGATTGTTGCATTGGAGGTTGTAAATGTTGTTGCAGCTGTGACTGGCCACCATTCAAGAGTGGGTTGCTTGTAGATCTCCTGGCTTGTTGTGGTGGTAATGCCGACGAATTGAACTGGTGAACCATTGACTTTCTAGCACCGGGCAAGGGCATCCCACCGCGACCACCCATGTCGAGCCCATCGATGTTCCCCATCATAGGCATTTGAGAGCGACGATTGTTGTTCCGCTTGGCAGTCTTGAAGCGTTGCTCTATGAATGGGTCTATCGGAGCTGCATTATTGAAACTTGCCGAATTTCCGAATTGCTGTTGGTGTTGTTGAAATTCTTGGTAGTTGTTGATACCTGGCATCGAATTCAATCTACGCTGTTGGTTGTATCCACTATATTGTGCTGGCATAGGTTGTTGCTGCGGTGGGAACCCATTCATATTTACCATTGAACCATTTGTTTTTAAATTAGGTGGGAATTGGTTTGGTGGTAAGCCTCCACTAGGTAAACCATGAGGTGGTTGTTGGTCCGAGTAACCATTTTGAGGACCATTGAAAAATCCAGGCTGGTTGTTATACAGGCTTGGGTGGTGGTTGTGATGTTGCTGCTGTTGTTGTTGTGGAGCATACCCATTTGGTTGATATCCTGGATACTGGCTTGGGCCTGTGCGTTGTTGTTGCTGTTGTTGTTGCTGATAGCCTGCAATGCTTCCTTCACGAGCCCGCAATGCTTCTTCTCTACTCTTTAATTCCAATTCCTTTTGAAGTATATGTGGTGGTAAATCAGAAGTACCAGTACCTGCATCAACAAAATTTTCTGAACTTTGTCCTTGACTTGGTTGCATTGGTGGTTCCAATTTAGGAGTGTCGGTTGTTCCATTTGGCACAACATCGTTATATTGAATGATGTGTTTGAAATCAGCCAATCCATCCAGACTCATGACAGATTCTCTATACCCATTTGGTTTCATTTGATCATCTTGAGAAGGTGTTGGTTGTTGCATTGGTATAGACAATGGCGGACTATTATTTGGTCCGATTTTTTGTTTAGCAAAATTAGCCTCTAAATCTCTTAGTCTTTCATTATACTGTTGATTCAATGATTTAAATTTAGCTTCATGTTCCATTTCCAATGTTCTTGATCTTTTCTCAAATTCGTACAGCAAGTTGGATAATTTTGTTTCAGTGTTGATGATTTGTTGTTCAAGTGATTTCAACACTTGTTGTTGTTTACGAACATCATTATCAATGCTAATTTTTGAAACTTCATAATCTTTGATTGATTTCTCCAAATCTCGATGTTTTTGAGTCTTTGTCGCAATATCATCTTCCAATTGTTTTGCTGTTATTAACCTTTCAGAATCAGGTTCATCACCAAGTTTACGTTTGAAGAAAATTGATGACTTGTGATTGATCTTGTTAAATTGACACATTATTGAATACAAGTTTTCCAAATATGGGGTTCTAATTCCATTATCATCACCCAATAAAATTGGTTGCAATAGTAACAAATCAAGTTCAAGATCCAATTTATGGTAAAAGTTGTAAAATAATCTAGGTGAATTGACAAAATGATCATTTGATTTAACAGCAGGGAAAAAATTTGACCAACTTTCCAATAAATTTGCTTCATTTTCAAATCCTTTAACCAATTTGCAATCCATCTTCTTGATAAGTTTAAACAACTCATTAATTAATCCGGTGATTAAAGGTTTGGATAAAATTTGGCTCTTCAATAATTCAGGATATTCAATCTCAAATAAAATCATTACTGGATCAAACACAATACGAGGTAATGCCAATTTCCATTGATATGTCATAAATTCCTTAGGATTGCTTGATTTAAGTAAAGTGATTGCTCCATTACTATTTTCTTGAACATATTGTAAAAGATTGTACATTTTTTGATAACTTGGGTGGGAAGTCAATTTGCTAGAGGCGCCTGAAGAAGTACCAAAATAGATTCTTGCATCTCGATTTCTAACTTGATGAACAAGGGTATTTCTTGATGTTTTGCGCACATCACTCTCATTCATAATGGACATCACCAACAATGAAGCAGCTGCTGATTTGGGAAAACTAGCAGTGACAAATGGTTCAAGGTTGATGTAACCAGTACTTTCAACAAGAATAATTGTTTTGTCATGAATAAATTTGTTCAACCCAGAACAAGTTGCTTGAAAATCTTGTAATGAATTACAGCTAAGAATTACGACATCATATCTCTTGTGGGTTGGAAGTTCTTGAATAGTTGAGTAAGCTTCATGAGGTGAATACTGACTTGCTCCCAACAGTGTGGATTTCCAATTGATCGGCCTAGTTTTTTCAAATTGTAAGTCAACAATGGTTAATTCAACTGATTGTACTTGATATAATCTCCAAGCGTAAAACGATACATTAGGATTGGATCCAACTATAAGAACATCAGTTAGTAATGAGAACTCTGGCATTGTAAAACGAGGCAGTATGAAAGGTATCAGATGGGAAGGATTATTTCAGGGGGGAAAAAGGTACGATGTAAGGGGGAAAATCGAGATCTCTCAAGTGATGAACTGTTGTAGCAATGTGTGTGTAGGTGCAAGTATTAGCAAGCGTAAGTAAAAGTAAAGCACAAAGTGTGACAATAAAGTGGTTCAAAGTGGTTGAAAGTGGTTGAATTTTTTTTTTGCCAAAGAAACACACGTTACGTTTAATATTATATTATGATGGTCACTGATACTTGCATTTCAAAACACACGAAAAATATAATACGACACGACAGGAGACGCATCACCAAAGAAAAAAAAAAGTAAAAGCTTGATCTTAAAGTGTGTGTATGCGTGTGTGTAATTTCTGTGATTAACTTTCACTGGAGGTGAAGTTTTCTTGTCTGTTAAGACATAGGTGTGTGTGTGTTTGTGTATGCATGTGTATAATTCTGCTTTTCTATGTTGATTTTCCCCTTGTTCCTGGTATCTGGCTTCATTTTCTCTTTTTGTCGATTGTTTTCCCCCCTTAAATTTATACTGGTGTGTGGGAGTTGTGGTATTGTTTAAGGTTCCTTTGTTTCCCTTTATTCCCTTTGTTTGTATTGTATGTGTGTACCTTAGGATTAAAAAAAATTGTGAATTGTGTGTTGTCTCTCTCTCTCTCTCATAGCCTCGTTTGGATTTGATTTTCAACAAAACAATACAACGACTCTCTCTTGAGTGTTGATTGCTGAATAGTTAGTTATACATACTTGTTAATATTTGTTGAAGTTGTGACATAGTTATCTATAATATCTCTCTTCTGTCTATCTTCTTTTCCTCTAATAGTGGAATGTGTGTTGATGTATTGTATTATAATTTTTTTTCTTGGGGTTTTGAAAGAAGAAAAAATATATATATTTGTTAAAAAAAGTTTTAATAAATTATGTTTTGTCTATATTGGTTTGAAAGTGTCTGTGGATGTGGATGTGGATGTGTAGTGGTGTGTGTAAAGCGAGTGTAATATGATGAAGAAGAAGATGATGGAGTGATATAATTTAAAAAGAAAAGAAACTCTGTTGTTGTTGTTGTTGATGATTTGGTTTGCTTTTCTTTTCTTTTTTTTTTTTTTTTTTTGTTTTTTTTGTTGTTTTAATTAGTATAGAGAGAATGAGAGTAATTCGTGTGTTGTTTGTATTTGTATTTGTCTAATTTGTGTCTATACTAAAGAGTTAAACTAAAATTAAAACTCATAACCATCTCTTCATATCTACAAACAGAAGACATATAACTTTATATATACACAAGACACAAGAAGAAGAAGAACAAGAGCAGTAGTATTCCAAAGTTTAAAACCTAACTATAGTAAATACACTTCTTCTTTTCCTTCAAGAGAGAAAAGTGGCTTGTAAAAGAAAAGAGGTTTTTTGTTACCTACACTATTGTTGTGCCAGATTCAAAGGTACTCTAAACCATTCTATTATATGAAGATCACACCTACATCAACGGATATATACACTCAAGCATTGGCATGTGATAAATAGTCTCACTTACAGGAAGAAGTTACTCGAGACACACACACTCTCTCTTCGTCAAATATTCATTGATCCTAAACCACTGTCAAAATAAATATACCTCCTTTGCTATTTGTTGCTCTTTTCTTCATGCACAACAGTAAAGCAGATGAACAAATAAGCGATTAGTTCTTACAATTCCACACGGGTACGCCTCGGACCTTTTTTCTACAACGCGTCGGCATGTTCTTTGCATAAGCAACACGTAAAATGTATATTGCACAGGGAAAACAGAGTCAAGCAGGAGCACGTCCTTCCACCTTTCACTGTAGTGAACATAGCACTCTTCAATACTGTCGTGTTTTAATCCTAGTAATAAACTAGCTCTACCTTGTATACTGTCATTCCCCTGTGGATCAGAGTGTGTTGCAAAAAAAAAAAAACAAAAAAGAAAAAGAAGCCGTGTTCAAATGCTTCGGATATAAAAATATAGTTAGTAATAGTAACAATGATAATATCTCAAAATCTGTATACAACCGAAACTCTTAATTATATTTTTACTATTATTATTATTATGTTTTTTTTTTCTTCTCCCGTGTCCGTTGGATCCGGATTCCGTGTTTTTTATTTTTTAGTTTTTATTTAACCCCTCGTACTTTAAGTTTGCGGAGTTAACCACTCGAGACTAAAAAAAAACAAAATCTAACCATAACCTTAAACTAATTATACAAAGGCCAATTAGAGAGCAAGCCAAAATGTTTCTCTTTTTCTAGTTGGCACAATATTACTATTCCCTCGAAGAAGACTAGTATAAAACACTGAGTTTTCAAAAAGGACCACGGAAATTGTGTTTTACTCGTTTTTCCTAATTAGGAAATTATATTAATATTGTAATACTCACACATGAAAACAAAAAATAAAAAGAAAAATAGAAATAAGGAACGTGTCGTGTGACATCAAAACAACAGAACATCTTTTGATTTACTCCTAAGGTAATAGAGACATTAGCGATCTCTCTTGTAATCAAATCAGTATCATAATTTTGTTTACACTCGTTATAAGACTCAAAGATTGTCTTGCTTAATGAATAAGCCCTTTATCTTTTCTTCTGTGCATAATGTACCTTAAAATCTTTGCGGCAAATTTTACGCAAATAATAGCTACTTCCTCTTCCCAATGCCACAATCTAAATAACAAATTAAAATATCATATATTTCAAACAAAGAGCTCTCTACATAGATCGACCTAACCAAATGGCTTATAACCTCCAGAATGTAGATGACCAGTTGTGTACATATTCATCAATGTCGCATTTTCAAAAACGACAATGAACACACAGTGGAAAGGCAAAAAAGATCAAAAAAAAAAAAAAAAAATTAATCTTCCTATCTCTTCTCTTCTTTCATTAACCCAATCCATCTCAGCGGCGTCGTTTTTCAGCTTTAAACAAACACCACTGACGAACTTGATAGCTGCTGGTATATATTTCAGTCCCCAAATATTCATCTCTCGGGAGATGGAGGAAGACATTGCGTTCTTCTTTTTGGGGTACACTGGAATACGAATATTAGTATGGATTTCATATGGAGATTGAATTTAGAAAGGGTGTATCTCCGGTTGATGAGCATGAGCATTGAGTCTCTCGGTCATGAACCCTTTCACATTTAATAATTGTAAATTAATGTAGTTACTCATACTGTCGTATATTTCTTCTTATGTCATTGATCGCACTTTGGAAAAAAATTCGACATCAACTTCATCTCAATTCTTTTTACACGCGTCATCAACATAGTAATACTGTACCTTATGCCCCGAGGACAATTAATCTTGATTGAAGGGTTAGACCGATCAGGCAAATCCACCCAGGCATCAATACTAGCTTCCAAATTCTCCCAATCTAAACTTATCAAATTCCCCGATAGATCAACATCAATAGGTAAACTAATCAATGAATATTTAACTAATAAAACATTTCAACTAAGTGATCAATCGGCTCATTTATTGTTCCTGGCTAATCGATGGGAATTGAATCAAGAGATTATTGATTTACTCAACCAGGGTTATTTTGTCATTTTGGATCGATATATATATTCTGGAATTGCTTATACTTTGGCAAAACATAAACATACAGATTCAAATGAGACGGATACATTGACAAATTTATCCAATGTTGAATGGTTGCTTTCACCAGATAAGGGTTTACCTAAACCTGATTTAACAATGTTTTTAACTTTGGATATGGATGAAATTAGTTCTAGAAAAGGATGGGGTGATGAACGATATGAAATGGTTGAGTTTCAATCAAGAGTGAAGCAATGCTTTTTGGATATACTTGATGAAAGAAATGATCCAAGTGTTAAAATTGTTGATGTGGGGAGTAAAACTATAGAACAAGTGAGTGATTTACTTTGGCATGTTGTTGAATCAAGTAAGGTGCATGTATTGACTGATAAACCTATAAACCATGTATAGAGGGAACAAACACAACCATTGATGGAATCAAGGACCGTGTTTCATCTCAGCAAAGCTTCTCCTATCCTCTATTCCTCCTTCTCTAATCCATCGAGTCCAAGTACAGCAAACGGTCCAATATCTTTTGCTTCAGTATATCTTGAATCTCCCCACCAAGATAAACCTCATCCATAATAAAATACAACTTATAAAAATTGAAAACCAAATCAACTTCACAAACATTGTTAAAATAAACATCCAAAATCTCAACAAAAAAATGTATACTTTCCAAATACGACAATTCATTATCTTGTAAATCTATAGATATGATGAAATATAAACCGGCATATCTTCGATAACATAGTTTATGGTTTTGGTATAGCACAAAGTTGGATTGATGTTTTGAATCTCTTGACGATATTAACCGGTGGATTTCGGTTATGTTTTGTTGTTTTTGCGTGGGTGTTAGGGAGTTGTCGAACCATTTTACTAGTCTGTTTTTGCCTTGGCGGTTGAGTACTAAGATGAATTGGATGGACATGGGAAAGGAAAGGGAAATGGCGAGTTACGGGGATGGACTTGAAGTATAAGGAGTAGCTTTGATTTACTTTGGGTCTAGATTTTTTTTGTGGTGCGCAAACAAGGGAACCTCACCAAACCCTGCTGCTTCCTTTCCTCAACGCGTCCATACACCAACAACCATGTCAGATGACTTTGACTCAGATGACAACGAAAACGATCAATTCCAACAAAGAGAAGTAAGAGAAGCAGTATCTTTCCTAATTGAAATCACCCCCGATATACTAGCACCTCAAAATAAACTACTCAATCAACCATCACAACTATACGAAATCCTCAATAGTATCAATGACTTGATGCAAGATTTGATCATCACTTCACGTAGCACCGGTATTGGAATCTACTTTTACAACTGTGCTACTGTATCTCCACCTTTGAAATCAATGAAGTCTCCACCTTCATTCAATAGGCTATTTCATTTAAATGTCCTTAATTTGACAAACATGAAGACGCTAAATGACTTGATTCAAAATGTTGATACATGTCCCTTGGACCAAATTTTCAAATACGAGCCAATGCACAAGGATATTGAGCTATGTACGATTCTAAGTAAGATGATTGATGAATTTATGAATAAACGCGAGTTTAATAAACAACGCATGATTTGGATAACGAGTAATGATCATCCGTATGAGCAAGAATCAACTTATGAGACTTTGTTTAGGACAATTAATGATTTTTATGCTTATGGGTTTTATATTGAGCCGATTTTTCTTGAGCCTAGGGGGCGTGCTTTTGATCATCGTCAGTTTAAGTTGATTTTTATGAATTCAAATTTTATGAAGGCGTCGCAAGGGACACAGGGAACACAGGGGACACAAGGGACACAGGGGGCACAGGGGACACAGGGGACACAGGTACCAGGAACACAGGGTACACCAGCGACACAGCTTACCCAGGTTGATGCAAAAGTTTCACCCGGTTTCAGTAAAGATAGTCCCATTTTCCAAAAACTGGTGCTATCAAATCAAATTCGACAGAGTATTCTTGACATAAAATACGTTCGACGTGTTCAATTCACATGCAACTTGATCCTAAGCGATGGCGGCAAATTAGGAGGATCAGTAGGGTGTACTGTCAAAGGCTACACTCTCTATTCACATGAAAAGTTGAAAAAACGTGAATTGTTAGTTTATACGCGTGGTGAATTGCTTAAACGAGTGTTTACAGAGGCAGTGTTGACTAAGGAAAAAGATGGGTCCAAGATTGCTATCAAGAGTGCTCGTGATAGTGGTGGGTTATCGTTGGCGGAAAGGAAAGAGGAGGCTGGTATTAGAAAGGGCATTGAGTTGGGCGGTGGTGGTGCGGATGTGTTGTTGTTGAATCATGAGTTGATGAAGTTTTTACGTGATTATACATTTGACCATCAAGTTGAGGAGGAGAAGGATAACGATGAAGGGGAAGGCGATGACGATGATGATGATGATGAGAATACCTCTGCCAAGTCGGTTCTATTTTCACCACCTCCTTACTTGCAACTAATTGGATTCCGTGACTTATCCCACTTCAACTATACTTATTCTTGTGGTGCCCCCATTTTCATCACTGCTGATCCTTATAATGGCCTAGGCAGCTCTTCACATAGTTTGAAAGGAGGTTTCACTAACTCACAATCAACTTTTGCGTCATTGTATCGAACATGCATTAAGTTACAACAATACGCCATGGTGTTTGGATGTACTAGATCAAACTCCAAACCACGATTGTATGCAATGTACCCTACACGAACTAAAGGATCAACAAGGGTGTTTGAACAAGAGGAAGGAACAACCGCTGCCGCTGCTACTACTGATTCTATTCGTGGAGATTTCCCACAAGGATTTCTTTTGATCAAGATGCCATGGTTGGAAGACATGCGCTCATTGCCAGCACCTTATATTAAAGAGATTATGGATGGGGAACAAGAAGGTGGAACTAAAGTGAAACTGGAAGATGGTACGCAATTGAATGGTAGTGGATCGCCTTATGATGAACAAATTGTGCAAAAAATGAAGAGCATGATTCAGCTGCATGAAATTCAACTGTATAATCCTCATGATTATCCAAACCCGTCATTGAACTATTTCTATAATGTTATCAAACATGAGTTGTTACAGATGGAATATGAGAAATAATGAAGTGGGAGATGTCGGGGTGGGTTTAAGTTTATTGTTAATCTTTTCTATATTAATTTATGGTGCAAAAAGCGTATTTGCTTTTTCATTATTGATGTGAACTCTCTTACCTTTCTAAACTTGTGGAGCGTAGTATGACTTCTCTCCTAAATGGAACTCAATACCACATAATCATCCACAATGACAACCAGCCATGGCTTGGCAATTTTCTTATCTATTAATAGTTGGTTCCTGAAACAAGTGTAATCCATTTTCAATTGTATATCACATACATTCAGTTTCCTCCATCTTGTCTTCAAACCAGCAATTTTTGAAACTTCCAAACACCCAAACTCAAGAACAAGAGATTCAAGTTTTGGCATTCTTCGCACCAATGTGTTAAGATCTGTAATCTTGGTGCCCGGTGCAAAATAATCCAAAGTCAAAGATTTTATATGTTTGGGTTCAAAAATTTTGGTGATCCAATAAATCGGGAAATCAAGAGGAGCAAAAGCCATCTTTGCCATGGTATCATTATCATAACTCGTATCGCTCGGAGTACCCCCAGTATTTATATCAGTCAAACAAAGTCTCAAGTTTACAGGACTAGCATCCATTCTCGAATCTAAATCCAACATGTGCATTCGAAATTTACAATATTGGCCCACTGTCATACATATATCAACCGATTGGAAATACGCCATCATTAGTTTACGGAATTTCCCAATTTTCTTTGTTGTATGCTTTGTAGTGTTGCTAAATGTTTCAATTTGGAAAAATCTCAAGTATTCATCATCATTTAACCCTGACACAACCGGGTAAGTAATTTTCAATTCATTGGTGCTTAATGGATACTGATCAAACTGCGCAAAATGGGCCCAGAATGGAACAATACAACTTTTATCACCGCCAGTCCAAACGTGTAAATAAGGAATGATGTATGTGTGTTTTGAAATACGGCTCTTTATATCGTCCATGTCATAAATGACATATCTTTTGTAAAATTTGGATTCAATTTGATAACCAGATTTCAAGTTTACATAAATGGCCCGATGGAAAACTTGATCCCACAACATTTTAGCTTCATTTGTCAATGGTTTAGTGGCTTTAACCCAAATTTGTGAATAAAAGGGTGTATTTCTTGATGACATTGGTGATGATGAATCTTCATCTGATAGGTGCAATTTTAGTTCAAGAGTATCGTCGTAGCTGCAATGAACTAGATTCAATGTGTGACCAATGTTGTCAAACAGCTGGTCTGGTGGTAGACTGTTAAAGTACAAAATGACATTGTCTGGTGATAATGATGAAAGAATGGTTGCGTCAAATTCAACGAATATGTTTTTGAGTATTGCAATTGGTAATTCGAAAAGTTTCATATGATGGACCTGCGATGTGTAGCAATAGGTAATTTTTGAAAGGGCATATAGAGTAGGGGAGGTGAGCGGGAGGGTGGCTTTTTTTCATTCCATTGTAGACACCTATCTACTTGAGGAAGGAATAGCATTCAATTGTTAGAAATTTTGCAACCGCTGTAGGGAATTGTCGTGTCGCATATGTTAAAACCACGACACACAAGTAAAAGCCTTGTTGTATTTACTGTTTTGTCTTTTTCTTGGCAATGTTATTGGTCTAATATTTGTGTCAATTTTTACAACGCATACATTTGGTTGTGATACCCCTGAATCAAATTTATTTTTAGGCAATTTGCCACTATGGAATCAAAACACGGTTGCACTTAAAAAGTAATAAGCAGAAAGATGAGAGAGGAGCATATAAGATGAATCATATTAAGAAAACTCCCTCTTAGTAAGAAAGGAGAAACGTCAAGTAACCAAAGGATAACTTCAATGATATGATGTCATAGTAGTGTCATTAAATTTCTATTGTGTCTTTTCGACATGCCAAAAATAGACACTCCTTAGGATATATGCACAGCCTCCTATTTTGTATAAAGAAAAAAATGTAGTTTGCGCTTTCTATTGTTGACAATAGACAATAGACTTACGAGTCTAGACTCTTTTGTTACATTAGAGAAAAAAAAAGAAGAATAAGAGTCTATGTTAATTAATGAAAAGGGATTACAATCTGCTTTCGTCTTAAAGTTAAAAGTGTTAACGAGTTTAAAGTATAAACTTAGAGTGTTAATGTAGCAAGAGTGATGAAACGGAAAAGGCGGACTACAACAGAGTAATAGAGTAACAGAGTAACAGTGTGATATGTAATGCATGACTTTATCTCTATGGTTTCACATCCGTAGTTTTGCTCTCGCAGGTGTTGTTGTTGTTCTTGTTGTTGTTGTTGTTGTTGTTGTTGTTGTTATATAAATAGAAACTTACTACGATATGTGATTTATATATTCCTATTTCAGTGTACGATGCATGCAATACTTTCTATTTTTAAAAAGTCGAATCACTTTGAATTTTAATTAGAAAAAAAAAAAAAAAACATTACAATCCTCCTTCTCTTCCTGAGGGGCTCAATGTTCGTATATTTACATGTACAAAAGTGTGCACCTATATAAATCATTTTAATATGACACACATGTGATATATATATTGAAAGACAATGTATCCAATAAGGTTTATATGTAGGGTGGGTATATATTTGTAGACTAGTGGTTGTATCAGTGTTGTGTTGGACACGACTCCTTTTTTTTTTTTTTTTTTTATCAAACAGAGAGAAGGAGCACAAATACACGAAACATAAAACATTGTGACTTATTACAGACAAATACACACACACTATATATATATATAACCAAGGAACAGACTACAAAGTGCACATTAGTATTAGAGACTACTACTACAATATATCTATCATAGCCAATTGAACTACCTCAACCTCGCTCTCAGTACAAACAGGCAAGAGAAAAAAGACAAAGTGAAGACACGTCCGTTTCTAATTTTACAACCAAAACCTCCACAAAAACATAAAAAAGCAGGAGAAAGGAAGAATTTCTTTTTTTTTATTCTTTTTTTTATTTTTTATTTTTTATTTAATTTATTTTTAATTTTTATTTTTATTTTAAAAAGAAACTCAAACTCAAACAAACCAAAAAAAAAAAAAGAGAAAAGAGTATTATTATATCCCATTAAAACACGACAAACCAAAAGAACTCTCTCTCAGACCACAGTTGAATCTAACTCCATATCAAACCACCACCCACTTATCTTCATTAATCTAGTTTGAGTTATACTCCCTGTCTCCCCCCCAGTCAAAAAGAAAAAGGCTTCGCTTAGTCAACACTTGTTAAAGCCCCCCTCCCTCCTGTCGCTGTTTCCTAGATTATATGTCGACTCCTTGGGTATCATCTTGTGCTATTAGTACTGCTACAACCACAACCACTAGAACCACTGGTAACCATTTACATCGACCAGTATCCAAATTTAGTTTTGAAACTTCAACATCACACGCTTCGGATTTCATCACTGCCGAAAATATCAAAAACCATTGTACTCCTACCAACTATTCCGCCAATGATACGATGAAAAACGACTTTCAGGTAGATCCAGCTTCCAAGTTGAAAAACAATCTATCCAATGACCAATCATTGTCATCTTCCGCGTCTTCTTGCTCCTCCTCATCGTCATCTTCGCTGTCGCACCGTAACCATCACCGACAATATAGTTTTGAATACTCGCCACTGGAATTAGAACTGTCAATGGTTCACTCCAATACCCAATCATCATCTTCACCAAAACATGTGAATGAAACAACTACAACACCATCAAAATTACAGAACCGAAAAGTTGAAGTAGACCTGTCGTCGTCACCACCTCCTCCACAACACAAGCTTCAAAATGCACATTCATTTCAACAACCTCCCACTAATGCCCTTCTTTCACATGGTTTTTCATCCCCAGTTTCAACAGTGTCATCACCGGGCTCAATACCGTCTTCACCAGGAATGATCAACTATTCTCCCAAGCATTCAAAAATAGCAAACACGTTTAATGTGCACAAGAATATGAAGAATTTGTCACTAAATTTAAACGACTCAAATGGAACTTCCAATCAAAACCATGCAACCCTTGCATCAAAAAGACTGAAACTATCGGACTCAAATTCACATACAACAGCATCTTCATCAGAGAAACTGCAGCAATTCAATTTTACAAAGACCTTACTCCACAATAATACAATGTACTCGGAAGATGGACTACAAACCCCTTCAGTTACTCATACCCCAACACTACCCCCACAAATTCCTCAAGCGCAACATCGACAGTATTTGAATGGAGGTTCTGATATTGAAACAAGGAGTACCAATGGTGCTCTAAACAAGCCTTACAGGTTCCCTCTGGAAATCACTGGTCTGCAGCAAGCGCTCGATACGATATCATTAAATGGCACTGGTGGCGATGTATTTGATCAACGCATGCAGCCCCCAGTAGCTCCCCCATTTGCACCAAATTCCAAGGCCTCTCCATTATCAACACCACCAAGATTACAGAGTCCCATGGCACTGGATAACGTTGGTGTCCTGGTACCACAACAGCATAATTTGCCTACCAAATCACTGCGGAATATCAAGAAAATGTCAATTGAATCTCCCTTGGAAACAAGTTTCAATAAATCAGAGGTTAATTCATTGGTTCAATCAAGCGCTTTGCAAAGCGTGACTTATGATTCAAGAAAGTTTCACATTACGGAAGAACTTCAAGAAACAACAGGTATCAATGCTTACCCCAATGGGCCAAGAAATGTCCTCAATCAGAAAATATTTCTCTACTCCGATCCACTACAAAAGATTGATATTAATCAGTTTGATTTGGTTATCAATGTTGCTAAAGAATGCACTAATTTATCAGCTCAATTTGCAAACCAGAAACAAAATGTACGTGAATACGTTCATGTTCCTTGGTCACATGCGTCTCCCATTTCAAAAGATTTGATGGAATTGACTCAGAAAATAGATTCCTTTTATGAAAAGAATTCGAGGATCCTTATCCATTGTCAATGCGGAGTTAGCCGAAGTGCGTGTGTTGTCGTTGCATACTACATGATGAAGTTTGGTCTTGGTGTCAATGCAGCTTACGAAATGTTAAAGAGTGGCACTTTAACAGGTCTTGAATCAAGGGAAGCAAGTAGGATTTCGATAGACAAATGTGAACGAATATGTCCCAACATGAGTTTGATTTTCGAGTTGATGGAGTTTGGTGATAAATTGAACAAATCGGAATTCAGCACACTGCAATTATTGGTTGGCTCTCCAACTGAAATGAGCTTGTAGTTAGAAAGTTTATGATATAGGGCATATAGGATTAAATGCATAGTGCGTAGAATTCTACGAGCCTTCGTATATCACTTCTTTGGGCATTGGTACACGACTTTGTCATATCCTCAAAAAAAGCAGGTTCAGTTGAAGTAAAAAAAAAAAATGAAATTGACAACCAAAACAACCAGACAACCAAAAATAGTCACCACGTAAACTGAAGCTAGATCTTTCCTGAAGGCGTGGAGACAACTCAGATATAGTAAACAATTCAATCCAAGTGGAATACCCCACCTATATGCAACGAATCTAATATAGCCACCTATCTTAATCATATTTTCAAAACATTTTCACTCACAAAAGCTTTACCATGTCATACAACAGCAATCATTATACACCGCGATATAACAGCAACACCTCGCGGAAATTGCACGAACAAGCGAAAAAGGATACCTTAACAGGGCAAACACCATCAACATCAACTGGCGCCTCTTCTACATCAAATACACATTCAGCGGCTAGTGGACCAACAACTTCGTCATCATCATCATCATCATCACGAATTCGAGATAAGTCCTCTACATCAGGAGTGCCAGCTCCCGGACACGGTCGTCGAGATTACTACATTGGAGGCGGATACGCCAGTAGTACAGCCAGTAGTCGATCACGGTATAATGACTCATATAATCTGCTGAAGCCGCCAGCTGGAAGTAGGAAGGAGTATAGGGGAAACGCAAGTGGGCCTAGCTTGTATTATGGATCGAGTAGTACTTCACAAGCTAGCCGAAGAAGTGGAGGAGTTCCCCCTTTGCATAGGTATGGTTCAAGTTCGAAATACGCGCTGGATGCATCAAGTGGAGAGAAATTTATATCCCGTTCGGGTACTAGTGGAGTTGGAAAATCTAGTCCTACTGTTGCGGCTGCGACCTTGGTGCCTTCTGGATTTCGAGATGAACGACGTGCGCAATCCGGTATGGAGAACCTGAGCTCTACACCGAGCAATTTGGATAAGGAAACGGAGCCAACTTTTTCATCCAAAGTGAGTCATTCTTCATCGAAAATGAGTCCATCTGCGTCAGAACCATTTATTTCAACAACTTCGAAGAACTTGAAGGGAAATGTGTCTAGAAAGTCAAGTTTTGAGCATGTAAAACAAAGGTCAATAAGTAATAGTGGCGTTGGAGGTTCTGGAACAAGCTCGATTTTGGATATTTCGCGACGAGATTCGGCAAGAGATGACGAGAGGAAAGATACGAGTAATGCGAAGCAAAATATTCACGAGTCATCGCATAGAGCTGGTTCGCATAAGGAATCTGAGAGTCATTCAAAGCATACTGATTCTGCAAAGGCAAAAAAAGAAGCTATTTCGATGGAGTCCGACTCTAAAGCTGATGCCAAGATTCCAATTCACCATGACGAGAAATTGGAAAAGAAGGGTGACCATAAGGACACAAGTAGTGACTCAAGTAAAGATTTACAAAAGGAAAAACCAGACTCAACCGACTCCAAACCAACAGAACTCCAATCATCACCACCATCTTCAGCATCTTCATCATCGTTATCAAGCTCAACTGGTATGAGGAAAACTTCGTTGAGTGATTACTTGAAAAAATCGAAAGTCAAGAAGAAGGCTATTGATTCAGCTGCCAAGCTGGAGGGTAAAGGGGATCTGAAAGGAGATAAGAAAGAGGATCCTGCTGAACATGATAAGCCCGATACTGGATTGAAATTGAACAAGACTGATGCTAAAATGTCTAGTCCAGATGAGGATAGCAAACCTCCAGTTGTGAATGAAAAGCCTAGTGCCAGTAAGCTGCAAGACGTAGCGAATGATGTGCAAGCACAATCGGATGAAAAACATTTAGAACAATCGGTAACTAAAGCTGACGATGAAAAGGTTTTTGACGTCCATGAGCATGTTGATGTGGAGATGAAGGATGTGGCTGATGAGACTAAAAATTCCTTGCTAAAACCTGAAACTGGTCCAGTTGAAGCCAACGAAACTGTGAGTAATGTGCCGCCAGATGCTAAGCAGACCCCAGAACCTTTATCTACAGTAAAGACCGAAAATTCCTCAAAATCCGAGTCTCGTACCGACAACGGAACGGAAACAAGCGAAAAGAATGACATTGTGATGACTCCAAGGACCAAATTGAGTCGCTCTGATTCATTTACGGATGATATGTCTATGCTATCACCGGTTAATGAGTCTGAACTTGATACCAATTTCAGCTTTAATGATATCGGAACTATGCCTGAGATTCCGGAAGAAACAGAAATAGCCAAGGAAAACAAAGATTTGCAATCGGTATTGAGTGAAGTAGCCGAAGCAGAAGAACCTGCTAGTGTTGATGAGAGAAAGGATAAGGACCAACTTGCATCTCTCAACGGCTCAGAGGAAGAGGATTTATCAGAAGCTGAAACCATTATTGGTACTCCTCCTGCACACACGAATCAAGGTGTCAAACTTCTCAAAAAGAAGCTGAATGATAGTGATAGACATAACTTGAAGAAGAAGAAAATGGTTATCAGTTCGTCAGAAGAAGAGGATAATGCCGATGAAGAAGCAGATGCATCTAAACTGGATAAGCAAACCGTGGATGATGGTTCTGACGACGAAGCTGTGAAAAAGGACGCTACTCCTGAACCAAAACGTACATTTTCGGAACAAAAGAGCAAGAAATTTGTCACTGGTAAAGCAATGAAGAAACAGCTGTATAAGATTAAACGTGACTCTAGTGGACGATCACTATTACAACGTGCTTGTAAAAAGGGAAACATTGATGATGTTCGCGATTACTTAAATCGAGGCGCTAGTGCCAATGAAAAGGATTTTTGTGGTTTCACTTGTCTACATGAGGCGGCATTGGAAGGACATAATGAAATTGTCCAACTTCTTATTGATCATGGAGCTAATGTTAATGCCAAAGCTGATGAGGCTGGTGACTGTGAAACTCCCTTGATTGACGCTGCTGAAAACATGCATCTTGAAACTGTTAAAATATTGCTTAAGAATCATGCTGATCCAACCATTTTCAATCTTGATGGGTTTACTGCATTAACAAAGATTTACAATGAGCATGCTGATGAGGAAGGGTATGAAGATATCATTAAGGTTTTGGAAGATGCTACTAATAAATTCACGAACCGCAAAGCCGTTGTTAGTACTTCTCAACTGGGACAATCGCATGAAACTACTGAACTTGAAATCGTTGATGATCCAAATGAGTTTTATTTTGCTGGGTTGATTAAGCGTAAAGGAATATTCAAATGGGCAGCTGAGAATCGCAAGGAAGTGGTTGCAAGTCATTTTGTTGCTGGTAATAGTCTTGAAGATAAACCTGATATTTTGATTATAGCGGCAAGGAATGGACATTCGGAATTGATTGATATCATATTAGGATTAAACCCAACTGCATACAATATCGATACTGAAAGTAAATGTGGAGTCACTGCGTTGCTAGCTAGTGTTGGAAGAGGTCATTTTGAAGTTGTACAATCGTTGCTCTCTAAAGGTGCTGATCCATTCAAGACGAGGAAAAAAGATGGGTTTACGGCATTACAAATTATCCAACATTCTGCTCATTTTGATCCACGAGAAGTTGAGATTATTCAAGATGCAATGGAAAAGAAGAGTGGGACAAAGATCATATCTGCAGTGCCTTCGAGAATTGTATCTCGCACTACTTCTAGAGCTCCTTCGGTGCCGGTGTCGGATGATGAGCTGGATGAAGAGGAGGAGGAGGAGGAGAAGGATGAGGTGATGCAAGATGAGAGTAAAGATGGTTCGGAAAATAAGAAGGATGAAGCTGGGGCCAGGTTTATGGATAAAGATGATAGCATGGATATCGATGAACCAGCTAATAAGGAGAATAGAGAAGATGCTGCTAAAAAGGAGAGTGATGAAAAGGTCCACAAACGTGTCATCCACGAAGAGAAGACAAAGAAGACTAAGTCAGATTTCCTTCATCAAGCAGAAGCAAAAGGTCTCTCCAAGACTCATGATACAGAAGTCAAGAAGAGAAAACATGACCATGACCATACTACTTCTGATCATCTGTTGAAAAGAGCCAAATCAGAAAGTCTGATTAAACCAGTTGAAAACAAGCATCACCGTTCATCTACGGCTGTATTCAAAACCACCCCTAGTGATTCAGTCGTTCCCAAGTTACACAACGAGACATATGAGAAGTCTATATCACCAAACACTGTCACTCCTTCTCATAGCCACGTCAATGATGTCAAACATAAAGCTCATTCTCCTTCTCCTTCCCCACAAGCATCATCATTATCAGCAGCAGCCATTGAGGAACAAAAAATCAAAAGTGCCGAAGAAGCTCGTATATGGCAAGAGAAAGTTGAAGCTAAAAAGAGGGCGCGTAAAGAAATGTTTTTGAAATTGGAAAAGGAGAAAGAGTTGAAAAAGAAGGAAGAAGAGGAAAAGAAACTTGAACAAGAACGTGAATTGGCTCAATTGAAACGTGAACGAGAATTGAAATTGGCACAGGAATTGGAACGGAAATCGAAGGCGGTTGAAGCTAAAAAGGCGGCCATGACGCAAAAGAGGATGTTGGATTATTATCCTATTGGGTTGAGGAAATTGAAGTTGAATTCTGAACCTACGGATGCTTCAATTGCCAAGTACTTACCATTCTATGTCTTTGTTATTAATGATGTTGAGTATGTTTTGGATCTTCAAATTTCATTGCTTACGTTGACTAAAGTGACTGAGTTTGAATCTGAATTGGAAGAGACTTCTTTAATCACAGTTGAATCTAGTGATAAAGTGAAGTTATGGAAGTTATTCTACAAGTTTATTGGCATAGACCGCAAGTTGAAAACTGCTTCTGATATCATCAAGAATCGTAAACAAGGAGAAGCATTATTTGATAACTTGTTGATGAAGTTTATTCCTTATAAGGATATACAGCCAATTCTTGAACGCAAATTTCCTCAAGTGTATCAGCAACTAAGCCAACTGAAACCTGTTGTTGTCTTGTTGGACTCATTGCAAGGATTTGACGATTTGACTAATGCCACGATTAACGAAAGTATGGACCAACTTGGTGGAGATGATGTTGATTTGAGTGTTTCGCAATTGTCGAGGTTTATCCCACCACATTTGAGCTATAGAAAGGATATTATCAAGACTGTGAAAGCTGCTTGTAACCCTCTTTGGTAGAAGGGTAGTTGTTGCTGTGTGTATTTATTTTAATGTTGTACTATTAATGCTATTACGATAAACTTTTTTGTGTAAAATTCAAAAAAAAATAGATGAGTAGACTCTTTCTTTAACAGTAATGGGCGAAACAAAGTATGTCTAACAGAGGAGCCAACTATCTGGAGCTTTACTAACGTGTTGAAACTTAGGACATCACGACAGAGCCTATATAATGATGATTCTGAATCAGAAGTGGAATCGGATGGAGTAGGATATATTGCACCAAATTTGGAGTTTGAGTTTGTTGAAGTTGAAGAAACTTCACAACCACAAGAAGATCACAAAGCACAAGAGGACGAAGAGGAGCAAGAATTTGCATTTCCATTATTTGCGTCAGCTAGTAAACCTAAACAAGATGCTGAGCCAACAGGTGATAACGAAAGAGGTCGACTGAAGACAATTCAAAAAATCTCCCTACGTGAACACTCAGAAGAGAGAATAGATAATTCCCGACCTGACCTGTACTACTTTGCATCATATACGGAAGATGAAAGGACCCAATTTGCTCAAGTTGCCGTCTCAGGTAGTGATATATATGCACAGTTTTTTATTCAACCAAGCCTGTATAAACTAATGGACTTGAATGAGTATAATGAAAAGATAGATATGGAGACTAATAATGCCAAAGCTAGAAAAAGGAGAAATCGACCGGGTAAGAAAAAGAGACAGAGTAGGATTGTGTGTCGGGAAAGAAGACTTGAACGAGCTGCCATTGCAAAAAAGGAGGAGAAGGAGCGGAAGTTGAAGGAGAAGCAAGAGAAGTTTGGTAAATTTAAAAAGCAAGGCGGTGGTAGACATACAAAGAAGACGTTTAATAAAGGAGGACCAAGTCGTGGCAAGACTGGTGGTGGTGTAGCGAAACCAAAGTATAGAACAGAGTAAAAAGCGCGATTACGTTTTTCTTTTTTATTTTTCACTCTGTAGACATCCAGCATTTCAACAAGACCAGTCAAACATGAGTTCAAATGGGTCTCAACGTAATGAGCTAGAGGACTTTGAAGCATATCTTGAACCAGATTTTGATGCTGGTAACTTTGCTAATTCATTACTCATATCGACGAATGGTCACGACAATACCATATTAGACTTACAAACACCATTGAAGAAATTGAAATATGACTTGGTCGAGTTAGACAAGCGAATGAAGTTGATTTCATCAACAAATTATGAATCATTGACTTCAAACTTTACCCAGATTGAGCAGTACAGGACTATTTTACAGGATCGAATTAACCCTCACCTTGATACTATCAACAAGCCATTTGAAAGGATCAGGAAAGAAGTGATTGAACCATATGATGATGCAGTGAGGTTGAATAATGCGTTGAAGAATATACATCAGACATTGGAGTTGTTGCGTACGACTTCGTTTTTCATTTTCATCATTCAGCAATTGGAGGAGTTACAAGGCGGAGTCACTAGTGGAGATGTTGTCAAAACGAGTCGATTGTATTCACAATTGATGAACTTGTATGATTCAGTAACGTCAAACGGAGGTGTTAAATCTGACCATAATAACAATGTAATGTCAATCAAATTGATTAGAGATTATCGAGCCACGGCAATCACTAGAAGGCAAAGCTTGATTCATGAATGTTCAATGACAATCAATAGTGAAACAAGTCGATCAAGTTCATTAAACTTGAAGAATATAAAACTATATAACCATTTACAAGCACTATACATACTTGATGTCAAGGAATTTTATCAAATTTTTGACAAGTCAACTATGCAAAGACAAGTTTCAACTAGTGGTAATCAACTATCTAAAGCTTTACAATCACCGAGAAATTTCATGGCAATATTGTCTGAAGTACAAGAGAGCAATGCTGCATATTTTGATAAGCTTGATGAAGTATTGACTAAATGGAATTTACCTCATGATAGTAATAAACCAGATGAGAATTTCTTAATGCTCGTGTTGAGCTATTACAAGACTGAATCGTTGAGTTTACTTTTCTGGCAGAAATTAGCCCAACAATTGAAACGGAACATTGTTGCGACGATGGCTCGTGGAGGTCCAATTGCAAAGAATTTAAAAGTATACAGTCAAGGGTTAAAAACATCAGTTGAGGAAAAATTTGGTGAGCAGATCAAACTGAATATCTTGGATGCATTGTCAATGATTGACTACAAGTGAAAAAGAGATATGTTTAACTCATATTATTTCTAATCTAACTATAATGGATTGACGTTTCCATGAAACTCGTCTATTGATAAATCATTTGTACCTTGAGGAGAATGAATTGTCTTTTTGATCATTTTCGTAATTTGGCTCAAATTTGATCCGGTTATAGTTTCCATAAATGCACCAATTTCGATGTTTTCATGATTACCTGTTAATCCATCGTAAGCTTTTCTTGATTTCAATTTATGTAAAAGTGCAGGTGAGTTGGTGTGGGCATAGATGTTGACATCAACAGCTGAATGACCATGTGTAGTCCATCCAATTTGAGCTCTAAACGAAATCATATTGTTCAAGTAATACAATAATGCATCAGGTTGAGATGATTTCAATGCAATTTGCTTGACTTCGTCTTCAGTGTAGTCATTAAGACCCATATCCTTTTCAAAGATCTCTTGCTTGATGTACTCGGTGAATTTAGTACCCGATTTCACTTTCTGGCTATAAATTTTTCTTGCCAAGTGTTCTCCTGAATGGGTACTGTTTAACAAGACTTCTGGATACCACAAATAATCGGGATAAGATTCTGTAATTTGTCTAGCTGTAACTAATCCACCAGTCTCGTGATCACTAGTAGAGATGGCAACAGTTTCCACATCTGTTGAATCAATAAATTCAATCACCTCGTTAAATGCATCGTCATAAGCCAACACTTCTCTAACTTGTGCTGCTGGGTCATTATGATGTCCTGCATGATCAATTCTCGAACCTTCAATAAGTAAAAAGAACCCTTGGTCGGAGTCCTTAGTTGCATCCTGTAAAGCAGTTAATGCTACTTTAACTTGTTCAGCTAAAGATGGAAATTCCTTACTATCGCGGTCAATATCATAAGGAATATCGTGGTTGGCGAACAATCCCAACAATGGCAAACTAACATTCTTACCATCTTGAAGTTGATCAAAGTGTTTCCTGTCACCAGCATACGACCAACCATTCTTAACTGCTTCCTTAACTAAATCTCTTCCATCAGATCTACAACCACCTTGAGCAGTTGGAACAAAGTGACATCTTCCACCACCCAAAATCAAGTCAACAGCACGCCCAAAAGGATACTCACCAAGCTGATGTTGAGCAATCAAATCTTCTTGAAAACGATAGTCAACATGCGAGCTGAAAGCAGCTGGTGTGGCATCAGTGATCCTGGTAGTCACCACCAACCCAGTCATGTACCCTTGAAGTTTCAATGCTTCTAAAATTGTTCCACATGGTTTTTTGTCTGCATCGACTCCAATAGCACCATTATAGGACTTGAGAGCACAAGAAAATGCAGTGGCACCTGCTGCGGAATCAGTTATCAACGAACTTGACGATCTAGTTCTAGATGATCCAACAAGATACTTGTCGATGAATAATGTGTCATCAAAAGGCAAATTATCCCTAAGTTGGCGGAATGATCTTGCTGCTGACAAACTTGCAGGTCCCATTCCATCGGTAACCATCATAATGATATTCTTTTTTCCATGAGGATCTATTGCTGGTGGTGGAGTGGTGGTATCTTTTGTTGGACGAAATAATAGCACGGCAATGGTAATAATCGTAACCACATTCAAAATGTAGGAAATGTTTCTTTTGACATTTGATTTAGGTTTACTGTTGTATACAGAGGAGTCTCCTCCAAGTAGAGGCAGATTCTCACCTCGCTTCATTGTTGGATAGTGGGGTATAGATAAGATATATATCGAATCACCAATAATGCGAATCAAAAGAAAATTTATTTCAACTGCTCGTCAAAAGGAAAGGTAACATCTTATTTACTTAAAAATCATTTACAATCACTGCATCGTCTCCAATCTTTTCGTATATATACTTTCCCATGCACAAGTCCATGATTGACAATCCAACGATTTTTTGTACTGTTATACCGGACGCAGAGTCGGTGACTGAGCTAAAGTCGCTTGTCTCGTATAGCTCGTGAATCTCAATCAACTGCTCGCTTGAGTAGCCAGACTGGATCAACTCTCCTGCTTCATGTAATGTATGCTCTTTTGAATCAACAATTACCTTGACACCGTTATCTTTGAGATTATTCATGAAATCCAAATCTAATTCAATCATGTGAGGTTTGTATGAGCCAATGAGTGAGATGAACTTCTTGTACTTGGGGTCCTTATTCAAGTGATCCTTTTTTATCACTGCAGTCGTCGATGGAGTACATCCAAATATAATGGAACTATTTTCAATATGCAGCTTAAACTTTTCTTCCTCTTCAAACAGGAATGCTCTAAATTCAACACCGTTAAACTCCTTTGCCAATTCGTCTTTCAATTTCTCAGCATTTTCCAACGTTCTATTCAAAATGTTGACACTGCTTATGTTATACAATAGCAATGCCAACTTCATATGCCAGTACGCTTGTTGGCCCACTCCAAAAACACACAATTCCGGTAAAACCTCCTTTGAGTCAACAGGCACAACCCTAGTAAGTCCTAAAATACTAGCCAATGCAGTTCTAAAAGCGGTCAAGCAAGCAGCATTAATGATTGCATCCAATTTCCCTGTAACTTCGTCCAAAATCATGACACATCCTTGAAATCCCAAACCCTTTGCATTATTTGACGGTCCACCAGTGATGACTTTTATTCCAACTTCATTAGGTGATATGCATGGCATAAACACATGGGTAGTGTCTGACTCCGGATTATTTGAATGTTGTACAATTCGTGGTGGGACTATATCATTTGGGTTCGAAGCGTAAGTGGATAACCCGCGTAACAATATCGGTTCAAACTGGTTGAGGATGGATTCTTTGGTCAATTCCTTGTTGAGGAAGGCTTGGACGTCCTTATCTCTGATGACCTTCATTGTGGTGTCTACTGTATGAAGTGGAGCTTTCTCGGAATTTACAATTTGAGCGCAAAAAAAAAATCTACAAAATGAGGAAAAAGAGGAAAACCGGAGCGAAAACGGTTTTTCGCAGTCAAAGTAAGCGAACTATCATCAAATCATAACATCTACACCCTGTCTATGTCTTGCTAAACTGCAAGCCTACAACTGAGTTCACAGGATTGGAATATGCTCCCTGAACTATCTCAAGTCTGTACACAGCCAACTCCTCTAGTAACGACTTCACCTGCTCTGGCTGGGACGACATTAAGAAATTCTCCAACTCGTTAAGCACAGCATAGAGCGTCTTCCTATCCTCTCTTCCTTGGTATAGCTTATGCTTGATGGATATCCTTCTTAATTTTGGTACCTCTGAAGTTCTTGTGATGCTAGCTATTTTGAGAAACAAAACCTGTAAGTGTGTCATTTCACCATGGTTCTCCAATATCAACCGCGCAATTGTTTGACTAGAAGTGTACAGCGATGACTCCCATATTAAAAAGCTCGATTGAAGTAATCTCAATGACTTTATGTAGTGCTCTTCATTGTATTGTCGCAAGTACTCAAAAACAAAGCGCCATACAATACGTTCATAAAATGGTGTGAGCTGGTGGATTTGTATCAATGGGAGATAGCAAGCACCAAAATTTAATTTCAAATTCCGTACGATGTTCAATGGTTGATTCAAATCGTAATGCTTCTTCAACATGATGATTTTAAGATGTATGGCTCCTCTCTCATCAATACCCGTAATATCTTCAAACCTGCTCAAGTCAACTGGGAAATTATATAAACTTTTTAACGACTTATTAAGTAAAATGTCCGTTAATATTCGTGGGTTCAATTTGTCATTGTTGAGGAATACTTGAACAATCTCACGCAACAGGTCCTCGTTCTTTATTCTCTTTATGTAACTGCTCAACTCCTCAACGCTCATGTTTAAAAGTTGTGAATGGTTAATCCCCGAGTCCAATAACGAAGACTTTATCCCCCACAACAAATTATTAACAAAGCGTTCGTTGATATGCAGCTCCTGTTTCACGTGTAGTTTTTGATTCACGTTTGACAACTGTTCATCCATTGGATTTCCCGTCAAGGATTTCAATAATGATGGTTTGTATTTGGGTTGTGATGTTGGCTTAGAAAGAAGATTTAAAGCATCAGCTAGAGCCTCATCATCGGGTCGTTTGGGGGACTTATGATCGTTCCAGATAAAGCGAGCGGCAAAATTCAAAGTCGATCTGGAGATTTTGTTGGTTCTTTTAGCAAGCATCTTGTATGGATATGGAAGAGTAATCTGTGCTGTGGTTGTTCTTGATTCTTTTCTTTTTTTGCTTCGTGACTAATGTCGCACCTGGCTGTTCACTCACGACATTCTGTTATTTAGAGTTCCCTGCCCTCAGCAGACTGCAAAGGGTAGAAGAACACCACATTTAAAAAGGAAGAGGTGTATGGCAGACATGACAAAGGGGCTGTTCTGTACATCCAAATCGTCGAATCTTGCTGTAAATGAGAAGCTACGATACTCTTTCCAAACGTGTTAAACTATTACCCTCCTACGTACATTATTGATCAGCATTTTGGTACCCCTGGGGTTATTCACACTTCAACTGTGGATACTAGCGCCGCCTACTTACATTCTAATGTGTGTAATGCCACACCGAGTGGCGCCCCCCTTCGGAAGCGGAATTAATTCCCAAAACGTCAAACATTGCGCAATCAAGATCAAAACAACAAAAAAAACAATTTGGAGCCGTTCGCTAAGATAGCAATTGAAACATGAATTAAAAACCTGTCAAAGTCAATTTCTTCCCTTCCTGAGAAAACATTACTTTATTCAAGCAAAGCATGTCCTCAGAAAATTCCGACTTACCAGATAGGAACGCCGCTGAGATCGACCCACTCTTGCCTAGAGAATCATCACACAGAACACCACAGATTCCTGATAATGGGCAAGCATTGGCAGATCTAGAGCTAGCTGCAAACGATGTCTATGAAGCAATATTGGAAAATGATGATGACTATGATGAGGATGAACATAATGAAGATGTGGTTTGGTTGAGAGAGCAGCGGCTCTTGAATAAAAGCATTCATTGGTTGAGGCGTCCAAGTGTGTTGATGGTGTCCACTATTACTTTTTTATTGGCCTTTTCGATATCTAGTGCTGAGGCCACAAGACAAGTAATTACGTTGAAACTTGCTTGCAACACTCTTGGAGCTGAAAAATGCAACAAGGATTCGGCACAGGTTTTGATGTCCAATTTACAATTGGGGTACACAATAACGGCGGCTACTATTATGTTGATATCCTCCGGTAAGATTGCTCCCTTGAGCGACCTTTATGGTAGACGTCCTTTCCTAATAACTGTGATTTTGTGTATATTGGTTGGCAAGTCACTTAAATTTTACTTCATGTACAGCTACACAGATTTACAGTTTTATTCAATGATTGCAAGTGAGGCTATAAGTAATCTGGGTGGCGGGCTTATGTCGTTGATTGCATTGTGCAACTGCTACATATCGGACGTTGCTGAACCTCACCAGAGGATCTATGCGCTAGGTATTGGGTTTGCTGCAATGTTTGTTGGGTTGAGTGTTGGTCCATTGGTGGGAAATTTCATTATTGCATTAACGTCAAAAATGTCTCCACAAGCTGATATAAGAAAGCAGGAATTCTTACCGTTGAAATTTGAAATTGGGATTCTATTTTTAAACCTCTTGATGACAATTTTCATTCTACCAGAATCGAGATCAGAAAAGGCGAGGAAAAAGTCGAGAACGCTTTCGCGGTCACTGAGTGAAATTAATCTCCGGGAGATGCAACAGTCACCATGGCATGAGCGACTTATCAATCAACTCAACTTTTTAAAGCCACTCAAAATGCTTGTCATTCCTGATGAGTTGGTGAAACAATCCAACAAACACAAGGTCAGTAGAGACAGATTTACTATTCTTGTTTTGGCATTCATTGACTGTATCATGAGCACCATGGCTATGTCATTTGGTGAGATTTTCATCTTGTATGGTATTTACAACTACGATTGGACACAGAACAGTATTGGCCACCTACTTGCAATCAGTTGCTCAAGTAAGGCTGTTGTTTTGATTTTATTATCACCAATAATCAATCACAAGATTCTTCAGCATGGACTTAAATTTAAAGTTTTTAAAACACAGCTTGACATGGTGGATTTTTCAATGTGCTTGATTGGTATAGTTTTTGAGACAATTGGATTTTATGGTTACAGTGTTGCCCCATCAACATCGGTATTCTTCCTTTTTACAGTGCTTTGTGGTTTTGGTACCCTAATCGGTCCCTCCATAAACTCATCCATCATCAAGTTCTACCCCGAATCAAAGATTGGAGAGTTATTCGGTGCTTTGGCGTTGATAAAGAATATATTTGCCTTGGTGATACCGGTGTTTTATTTGTCGGTGTACAAATGGTCGGTGGGTACTTTACATCGTCCAGGGCTTGTTTTCGTAATAGCAGCTACAGTTTTACTTGTTTGCACGATATTGTTGATTGTTGTTAAGAAGATTAATCCATTAGACAAGGAGCCAGTGTTGTCAAGAGCCAACTCCTTTAGTGGAGTACTGCAAGAGATTTCTTCGAGCTTTACCGAGTTGCATAGGAAAAACAGCTCGCTTCACAAGCAACGGTCTGGGTCGTTTGAAGGATTAAGTTAGATATATCCATCGAATTTAAAGTGGTTTTTAATGATTTTTTTTATATATTACCTACTGAAACGATAGAAAGAGATGTTTTTCTATATAGAATGTTGTTTACCCCATAAGTCTAAGTGCCAATTCAACACTTGCAAAAGTGCCCGCACTACATGGCACTGCTCTTAGTAAGCAAGGAACTATTCCTCTCCAAAATCCAGTAAAGCCGTGGTGGGTGTAAATGTATCTAGCCGCCTTGAGAGAGCTGCCATTGAATTTACTATTAGCTCCCCAACCATCACTTTGTACGTTGGATTTTATTACATCTAATGGGTAAGAGCTTAGCCACAACGCATTACCTGCAAGGGCACCACTTGCTAGCAATTCTGGTGTTCCTATTTGGTCTCTGGATTTATAATGATGCAACTCGACAATCTTTTTTATGAGTGCTTCATAACTTAAGAACCACACACCGTATGCTTGAAACTCTCTCAATAGTGTAATATCAAAACCACGGTAAATGCCTCGTACACCTTGTTGAGCAAATATTTTCTTGACTGTAGATGAGAGCGAAATCAGTTCTCCTGAAGATTGACTGAGGATCCTCAATTGTTCAACAGGAGCAGTGACAGGAGAGTTGACCACACCTGCCACAGCACCAGCAATGTATGTCTCGGGCCAAAGGTTCAATTGTGATTTCCCTGTATATTGTAAAATTTGTCTCTTTGCTTCATGGAAACCGTAAAATTGTAGTGAAACACATACACCTACTCCAAAAAGTGGAGGCAAGGTTCCCTTATAAAACGCGAGTAGCCCTTCATTCTTGATGACATCTTTGATGACTTGTGTTGAAGAAGTGGCTGAAGTGGTTTGAAGTCGGATCTTGACTAAATCTGCAGGTTGTCCAATTAAAACTTGAGTAGCACCACCGACAAATCCGGCAGCTATATCTTTCGCTTTCCGCGAAAGACTATTATCAACAGGGGCGCCTTCATAAATTTCTGTTGAATCAGACATAACTGAATAAAAGAAAAAGTTGTGAAAGATGATCGATTTTTTGTCAGATTTCGCAATCATATAGTAAATGAGATCAAATCACGTGCATCATTTCTTAAGAAAAAGGTCGTGTATTTACTTACAAATGGAATGTCGTATCTTTTTTTTAGATTTTTTCAATCTGACCACGTACGTAGTAAACAGAAACAGAAACAGAAACAGAAACAGAAACAGAAACAGAAACAGAAACAGAAACAGAAACAGAAACAGAAACATTCATTTTTTTTTTTCATTCAATTGGTTTTTCTGAAAATTTATCAAAATCTACCAAATCCCAACACAAACTATACAATATGTCAGGGAGAAGAAGAGCATATCCAAAACCACAGTATGCAGCTGGTGCTCCAGGAGGTGCTGCTGCTGCTGCTCCATCAGCCTTTGGTCAACCACAACAATTCCAACCACAACAACCAATCAATGGACAACAACAACAACAACAACAACAGCCATATGGGGCTGATCAATTGCAAAATCAATTTCAACAAATGAACGTTGGTGCACCAGCCTACCAACAACCAGGTGCAGATCAGTTTCAAGCTACTCCACAACTCAGCTACGACCCATATCAGCCTCAACCTCAAGCTGGTGTTTATGGACAAGGCATGGGAGGAATTCCACCGGCGACAGGTGCAGGTGCAAGCCCAGTGGGTGCTGCTCCAGGTTATGGCGGTGCATATGGACAGCCAAACAGTATTGCTTCTGGTATCCAATTGAATGCGTTATACACAACTGATTTGTCTCGAGACTTGCCTCCTCCAATTGCTGAATTGTCGTATCAACCACCACCGATCACTTTACCAGACACTGCGACTTTGATTCCAAGTTCAAAAACTGCAAACGCCACGCCTGAATACTTTAGATCTACATTGAATGTGATACCTACTAGTAACTCACTTTTGAAAAAATCGAAATTGCCATTAGCAATTGTCGTCAAGCCATACAACGCGTTGAAAATAGAAGATGAGGATATTCCAGTAACTTGTGACACTACAATTAGTAGATGTCGTCGTTGCCGTGGATACATAAACCCTTTTGTGACATTGGGAGAGAATGGAAGACGTTGGAGGTGTAATTTCTGTAACTTGCTCAATGACATTCCAAGTGCTTTCGATTATGATGAGATAAGTGGTCAAGTTAGAAACAAGTTTGACCGAGTTGAATTAAACCACTCCGTTGTTGAATTCATTGCACCAAAGGAATATATGGCTAGAACTCCACAACCAATTGTTTACGTTTTCATCATTGACGTGTCTGTTCATGCTGTTCAAAGTGGATTGACTGGTACTATCACCAGAACCATTCTCGAAAGCTTAGATCGGATTCCTAATGCAAACAAGACTGCTAGAGTTGCATTTATCGGAGTTGATTCCAACTTGCATTACATCAAATTCAATGAAGGATTGGAGGGAACAGAAGTATTGGTAGTTGCTGATATTGACGATCCATTCTTACCATCTCCAAGAGGATTGTTGGTCAATTTGGATGAGAATAGAGAGCCTATTGAAAAGTTATTGCTTGATTTCCCTTCCTTCTTTGAAGGTACCTCAAACCAAGGTTTTGCTCTTGGACCGGCATTGAAAGCAGGTCACAAATTGATCAATAGTGTTGGTGGTAAATTGGTTTGCTTTGGTGCTTCCTTGCCAAATGTTGGTGAAGGTAAATTGAGTTTGAGAGATGAGGCTAGTGTTGCTGGTAAAGCCAAGGAGGCAAAGGCTTTATTGACTCCAGCTGACAGTTTCTACAAATCGTTTGCAGTCACCTGTAACTCATCACAAGTAACTGTTGACTTGTTCTTGACTTCTGCTGGATACCAAGATGTTGCTACATTGTCAAACTTGCCTAGATACACTGCAGGTCAAACACACTTTTACCCCGCATGGACTAGTAACAAGTACGAGGATGTTGCCAAGTTGTCCAAGGAAGTTGGAGACCACTTGTCTCAGGATATCGCATTGGAGGCAGTGTTGAGGGTCAGAGGATCTACCGGAATAAGAATGTCATCGTTCTATGGTAACTTTTTCAACAGGTCTTCTGATTTATGTTCGTTCCCAACATTCCCTAGAGACCAATCGTATCTTATTGAAATGGCTATTGAGGAAACAATCAATAAACCAATAGTTTACTTCCAAGCTGCTGTCTTGCATTCGACGTCATTTGGAGAGAGGCGTATCAGAGTTATGAATTTGGCATTACCCACGTCATCAAAATTAGTGGATATTTATGCATCTGCTGACCAGTTGGCAATTACAAATTACTTTACTCATAAAGCTATTGAAAAGGCTTTATCTTCGTCATTACCCGAAGCAAGAGATTTCATCACTTCCAAGGTGGTGGACATTTTGAATGTATACAGAAAAGAGTTGGTTGCTGGTAATGTATCAGGCGCTTCACCATTACAAATATCAACCAACTTGAGAATGTTGCCATTATTATTATTATGTTTGACAAAAAATTTGGCATTCAGAAGTGATCGTGTACCTTCTGATCATAGAGCTGCTGCCTTGAACAACTTGGGTTCGTTGCCAATCCCTCACTTGATCAAATCCATTTATCCTTCCGTTTACTCATTACACAACATGCCTGATTCATGTGGATTAGAGGATGAAGAATCCAACATTGTGTTACCCGAGCCAATCAATGACACAAAGACCTCTTGGGAAAATTACGGATTGTACTTGATTGATAATGGTAGCGAATTGTTCCTCTGGGTTTCTGGAAACGTTGTGCCCGGCTTAATCCATGACGTATTTGGTACTGAAAACTTGTATGAGATTACAACAGGCAAAACCGAGTTGCCTGAAATGCCTGTTGAAGAGAGTGAATTCAACTACAGAGTTCGTCAAATCATTAGCACAATTAGGGAGCAAAAGGATTCCGTCGTGTGGAAAAACTTGTACGTCGTTGTTGGTGCTTCATCCAATGAACCTATTGAAATTTCTCAACAACGTGATCTTATGGCTTTGAGAATGTGGGCCTCAAGCTGTTTGGTTGAAGACAAGACTGGTTCTGAGCCATCGTATAGAGATTTCTTGACATCATTAAAGACAAAGGTTCAATAAATGTATATTTCTATGTTTTTTTCTACGTCTGTAAAGTGTAATCTTCTTTACACCATTTCCGCCTCAAGGCACCTCCATATTTGTAAAATCCAAATGGAACCAAGATCATTGCCAAACATACAAATGCTAGCAACCAACTGGCCCATTGCAAGCCCAAACCTTCGTACATATACGTAATAAACAATGGGAAAGCGGCACCACCGGCAGATCTAAGAAATACTTTTGTTGCCAATGCAGAAGCTGCATATTTGGCATAAGTATCAATGATGTAGTTGTTCAAGGAATAGTATATCAACACCATTCCGTAACCAAATGCAATACCAGACGAAGCAGGACCAACCCAAATGATATGTTTGTATGAGGTGGCACCTAAAATGAACAACGCAATACATGGAAATGGCGCACCAACCATGGCACCAATAAGTCTATCCTCTGGTTCAGGTTTCCTTCTTTGACACATTTCTTTGTACTTCTTTTCGATATATGGAGTCGTTGTTAATGCAAGTCCAGCTCCAATCAAAATGGGAACAAACATAAGACCAATCTTGTTATCCTTGTATCCATATAACTTGTTGAATATGTATGGGTAAGCAAAAAAGAAGGCGTATAGCAAGGCATAAATCAATGCAACAAACCCACAAATTAAATCCAAGATAGGTTCAGTGATGGTGAATTTCAACGGAAGAAGTAAGTTGGTATTTACCAACTCTTTAAACGACAAAGGCGTAGCTTCCTGTTCTGTCATGATGTTAATATTCCCAGTTTCCTTTCTTAACCTTTTGGCTCTTTGTTTCAAAATTACTGGGGGATATGTCTCTGGGATAAGTGAAATAATGATCCACATAACACCAGCGAAAGCCATATTGACCCAAATCATAATATCAAGTCTGTTTGTACCAACACTAATGAATCCATTAACAAGACCTCCAAAAACTGGACCACTATATGGGCAGAAACTGAAGAATGCAATTGCTACACCACGAGTTTCATTATGCATGTCCACTAAACTAGCACCCACATTGGTCAATGCACTAGCTGCACACACTCCACATAGGAACCGGGATGCTAATAATCCTCCAATGTTTGGTGACAATGCACAGGGGATATTCAACACGGTATAAAGACCAAAGCTGATGAAATATACTGGTCTCCTTCCAATTTGTTCTGATAATGGTGCCCAAAGTAAAGGACCAACACAGAACCCCAACACCATCAAAGACACTGTCAATGTTGAAACTTCGGTGGAAACGCCATATTTGTTATTGATTGTAAATAAACCCCCGGATAAACAAGACGACCCATAAGCAGCACAAATGACCAACATTGAAAGCAAGAATGTGTAAAGCCATTTAATAGCCATGGGCCAGTTGTGTGGATTCTCTTGGTCATCGATTGTGAAGGTGACAAATTCAGTTTCATCGTTGATTTCGCTCTTTTGTGACTTTGTTCTTCCTAAGCTTTCCAAAGTTTTGGCTCTAACCAACCCAGTCGTTGTCTCTAAGACATACTCTTCTGGGAAAATGGGATCTTCAACTGGTGGGGCTGTAATCGATGGTGGCGGCCTCTCACTAGTAACACCAAGCAACTCCAAATCCCTCTTGGTTTCCGTTCGCGTTAGTCCCAACCTTTTCTCTTCGTCTGATTGTATTGATGTGACATCTGCCAAGTTATGGACGACAAACTCGGAACTAGATGCATCGCTGTTGTTATATTTACTTCTGTTATCTGATGAAGAAGACATTGTTGATATTTCTAGCTTATCATAATTTTTGAAGGCTGATATTCAGCTCTTATATATAGCTTGAATTTTGAATTGCCGTACCCGGATGACTGAGCAACATAATGTAGCACAGAAGGAAAAAAAAGAATATTTTATGCACAACGGTTTATTTTTCCGGGAAACGGCTATCCCACAGAAGACGTTTATTAATTTTAATTATCATAGGAGGCAACTGATGGACTGCGATGTAAAAGGGAAGTTAGAAGTCAGTACAATGATGGCATACAATGGATACAGTGTTATTTCGGGGCTGGTAACCTACTAGTGCCGAGTTGGTGTGTTCCTTCCAAGGGCCTTTGAATTTACTTTTTTGCACGAAATTACTAATGCAACTATTACAGCTCCTAATCTCAACAATGTATAACCACAAGCTTCGTACCCGAAGAGTCAACAATGAGTTAACGGCGTATTCACGGGTATTCAATTTTTGTGCGATTCTCGTTTTATCCACGGAAAAAGTAAAGTTACACAAAATAAGAAACCTGAAAGCGGTCATGAATTGGTTAAAATATTTGCAGCCAATGGTCTAAGGTGGGTGCATTTGTCTTACAAAACGCTAGAGACGCTTAAAACCTTTCCTCTTTATAATGCTAAGAGTTTGCGTGAATTTAGAAATCTTTTTTATCTTGTGGTGCTAAAACTATTAACATTGGAGAGCTTTGACTCTTGGCTTCAACTGATGAGTAGTCCAAACATGCCTCACACACCGGAAGAGAATGCTGAGTTTGCTGAAACTGTGCTAACTGAGTTTATTGATATGCATGCGGACACTTTTCCTAGTTTGTCGAAAGAAAAGCAACTTTTTAGGTAAGAAGCAATTGTTAGTAGTTGTAGGTAGCTATGTCCAAGGTAGAAAACGCTGTGTGGTTACCAAAGTACTTCATGTACTCGCTGTGATTAAAAAGAATGCTTTGTTGGCTACCTAAATTCAATGGCCAGTCTGCACAGGAGGTAATAGAGATTGATTTAGGGATTCATGGCAACCAAGCGGATCCGATTTCGCCAAATGATGCTCTAAACTTTTCCTCTATTGAGTATCATTTGCACTACGTATTCAAGAAGATTTTCGAGAACTCATTTAGGGTTTATACCGAAAAGAAAGATATTGGCGGATGCTCTTTAGTGCTTTTGATTTCACTCACGATTGCGTAACTGGTAAATGAGAGTAGAGGTTAAAGTCAGACTACACAGAGCATAACTATGTCCTCTCTTCAAGCTTGTATATGTTTTAATTGAGAACTCCGTTTCACTTGTTTGTTGCAGCAACAATGATTAGCCACCACAAAACCCGAAGCGCAACTGAAAAAAGAAATGCAGCAAAAAATTGAATGACAAAAAGTTTTTCAATTCTTCATCTCCCCAGGCTCATTACCTTAACAACACACACTCACCAGTCCCAGCTGATATGCATATGAAACATTTCCCTACTAATAGCTTACTACTATTGGGCCCTATATTTGTGCTTGCTACAGATTTCGCATTGACTAGGTTGTCGCAAACAGGAAGTGCAAAGAAGTTGGCTCGCAAGACTACAAGCTCATCCCCTTCAGCAAATTATCTCCCTTCATATAACCCAAGGACTTATAGATCAAGCTGGATCCAACAATGGGAAGACTCAAATGGTAAGTGATCACTAAAAAGGTTTGGGTGAATAATGACACATCTGGAGAAGCTGGTCTTTTCTAATAAAGTTATGAACTTTGCGAGCGTTATGCTTCAAGCAACACACAGCATTCTAGGCGACGTTTAGAGCGTATATACATACATAGCATTTCATACACGGTTTGGATATAAAACACTCTTCTCTGATACTGCATATAAATTTGTATTTTCTTCACAAACTTTTTCATTGGTTGAATGCGAAGAAGAAGAAAAAAAATTATTCCAATCAAAGCACACAGACACCAATCCAAGTCGTCCCCCAATCACACCTCAGTCAATGTTCACAAGCTCAATCGGACAAAAAGCATTGCGTGCTACGCTTAATGCAAAAAGGTTCAACTCCTCCCATAGCCACCATGTGGAGAAGAAACCAATTGAAATCACATTTGGCAAATTGCTCGCTGTTGGATCGCTAGTCGGAGGATGGGTCCTCTACAAAAACAAAGACAAAACAGAAACTCCTCTTTTCAAGTCTGGTCTTTTTGATCAAGAAACAAACGGTCAACGTGAGCATTTGAGGGCAGAGGGATTTGAAAGTCGTTACAAAATGGGTTTTATCAAATCTTACATCGCTGATAATGGTGGAAGTGGTTTCGGTAACTCAGCATATAGAAGAGGAAGCGGTGAAGAAGTGTCAAATACCAACTTACTTGCAGCTCACTCTCCTTGGGGCCCACAATTTGGTGCTGGTATCAAACTTGACAAATTGGGTGAAAGAAGGGATAGAATAGAACGGTTTGCTCCACTTAAATAGTTTAATAAAAGTAAAAATAAGCATCTTAATACGCTCCTACTACTGTTCTATACGTGATAGCTCGCTTGCACTGCAACGGCTGACCTGTTTGAGATCATTCCCCGAATTTCCTGTTCTGCGAGACTTACTTATTCCTCGATCCAATGACAAATAGGTTTTATCAATCTTGCGGATGACACTCTAAGCTGTCAGCACCCCCATGGTGTTCCCAACTTTCCCTCTAGAACTACTCGAAATTTTGCTCGGCTCTGAACCCAAATTCAGTAATTCCGAGATTTGACACGTCCAATGGAAAACAACACAAAAAAAAATTACACACGTGCGTATCAAAAAAAAAAGAAAACAACAAAAGTACATAACAACAACACCTAGCAATCGATGATGACGAAGAAGGTAGCTAGCGAACCAATTATGTCCAGCTTAAAAGACGACTCAGCCACCGCAGACTCTGCTATTGTTGATGATTACGATTTATATACCTCCTCAAACGGGAGCACCTCACTGCTCACTGACTCACCACAATTGATGCGAAGTGATTCAACTACATCCGTCCCCTTCTTAGATCTATCTAAACTAGTATTTGCTAGGGATTTTGACTTTGGCTTTGATTTGAATGGAGTTAGTAACACCACAAAACGAAGGTTAAACAGTGTGAGGAAGAAAACAAGGGAAAAGTTTAACGTGTACAACAAGAAAGGTAACATTGAATTGGATAAATTGCAAGATATTTTGAATCAAAGATTGTCCAAGTTTGATGAGAGAATACATAGGAACCTCACGAGTACAGCTACGGAGAAGTTGTTTTATGCTGTTAGTGTGTTTGTTATTGCTTGTGCTGGTTTCACGATTGGTAAGTACCCAGAATACTTCCCCCACTTTCATACAGGACTCTTTGTTGTGTTGATGCCGATTAGATTTTACACTTATTTTAAACAATCTTTCCAGTACTACTTAGCAGACTTGTGCTACTACGTGAACTTGTTGTTGTTGTTGTTTATCTGGGTGTTTCCTCAGTCACCCACTTTATTTGTATCGGTATTCTCGTTGTCGTTGGGAACATTGTCGTGGGCTGTTATCACTTGGAGAAACTCATTGGTACTACACTCAGTGGAGAAAACAACATCGTCGTTTATCCACATTATGCCTCCTGTCACAATGTTTGTCATTGTGCATGAACTAGATCCAGAATATGTCAAGGAAAGGTATCCCGGAATTGCTGCTATTGATAGTTGGAATTTTTTCACCAGTCTTGTAATCACTTCGGTGTATTACACTATTTGGCAAGTCACATATCATTACTTCATCACAATCAAGCGCAAGGCAGAAATTGAAAAGGGTAAAGTTACTTCGTTTTCATACTTGAAAAAGAAAAACAAGTCCACACCGTTGGGCAAGTTTGTCAATGGCTTGCCTTATTTGTGGATGCAAACATTAGCCTTTACACTTATACAATTTGGATATCAATTGCTCACTATGTTACCGTGTCCTATTTGGTTCAAGTACAAGCATGCTTGCGGTGCATTTGTAACATTTATATTTATTTGGGCAAGTTATAACGGAGCCACCTGGTACATTGATGTGTTTGGAAAAAGGCTAGAAAAGGATGTTGAGAAGTTGAGGATAGAAGTAAGTAAGTTGCAAGAAGAAAATCATCAATTGCAGCATTCTCCTGTGAACAGGCCACAAAATGGGGAAGATGTTAAGCCATACGACTTGAATGGTGAGTTGAAGGAGAATGTCGTTACTTGAAAGCAGAAAGTGTATTGTATAGACATATTTTATTTAATTGTGTTTTGACGAGAGCTTCAACTCTAGACACTCTCATAACTTCCTTTTGCGTAGTTGTGAACAGGCCATGAGAGAGAGTTAACTTTGGCATGTTTTAACGCTGAGGCGTATACTACTTTGTGGAAAATTTCCCCAACATAAATTGGAAAAAAAAAAAAAGAAATCTTTCAAAAGATCGTCCACCAAATGATCAGATTCTTAACTCCAATTCGAAGATTTTCATCCAGTTTACGTACAATGTCATCTGAATATTTAGTCACCATTTACGATTTCCCAAACACTGACAGAACCAAGGTCCGTCCTCAACATGTGGCTGATATCCCAGCCAATGTGCCCAATCCAGTTCGTGCCGCAGGTGGTTTCTACACTGATGAAACAAAGACCAAATTTGCTGGTAGTACTTTCCACTTAGCAGCCAACTCAAGAGATGAAATCATTGAATTTTTGAAAAAGGATATCTACTATAGAGAGGGAATTTGGGATATTAACAGTGTGCAGATTTATCCCTTGGGTATTGCTGTACGCTTGCCTAAAAAAATGGACGGCGTTGACGAGCTGCTTTATAAGATTTAAATATTGAATAAAAGTATCATACTGTACAATCTAAACCCTAGAAGCATATCCTCTTGTCGTCTCTCTTTGCGGATCCAATTACCCCGCGATTCAACACAGACCAATTGGAAAAAAAAAAAAAATATACGTTCTTTCACACGATCACTTCTTATTGCAATTGCACTTGGCTATTCTAGCTACAGCTCAGTGTTCCCTGATCTGAGGTATTACTTCTCGCATTTGTTTTTAAATTCTTTTGGTGGGTGAGTATGAGACAGTGGTAGTTACCGAAATAGTCACAAGGAACAGTCAATCCCATATCTTCTTGGCAATTCCTGTGACTCCTATGGATGGGGTAAGTCATAAGCTGTTCCCGCTCTTGATGATGCACATGGACCCTTTTCAATTGTGTTGATACTTTTCGGTTGCAAAACCATTTACTTTATACATACAGGAATTAATTTAACTTGGAGAGGGAAGTTCTTACAATGCAACCACCATGTTTTGTGCTAGCTCCTCTCTGATAATGGACATGTGGCCTTCAGCAAAGCCATTCGTGGACAATGAGTCTGATCTACATGAAAAGCACTCTCACCGACTACCGTGCCACGGTTCATGTGATCAGATTCAAACAGCCTCATTGGCCAGCAGCAAGATGGTCACCTCACTGTCGAAATTACTGTATAGTAGCATGCTAATGTATAGAGTCAAAAAAGAATGGTTTCTATTCTCAAGTCGGTATCATGTTTGAGCAGTTTTGACAATATGGTAGCGACAGGGTCACTAGACTACACCGGTGTAATGTGACCCATAAAACTGGCTGATAGGTATTCACCGCGAGCCCCTATTTCTCTAATCGAGGGCACTAAACGAGCCACACTTCTGCTGAGTCCGCACACGTGGTTCACTGAGTTCACCTTTCATATACTCACTTCGGTTCTCTTTTTGCCAAGATCTTTGGGGACAAGAAAAATTAAAAATCAATCTCAATTCATCCACTCGAATGGCCCATGTGGTATCGCCCATCAGTGTGGCTCATGGTGTGAATACGACCAAGCCCCTGGAGAGTTCTCAACTACAAGAGGTGCCCTTAACCAATTAGAGGTAATTGTTGCTCCTTGATGGTTCTGCCTACGCTCAATGCAAACGAACTCCTTTGCTATATTTTTGTACGGCTCCATCATATTTTGCCAAGATAATTTGACATTTTTCAGACCATTAATTAAAGAGCCCATGTGGCCTCAATTTCAAAGGGGTGTACCAGCAGCAGTGGTGAGCTGCAAGGGTATGGACCTTACAGAACACCACAGGTAGGGAACGTGAAGGGGAGTACAGGGATAGCCGCATGCCTCATACAGCAAGCTTCATCTATTTGCAACCATAAACTTATGCAAAAACTGCAGAAATAGCCTTATAAAGGTAGCTTAAAGGTAATTGAAAAGTAATTAATGAGTTTTCCAAATTAAGCAAACCTTAAACAATGGAGTACCCACATGGGCACCTTTTGCAAAATGGTATAAATTGGGTGCAAAATTTCCTCGATTACATCATTTGACCTTTTCCTCATCAAACCATGTCTTTCATATTCCCCAAGTTACTCAACATCTCAGCTTTAGCCCTTGCTGTCTACTTCTACATCTTTGCTGAAGTTCACGCTGCTCCAATTGACAATTCTGTTCCCTCAAAGAAAAACATCATCTTTTTGGTTGGTGATGGGTTAGGACCAAGTGGTGTAACTTTAGCTAGGTATTTCAGACAATACAAGGAGGACTTGCCAATCAATGACTACTTGGAATTGGACAAGTACTTGATCGGTATGCAAGGTCACAGATCCAACTCCAGTTTGATTACAGACTCTGCTGCAGCTGGTACTGCTTTGGCAACTGGAAAGAAAACCTACAATGGTGCAATTAGTGTTGATGCTGATGGGTTCCCAGTTGGTGCTGTTGGAGAAGCTTTAAAGTTGCAAGGTTATACTACTGGTGTTGTTGTTACCACTACCGTCACGGATGCAACTCCTTCCGTCTGGTTTGCTCATGCCAAAAACAGAGCTTCTCAAGACTTGATTGCCGAGCAAATGGTTGGTGAGATTCATCCTTTGGGGTTTGTTCCTTCATTGATTCTTGGTGGAGGAAGAGAGTACTTCTATGGTTTAGACCAAGGAGGATTAAGATCAGACAACAGAAGTTTGATTGAAGAAGTTCAAAACAATGGTACTTGGACCTATGTTGGAGACAGAGCTGGGTTTGACTCATTAGAGGAAGGTAGAAATGTTGAATTGCCATTATTGGGATTGTTTGCTGAAGATGATTTCCCTTACAGAATTGACAGAGATGATTCGGAATATCCAAGCTTGGTTGAACAAACAAGAGTTGCTTTGAACGCTTTGTCCAATGCCACTGCTGACTCTGATCAAGGTTTCTTTTTGCTTATCGAATCTTCAAGAATCGACCATGCTGGTCACGCCAATGATTCTCCTGCTCATGTTGCTGAAACTTTGGAATACGATGATACCATTGCTGAGGTATTTAACTTTATCCAAAACACTGACGTTGATACTATTGTGGTGGCTACTGCTGATCACGAAACTGGTGGATTGGATCTCAAGTCAACATCTTTTGATACTTATGATGCTATTGCCAATGCTACTCACTCTGCTGAGCACTTGACCAATGCCATCTCTGATTTTGAAGACAAAGAGAATGCTGACTCATTGAACTCATTCATCAGATCAACCATTTTTGAAGAAGGTTTGGGTTTGGGAAACTACACTGATGAAGAGGTTGACAGAATTGCTAACTTAGTTACATCTGGAGAAGAGGACAGTTTGTTAACTACCATTTCCAACTTGACTGCTTCAAGAGCCGAAACTTTATGGGGTTCCATTCAACATACATCGGTTGATGTTGGAATGTATGCTTTTTCAAATTCGCCTTACTTGATGCAAAAGGTGTTAAACACCAAAGATGGATTAGCTGGGTTCCATGAAAATATTGATTTCAGTGTTTTTATCAAGTCTATCACTGATATCGATTTGGATCAAGTTACTGAGCAAGTCGCTGACATTGCAATTGAATATTAAAGGATACCGCTTTATTACACGTTGAAAAGTTCTTTTTCGGTTTATAGTTTTTTAAAATATGAATTTATCCCATTGTTATTGTTGCAAAATTTTCTCTTGGCAGCGCCGTGTTGAGCTGCTGCCCGCCTTGTGGATCCACAGCAACTTTTTACATGTCACGTCAAACGTTTCCATTAATTGATTTATTTCGCTTTATCTATGTACATGTTCTGACAAAAAAATCTCTTATCAGCAAAACCTGGAGAAGCCACAAAAAAAAAAATAGAAAAAAAGTAAAAACGCCGTAGATTTAAAGAATACTTGGCACGAAATTAATTTAAACTCCACATTTCAAAGTTTTTCCGGTTTGTTTCAGTACTGAAGTTGGAATCTATGCCAAGAGTCCTGCCCTGGCCAAGCTTAATTTCACGCACGGCACGAAATTGACACACACTTAGTTGATATTTGCAATATGATTTCAGTCAAAAATCACTGCCAAATCCAGTGCTGTTTACGGCTGATTTCTTGGCTTGAGTGGAAAAGCTCAACACTATTTATGAGGGAAACATCCGCTCTGTTTCCCTCTTGTGCCATTTTCTCTCAACAGCGATGAAATCAAATAACTCCAGCGACTCTGAAAAGCAAAACGTAATTATCGAAACAAAGGAGCCTTCCTTGGACGAGGATTACGATTATAGTGATCCAAACAACTACAGCACCAATTATGTTGACGAGTACAACCCAAATGGATTAAGGGTTCCAACAAAATCCGAAGAACAATCGTTGAGAAGAGTTGTTGGCAAGATTAACTTTGCCATTATTTTGATTTGTGTGGTTGAGTTTGCTGAAAGAGCCTCTTATTATTCAGTCACGGGAATTTTAACCAATTTCATCCAAAGACCATTGCCTGAAAACTCACCACATGGATGGGGTGCGCCTGCATCAAATAGTGGAAGTGAAAGTGCTGGTGCGTTGAATAGAGGGTTGCAAACCGCAAGTGCCTTGACAAATTTGGTCACATTTTTAGCTTATGTTGTGCCATTGTTTGGTGGTTACTTGGCAGATACAACCTGGGGTAGATGGAAAACAATTCAATACGGGGTCGTGTTTGGTGGGGTTTCGCACGTTTTGTTCATTGTTGCAGCAGCTCCAAGTGTCATAGCTAATGGAAAGGCCGGTTTGGCAATCTGTATTCTCGCTATATTTACATTGGCACTTGGATCGGGATTCATCAAGCCAAATCTTTTGCCATTGATGTTGGATCAGTATCCTGAATCTGGAAACAGAGTGAAGGTATTGAAAAGTGGTGAAAGGGTGATAGTAGATAGGGAAAAGACATTGGAAAGTGTTACTTTGATTTTCTACTGGTCAATCAACATTGGTGCGTTTTTCCAATTGGGAACTTCTTATTGTGCTAGACGTGTTGGCTTCTGGTTGGCATTTTTTGTGCCATTGGTTCTCTACCTTTTGATGCCAATTGCATTTTGGTGGGTAAAGCCTAGATTGGTATTTGAAAAGCCAAGCGGTTCAATTTTAGGAGTGGTGCTTAAGATTCTTATTGTCTCGTTTTCGGGAAATTTTATCAAACGTATTTTTGATGGCACTTTTTGGGAATATGCAAAACCTTCGGTAATGAAGGCCAGAGGCCGTGAATTTTTCAAAAAGGGAACTCCAATCAATTGGACCGATCAACATGTTCTTGATGTTAAACAAACAATGGATGCTTGTAAGTTATTCATTTACTTTATCTTTTACAACTTGGCGGATAATGGATTGTCATCTGTCACTGTATCGTTGGCAGGTGCAATGGACTTGAACGGTGTGCCAAATGATTTGTTCAACAATTTCAACCCACTTTCAATTATTGTGGTGATTCCCATTTTGGACTATATCGTATACCCACTTTTGAGAAAATACCGCATCAACTTTAGACCAATTCAGAGAGTTTTCCTTGGTTTTGTTATTGCTGCCATGGCCCAAGTTGCTGGTGCTGTTTTACAAAGCCGAGTTTATGAGACTTCACCATGTGGTAACCACTCCACCAATTGTCCAGAACCAGCACCCATAAGTGCATGGCAAGCATCGTCTTTCTTCATCTTGACAGGTGCGTCTGAATGTTTTGCCATGGCCACTATTTATGCACTTGCATACACTAGAGCAGCTCCTGCAATGAAAGGTATTACTACCGCTTTATTCCTCTTTACCATGGCAATTAGTGCCGCCATCAGCTTGGCTGTAACTCCTGCATTGAAAGACCCACATTTGGTTATAGTTTTTGCAGTGGTTGCCGGTGTAGCATTCTTGGCTGGTGTTGTGTTGTTTATACATTTCTTCAATTTGCACAAGACTATGGAACAGGAGGAGAAAGATAGGATTGCAATGGGACAAGAAACAGCTGAGAGTACCAAGTTGGAGGAGTTGGAGCCAATTAGTAGTATTCACCCACCATTAGATGTAGTTAAATCTAAATCATAAGTAAATGAGTTGTGGATTTTTTAGTTGTTTTCCTCTGATTGTGTTACTATGTAACAACTGGATCTTTTTTTCTTCTTCTTCTTTGACAATAAAATTTTCATTCTTTAACCCTTCTTTTCCCAGACACACATACCCAACCCCCCACCCGGCAATGCTTGAGGTCTTGATCACAATCATTCCCTCGATCTGCTGGCTACTATACCACTTCTATACGATATTGCAGACTCCTGTCGAGAAAATTATCGAAGATTTGAATATCGAGATCCCACATATACCAAACATCTGTATTGATTCAGTAAATGAGGTTTCAATTGTCATTCATTGGGATATAGAGGTAAAAAGCGATGAGAATTTGTATTATATTATTGTGATTAATGGACAAGAGGTTGCTACTTTGACTTCAACGTCATGTAAGTTGAACAACCTCGAGCCGAAGCAAGTTTATACAGTTGAAGTGGTTGCTAGTAATACGATAACAAACTTCAAGTCAAAGTCGCGACCCGTTTACGTTGAAACATTAAGCAAAGAGGATGTGAAGCAGTTTCTTGAAAACAATGATCATTTAGAGCCTATTTCAGGTGATGTTGGAGATGAAAATTTAAATGCAATCACGATTGAACAAATTAAGGATATCGACGATCCCAAGTTGGTGAATAGCTACCTTGTTAAAGCTCAAAGCGAACTTGCCAAATGCAATTCTGAGTACAAAAACTTTCAACTGATTGTTAAAGAAGAGCAAAGAACCTTACAGAAGGAGTTGAATTTTTACAAAGCAGAGTATGAGGAGGAAACAAACTCAAGAAATAAAAAAGATCATGATGTAAAGTCCTTGGAAAAGGTAAAGAATAGCTTGTCGTTTAAGAAATCGAAGTTGTTGTCACAATTAAACAACATCAACAGCTCGTTGGCGATTTACCGTACTAAATTTCAAGAAAATGACATAAAAATCACTAAATTGAAGGAAAGAAATCTGCACATAAGTGAGCTTGAAACCCAATCAAAAATGAATATCGATGACGAGATGGAGAAAATAAATCAGCAATTACAGAATGATAAACGACAGTATGAAACAGTTGAGGAGTCGTTGAAGAGCTTGACGGCTGAGAAGAAGGATGCTGTTGCTTTAATGAATAAGCTTAAACCACTTTTGGATCAATTCAACAATTTAGCAGCTGAAAGCTCTGCTACGTCAAGCCCAGGTCCAAATGGCTCTTCTACATCGCTCCATCTGCTCAACGCATCCATTTTCAACAAGGATGGATCTCTCACTAAGAATTCATTTGATGCATTGTTGAAAATCTTTCAATTGATTCCATCTTGGCAAGATGAGATCATGCTGGAAATTAACAATTACCAAGAGATTGAAAACCAATGGAAATCGGCCTTCAAAACAGAAGTAAAGAATTTTGTCGCGATCCATCAAGCGTTGGAAATTGCCAAACTTAATAAAGACGATAGCTATCAACCAGTCAAGTTGAATGAATATCAGGCATCGATTGAGTTTGGTGGGTATGCGAATGCGTTACCCAAGCCAAGATTCAGCAGTCAAGGAAAGAATGATAAAAGAGCTACCGCAGAGGAGCTTGATAGTTCCTTCCATAACCATTACGGTCAGGTCTACACAAATGAGAACCAAGCACCGATGGCGCAAGTACCACCATCGATGGCCGCCCAAGATTACGACGAGCTGTATATCCCACATCAAGCTCCTGTTCCCTCAATTTCTGATTATCAAACACGTGGTGGTGACCAGTCCTACATCAGCTTAAAACAGATTAACGCATTGGCTAGAGGCTTGAATTTAACTTCTCCGTTACAATCTGATCCAGTATTGAATGAGCAATACAATCAAAATGTGCCTGCTTTCAATCAATCAAACGAAATGGCATCCTCAGCTCAGGCCTCATTCTACAGCAACTTGGCTCCACCGATTCAAGCAACACAAAGTTTGGACACTCGTTTCTACAACCCAGGTCATTCTACATCATTATCGGAGGTGTGGAATCCTCCAGCAGCTACTACAGGATCTTCCTCGTTGCATGACTTTGTGCAGCCAACAGTAGGACGAACTGCACAAAACGGGTTCTTGGTGTCACCATCGCAAAATATTTGGCATAATGATAGAGGTGCCAATCTTGGGGCAATGTCTAGCAACTCACCAATATGGAGAAATGAAATTTACGCCAATCAAGGACACGCCCAGCTCTCTACATCCCCTCAACCAAGAGAATTTCAACCATTTGGTGATCAGATTAATTTGCTAAACACAGGGAACAATAACAATAATTCCTCCTCCTCTGCTGCTGCTGCTACGCATTCCTTCTCACTACACCAACCAAAGCATTCAACAGATATGAATGACTCGTCTGATGATCTTTCTCCATTTGGCTTTACTAAACACTAGAGCGGAGAGAGAGCCTTAGAGAAGCTTGTATTTATTTTAGACTGAGTAGTAGTTTGTTAAACAATTGTTGTGCCGTTTGGGCAGTAGGTAAAGAGGGGTATGTTGGGTAAAGCTTCTCTTAAAAATGCTCGCTCCATGCTTCCATTTTTATTTTCTTACCTTTGTGTATTGTGAATAGGGAATTGGTTGAATAACAATGAAATAAGTCGCCCCACAGCTCGGTGGCGAGTGTACTACAATGGAACACCTCAACAAAAAGTCCTAATGTAATTGCTGCCTATTGTTTTCAATTAAAGGGGTACTTTATTCATCGGCTATGCTCGGTATGTATTGTGCGGCATTTGAAAACATCTCAAAAGAAACGAGAAAATAGAAAGGGCAAAATACAAAAAAAACAAAAAAAAAAAAAAAAAAAAGAAATTCAATTTGCAACCCCTCCCTTTACTAATCATACTCAGTGACCCAAACTTTACACTTGCAGTTTGTTGATTGTCTAGCCCTTAGAGGAGCCACGCGTATGTGCCTTATGCGTACCCAAAAGCATATGCTACTCATGTTGCTATGCATCTGAAAGGAGCATTAGGACTTCTCTCTCCCAGTTGCCTTCAAAATGCCTTGGTGTACACAAAGTTAATTATTTTGAGTCACAGAGACAAAAAAATCTCTCGGAGTAAGCGAAGACCTTTTAAATAGCTGGACAAATGCACTGAATTTTGAAATGTAGTTTATCTCTTCGTATTATCTTGTCTCCTTTGCTTTATCTGATATCACACAATATGACAGCTGACGAAGAAGAAAAATTCACCACATACAATGAGTTTAGAAGTGACACGTTTACTGTACCTACAAGGTCAATGATTGAGGCTGGGTTCATGAATGCAACTTATGGTGACTCGGTCTACTGTGAAGACCAAGTTACTTTAGAGTTGGAGGCTCGCATGTGTGAAATTACCGGAAAAGAAGCTGCTCTTTTTTGCACATCTGGTACTTTATCAAATCAAATTGGTTTAAGAGCAAACTTGTACCAACCTCCATATAGCATATTATGTGATCATCGCTCGCATGTTTTTTTACACGAAGCTGGTGGATTGGCCACCTTGAGTCAAGCTATGGTTCATCCAGTTATCCCATCTAATGGTAACTATCTAACCTTTGAAGATGTAATTCTGAATGTGACCTTTGATGACGGGGATATCCATGCAGCCCCAACAAAAGTCATCTCCTTGGAAAACACATTGCATGGAATAATTATGCCTTTGGAAGAGATTGCAAAAATCAGTCATTTTTGTAAAGAAAACGATATAAAATTGCATTTAGATGGTGCCAGACTTTGGAATGCATCGGTTGAAACCGGTATTACCATAAAAGAGTACTGCTCCTATTTTGATTCAGTGTCACTTTGCTTGTCAAAATCTTTGGGTGCACCAATGGGATCGATCCTCGTAGGATCATCAACCCTAATCAAAAAAGCCAATCACTTTAAAAAACAAAATGGTGGTGGAATAAGGCAGGCTGGTATTATGACAGCAATGGCTTTATACGCAATCGAAAATCATGTGCCTTTGTTAAGGAAGTCACATATGTATGCAAAACAAATTGGTGACTTTTGTCAAGCTAATGGAATTTTGCTTGAATCTCCAGTTGATACAAATTTTGTATTTATTGATTTGAAGAAAAATTGTATGGATGATAAACTACTCATTGAATTGGGTACAAAATACAACGTTAAATTGATGGGTGGTAGAATTGCTTGCCATTTTCAATTGACTCAACAAAGTGTTGACAACATCATGAAATGCATTTTGGAATGTTACCAAATTAATCAAAAGAATCCTCACAAGGCTGATGGAAGGAATAATAAAAAAATGTACAACTTCGACGCTATTAAGAGGTAAAAGGGAACAATTTAATAGATTTTTAATCTTTCTTTTACGTAAAAAAAAACTACTAATCTAACTGTATAAATCATCCTCTTCTTGATTTTGTTCTTCTTCGCCAAATGCAGCACCACCCTGGTTGAACTTGAAATTGGTAAATTGACCTCTTGAAGCCATCAACTGCAGGGCATATGCTTCATAACGACGTAGTTCAGCATCAGAAACAGATCTTTTCGCTGTCTTCATTGCCTCTTCGAAATGCGAGGTGGTAATGTATGGAACTGGGTCAACCTCTTCCTCAACTGCGGCACCATCACCCTTCATTTCAACATCCTCACTCTTCTCCTTGTTGGCCTTGACTTGTGCTTCGATAGAATCCTTGATAGCAAACTTGGCAGATCTTTGTACAATGTAGCTCAAATCGGCACCGGAGAATCCATGAGTGATCTTGGCAATTTCGTTCAAGTCTAATCCTGGCTCCAAAGGTGTGTTTCTCAATTGAGCCTTCAAGATAGAAAGTCTAGCTGCTTCATCTGGCAATGGCACATAAATCAATTGATCCAATCTACCAGGTCTCAACAAAGCAGGATCAATTTGATCAGGTCTGTTGGTGGCACCAATAACGAAAACATTCTTCTTGGCATTCATGCCATCCATCTCTGTTAACAATTGATTAACAACTCTATCTGAAGCACCACCAGCATCACCGTTTGAGCCACCTCTTGATTTAGCAATGGAATCCAATTCATCCAAGAATACAACAGTTGGAGCAGCTGCTCTTGCCTTGTCAAAAATGTCACGAATATTAGATTCTGATTCACCGTACCACATACTCAACAACTCAGGACCCTTGACACTGATAAAGTTGGCAGACACTTCTGTGGCAACTGCTTTGGCCAACAAAGTCTTACCTGTACCTGGTGGACCAAAGAACAAGACACCCTTGGTAGGAGCCAAACCAAACTTTTGGTATTGTTCAGGATGTAACACAGGGTATTCAACGGTTTCCTTCAACTCATTCTTGATGTTATCCAAACCACCAATATCGTCCCAAGTAACATTAACGTTTTCAACAACGGTTTCACGCAAGGCTGATGGGTTGGAGTTACCTAGAGCAAATCTAAAGTTTTCTTGAGTAACACCAAGCGAGTTCAAAACATCAGCATCAATGGTCTCTTCTTCCAAGTCAATAAGATCCATCTTTTCACGAATTTGTTGCATAGCTGCTTCAGAACACAAAGATGCAATATCGGCACCAACAAAACCATGAGTTTCTGATGCAATTGCTTCCAAGTCAACATCATCAGCCAACTTCATGTTCTTTGTGTGTATTCTTAAAATCTCCATACGTCCCTCAGCATCTGGAACTCCAATGTCGACTTCTCTATCAAATCTACCAAATCTTCTCAAGGCTGGGTCAATGGAGTTTGGTCTATTAGTAGCGGCAATAACAACAACATTCGATCTGGCCTTCATACCATCCATAAGGGTCAACAATTGTGAAACAACTCTTCTTTCAACTTCACCATTGGTCTTGTCTCTTTTTGGTGCAATAGAATCAATTTCATCAATAAAGATAATGGAAGGTGAGTTCTTTTCTGCCTCCTCAAAAGCCTTTCTCAAATTCGATTCTGATTCACCAGCCATTTTGGACATAATTTCTGGACCATTGATTAAAAAGAAGAAAGCACCGGTTTCATTGGCTACCGCTCTTGCCATGATGGTTTTACCGGTACCTGGTGGACCATACATCAAGATACCTTTTGGAGGTTTAATACCAATTGATTTGAATAATTGAGGATGTCTCAAAGGCAACTCAACCAACTCTCTAATCTGTGCCATTTGTTTCTTGCATCCACCAATATCGTCGTAACCAACTTCGTTCATATTGTTCTCTTCATCCTCACGGTTGATAGGCTCTCCTTCACAATGAATAATGGTATCCTGAGCAACAATAGCAATCTCTTCAGGGTCAACTTCGACAACTTTAAACTCAACTTGTCTCATACCACCCCTTACAGTAAAGTAGTCACCTTTCCTAACCGGTCTATAAGCCTCAACAAAATATGGTTTCAAGTAGAGATCAAACAATGATCCTGTAATACCTTCAATGGTGTCGGCAATTGGCAAAACGGAAATTCTATTAGCATACTTGATATCTGGACATGGGTGAACAGTGATGATATCACCTAGTCTCACACGCAAGTTATTACGAACACAACGATTGATTCTTGCAACGCCATCATCCATGTCGTCATCAGCAAGAACAATCAAAACTGTATCTTTTCTCTTTTTACCCTTGACAAGGACAGTATCACCACGAAACAATTGCAATAACTCCATTGTGTTTGAAGACATGGTAATGACTGAGTTGTCATCATTTGTTGCATCATCAACAACCAAGGCGTTATCTTTCTTCTTTCTCCTCAAAATCGCAGTGGCTGTTTTGTCGTCAACAGCGGATGCACCAGAGGCATCGTAATGTTGTTTCTTATCTTCCTCTCCTGTCATTTATGTAATTGATACGTGTGTGTAGTGAAGCTTCTTAATGAATATTGTTTGGTTGTAAAAGAAAGAGAGAGAAAGTATAAGGATTATAAGTTTGTTGAAATTTGAAATCACTTTTTTTGATGGCAAATGTTTCTTCTCTCTCTTTCTTTTTCGATTGAGTTTGTTGTTGTTCATTGGGAGTGTCGTAAAATTACAGCAGTTGAAAGACGCGACACACTGTCTACTGTATATGTGGTGGCAAAAAAAAAAAACTGAGACCACAACCACAGAGCAGACAGCAAAGATATTACACGGTGGCAACATCGAAGGCAATGAACGTACTGTAGTAAGATATAGAGAGTACATGGTATGTCCTGAACTAAAGCAGAACCTTTTAGAGAAGATGAAATGGAATACAGTGGTGGATAAGGGAGAGCAATATGGGAGACAACTCAGAGTTTATTACAAGCCTGGGGCGATTGGAACAATTTCCCAGCCTCTCGAGGATTGACCAGCTACTGTATACCACTCACGGGCCAACAGCCCACTCGGGTTCACCACTTTTTTCCAACCCCGAGATGGTAGCAAATAAAAGTGCGGACAAAAAAAAATAATAAAAAGGGTGTGTATGGAGAATCACATCCGTTAAGTCTTTACTCCACCAAATGGCATCCAACGCTTCCTGTATCTTTTGCAAAATTATCAAAGGAGAAATTCCTTCATTTAAATTAATTGAAACTGCCAAGACCTACTCATTCTTGGACATTCAGCCAACTGCCAAAGGACATGTATTGATTATCCCCAAGCATCATGGAGCAAGACTCCACAGTATTCCTGATGAATACTTGAGCGACCTCTTGCCTGTTGTCAAGAGATTGACTCGTGTTTTGAAATTGGATGAGAACGATTCTTTAGATGGAGAAGGATACAATGTTTTGCAAAACAATGGAACAATTGCTCACCAAGTTGTTGACCATGTGCACTTCCACTTGATTCCTAAAAGGGATGACAAAACCGGTTTAATCGTTGGATGGCCAGCTGAGGAAACGAACTTCCCTAAATTGGAAGAATACTACAATCAATTGAAGAAAGAATTGGAAAAGGAAGAGAATGAAAAGTTGTAAAGTAGATTTGTGTATTTTATTATTATAAAATTCCACCGATTAAACCACCAAGGTAGCCAAATATATAACTTGTGAAAAATGTGAGTGTAGAAGCACCGAATGGGAAATAACTGACAGTATAGTATGCCACTGCCAAAATTTCAATAATACTAGTGAATATAGTGAGCAAACTACTCTTTACCACCACACTCGAATACAAAGTCAAAAGTATCGATGTGAAAAACACGGTGGTGAATACTATACGATCACGCGATAGCAAGTGCCGTATATAGCTATGTGGTCCTTGCAAAATACCAAACGAAAATATAAATAAAACCGACCCACCAGTCCATAGTAATCCAAACTTCCTGGGCCTAAGAGCCAACACGGGGAACATGAAAAAGCAAAGAACAAAGCACAAAATGGAGGCCGCTAGACAACATCCAAACCCAACTAGGCGCTCAAATCTTGATAATGTAAACCATGATGGTTCTTGTGAGGTGTTGCTGCTGCTAGTAGCTTCTTGGATGGATGTAGGCAATCGGTTGTAGATATCATTAGCGCCAGATTTGAAATAATCAGTCCATTCCAGTAATACAGGCTGGCTACTACTGCCTGGTTGTGTAGATGATCGTACGTTCCAGTTGCGGAACAGTTGTCGAAACACGTTCTCTGTATCCGTTGACATTTGTTAATATATAGTGGAGGCAAAACAAAATGAGGGTCAACCACAATTTTAAAGAGACTTTTGGAGAGAGAGAGGGAGAAAAAAATAAAGAAAAGAGAAAATAAAAACAATTTTGTTTTGAACGTTAATCCCTTATCTCAGAAGCCCATTCTTTTTGAAGCCATATATCATTCCCAATACGAGTCGAGTAGCTACATTCAACAATGGATGCCTTTTTAAAAGATAGTCCCTCCGAGATTCCCAGACAAAGTGAAGAATTCAACGACTTCAACTACACAACCCAAGATACGGAGGACAACTCACAATCGCTCAATTTGAACTTGGACCTGCTCGGTGAAGGTAGACAGCAGCAACTGCAACAGGACTACTCTTTAGACTTGACCAATAATTATGAGGAAAACAGAAACGATGCCTCGGGTAATTTTTTTAGCAGTGGAAGCAATATAAATTCAAATACCCCTGGCTCGGGCTTTAATTCAAACACACAATTATCTGGAAGTGACTACTTAAGTCCTATGGGATTCACATATAATCAGCAAGGCTCGCAGTCGCAATCACAAAACACCGTTAACAACCAGTTTCAACCGGGTCACCAAAGAGTCAATTCCGAGACGTTTTCAACATCCAACCCTGGTTCTTTCTCAAGTGAGCCCTTTTTAGATGATGTGGCATTTTCACAAGCCATTTTAGGACCACAACTTAATGTTCCTCAACAAGGCACGGAAAACTTGTCTCCACAGCTGTTTTCACCGCAATTGCAAAGTACACAACCATTTGCTACTAATTCGGCCAATTTGGACGAATTGATATCACCAGGTAACAATTATGAAGAAAGCACTTTTCTCAATCCTCAATACTTTTCTCCACCCAATCGACAGGGAAACCATTTCAACTCCTTGCGATCAATTGCTGAAGATACCCTTGATAACAACTCGGGAGATATTTTTAGTCCTGAGTTATCGAGGCACGGAAGTATTAGTGGACCCTCTTACGGACAGGGCAGCAATATCCCTCAGACAAATTCTTACTTGTCGCCTCAACTAAACCCAGCATCCTACGTGTCGCCTGACTTTTACGATGGTTCCTACTTGAACTCGCCTCCACAATACAATAACAACAACAACAACAACAACAACAACAATAACAACAACAATAACAACCGCTCGATGAATTTAAATGTCCCATCTCAAAACATGAGCTCCTCAATTCCAAACCATTCAATAGGACAAGAGAAATGGAACTCATTATCGCCAGTGACTTCACAGTCGGCAGTGCTCAGTACATCTGTGCCTAGTGGAAAAACTGATCCTTCTGTCCCAACAAAACAACTTTCAAAAGAGGAGAAATTGAAAAGACGGAGGGAGTTTCACAATGCAGTTGAACGTAGAAGACGTGATTTGATCAAGGAGAGGATAAAAGAATTGGGAATTATTGTCCCACCTTCATTGTTGAATCCACAATTGACGGCAGTGCAAACATTGCAACAAAAGAGTAGCATCAACACAAGCGACTTGAGTGATTTAATCAGCTCCATCAAGGTGAAAGAGACAAAACCTAATAAATCCACCATTTTGAACAAATCAGTGGACTATATTAATCATTTGAACTATGTCTTGAAGCAGCAAGAGGTGGCTCGGAGTCAATTGACCAAGCAAATCCAACAGTTAGAGAAGAATAACATTTAGCGTTTTACAGTTTATATAGAGTTTTGTACAACTTATTTTCATTTTCTTTCGAATCGTTTATTATGATTGGGCGACATAAATAAAAAAAACCCCCCACAGGCTTGGGTTGAAGCTTTTTCCCACCAGGAGCACACACACTCTTTTTGATTTCTCTCTCCTTTTTTTAACGTTCCTGTGAACCAGCTGAGGAAAGTGGCTAATGATTTTATTGAATTTGTGAGTAACCGGAGAAAGGATTGGCATTCTTTGATTTCAAGTACTCGTCCGACTTCTCTTGCCATTCTCTGTTCAAAGATGCTGGGTTTGGTTTTGCAAGTAACTTAAGAGCTCCGAACAATGCTATTGATCCGACAACAGAACCGGTCACAATCCAGAAAATCTTTGACTTGTCACCTGGGCCATATAATGGTCTTCTTGGTCCCCATTCACCGAATGAGATGTAGTAAGCAGCCTTCTTCTCAGCGACAGACAAGTCTTGCCATGGCAATTCCATTCTTGACTTCAATTCTTCTATAATAGTTTGTTGTTCCTCCTTTGGTAAAGTAGTCCATCTGCTCTCCAATTTTCCAATGTAAGCGTTGGACAAGGTTCTTGGGGCTGACCTAGCAACAGTACTGTTGAATCTAATGGCTTGTCTTTGTAATGATCTAGCGAACATTGTCTCTTGAATATTTGTTTTTCTTGATGGATTGGTAAAAGTTGTAAACGTAAGGTGATATTTCCAATGAAGTTTATATATTTTTTTTTTTTTTTTTTTTGGCTTCTCTCACTGTGCTGTTTCTTTTTTTTTCTTTCGTAAAAAAATTCTCACCTTATTTGATTGGATGAAAATTAGGTCAAACCTTGGAGACCAAAAAAAAGTTTAGAAGCAGATGCAGTGTAATTGGCAACTACAAACTTTTATGAATAAATGTATGTATGGAGTGATGTGTACTGTACTATACTGCCAAAGGTTACTGGTGAGACTCTACGGGAAGGCAGCGGAGGGCGCTTTCCACGAACTTTTCAGAGGAATAACTTTCCCTCTGCTGAGCTTCTACCATGTCTTAAATTGTCTATCTATTAAATGTTATTCTTCGCTAAGCGACACCTATATGGACCTAGAGAAGATTCTCTAGACAGCATTACACATTTAGTTACCACTTGTTTCAAAAATAAAAAATAAAAAAAGTCGTGTACCTAAGATAAAGAAAAATCAGGTCATATTTCATGCACCAGGTTTGATAGGTGCATCATATTCGATACTAATTAAGGACCTTCTCAACAGCGAATCAATTATCTCCTTCAGGTCAGTTTTGAAATGTGGGCCCTTAATTGAGTTAAAATAGGTCAAATATTCAATCACAGATCCGCCAACGCCAAAATATATGTTTTTTGCAGCTACTAATGCGCGTCCCTTAGTACCTGCTTTCTCAAGTATGTCCTTTATGGATTCAGCAACCACAGGCAACGTATTAGGTGAGTAAATGGTCTCCGAACTAATAATAAAGTTGACTTTGTAAGTTTCAACAAGGCTGTTAAACTCCCTTCCCCATGAACCTGATATTGGAATAAGTTCGACATTGAATTCCTTCAATTGCCTCTCAAACTCCTCTATCAACCCGTGAGTTACAAACACTTCATTGTTTTCGAACCTGCTATTCACTTCATCAGTTGTCAACCTATGTAGCTCTTCAATAGGGAGTGTTGATGCCCAATTGATCAAAAGGTTGGGTATGGTGACTAATCTTAGCACGTCATAGTTAAAATCTGATAGTACAATACTCATTTGACGCTTATCTCCGTGTTCGAATTTTCGCTGTAGAATGTAACAACTAGGTAAAGCAGTTCCACATCCTAATTCTAATACTGACAGATTAAACAAATCAAAACTTTTCCTTATCTCGTGTAGTTCATCTACTGAATCGTATGAACATTCCCAGCTCTTGAACCCGCCCTCATAAACATTACTTTGCACGTCGGCGTCATTACGCTCAATTAACAATTCGCTAAGCTTATTCAGCACATCTTTGTCTTCTTCCATCATAATCTGATGTTTTACATCATAAAGTTCTCTTCTGTAAACTATTTGTCCTCCGGGTGTAGTGTAATTATCAAACGTAAGCCGAACATTCTCCAATGTCTGTAGGATATTGGTCAAGGAATGCACCTTTGGTTGATGTTCTGGAAGGACTTCAAAAGTATCCAAAGCACGCTCAGTTCTCTTTTTCAGGGTAACCTCTACTTGATTCTCGGTTAGATCATCGTCACTGAGATCTTCATTAGTAAATCCAAACGCAAATGACATACGGAGGATTCAAACTGGCAAAAAGCTCATCGAATTTGGAAGAGAAAAAATTACAAGCACTGGTAGCGCAACTCAGTAATGTGTTTGCACCCAAACCTTTTCACATGCTTATCATTGAAAATGATTTTTTGAGACAAATTCAAGTGAAGGAAGAGAAAACATGGGGTGTGGTAATGGCTGTAGCTACATTAGTTATACTCTAACAATTTTTCTTGAAAAGGTCACTCGATTGGTGCATTAACTCAAGTTTAAAATATTGATATCTTTTTCACTCAATTAGATGCAAAAATCTATAAAACCAAGAAATGTTAAAGAACTCGTTAAAAAGATTTCAATTACAAGGAAAACTTAAATCTTACAGATCATATGCCTCGATAGTTCTTCTCTAATTCTATTTGTTTCCATTGGTACACTTGAATTGAAGTTTACTATTGCAACAGCAAACTTAAAGTGGAGAGAATTGAAAATGAAAACGGAAAAATTAGAAAAACCACAAGAGCAATAAAGACAAAAGAAAAAATGAAAAATTGTTTACACTTTAATTTTTTTTTTCCACTTGCGTCAAAACTGTCGACAAATTTAATCAGTTAAGGCATTTTCCTCAATCGACCTGACGTATTAAAAAAAACCCATCTTTTCGTCACAATGGACCAATTGAAAGGGAAAATACCAACCACATCCGAGGAGATTCAGCAATATGTCGAGTTAGCAAAGTCCAAACTCACAACGAATTGGGATCAATTGACAGACTTGATTCATCACCACACCAACGACTTGACAGTTGACAGTGTATTGAACGACTTTAAAAACTTCAATGTTAACCCAGTTACAGTGTCATTGACGTTGATTTCAATAACTACATTGATCCTCTTGGGTAGATTATTCAGCTCAGGTTCAAGTGAACAACATGAGTCTAGTGGAAAGAAACACAAGAAGAAAAGTGGAAAGAAGAAGTTGAGCAGAGCGCAAAGGGCTAACAAGGAGATTCAAGAAATTTTGGATTATGTTGAACTGGAATACGTACCAGAAATTGACAAGTATATTGAAAATTACCAAACTTTATCTAAAGATGACCTTGACAATAAATTTAAATTTTACGACGAGATGTTATTGAAAGAATTGGTCAAGTTGGATGGAATTGATGTCACTGGAAACGACATTCTCAGAGAAAATAGAAAAAAGGTTATCAAATTCATTCAAGATCATCAAAAGAGATTAGACAAGTTCAAGAAAGATATTGGTGTATAGATCTATATATTAGCCTAATTCAAACCTAAATCCTTTTCAATCATTGCTTTGCAAATAGGGTGGTAGAATGTTTCATATTTTTTAAACTGAGCAATGGCATAATCGCTACTCACTCCGTTTTTCAATAACAAGTATCCTGGACGAGCGTACTTCATTCTTCCCGTGTGTCCCAACCAGGCGGCAAAAGTATTGACGATATCATCCTCTGCGCCGTAGTTGCCATTACCAATCAAGATCTCATTCCAAACCGAGAGAATTTCTCCATTTTGACTTTTAGCGTATTTTGGATAAACCAGAGGTAATTTTCTTATGATCTCCACCGGAGCTTTCAATGTCTTAAACTTTTCCAGCAAGTATTCCAAAAGCAACATGCTTTGTTCTCCCAGGAATGATTCAGTATCGGCATCACTGAATGGAATAGTGGAGAAATCCCCCTTTTTGATGTAGTCAACCCATTTTTCACCATATTTGTAAACTTCCGTTGCTAAAGTGGTATCCAATTTAGGTTCATCTGGAGCGCCAGAAGCAAACAATTGCTTATCCCAGTCAATGCTATCAAGTATATCCTTCTTATTCAATGGGGTGAAAAACTCGTACAATGTTTCCACAAACTGAGCTGTATCCAACGATTGGTATCTAAACTTTTTAAAATAGTACTTGATGAAAGGATCAAAGTGTTCAACACCACCCAATTTTGTCTCCAAGTGGTACAAAAAGAAGAACCCTTTTTCGTATGGGATTCTCGAAAAGGAATCATCTGGGTCCTTACCTTCTAAATCAATAACCAACTTGGTAAATTGAGGGTCAAAGGTGTTGCAGGTTTCGACTAACGAATTCCAACCGGATATCATATCCAATTGCCTAGCTTGTTCACCGTATACTTTCGATTCCTCATCGCTTTTCCCCTGTGATTTGGCTTCCTTGGCAGCAATTGCACCCAAGATTCTTCTTTCCAAATAAACGGTCCAACCCTCATTTAACCAAAAATGTTCCCATGAACAGTTTGTTACTAAATTACCTGACCACGAGTGGGCTAATTCATGAGCCATAACTGTAGTTTGAGTACGGTCACCACAAATCAAAGTAGGTGTCAATTGAGTCATGTTTGGAATTTCCATTCCACCATAGGGGAAACTAGATGGCAAAACTAAGGAGTCGAACCTCTCCCATTCATAATCAAATACCAATGCCTCGGCAATCTGGAGGTAGTTTTCCATATCTTTTTCAAATTCCCATTGACATTCTTTTATATTGGTGGCTTCACTGTATACATCAGACCTAGGTCCAATTGGTGCCTTACACAAGTTACCCGATGTAATTGATACCAAATATGAAGGAATTGGGATAGGTTGGTCAAACTTGTATACATTGGCGGTTTCACTAGCCACTGGTCTTCCTGACATAGTAACCTTTGCTGGCGATTTTCCAATGAATTTATAAGGTGATTTCACAGCTGGAGTATCGAAACATGGAAACAAACTACGAGCGTGGATGGCTTGACACTGGGAGAAAACATATGGACCAGTATCTCCTTTGATAAATTGAATAGCAGTACATTTGTCGGTAGTTTCAAATGAAATCTCCACATTAATAGCGGAGTTTTTTGGAACTGCAATTTGCAATGCTGAACCTACTACTGGCTTGGCTGGCCCCAATTCATAAGTAACAGTTTCACCATCAACTTTGACATCGTTTATTTTAAGCACACTAGTATCAAGAATAAGTTTGTCAGTGTTGGTCTTGTTTGTCAAGTCAAATTGGACATTTCCTCGAATGCATTTGTCCTCAAATGAAACACTCAATTCCAAAGTAGTGCTGTTTACTTTGAAATCAGTGTAGTTAGACTGAGTCGAAGGGTCTACCTTGTGGGATCTGCTTTTAATTTTATCTATGAGGCTCATGGTTGGGTTAAACTTTAAAAAGTTGGAGAAGTACTCTTTTTTTATTTTTTTTTTTCACTTTTTTCATAGGTGCAAAAACAAAAAAGCAGGTGGTACGGTACGGCACAAAACTCCGCTCGTCAATGAAAAATTATCAAATAAAAACAGCCTAAACTATACATTCTTTGGTCTCTTTTTCCTCTCCCTCTTTTTACTAGCCTCAGCAACAAGCTCTTCAAATACTCGAGCCTCTTCATCCTCTTGTTCAGTCCTTGTAACTGCACTAAACACTTCACCCATTAATTTCAAAGCCTTGGCTCTGTTGACTCTCTCGTTAAGCGTTATTTCTTCATCTTCCAAAACTGTATCACAAACAGCCCTTAAAGTGCCCTGTATTTCAAACTTTGAGCCGTTCCAAGCAGCAGCAAGGACTTTGGCTAATAAATACTTTTCCATCTCCGCCAATTCCTCTGGAGTATGACTTGGTGGTTCAAAATGTACTTCTTTCTTGCCATCAGCAGAACTCTCTTCTCCTTCCTTTGGTTCTCCCTCTTTCTGCCTTTGCACCTCCTCCAACTCTTCTTCAAGTTTTTCCATTTCTTGCTCGGCTTTATGTTTGGCCTCCTCTTCCTCCTTTTCCTTTTGTGCATGGTACTCATTATCCTGTTGCATCTGCGCATATTCTTCCATTGTTCTTTGTGCATCCAAGGCTGCTGACACTGTCCTAAATGTATCCTTCACCACACCACCTTTCTCTTTTATAGACAGCCACAATCCACCAAAACCAAAAAATGTTTGGCTTTTCAAGAATATCTTGGCTTTGCTTTTATAAACATAGCCCATTGTATGTAAAATTTCCAAACCAAAACTTTCCATCTTTAGAGCCTCAGCTTCATAGTTCATCTTTGCTTTAAATGATTCAATTACATCATCTTTCATATCAGTTTCCGTGAGTAACGACAACTTATCGACAAGCTTCTTCGCAAGCTCTGCTCTAGTTTCAAGCTTCTTGACACGACACTCTTCCTCAAACTTTTCCAATTCTTCTTTTTTGCGCTTCTCCTCGTCTTCAGCATCTACATGAGCAGCATGTGACAATTTCTTTTGTTCACCATCAGGAGTAGGTTCGATTTCCCCATCTCCATCTTTGCCATCCTTCTTCTCCGTTTCGGATAATTCTGCGGTCTTTGAAAGTTCCAGTAGCAATGTCAACTCCCCAATCCAATCTTTAAAAGCTTCGCCACCAAAAATCATCGAAAAGAATTCCGCTGGATCTTCGAATCCTTCCTGCGGTATCGACTCCTGTATACCATATTTGTCATATTTACGACGTAACTGCTCATCACTCAATACCTGGTAGGCTTGCCCCACTTCTTGAAATTTTGCTGCTGCATCTGGGTCATCGGGGTTTTTATCAGGGTGTAATCTAATAGCTGCTTGTCTGTACGCTTTTTTAATCTCAAGCGAGGTTGCCGTTGTTTCGATGCTTAGAAGGTCATAGTAGGTAGTATCTACAACCATGATGGAGTGAAGATCTGTGTGTAACAGACGAAGGATTGTTATCTATTTTTGTAAAAAGGAAAAAAAAAAAAAAAATAAAAAATTGTGAAATTTCTTTGTTACACGCGAGCTTTATACTATTTACATCCTTTAATTTGAGTAATAAACCTTTCTCAACTCAACCACCTTCTTACCTCTGTTCAAAGCCAATTCCTCAATTGACTTTTGTTGTGTCAAAGCCTTGAAGAACCCCTGGGCAACCAATACTGGGTTTCTAGATTTGTGTACTTTTCCTCTAAGGTCCTTGATACCTGCAGCTTGGCAGATTTCGAAAATGTTTCTATTACACCTCAACCCAAAACCAATTGGAGCAGACTTGAATTTCAACTTTGTTGCATGGTATTTGACTTCAAAGGATCCAAGAATAGTTCTATTATCGTAACGTTTTATAGGAGTTAGGTTTTTCACTGCATTCCAATGTGCCTTTGTTGCTGCTGTACGAATACCATCTCTTGATTTACCGATACCAATACCCAACATACCATTCTTATCACCAGCCACAGACATAACAAAGAAATTGGCAATGTTACCCTTTGCTGTTTTCAAAGACACACGTTTCATTACCAATGGTCTGATGTACAAGTTTCGTATGTATCTTTCATCTAGGCCGGTAAGTTGACTCAATTCTCTAGCGATTTGACTTGTATTCTTCACTGCAGTACTTGACTGTGGCGAGTCGTTTGGCGCCCTTGGTGCATTACTGAAACGTATTCTCAAATCGCCCCGATCTGGTGAATGTACTTGTGGAATTGGGGGATATGGTGTACGACCTAAACCTTGGTTTGGGTAAAGAATAGGTTCATTCCATTCAGGATCAGTCGTTGAATAGTCAAACTTCGACTTTGGGGCTACTTTTGATTTACCCTCACGGCCTTGTAATTGCAAGTTCAAGTAGTCTTTGGGATCCACCACCGACTCAGTAAGTTTAATACTCTCCAATAACTCAGGATTATAGTAATGCTTGAGGTAATCTAGATGCTTCTCAACTTTGGATGCTCCAGATTGTTTAAGGAGCTGTGATGTGGTACCGAAGCACCTACTTAGGGACTTGAACATCTGGGCTGTTACTGGTTGAGTAGTTCTATAAAAAAAATTTTCAAAGTGTCAAAAAATGCTTTTTTCAAATTATATTTCAGTGTCGTAAAAGTATTTGCGACAAGAATTTTTAAACCCCGATTTTCGGATCAACCACTTCTCCTTCTTCTTCTTATTTCTACTCTTTACCATGACTTTCAAACAACGTAACTACACATTGTTGAACTATGCTGCATTCAACTATGCAGGGTTTGCCTGCATTGCCGTGATCGTGTTTCTCACATCCACACAACCATTCTACATAAAAGAAGTAATTGGAATTGAACCCAAGCCAGACAAAGACACCAAAATTGGCCGCATTGTTGGTGGGTTGGGGTTCTTTGATGAAATTGTGTCCATGTCTACAGCTCCACTACTAGGCGTTCTTAATGATCGGTTGTCTTCAAAGGGAATTGCCGGTGCAAGAACAATTCAAAGTTTTAGTTTTGTCATCATTGCAGTTGCTTTACTTGGGTATGCTTTGAACCATAACTTAGTTCCAATGATGTTTATTCTTAGAGGAGTATTTGCGTTGGGGGTTACGGGATGTATGAGTATGGTGACGGTGATGTTGAACCAGCTTTCAATGTCTGATTTCGAGTTTGCAAAATTGTGGAGGAAACAGAGGCCAGAGGAGGATGTAGAGGAGGAGGTTTCAGTTGGCAAGAATGGCAAGTTTTCCGCAATTATGGGTATCGCAACTGGCCTTGGAGCAATATTTTCTGTCTCGATGTTGGTAACTTTGCCGCTGAAGCTTGCCGAGTGGTCTGACCTCAAATCCGGTCTTGAAGGTTCTTATGTTGTTGTTCTGGGATTTGCTCTTGTATCATTTGGAATACTCTTTGCATTCCTATACAAGCCACGGGAGCAGTTAGAAACTTCCCAACATCGGCAATTCCTCAAAGAAGGCATAAGCTTTGCAAAAGGCAGCAAGGAGGCACAATTGGCTTTTGTTGGGGCATTTGTAGCCCGATCTACTACTGTTGCCACCACCCTCTATATCCCATTGGTGGTATACAATTGGTACTACAACATTGGCGGGTGTCAATCAAAGGACAATTGGGCAGGTAAATTGACCTGTTATGACGGTTACATCTTTTCAGCAATATTGACAGGTGTAGCACAGACAATTGCTCTAGTCTCAGCACCCTTTTGGGGATATTTAAGTGACTCAAATAGAGTTGGAAAGTTTTGGACTCTAGCAATTGCAGGGTTGTGTGGGATTTTGGGGAACTTTGGGTTGAGTTTGACAACTACCATGACAAACTACAATCCCAAGACAGTTTGGTGCTTTTTAAGCGTTAGCATAATTGGATTGTCTCAAATTGGATTAATTATCTGCAGTATGAGTATATTGAGTGGTATTGACAATGCTCAGCAAATTATGGGCTCTTTAAGCGGACTTTATAGCTTTGCTGGGGGCTTGGGTATAATGATTATAACCCTACTTGGTGGGTTGATAGCAGACGCGTGGATCGTGGGGCCATTCTTCATATTGGGGTTGTTTAATGTTGTGTTGTTGGCAGCATGCTATGGAAGTGATAGACTGACGATTACTCTCGACCAAGAGGAGACATCGATGTCATAGAGGAAAACGTAATTGAATAGAGTTGAGCTATTAGTTGCAGAATCAAAAGACGATTCTTGACAATGCGTGTTTTCTGTAATTCTACCAAATTACAGATAACTTCAATGTACAGTACACTAGAAATACTTATTAATCTATTTAGCTACTTAGTAACCAACTCCAATCAAATAGTCAGCCAATTTTTCCACAATGGTTGTAGCTTCTCCTGGTTGTACTCCACTTGGATAGTGTGCAAGCAATATAGCTTGCTTGGTTCTAACACAAATCAACCCTTCTGCTTCGTGTTTACCATAAATGGATCTCTCATCATTACGCAATAAAAAGTATTTTTGCCCTTGTGCGTGTAAACCATGACTTTGCAAATTGGATGCATCGTCGAATCCATTGGCAATTTCCGAGATTTCGTTTGGTTGTAATTGGAATGATCCTGATTGGGCCCACAAGGAATCACCGACTCTGGAGTAGAGAGCAGCCTTGTCAATCTTTCCTGTAGATACTAAGTTGTCTGTATAAGCATTCCACGACATTTTTCTTGAGTTTTCTATTTGACAATGTAATGAGGGGGGGGGATCAGTAAGTTGATGTATTAAATTGGTATTTTAAAAAAAGCTTGATTTTGGTTAGTACTAATCCTGGTACGATATGAGATAGCCTTTTAACTTACCAATTACCTGACTTCAAATATGGGGATACAATTGAAGTTATCTCTGAATCGCAATTTGCTAAAGCAATAAACTTTTTGGAAGAAGAAAAAGAAAACGAAAATAAAAAAATAAAAATAAAACGAGAGAACAAATATGTTGACTTCCCTGATTCTTTTAATTTGTGTCGCATTTATTTAATTTGTTGTCGCGACAGATTATCCCTATTGCTATATATGCTACACCTTATGCTGCCTTTTCGCAGCTGGCTCAATAATCTCTATATCAGATGAGTCTTCTTTTACAGTATCTCCGTCAATGATTGCGAAATCATCATCATCATCATCACCATCACTATTCCCAAGCGAATCACTCTTAACTACCAGAGGCTTTTCCTTCAATTCAACACTGGGAAATCGCGTTTCGTTACCTACTACCAAATGCAAAATGAGGTTTTGTAACCGGTCTGAATCGTCTTGCACAAGGATAACATCTAGTCCTGGCACTTGACTTAGACTAACCAGTAAGTAATCATCAAAATCAACATCGTAAATCAATTTTGATTTGCCAACTTGTATCGAAATGTCGGAATTGTAAAGAGGAGTCAATTGGTCAACTAACCATTGCAATGTCAACGAGTCAAAATCTTGTTTGCTCACATACAACACTTCACGTCGCGCTGAACAGCTAGGACATTCAGGACTTGGTGGCTCAGGTGGTGCTGATATGACTGCATACTTTGGCGCATTTGTTCCATGTAGAATATATCCTGCGTTACTGTCCCGAAAGAGTTGGGTACCAATTGCACTGGCAAAACCGGAAATGAAAGCGTTTGTGGTGGCAATAGCTGGTATGATGTTTCCAGCAATCTCTTTGATATCAAATAGAGATTTGGTCTCAATGTGAAACACATGTGATCGCAAATTGGAAGCAGCGGCAACAAATAACATGGCATCGTCGTCATCTTTGTCAAAAGAAATAAAATCTTCCTCCTTCTTCAAGCGGCGTTGAAGGTTACCACATGAGACATACAATGCATACAAGTTTTCTGCAAGGGACCAAACTTTTGTATCCAGAAGGGAAGTGCCTACTGAAGATTCCACTTTTTGCATAGCATCCTGATCCAACACCAAAGGCGTCGGTGGTCTTCTTGACTCCCACAATGCTTCAATTCGCAACAACCTTTCAATATCCACATTGTAGATCTTGTTCACCAACTCTGCAAAAAAGTCATCACTGCGTTCAATCTTTTCACGCAATTCAGCCAACTCATTTGCTTCCTGGGCCAAGTTCTTTATCTCATCATCATTGTCAGTTTCCCTGGCAATAGCTTCGCTATCATTAAGATCACTCTCTTGCTCATCAAACAACTGATGGAATAAAAACTCTCTGGCCCATGTGATGCAGTGGACCGGCAAAGACGGTGTGGATCTTATTGTGCACACTGGATACGTTTTAGGAGGAACAGGCGGCTTACAGTCAAAACACGAGGTGACGTAAGGTGTAACCGGAGTCAAATGAGTACTGTATCCTGCGGATCCACTATCCATATATGACTTCTTCAACAACAAGCACATGCAGTTGACGTAGGTCCTAGCTTCGGCATTGTCCAAAGCCATATAAACGTAGTCGAATTGTTGCCACCACTCCAATGGAAACTTGGTGGTATCCATAATATTACCATGGTGGGCCACAAGCTTAGTACCAAGATAATTGAACCCTTCTACTGTCTTGGACACTGTCAATGACTTTGATTTTCCTATATCGGTTTTGCGAAATAAGAATTGACGATTTAAATTGGATAAGGTGATCGTGTCTAAATCAACAACGTGTATTTCGCCATACCCTGACAATACAAGATCTTTCAACAATTCACACCCTAATCCACCAGCACCCACCAACAACAACCGTGCTGATCGGACTTTATTGAAGCACTCGTCTCCGAGAATTTTTTTCAAGTACGTGTCTTTCATGTGGAGGGGGAAAGAGATGGTGGTATGTATAAAGTGGATTTTTTTTTTTTTTTTCACCAAAACTGATTATATTTTCTTCTCTACACACTGGTAAATAAAGACCAAACACCCTTTGCATACTGAACAATTTCATCACCACCAAGCTTACTTTCACCATATAACCTATCGACAAAGCTGATTGGCACTTCTCCAACAGTGAAACCCAAGCTTCTAGCTCTCACCATCATTTCCATTTGGAAAACGTACCCTTTAGATTGGGTAACGTCAATAATCTTTTTCAAGACTGGCGTCTTGTACAATCTGAAACTACCAGTCAAGTCACTAACATGAGGTCTTAGCACCACAGTAGCAAGGAAATTGGCACCTCTGGAGATCAATTTTCTCTTGAAATCCCAACCATAAACACCCCCATCGCCAGCATATCTAGTTCCAGTAACTATATCAAAATCCTCTGTTTTTTGTTTAGCAATGAATTGTGGGATAGCTTCTGGATGGTGACTGAAATCGGCATCCATAATGATTACAAAGTTTCCTGTAACATATTGTAAACCATGAACATAAGCAGTACCCAATCCCAATTTACCTGCTCTTGGACGTAATTGAATGTGATCGGCACCGTAAATGTCAATTAATTTTTTGGCAATTTCTTGAGTTCCATCAGGCGAATTGTCATCAACAATAACCACTTCCCAATCCAACTTGTTTTCAGTGAATGTTTTATTCAACAAGTAGACGAGAATGGGTAAGTTTCTCCTCTCGTTGTATGTGGGTAATATGACAGAGTATTTATTCATTTGCTGAAGAAAAAGTCTATCTCTTACGTGTTTTCTTTTTATTTTTTTCTATTCTGTTCAATTTTCTTTTTTTCTACACACTGTAAATCTCGCGTCAATCAGTGGAATTGTTGCATAACAAGGCTGTTGTTGAAATTCAACGGTTGCCCACTAGCAGTGGCGGCAGCAATTGCAGCAGCCGTGGTATTTACATTATGGATGGGTGCCTGGGTGTATATAGGTTTCGATGATCCACATTTTAAACAACACAAGTTTTTAGCAAAATTGTGATACTGACACATGTCGCACTTCCAATCGCCAGCTCTGAAAGGGACATTATTGAAGTGTCTGTTGTTGTTATTACCACTGTGGCTAGACGACTCACTGCTTCCATGGTTGTTTCCTTTATTTCCTCCATTCAAGTGTCCACTATTGCCATTTCCTCTATTCTCCTCCAGATCGCTTTTCTTATAAATAGACTCTTGTATTGCTACAGCACTGGATGCTGGAAAAGAGCATCTAAAGCAATGTGTCCTCCTTTGGAAGTTTGAAAATCCACAAGACGGACAAGTCCAATCACCAGGCCTTGGTCTATTCTTTGAAGGAGGGAAAGGGGTCAACATGTCACCTGCCTTGTCTAGAACCTGTGTCGACGACGGCTGTACTTCTATTACATAGTCTCCTAAAGCCTTTCCGTTCATGGCTAACAGCTCGGCGGCTTCCTCGTGTGTACCAAAAACAGCAAATCCTGATACACTTTTGCTTGGTGTTTCAGTCGTTTTCAACGTCCAGTACGCCACAGGCCGACCACCATGTTGCGTAAACCAATATTCCAACTCTGACTGCGTGGTATCAACGGGCAAATTAGATAGATAAAGCACCTTTGATTGCTCAGAAACAAACGCCTTGACATCTTCTCCAAAATCGTACGGCGTAGTGAAAACTGTAGGATGATCTTCCAATGGAAGTGATTTTTTCAACAACTGAATAGCCAATTTGGTGTACACTTGTGGAATTTCTGTAGGCTCAGTCACCTCTAACGCGGTCATCATGTTAGAGAGCGATGATGCTGTATATGACACAGCTTCAGGGTGACTCACGAGCCATTTGGAGTACTCAGTAGGTAAATCAAACAACCGTGGATGCTGCAAATATGGAGGTAAAACGACACCCTTGTCACGGGCCTCTCGCGGAAGTTGAACTTTCAATTTTGTCATATCAAATGTAACAAACAGGAAATCCTTTCCCTTTGAGATTATATTCTCCTGTAGATACTGGTCTAACTTTGAAATAGCATCTTTGAATGATCCTGCATTACGAACATCTTCCCAGGTAAGTTTGCATTGTTGCTGACAAAATGGAGTGATTGGCGTATTCATTGGACGCACCAACACTGTTTCTTCGTGTATTATATCCAAGGTAGAAACATCCAACACAGTCCACGCCAATGAGATCAACTCAGTGGAGTCTTTGGTTACATAAGTGCTGGAGTTATCGCACGTGGTGCTAGTGTCTATTACTATGAAAAAGTCACTCATATGGTTTGGTGAAGCTTGAAAGAGTCTACAGATTTTTATCAAATAATGTTTTTTTTTTTTTTTTTTTTTTTTTTTTTTCATTTTGTTTTGTTTTGTTTACTCTATTGACCCACTGTTTTCACATACACGTCGGTTCCCCATAATGGATATGTCTGTATGGTCAACAGTCCTTTTGAGGACTCCTTCTCATCAACTGTATCATTGAATACTTCTATATACTGCTTTGCCATCGGCAAGCCAAACCCCATACCTGCAACCGAGTGTCCTCCACCAAGATCTTCTGGCGGAACATTCAATGTTTTGAAACTTTCACCCTCATTACTCTCGTAAGTTGTAAATGAATAATCAAAAACGTGTTCTAAAGCCTTTTTTGGAATACCTTTGCCCCTGTCTCTTATACGAATCTCCATGAATTTTGGGGTATTTGAGGAGACGGAGATCGTGACGGTAATAGGATCAGTAACCTTGTTTTCAATATGAGCCCTAAATGAGTTTTTGAAAACCTCCATGAATATGTAATCCAAATGATACTCGATATAAGGGAAATTTAAAACATCATTTGGCGAAATAGGATCCGTTTGGCTGGTGTAGTTCCCTAGATTAGTCTCAATTTTCACCGGCACTGACTGATCATACTTCATCATTGTGATATCGTTAACCAATTCGGCATTCTTTTTAATCACATTGGGTATATGGAGGAGTTTAACAACCCCATTGTATTTCCCACCCACAACATAGTCACTTGCGACTGATCGCGACAACTCGATATGCTGGTGGGCTATTAAACGCATCCTTATCCTCTCCTTTAAATGGAGATCCATAAATTGAGTAATCTGTTTCATACTCAAGAGGTTGCTGACCTCACCAAATCCTTTCGACAAACTGGGCAACGTATCCGCATGCATATCAATAAATTCAGTTAGCACAGTTTCAGCAAACTCCGCATTCTCCTCAGGAGTGTGAGGCATGTACAAACTAGCCTTTAGCAAGGCACTCATCAGTTGAAGATAAGAGTCATAGCTCTCCAGTATTGATGGGTTGAGCACCACAAGGTACGGGAGACTCCGGAATTCTCGCAATCTCTTTGCATTGTAGATGAGGAGATTCTCAAGAGTCTCTCGGGCATTTTGGAGAATAAAATTGGGTGAAAGCTTCTCTGATTGTTTGTACAATTGACTCAACAGAAGCTGGGGTAGTGGTTTTCTCGAATAGTGGAATATCGGTTGCTCCAACATGGTTCGGATTTTGTATTCGTTGAGGAACTTTTGTTGCTGTTGACCGGACAGGAAACATCTCCGCATGCATTTCAGGATCATGGTGATCTAGTTGTATATATCAAGAGAACTAGGATTTACCCATTCAGGACATTGAATATTTTTTTGTCTCGCGACTAATCTTTATCACCCCACTAAAAATAATGCTAGACGAATGCCCAATATGTTTAGGAAAGAAGGATTATGAGACATGGATCCAATGTTCAAAATGCAATCAATGGTTTCATTCAGACTGCTTACAAATTTCCAAGCACAACTTGGGTGACTTTGTTGTATTCCATTGCAGTGCTTGCTCCATCAAGTATGGCCCTTCACAATACAAGCGAAAGTCCAAAAGATCTAGAATCGCAATTGATTACGTTGCTTTGCACGAAGGAGATTCTTTTGCTCTAGACAAAGCATCACACTTTCATCTTCCAAGATTTTTGAAATTCACAGGTGAACAGAAGATTTCAATACAGAAGAATTTGACAAGGTCCTTACAGCCGACTCTCATACCTAATGTCAATTGTGATCTAGTGGGAATGAAACTACCTCTACCGAGAAAAGATATTACTATGGAGTATATTACAGAATGCAGGGGTCCTGATTGCCCCGTTGAAGTTATGGATGTGATTTCTCAACAAGGTGTGACACCTGGATGGAAGCTTCATCAATGGCGTGATTATTTCAACACTGAAGAGCAACACCGAGACAGACTCCGCAATGTGATTTCTTTGGAAATTTCCGATGCTCCAGGATTAGGCACCGATTTTGAGCGACCCAAATTCGTTCGTGAGATGGATATAGTTGACAAAGTATGGGATGATGATGATCAAGAGAGAAGCAAAGTGACAAAATACTGCCTTATGTCGGTCAAGGACGCATTTACCGATTTTCACATTGATTTCGGTGGTACTTCAGTGTACTATACTGTGATCAAGGGATGCAAATCATTCATTATGTTTCCACCAACTCAGGACAACCTTGATATATACATATCGTGGTGCTTGCAGCTGAACCAGAATTTTATTTGGTATCCAGATCACTTTGTGTTCCGAGATAAAAAGAAAATCTATCCAACTGGTGGAATCAAGATCACTTTACAACCAGGTGACTTATTCATGATCCCTAGTGGTTGGATTCACTGCGTACACACACCACAAGACTCAATTGTGATTGGCGGCAACTACTTAACATTGCGAGATATGCCGACTCAATTAAAGATTTACGACATTGAAAGAGTTACCAAAGTTCCCGCAAAGTTTAGATTTCCAATGTTTAATAAAGTTATATGGCTAAGTGCAATTTACTATGCCAATCATCGTGAGGAATTTGATAAAGATGCTGGGGATACTGAAAACGGAAGAAAAATACTAGAAGCCATAGTGCAGCATCTAGAACGCCATCTCGAATTGAGCAAGACAAATTCAACTGCAAAGCGAAGTGTACCGAAAACGATTAATCCAGTAGAGTTTCTACAAACATTGAAAACTTGGAGGGATGATTATATAACACAAACTAAGAAAGAAGACAGTATATAAATTATTTAAAGTTGCAATGGATTGCCTTTCTCTCTAGCAGCTTCACCATATTTCTTTATTCTGATGGCTTGTACAGCAATGAAACCAGAAGTGTCTTCTGGTGAAAATCCAGTCAACTCATCCATTGATGACTCAGTTTCATCATACAATTTCTCTGTATCCGAGTATCTACCCAAGATCGTCAACGATCCTTTGTAGCATGCAGCTCTAACAACACCATTGACCGTATTTTGAGAAGGTTGGATCATAGATCTAACATATTCACCCTCGGGTGTAAAGTACATACCATTGTACAATATCTTAGCCCAAGTGGGCGTTACAAATTGGTCTCTAATGGCTCTCACTTCACGATCCATAGTCAATCCTTCCAAATCGATATGTGTTGATCTCAAGACAGTTAAACCTGGTGTTTCGTAACATCCTCTTGACTTGATACCAATAAACCTGTTCTCCACAATATCAATCCTACCAACACCATTCCTTCTAGCTAAAGCGTTTGCTTCAGTGAACAATTCAACAGGATCACTAAATGTCTTTTTCTTGTCATCCAAGATTAATTTTACAGGTAAACCCTTTTCAAATACAACGGAGAATGTTTCTGGCTTTTCTGGAGCATCCAATGGGTCGACAGTCAATTTCCACATATCCTTTGGCGGAGTGGTGTTTGGGTCTTCCAATATACCGGCTTCAAAGGAGATATGAGCCAAGTTCTCATCTGTTGACCATGGTTTGGCTTTTGTTTGAGCAACTGGAATATTTTTCGAAGCAGCATAGTCCAACAAATCTTTCCTTCCTGCAAACCTATTGAAGAATTCAGGATCTCTCCAAGGTGCAATCACAACAACATCTGGTTTCAATGCGTAGAAACTCAATTCAAATCTAACTTGATCGTTACCTTTTCCTGTACATCCATGACTGACAGCAAAACATCCATTCTCTTCGGCAACTTTGATTTGCGCTTGAGCGATAACGGGTCTTGCTAACGAAGTTCCTAACAAGTACACATTTTCGTAAACGGCATTAGCTTGAATTGCTGGATAACATACCTTTTCCACAAACTCCTTACGAACATCAACAACAACAAACTTCGTTGCACCAATGGCTAAAGCTTTCTTTTCAGCCTCTTCAAAATCTTCTTCTTGACCAATGTTGGCTAAGAATGCAATTACCTCATATCCTTGTTCTAATAACCAAGCTAAGATAACTGAGGTGTCTAAACCTCCTGAATATGCTAAACAAACCTTTCCTTTTGACATTATTAATTGATAGAAAAGAAAGAAGGATGGGAAAAGTGAAAAAATTTTTTTTTTTTTCTTCCTTCTTTTTTATATCTAATCGACATTAATTAAGCGCGCTTATTTTTTTTGGAGTTACCTGATTAGTCATTTCTGAAGGTGACTAATACGATGCTACCAATTGAATTGCTAGTAACGTTAGAAACTTTTCATGCTGGCCCAGAAGATTCAGCTATCACCTTTCAAAAGTATATTTGAAGTTAATTGAAGAGCTGTACCATGTTTGGAATGAGATTGTACCCTCTATTTTATTCAATATTTTGCTGCAAAACTATGCGAAAAATAATATAAGTCATTAGTTTACAAGGTTTTATGTCAAGCTTTGTCCACGGAGTAACTCGACTGGTACTACAAGCTACCCTTATACACGCCCAGCTCTTATAACGAGTCAATTCAAATACATATCCACACATAAAAACGTCGTGTTTAGGTCGGTAGCGCACACTCCTATTTTTTTTTTTTAAAAAAAAATGTTGATTCAGAGTCATTCGCTCTTATGGACACAGGTGACTCTTTGAGTGTCCACTTAATGATGATAGAAACCACTGCACAAAATGCCTCAGATACTCATAAACCTTCTAAGCTTGGTGTAACCCATTCGATAAGACATAAGTTAAACTTTCTCGACGAAAGGTTATGGAAAAGGTTCAGTGCACGAAGACTAGAGTTGATTGACACCATGGATCTAAGTTCTCGGAAAGCTAGTGAGCAGGAATTGGAAATACGAAAAGTGGCCGAAACTTTGCGTACGGAGTTTCAATACGATGTATCATATACAGCCGATTTTGACAAGCTAGTGCGAGCTGCTGTTCAATCAGTAAGGAGGAATAGAAAACGTCACCTTAAACGAGAAAGGGAGTCCTCCCACAACCAAACCAAGAGACAAAAGAGGAATAGCACCTCTTCACACGATGGAAGTGATGGGTTTCTCTCGGAAATAGTTCAGCATGAGGACGAAGTTTACGACGTGAATTACAATAGAACCAAGAAAATATCATCTCATGATCATGCGGTAGGCATGATTGAACATATGACGAAACCGCGACTCCCACCTTTGTCCAAATTTGCTTCACAAGAGATTATCCTGCCGCTGGCGGAGGTTGCGAAAAAGGCAATTATAAACAAGATTGAAAGATCGAAAACGTGCAATGAAAGCACAAACGATCTTAGGTCAAGCAATTTACAGTTTCTCGGTAAGTCTGTGATGATGAGTTGCATAGGATATATATGTGAAAGATCATTCACTAACGTCAATCAACAGTCATTGGAGTATTTGCGAAACAAACTTTGTCAAGACACTTATATCGCCAAATTTTTCCGTGAGCTAGATCCACTAACAACCAATGCAATCACTGATGAAGTTGCAGTGATTTCATTGTATACTTTATTGGGTGGGTTGGTTAAAGACTTTGGTTTTGATGAGATTATTAATCCAGTTGGCGAAGTTCTTTACGTGTCAGTTGTTAAAGAGTATCCATTGATAAGCAGGAACTCTGTACCTTTCAAGTCGCAACAAGAGGATACATTTTCGTTAAACAAGCTAGCGGAAGTGGCGTCAACGATACAAACTGAGAACACTCCGCCTGATTTCATGCAACTGAGATCACAGTCGCCAAACTTTGTTAGAGAGAATTCCGTTCCCATTGATAGGAGAGGCGCTAAGAAGCGGATAATTCTCAAATTTTTGAATCAATCTTTGGAGCTCTTTTACCCACCTGGCTTATCAGCAACTCCACGATTCTATGAGCTTTTAGAAAATGCCAAAAGTGCATTCAATATCTCCAATTCTATATTAGAGTTTCGGTATGAAGACAAGGTGATTCAAACAGACCAAGAGTTGGAAAAAGTTTTTCGAAATACTCATCCGGTGATTGAGCTTGAAATCTCAACTCAGACGACAATTCCTATCCAGCGTTTTGCAGCTTTGCAAAGCGCACAACAAGCTCCGTATACACCTCCTGCAATGGTTAATAATATTCAACCAAAAATTATTTTGCCACCACCATTGCAAACTACTACAAATGAAACGTATCAATATAAATCGGATGAGACTTATCCTAGACCTCAGCCGATGTTGCCCAAATTCCAGCCGCTATTATGATTACCTAGCCTTTGTTTACTAAATAGTACTAGAGGATGTTACAAGTTTAAAAGTTTGTTGTAGATACATGATTTTTTTAAATAGTTTTCACAATATGGGTGCAAAAGTTGAGTACCCGTCTAATTGTCAGGAAAATTAGGTAAATTGAAATTCCCTAAGAACTAATACCACTGATCCTATTGTTTACTCACAGGCTGCTCCCTAAATAGATAAAGTAATGAAAGTCTTATAAACCTACGTTCTTTGTTCTTATTACCCCTTGAAAAGTGCTGTCTTTGTTGGGTGAATTTGGATATATAATTTTATACTGAATCTGTGTTAAGATAAAGACACAACTGTAGATTCTGACGTCAACTATTGTGCATATACACACGTTAATGAAGATTATCTCAACAATTTTATTAGTAACAAGACACATATACGAAACAAACAAATTTTTTTTGTTGTTCTTCTTTCTTATTCGGACTTTTTTTTTTTTTTTTTTTCCTTCGCATAGGACGACCCAACAATACAACAAATTTATTTATGTTGGGAGTTACAGTACATACAACGCGTAACACGCGACAATTAAATACGACACTCAATGTATACAGATCAGTTACAGGAGCTGGTTTATAAAGGGATCAAGAAACTTGGTTTGACTATACTGAATCTGATAGAATATCCATACATTGTAGCTCATTCACCATGGCACATACCTTTTTCTAACCCGAGGTTTACTCAACTGGTGAGTGAAGCTTTGTATAATCTTTTTATCGGTTGTATGCACACCACTAACTCTCTCAACAAAAAAAGAAGAATTAAGAATCGGAACTAAATAATCAACATTACACAAAAGAGTGTATGTAAGTTCATCAGCCCAAATTTTTGAAAATTAATACATATGCTTAAACAGATGTTATTTAATCAAACCAATTTTCTTTATCCAAGTTGAATCTTTTTGGTTTACTATTATCAATCTTTTAATTTCAATCGTTGTGTCATTTTAACACACAGTAACACCAAGCTTATTTGAAAAAGTTTCACTCACAGAGTAAATCTCATCATCTGAACATAACGAATATAGATATTCCATAATTAGCAGGAGGTATGTACTGAATTTCCAAAGCGAAGTATTGATTGATATGGATAGACCGGAGCACATTTGGGATTCCTTGATTCACAGTTCACAGTATCGGTCCCGTGAAAGCAAAAAAAAAGAAAAAACAAAACATTTTGCAAATGCTACGGCACTCTCTCTACCTTCATGATATGGGGTACTAACCTTACTAGATTTTTAGCATTCTACAAACCAAGACAATTCCTAAAACGTTTTAGAGTTATGTCAGAATCACCAACTCCAAGCACTATGCTGGACTACTCGTTATTACACAGTAACTTGGCTCCACACTTTCTTGGATTAAATTCAGTCGCAAATGCTGAACCATCTAAAGTTACCGATTTTGTTAAATCTCATCAAGGTCACACAGTAATAAGCCGTATTTTAATTGCAAATAATGGTATCGCAGCCGTTAAGGAAATAAGGTCTGTTAGAAAATGGGCATATGAAACATTCGGTGACGAAAGAGCAATACAGTTTACAGTTATGGCTACCCCTGAAGATTTAGAGGCCAATGCAGAGTATATCAGAATGGCAGACCAGTTTGTGGAGGTTCCAGGTGGTACAAACAATAATAACCACGCCAATGTTGATTTAATTGTTGATATTGCCGAGAATACCGATGCACATGCAGTTTGGGCAGGATGGGGCCATGCATCTGAGAATCCACTTTTGCCAGAAAGGTTGGCAGCATCGCCAAAGAAAATTGTATTCATTGGACCACCAGGATCTGCAATGAGATCTTTGGGTGACAAGATTTCATCAACCATTGTTGCACAACACGCCCATGTTCCATGTATTCCATGGTCTGGAACTGGTGTTGATGAAGTTCGCGTAGATCCAGAGACCAACTTGGTTTCTGTTGCAGATGATGTGTATGCAAAAGGTTGTTGTACAAGCCCTGAAGATGGGTTGGAAAAAGCGAAAAAAATTGGATTCCCAGTTATGATTAAAGCTTCTGAAGGTGGAGGTGGTAAAGGTATTAGAAAAGTTGAAAGCGAAGAAAATTTTGTCACCTTGTATAACCAAGCAGCAAATGAAATTCCAGGATCACCAATTTTCATAATGAAGCTCGCTGGAGATGCCAGACATTTGGAAGTCCAATTATTAGCAGATCAATATGGAACTAATATCTCCTTATTTGGAAGAGATTGTTCTGTTCAAAGAAGACATCAAAAAATTATAGAAGAGGCCCCTGTCACCATTGCCAAGAAAGAAACATTCACAGAAATGGAAAAGGCAGCAGTTAGGTTGGGTAAGTTAGTTGGATACGTTAGTGCTGGTACTGTTGAATATTTGTACTCCCACGCTGAAGATAAGTTTTACTTTCTTGAGTTGAATCCTAGATTGCAAGTTGAGCACCCTACTACTGAAATGGTCACCGGTGTCAATTTACCTGCAGCTCAATTACAAATTGCCATGGGTATCCCCATGCACAGAATCAGGGACATTCGTACTCTCTATGGTGCTGATCCTCATTCTGCTACTGACATTGATTTCGAATTTAGTACTGAAAATGCAGTTGTTTCTCAAAGAAGACCATCTCCTAAAGGCCACTGTACTGCTTGTCGTATCACTTCTGAGGATCCAGGAGAAGGTTTCAAACCAAGTGGAGGCTCTTTACATGAATTGAACTTTAGGTCTTCTTCCAACGTTTGGGGTTATTTTTCAGTTAGTAATCAATCTTCTATCCATTCATTTTCCGACTCCCAATTTGGACATATTTTTGCCTTTGGTGAAAACCGTCAAGCATCTAGAAAACACATGGTGGTTGCATTGAAAGAGTTGAGTATTCGAGGCGATTTTAGAACTACTGTTGAGTATTTGATTAAATTGTTGGAGACACCAGATTTTGAAGAAAACACAATCACTACTGGTTGGTTAGATGAATTGATTACAAAGAAATTGACCGCAGAGAGACCTGATCGTACTGTTGCCATTGTTTGTGGTGCTGTAACCAAAGCACACATTCAAGCACAAGAAGAAGAACAAGAATATATTCAATCTTTGGAGCGTGGTCAAGTTCCTCACAAAAACTTGTTAAAGACAATTTTCCCAGTAGAATTTATTTATGAGGGTGAGAGATTCAAGTTCACCGCCACAAAGTCTTCATACGATACGTACACATTGTTCCTCAATGGGTCCAGATGCACTGTTGGTGCCCGTCCTTTGTCCGATGGAGGGTTATTATGTGCATTGAATGGTAAGTCTCATGCAGTTTACTGGAAAGAAGAGGCAGCAGCTACTAGATTATCCGTCGATGGAAAGACATGCTTGCTTGAGGTGGAAAATGACCCAACACAATTGAGAACTCCATCTCCAGGAAAATTGGTCAAATATTTAGTGGAGAGTGGAGATCATGTTAATGCAGGTGATACTTTTGCCGAGATTGAGGTTATGAAAATGTGTATGCCTTTGGTGGCTCAAGAAAATGGTGTTGTGCAATTGATTAAGCAGCCAGGATCTACAGTCAACGCTGGTGACATGCTCGCTATTTTGGCTTTGGATGATCCAAGCAAGGTAAAGCACGCCAAACCTTTTGAAGGAACCTTGCCAGAAATGGGTGCGCCAAATGTTCGTGGGTCCAAACCTGCTCACAAGTTCAATGATTATGCGACTATTTTGAAGAACATTTTAAGTGGATATGACAATCAAGTTATCATGAATGCAACTTTGAAAAAGATTGTTGAAGTATTGAAAGACAAAGAGTTGCCATATTCAGAATGGCAACAGTGTATATCAGCATTGCATTCAAGATTACCTATCAAGTTGGATGAAACCTTGGTATCTACGATCGATAGAACGAAGTCTAGAAACGCCGATTTCCCAGCTCGTCATATCTTGAAATTGATTAGCAAAGCTGTTACTGAAGATGCAAGTTTGAAGGATGTGGTTGAACCTTTGGTTAGTATTGCTTCTAGGTATGAAAAGGGTCTAGTGGAACACGAATACGATTTCTTTGCATCCTTGATTGATGAATACTACAATGTTGAAAGCTTGTTTGTGGGTACTAATGTCAGAGAAGATGATGTAATTTTGAAATTGAGAGATGAGTACAAGTCCGATTTGAAGAAAGTGATTGAAATCTGCTTGTCGCATTCCAAAGTATCAGCCAAGAACAATTTAATTTTAGCCATACTTGATGAATATCAACCATTGTTGCAATCTAATTCCTCAGTTGCTGCTTCAATTAGAGATTCGTTGAAAAAATTGGCCCTGTTGGATTCTCGTGGTTGTGCAAAGGTTGCATTAAAGGCTAGAGAAATTTTAATTCAATGCTCATTGCCTTCAATCAAAGAAAGATCAGACCAGTTGGAGCACATCTTGAGGTCATCTGTGTTGCAAACTTCATATGGTGAAATGTATGCCAAACATAGAGAACCAAAGTTGGAGATCATTCAAGAAGTTGTCGATTCAAAACATATTGTGTTTGATGTTTTGTCACAATTTTTTGTAAACTCCGACGAATGGGTTGCCATTGCAGCTGCTGAGGTATATGTGAGGCGTTCGTATCGTGCCTACCAATTAGGCAAGATTGAGTACGATTTCCACGACCAGTTGCCAGTTATTGAATGGAAATTTAAATTGCCAAGCATTGCCAATTCGAGATTTAACGCAATTCAACAACCTGCTTCAGAGGAGGAAAATACAGCAATGAGGTATTCAGCATCGGTTTCAGATTTATCTTTTGTCGTTGACTCAAAAACCGATCAGATGGAGAGGACTGGTGTGTTGGTTCCTTGTAGGCATCTTGACGATGCAGATGAGCTGTTGAGCGCTGCATTGGAAAAACTCCAACCTAGTGATGCTTTGACTTTCGAAGCTGGTGACGAACAGACAGAGTTGCTCAATGTGATTAATATCGTAATTAACAACATCGATGGATACGCAGATGAGAAAGAATGCGTCCAAAGAGTCAATGATCTTTTAGAGGAGTACAGGGAGGACTTGGTAAAGGCTGGTGTTCGTCGTATTACTTTTGTATTTGCTCATCAAGTTGGTTCATATCCAAAGTACTATACATTCACTGGTCCTGAATATATTGAAAACAAGGTTATTAGACATATTGAACCAGCATTGGCTTTCCAGTTGGAATTGGGAAGATTGGCAAACTTTGATATTAAACCAATTTTCACAAACAATAGAAACATCCATGTTTATGAAGCAGTTGGTAAGAACGCACCTTCAGATAAGAGATTTTTCACCAGAGGTATTATCAGAACAGGAGTGATCAAAGACGACATAAGCATTTCAGAATATTTAATTGCTGAATCAAACAGGTTAATGAGTGATATTTTGGATACGTTGGAAGTTGTTGATACATCCAATTCAGACTTGAACCACATCTTTATCAATTTTTCAAATGTTTTCAATATCCAACCAGCGGAAGTCGAAGCTGCATTTGGTTCATTTTTGGAGAGATTTGGTAGAAGATTATGGAGGTTGAGAATTACTGGTGCTGAAATTAGAATTGTGTGTGCTGATTCAAAGGGTAATGCACTCCCACTTCGTGCTATCATTAATAATGTTTCTGGTTATGTTGTCAAGTCAGATCTTTATTTGGAAATGAAGAATGCCAAAGGTGATTGGGTCTTTAAATCTATTGGCCATCCCGGTCCAATGCACTTGAGACCCATCTCAACTACTTATCCCGTCAAGGAGTCTTTGCAACCAAAACGTTACAAGGCGCACAATATGGGTACTACGTATGTTTACGATTTCCCCGAACTTTTCCGTCAAGCAACGCTTTCACAATGGAAGAAGTATGGCCAGAAAGCTCCAGAAGATGTTTTTACATCGTTGGAGTTGATCCTGGATGAAAATGGTGGATTAACTGCTTTGGAAAGAGATCCAGGTTCAAACAAAATTGGTATGGTTGGATTCTTGGTTACCGCAAAAACTCCTGAATATCCACGTGGACGTCAATTTGTCATTGTTGCTAATGATATTACCCACAAGATTGGTTCATTTGGTCCTGAAGAAGACAAGTTTTTCAACAAGTGCACTGAACTTGCCAGAGAAAAGGGAATTCCTAGGATCTACCTTTCTGCCAACTCAGGTGCTAGAATTGGTATTGCTGAAGAATTGATTCCATTATTCCAAGTTGCTTGGAACACTGAAGGGAAACCAGAGGATGGATTCAAGTATTTGTACTTGACACCAGAAGCAAAGCATGCTCTTGATGAAGATGGCAAGAGCCATACTTTAATCACGGAAAGAGTAGTTGAGGAAGGACAAGAACGTTATGTTATCAATGCCATTGTTGGTGCTGAAGATGGTTTGGGTGTCGAGAGTCTTAAAGGTTCCGGTTTAATTGCTGGTGCAACTTCGAAAGCATACAAGGATATTTTCACCATTACCTTGGTGACATGCAGATCCGTTGGTATTGGTGCTTACTTGGTCAGATTGGGACAAAGAGCCATTCAAGTAGAAGGTCAACCAATTATTTTAACTGGTGCTCCTGCTATCAATAAGATGTTGGGTAAAGAAGTCTACTCTTCGAACTTGCAACTAGGTGGTACTCAAATCATGTATAGAAATGGTGTTTCACACTTGACCGCTAATGATGACTTGGAAGGTGTTGAAAAAATCTTGGAATGGTTGTCATATGTTCCAGCCAAACGTGGTTTGCCAGTGCCTATTTTGGACTCAGATGATTCTTGGGATAGAGATGTGGACTATTTCCCTCCAAAGCAGGAGCCTTTTGATGTTAGGTGGATGATTGAAGGTAAACAAACAGAGGATGGATTTGAATCTGGATTGTTTGATAAGGACTCTTTCCAAGAAACATTATCGGGCTGGGCTAAAGGTGTCGTTGTTGGAAGAGCTAGACTTGGAGGTATTCCAATTGGTGTTATTGGTGTTGAGACTAGAACTGTTGAGAATTTGATTCCTGCTGATCCTGCTAATCCTAGTTCCACAGAATCCCTTGTACACGAAGCTGGTCAAGTTTGGCATCCAAATTCTGCGTTCAAAACTGCTCAAGCAATCAACGATTTCAATTATGGTGAGCAACTTCCATTGATGATTATGGCAAATTGGAGAGGATTTTCTGGAGGTCAAAGAGATATGTACAATGAAATTTTGAAATATGGATCATTTATTGTTGATGCATTGGTGGACTTTAAGCAACCAATCTTTACTTATATTCCTCCATTTGGTGAATTGAGGGGTGGTTCTTGGGTTGTTGTTGACCCCTCTATCAATGAAGAGATGATGGAAATGTATGCCGATGTTGATTCACGAGGCGGTGTTTTGGAAGCCGAAGGTTTGGTTAGTATCAAATATAGGCGTGATAAGTTATTGGCCACCATGGCAAGACTTGACTCGAAATATGCCGAGTTGAAGGCCAAGATGAACGATCCAGCTTTATCTGCAGAAGAACACTCAGAGGTTAGCCGCAAGTTGACTGCTAGGGAAAAGGCATTGTTGCCTATATACGCTCAAGTTTCAGTTCAATTTGTTGATTTGCATGATAGATCAGGTCGTATGTTGGCAAAAGGTGTGATCAAAGGAGAAGTCAAGTGGTCGAATGCTAGACGTTTCTTCTTTTGGAGATTGCGCAGAAGATTGAACGAGGAGTACGTTTTGAACATGATTGGTGCTCAACTCAAGACTGCCAGCAAGTTGGAGAAGGTGGCTCGTTTAAAGAGTTGGATGCCAGCTGTCAACTATGATGACGACCAAGAGGTTAGCAACTGGATTGAAGAACACCATAGTAAATTGTCAAAGAGATTGGAAGAGTTGAAACACGAAGCTACAAGGGCAAATTTGATGAAATTGATGATTAATGATTCAGGATCAGCATTGGCAACTGTTAAAGAATACATTGGAAAGCTTCCTGAAGATGCAAAGAGAGATTTTTTAAATTCGTTATAGATTAGTTAGAACTAAAGAGATGATTTTTGTTTACTTTTTTCTTTCCTCTTTCTTTTTCCCACATTTGCAACCAACTTTGATATTCTTTTCTCAATGAAATGCACCACCAACAGTTGTGTTCCCTTATACTACTTTGCTTGATTGCTCCATTTGCAAGCTGCGAAAGAAAGACAGCCTTTCTAGTAAGTCTCAAACCACAAGAGACTTTGGACTCTTTTATGTTGTATGATGCATCATATCCTCAAGAGTTACAAGTCAAAGACTCCATCACCAAATCCTTTAAAATAGGATCGTTTACAGGATTCACAGGTGAATTCACTGACCAAGTCCTTGAAAGGCTATCGAGGTGTCCTTTAGTTGATGAAATATCGTTAGACATTGTTGTTTATTCATTGGATACACACTACCAGATGTTTGCACCTCGTCATTTAGCACGATTAAGCAGAAGAAAGAGGATGTTGCCGATTCGAAAGTATCCCTTTATATATAACAATGAGTTTGCTGGGAAGAAAGTGAATGCTTACGTTATTGATTCTGGAATAAATATAGGGCACCCCGAGTTTCAAGGTAGAGCAAGAACGGGTCAAGATTTTTCAAATGAGGGCGAAGGGGACAAGAATGGCCATGGAACACACGTTGCTGGACTAGTAGGGGCAAAAACATATGGTGCAGCAAAAAACGTAGAAATATATGACGTGAAAGCATTAAATTCCGTTGGAACAGGCACGTTGAGCACGATTATTGCAGCCATTGAATTTGTGGTGAATCATAGACTACGAAGTGGCCGACCAGGTGTAGCAAATCTATCATTTGGAGCACATTACAATACCATTTTAAACAGTGCGATTGAGCAGGCAACTAGAACTGGCCTTGTGTTTGTAGTGGCGGCCGGAAATTCAAACATTGATGCCTGCTTGATGAGTCCAGCGAGTTCTCCTTATGCAATAACCGTGGGAGCTGTAAATGATCACGGTGATTCAGTTTCTGCTTTTTCAAATTGGGGGCCCTGTGTTGATATTTTTGCTAGCGGTTCCAATGTTCGAAGTGTTGATTTCAAAAATATTTACCGCTCACTGATTTTATCAGGTACGTCTATGGCTAGTCCTATTGTTACCGGAGTAGTGGCGACATTATTAAGCGAAGGGGTGGATCCGGGTTGTGTAAAGGATAGATTGAAGGAAATTGCAACCGTTGACCGTATCACCAGGACTAGTTTGTACTTCAGACCCAACACACCGAACAAGATAGCTTATGTCGAGGTGGAAAAGGAGGAACAGTTTTTAAAAGCAAACAACGACAGCGAGTCTGAGGATGAACTAGAATCATACCAAAACCCAACTACACCATAGATGAATAGTTGTGTTGTGGCTTCTTTCGAGTGACACCTCACCCCCTTGAGGAAACTTTAACGTTATCCAAAAACCAATCCATCACCAGACTCCTTTCACATTTTTTTTGTTATGCCAGATTCGAGATCTTGTTATGTCCTTAAAATTCAACATGGACATAAATATCGTCCAGATTCCCTGCGGTTAAGTTTATAGATTTCAGTACTCAATAAATGCTAATAAAATCCAGTTTGCTATTGATTGCTTTGGTACTAAAGTGTGCAGCAAATGAACCGTACTTTGTTTCTTTAAAGACTGAAGAGTCCTTAGAGGATTTCATGGAATACGACCGCAGGTACCCCAAGCATCTTCAAGTGCGTGACCTTATAAGCTCCTCTGTCTCAATAGGAGAGTTTAAAGGGTTCGCAGGAAATTTCTCCAAGGATGTGGTTGATAGATTGAAGCGGTGCCCATACATTCAAGACATAACCGAAGACTTGACATTCAAGACCTTGGAATTTGAAATACAGGATGATGCACCTAGACACTTGGCTCGAATCAGTAGAAGGAGACGATTGAGACCAAATAAGCAATACCCCTACATATACGACAATCAGTTCATGGGTCAGGGAGTAAATGCATACGTGATTGATTCCGGAGTGGAGGTGAGCCATCCTGAATTCGAAGGTCGTGCGTCAGCTGGAATTGATTTTACCAACGAAGGTTCTGGAGATGCAAACGGACATGGGACTCATGTTGCTGGGTTGATTGGCTCTTCAACTTATGGTGTTGCCAAAAATGTGAGCATTGTTGAAGTCAAAGCGTTGAGCAGCAATGGAGCCGGTTCTTTGAGTACAATATTGTCAGCAATTGATTTTGTAGTCAATCATCGAATAGATTCAGGAATGAAAGGTGTTGCTAACTTGTCCTTAGGAGCATACAAAAACCACGTCTTAAACAAGGCAATTGAACATGCCACTAAAACAGGGCTTTTATTTGTTGTTGCCGCGGGTAATTCCAACATAGATGCCTGCCTGACAAGCCCAGCAAGCTCAAAGTACGCCATTACAGTTGGGGCTATTGATGACTATAATGACTCGGTAGCAAGCTTTTCAAACTGGGGAGGTTGTGTTGACTTGTTTGCAAGTGGGGCATACGTGAAAAGCGTTAATGCCAGAAACCATCTTGGCCCTCTGATTTTATCTGGCACTTCAATGGCCTCACCTATTGTCACTGGAATGGTTGCTAATTTGTTAAGTGAAGGAGTGCCACCCTCACAAGTGAAGCAAAAGTTGTTGAAAATGGCAGCCAAGAACCGTATAACAAAGTCATCACTTTTCTTGAGAAAGCATACACCAAACAGAATTGTATACAACGGAATCAAGGAAAAAGCGTTATTTGCGGAAACATCGGCCGACAATGAGGATGAATGAGGCAAAATTTCTCCTCTATCAAACACTTCGATATTTTTTTTCTTTTCTTCATTTATTTCCTTTCACAGTGAAAGGTATATAGATATTACTTAGAGTAGTTCAGTTCGACTATTTTTTTTATGCGTCTTGCATATTGGATCTGTAGATAGAAAGTTCTTCCTCATTTTTTTTTTTTACAACCAAATTTAGCACAACCTTTTCAGGGGTCAACAAAATGACTATCAAGAAGAGCAGAGATCCGAAAAGGCTTAAAGAGGAGTCAGACCCAATTGAGCTATTGAAGCGAACGGCAACCGCAATTGGTATGGAATGAGACTGGTGTTGATGATGCTGGGATTACTTGGTTTTTACTAACAGTCTCTTTTCCTCATTGAAAGATAATAATGCACAAGGTTACATGTCGGGATTCCCGTTGAGTGGTTTCAGAACCCCGCGTTTTGATTCTCAGAAATGGGCTGAGGTAGAGAAGATTGGGTTTGGAAATGACAAGGAATACCACTACAGAAATCCGGGAGAAACTTTGGCAGAAAGTGATTACTACGACATCTATTCAAACAAATTTGATCCGTATCCAGCTTGGAACCCAGACGAGGCTGTCCCAATTACTAGGGAGAACATTGAAGCGGTATTTCTTCAGTTGACTGCAATATTTGGCTTCCAATTTGACAACACGAGAAACATGTTTGACTATTTGATGAGACTCTTGGATTCAAGAGCGTCACGTTTGGGACCGGAGCATGCGTTGAGATCTGTTCATGCTGATTATGTTGGTGGTATCAATTCAAACTTCAGAAAATGGTACTTTGCTGCCCAAATGGATTTAGATGATTTTGTTGGGTTTGATAATGTGAAGAATGGTAAAATCAAAGATTCGAATGAAGATATCCCAACTCTTGAAGCAGCTGAGGAACAATGGATTGCAAATATGCAAGCACTATCTCCCACATATGTTGTGATACAGTTGGCTTTGTATTTGTTGATTTGGGGCGAAGCTAATAATATAAGATTTATGCCCGAATGTCTTTGCTTTATTTTCAAATGTTGCAATGATTACTACTTTTCCATCGACCCTGATGTACCGGTTGAAAGAGCAACTGTTAGCTTTTTGGATCACATAATCACGCCTTTGTACAATTTTTACAGGGATCAGTTGTACCGACTTGTGGACGGGAGATATCACAGACGCGATAAAGATCACAGTACTGCGATTGGATACGATGATATGAACCAGTTGTTTTGGCATAGCAAAGGTCTTGAGCGGTTGGTATTGGAAGACAAAGAGACCAAGTTGATGCAGCTTCCACCAAGACAAAGATATGCACACTTGAATGAAGTGCAATGGCATAAGGCATTTTACAAAACATTCAAGGAAAAACGAAGCTGGTCACATGTCCTTACTAATTTCCAGAGAGTATGGGTTATTCATTTGTCAGCTTTTTGGTATTATTCGGTTTACAATTCCCCAACTTTGTACACGCGTAATTATCAATCGACTTTGAATAACCCTCCAACTTATCAAACTCAATTGTCTTTGCTAGCATTGGGAGGATCTGTGGCATTGTTGATAAATCTTTTCAGCCTCATTTTTGAACTTTCATATATTCCTCGAGGATGGCATGGTGCTCAACCTGTTGCTGGAAGATTATTGATTACCTTTTTTTTGTTTGCCCTTAATACGGCACCCAGTGTTTATTTGATTGGGTTTATGGGTTTAGGAGAGCAATCAAAGGCAGGACTAACCATCGCCTCCATCCAATTTGCATTCTCCATTTTCATTGTTATATATCTTGCCATTGCTCCATTAGGCAGGGCGTTTATGACAAACCTGATTTCCAAAGATCGTAAATATCTACCACAACGATCATTCGTTATCAACTTTTATTTGCTCACTGATACCGATAAAATTGCATCTCATAGTTTGTGGCTTGCGATATTCATTTCCAAATTTTTGGAATCCTACTTCTTCTTGACACTTTCAATGAGAGATCCTATTCGTGAGTTGAGTGTTATGAAGCATGTTACATGCTCAGGTGAAACTCTTTTTGGTTCATGGCTTTGTTCAAAGCAGCCGTATATCGTTTTGTGCCTCATTTACATGACTAATTTGGTTTTGTTTATACTAGATACATATCTATGGTACATCATTTGGAATACATTGTTTTCGGTTTGTCGGTCTTTTTACGTGGGTGTTTCAATTTGGACCCCGTGGAGAAACATCTTCTCTAGGTTGCCGAAACGAATCTTTTCCAAAATTATATCAATATCCAATGAAAAGAATATCAAAAGCAAATCATTGATATCGCAGGTGTGGAATTCAATAATTATCTCCATGTACCGAGAACATCTCATATCGTTGGAAAATGTGCAAAACTTAATCTACAAACTGGTTGAAAACCCCAGCGTTGAAGGTGAAATAATCTTAAAAGAGCCGATGTTTTTCGTTTCTCAAGAAGATCAGTCTGTCAAGTCAACCTTGTTCAACAAGCAGTCGGAAGCACAACGTCGTATAACTTTTTTTGCCCAGTCATTGTCGACACCCATGCCAGAGGTGGGCCCAATTCATTTTATGCCCTCGTTCTCCGTCTTGGTTCCTCATTATAGTGAAAAGATTATCTTGTCTTTGAGGGAAATCATAAGAGAAGAAGAGCAATACTCTCATGTGACGATGCTCGAATACTTAAAACAGTTACATCCATTAGAGTGGAGCTGCTTTGTGAAAGATACCAAAATGCTTGCGGAAGAGTTTGAGTCAGATTCAGCTTCAACAGATAACGCAAAGGATAAACTTGATGATTTACCATATTACTCCGTTGGATTTAAAGTTGCAACACCTGAGTATATTCTTCGAACAAGAATATGGGCCTCACTTCGATCACAAACATTGTATAGAACTATTTCAGGCTTCATGAATTATGCAAGAGCTATAAAGCTTTTATTTGATGTTGAAAATCCGGACTCCAGCACTAGTGATACTGAGAAAACAGAGCATGCTGCGATCATGGCTCATAGAAAATTTAGAATCATCACGTCAATGCAAAGAATGAAATATTTCTCTTTGGAGGAGAAGGAAAATACAGATTTCTTGTTGAGAGCTTATCCTGAACTTCAGATTTGTTACCTTGATGAGGAGATTGATGAACACACTGGTGAAGTTATTTACTACTCTGCCCTTATCGATGGAAGTTGTTCTTTTTTGGAGAATGGCGATAGGGAGCCTAAATACAGAGTGAGACTATCTGGTAACCCGATTTTAGGAGATGGAAAGTCCGACAACCAAAACCATTCTTTGATATTCTGCCGTGGAGAATATATCCAACTTGTTGATGCGAATCAGGATAATTACTTAGAAGAGTGTCTTAAGATTAGGAGTGTTTTGGCAGAATTCGAAGAAGCAACTTTCCCCTTGGATCCTTACACGAATGAGTTGGAAGGGTCAAACCTGGCTTTTCCCGTGGCTATAATTGGGACTCGAGAGTACATCTTTTCTGAAAACATAGGTATACTTGGCGATGTTGCTGCGGGGAAAGAACAAACATTTGGTACCTTGTTTGCTAGAACCCTTGCCCATATTGGTGGTAAATTACACTATGGTCATCCTGATTTTTTGAATGGTATTTTCATGACCACGAGAGGCGGCGTTTCAAAAGCACAGAAAGGATTGCATCTCAATGAGGATATCTACGCTGGAATGAATGTACTTCTTCGTGGTGGAAGAATTAAACACTGTGAATACATGCAATGCGGTAAAGGTAGAGATCTAGGCTTTGGGTCCATTCTTAATTTCACTACTAAAATTGGTGCAGGAATGGGGGAACAAATGTTGTCTAGAGAATACTTTTACTTGGGTACCCAATTGCCTATCGATAGATTCTTGTCATTTTATTATGCACACCCAGGATTTCATTTGAACAACGTATTTATCATTCTTTCGATCCAATTGTTTTTGTTAGTGTCTGCAAACCTTGCTGCGTTGAGTAAGGAAAGTATTATTTGTGAATATGATAAATATAGACCAATCACTGATCCCAAGAGGCCTGCTGGATGTTTCAATTTGATACCTGTTATTCATTGGTTGCAAAGATGTGTTGTGTCTATTTTCATTGTATTTTTTATCTCGTTCGTCCCATTGGGTGTCCAGGAACTTACAGAAAGAGGGTTCTACAAAGCAATAACACGACTCAGCAAGCAGTTTGCATCATTTTCGCCATTATTTGAAGTGTTCATTTGCAAGATATACGGACACTCATTAGTCAGTGATATCTCCGTAGGTGGTGCTCGATATCTTGCGACTGGGCGTGGATTTGCAACTATTAGAGTTCCGTTTGTGACACTTTATTCCAGATTCGCGGTTGAGAGTCTTTACTATGGAATAATTTGTGGATTGCTAGTGTTATACTGTTCCATGTCGATGTGGATCACCCTGCTTTTATATTTTTGGATGTCTGTTTTTGGATTACTCATTTGCCCATTCTTATACAACCCGAATCAATTTTCATGGAATGACTTCTTTTTAGACTACAAGGAATTTCTTTTTTGGCTACTTCGAGGAAACAGCAAAGCCAGAATTTCTTCTTGGATCAACTTTACGAGATTAAAACGAAGTAGAATTGTCGGAGTGAAAAGCAAGCGGTTGAGCTTGAATGAGGAAATCAAAGTGGTCAGCGAAGTCAAGCCATCTAGAATCAAGCTTATTCTCACGGAGTTAGTATTCCAGTTGTCAGTGATTACAATAATCGGATTGGCGTATTTGTTTGCCAACTCACAGAATGGTCATCCAAGAGCGATTAGGGTTAATAGCATTTTGAGGATAGCTTTAGTCACGTTTGGGCCCATCATAATCAACTTTGTGATATTGTTGACTCTATTTATTGTTTCCGTTCTCATTGGTCCCATTCTCACTTTCTTCTGCAAAAAGCTTCCATCATGTTTAGCAGCTTTGGCGCATTTATTGGCGGTTCTCAACCACGTTTTCTTCTTCGAATTGCTATGGTTTTTACAAGGGTGGGATTTTCCCAAAACAGTTTTGGGGTTCATTCTTGCCACATTGATGCAAAGCTGGTTCCTACAAATGACGACAATCTTATTTGTGTCTAAGGAATTTCGACACGACCGTTCCAATAGGTCTTGGTGGTCAGGAAAATGGGCTACTGCTGGGTTAGGCTGGTACGTGATTACACAACCGGTTAGAGAATTGGTATGCAAGACCTCTGAAATGTCGTACTTTGTTGGTGACTTGTTTGCTGCTCATGTTCTTTTGTATTGCCAAATTCCCATTTTGTTGGTTCCTTACGCGGACAAGTGGCATACGTTGATGCTTTTCTGGTTGAAACCAGGAAGTCAGATTCGTCCTCGTGTTTTGTCCAAGAGGCAAAAGAAGAATCGAAAATTGCAAGCTACGCTTTATCTTTTTGTATTCCTCATTGGCATTGCGTTATTTGCTTTAATATTTGTTGTTCCCACGATTTTAACAAAGTACTTGAAGGTTGATTTGACGAGATATTTACCACACGCTTTGACGGTACAGCCTGTTTTGCCAACTAGCAAGAAGGTGGGATTCTTGAAGCATTTGGAAGTAAAGCATTTCTAGTATTTTATGTACGTGCTATTTAATTAATTCACTATATTGCTTTAGTAATTGAGGCGCTCTGTTCTGGACAATGTTCAAAATATCCTGTTTCAAGGGTGTGCCACATGTTTGCATTGCCAAGTCAAACTTTTTGAAACCGGAGAACACCCTCAAATGGTTTAGAATGACGTTGTTTGGATGCTCTATGAGGGGTTTGGTCAATGCATAGCGAGCAGCATGCAAATAGAATTCCAAGAACTCCACGTCTACTCCTGTGTCCTGAAAAAGTTCAGTGTAAGTTGTCTCTTCAATATTCAAAACGTATTTATATCCCTTTACCTTTTTATCCTCATCTAGGTGGTTCAAAGCTGCAAGGTAACGCATGGGCAGGGAATTAGCTTCACTATCGGTCTTGTCAGGTGAGTTCCTACTCAAGGCAGAAAGTTGTTCCTTAGCTTCCTTGTTCTGCGGGTCCAATTGCAAAACATTTTGAAATGACTTTTCGGCATCTTGGCGCCTTAGAAGCCCTACTAATGCAACCCCTTGTCGGTAGTAAAGCTTCACAGCAATTTTACCCTCTTGTGCCAAGTTTAACCCACTTGTTGTATCTTTGAGTGCCCTTTCATAGTCCTCTAAATGTAGGAAGCATTGCGCTCTATTCGAATACAAGATAGGATTGCGCATATCTATCTGTATTGCATCTCGATAAATCTTCGCTGCCCTTTTATACTCATGGTTCTTGTATGCTTTGTTTCCTTCAGATTTGAGATGTTCAGCCCGATGCATATTGGATAATGTGTAACAAATTCGTAAGAAATTTTTGTACAGATCAATTACAAGAAGACGACAACATAACTGTGTCCACAATGTCTGTCGATGAATTGCTAGATGAGGTAAGTGCCATTGAAGCAATATATCCAGACTCGGTACAAAAAGAAGCGCCCCAAATTTATACCTTCACCATCCCGAATCATAAACTGATCAAACTCCAGATCAATTTCCCAACCTCATATCCCGATGAGTCCCCGGAATTGCTTATGCTTGTAAACAAGGACAATTGGAAGTACACGGACACAACTTACTTGGAGAAAATTGTGAATTCGGCTATATCCAACACCTTTGTTTCAGGGCAAGTATTGATGTACGAGCTTCTAACTCAGCTTCTGGAACTTCTTGACGGATATTTGGAAGAGCGTGTCAGAGTGAATGAAGAGGAGCCAGCTACAGAAGAACAAGAGAAAACTCCACCACCTCAAACACAACCACCTGTTAGCGAAATCGAAGAAGTGAAAGACGTTACTGCTGATTGGGTAAAGTCAGATGTTATATCTGATCGTCGGTCCAGCTTTATAGCATATGCAAGAGTCGTTGAAAGTTTGGAGGAGGCACTGATGCACATAGAAGAATTACTACAGGACAAGAGAGTTTCCAAAGCTGCTCACAATATCTCAAGTTGGAGAATTAATACCAAAGAGAATAAGCGTTATCAAGATTGTGATGATGACGGCGAAACAGCGGCAGGAGGAAGACTACTACATTTACTTCAGGTATGTATAAGTTCATTGCATTGCGTAATCAATTACTAACTTCGTTATAGATGATGGACGTCTGGAATGTGGTTGTTGTCGTCAGCCGATATTTCGGAGGAATTCACTTGGGTCCCGATAGATTTAAACATATCAACACAGCTGCGAGAGACGCCATAACAAAAGGAGGATTTCTCCTTGAAAAGCCAAAGGAAACGGGAAAACCAAGAAAGAAATAGTGACAACCTTAACACTTTCTAATATATGTATTTCAATAAAATAGTTTGTTGGTTCATTGATAAATTCACTGTTGAGCAGCTGCATAGAGTCTAAATATCTCTCAACTGCAATATTTCACGATCCTAATATAGACCCGTACCCTAGCACTTCAGTTTTTGGTTTGCGCAGTGCCATTCTTAGTATCCTAGCCCCATCTGGTAAGGACCACTCTGATTCATCAATAATCCTTCGACTTTGAGTTTCTTGATCCTCGTTCAACTTAGGGCTATCTGATTTTTGCATGAACTTCATGTTCATGACCCTAGATGATAAAGCTCCTGACATTGTTGGTGGGTTAATTTCTTGTAGTGATATAGTAAGATGCTTTCTGGGAAGATCATCGCCAATTTCTTCAAGCAAAAGAAAAAAAAAAAAAAAAAAAATAGTAAAATCCGAAGAGCCACTACTCTCCAAACACCCTTTACACTCATGAGATCCGACTACAAATTCAGTAACTTACTAGGAACTGTTTACAAGAAGGGAAATCTAGTATTCACAGAGGATGGGACCAAACTTTTGTCTCCTGTTGGAAACAGAGTTTCTTGCTTTGATCTAATAAGCTCCCAATCTTTTACATTCAGCTACCAACATCGCAAAAACATACAATGTATGGCATTAAACAGGCAAAATACACTTTTGATATCGATAGATGAAGACGGACGAGCAATACTTGTCAATTTTGTTTCCCGAGTCGTGCTTCATCATTTCAACTTTAAGTCTCAAGTGAATGTCGTTGCTTTTAGCCCATGTGGGAGGTACTTGGCAGTTGCTGTTGGCAGGTTTATTCAAGTTTGGAAAACACCCGACTTCACTGAAGATAGGCAATTTGCTCCATTTGTGAGACACAGAATATACCTGGGACATTTTGACGACGTTTTGAACATTACCTGGTCTCAAGATTCAAGATTTTTCATCAGCACAAGCAAGGACATGACAGCAAAGATTTACTCCTTAGAATCTGATGAAAGCAACGTTGCCCGAACCTTTTCAGGACATCGTGATTACGTTGTTAATGCATTTTTCAGTAAAGATCAGGAAGTTATTTACACAGTGAGTAAAGATGGGGCATTGTTTAAGTGGGAATACACAGAATCACCACAGGAAGAAGAAGAAGACGACGACGAACAAGAGGCTAAACTAGAATGGAGGATCACATCTAAAAACTTTTTCTATGCTAATGGAAAGCTCAAATGTGCCACCTTCCACGCGAAATCGTCCTTATTAGTTGTCGGATTCTCAAATGGTGAATTTAGGGTTTACGATATCAGCGATGATTTCAATCTCATTCAACTGTTGAGTATGGGTCAAAATACCATAAATACAGTAAATATCAACAACACTGGTGAATGGCTTGCTTTTGGATCCTCAAAATTGGGGCAGTTGCTAGTTTACGAGTGGCAGAGTGAATCCTATATCCTCAAACAACAAGGCCACTTTGATTCAATGAACACTCTTTGCTATTCTCCAGATGGATCTCGATTGGTCACTGGTTCGGATGACGGAAGGATTAAAATATGGGATGTTGCTTCTGGATTTTGTTTAATGACATTTACTGAACATTCAGCACCAGTGACACAAGTTCAATTTGCGAAAAAGGGTCAAGTATTGTTTTCTTCGTCTTTGGATGGAACGATACGTGCTTTTGATTTGATCAGATTTAGGAATTTTAGAACATTTACCGCCACGTCTAGGATTCAATTCAATTGCGTTGCTGTTGACCCTAGCGGAGAAGTTATTGTTGGCGGATCACAGGATAGTTTTGAGATTTACGTTTGGTCAGTCCAGACTGGGAATTTACTAGATTCCTTAACAGGTCATGAGGGGCCGATTTCGTGCCTTTCATTTGGTCAAGAAAATTCTATTCTTGCTTCCGCTTCCTGGGATAAGACTGTTCGAATTTGGAACATATTTTCAAGAAACCAGACGGTTGAACCCATTGAAGTGCAAAGCGACGTTTTAAGTATTGATATGAGGCCAGATTGTAAAGAATTGGCTGTTTCAACTTTGGATGGACACGTTGCAGTTTACGATATTGAAGATGCCAAGCAATTGCATTTGTTGGATGGAAGAAAAGACATTATAAGCGGCAGATACCTTGAAGATAGGTTTGTTAGCAAAAACTCAAACCGTGGCAAGTACTTTAGCACAATTGCATACTCTTTTGACGGCTTAACATTGTTAGCAGCTGGGAATAGCAATTCAATTTGCATGTACGATATTGAAAGTGAGGTCTTATTGAAGCGATTCATTGTGTCTGAAAATATGTCGATTGATGGTACCCTTCAGTACTTGAACAGTCGTAAGATTACCGATTCCGGTATTAACGCTGATTTGATTGATAGAGACGGCGAAAATAGCGATTTGGAAGAACGTTTCGATAATACTTTACCAGGGTCACTGAGAGGTGGTGATCCTAGTGAGCGCCGAACAAGACCGGAAATAAAAGTTACTTCAGTTCAATTTTCGCCAACCACGTCTTCGTTTGCCGCTGCCACTACTGAAGGATTAATGATTTACTCAGTGAACCAAGATTTAGTTTTCGATCCATTTGATTTGGATATAGATGTGACACCGGAGTCAGCATTGGAGTCATTAAATGAAAAGGAGTTTTTAATTGCATTGGTTATGGCATTGAGATTGAATGAGAGCTACTTGATTCATCAAGTGTTGGAAAGCGTCCCGTTGGCCGATATTAGACTCGTTTGTCAAGACATACCCGAGCTTTACGTTGAACGAGTCCTTCACTTTATTGGTGATCTCTTAATCAAACAAGAGTCACCACATATTGAATTTTACATGATTTGGATTAAATGCATATTGGTTCTGCATGGAAGATTTATAGCGGCCCACAAATTCGAGTTCAGGTCATCATTGAAGTTGTTGTCGCGTTATTTGAATAAAGTTGCAAAGGAAGTCGTAAAGGTTGGGAAAAAGAACGAGTTTTTGGTTGGATTTTTGAGCACTAGCAAGAAGGTAACTGAAGAGGATTCTATTTTGGAGGATGGTTCGGAACTGGAAAGTGATGAAAGTGATGGAGATGCAGAAATTGACTCTGATGACGAGGAAGGATGGGTTAAACCTGACATCAAAGCTGTCTCGGGGAAAGATGCATTTGCAAGTATAGATGGCGACAGTGATGACGAGATGATAGAAGTATAGATATAATTCAATATACAAGTCGATTGACTGTAAAGATAGACCAATATACAGAGACATTCCCTACATATATAGTGACAAGAACTTTGCCAGTTGGTGAAACAATTATCACTCCCCTTCTTGACGCTTTAAAGCTCGTAAAAGCTCCAAACCCTTCAAAAGTTGATTCTCTGCCTCATTGAAATCTTCAAATTGTAATGCTGAATTGGCAAATTTAGTGTGCTTTTGTATTTGAACCACGGCATCATCCCTATTTAAAATCTCTTTGATGTTTTCTTTACTAAGCGGCTTCTCATGATGAGGGGGTCGAGTAGGCTTTGCAGTTGCTGGCTTCGTATCAGGCGATGAAGAGGTTGATTCACCCCCTTCGGTTGATTTTGGAGGGAAAACTTGTATCGATCCCGATTTGTTGATGTGGCCAATGTCATCCGTTGGTAAATATTTAGGTGCTTGAGGGAGTTTCACGTCATCTGCGTCGGAACCTTCATCAGGGGTAAAATGTGGAGCTCCAGGAAGATTTACCGGTGCAATTTCACTTTCTCCATTGGCAGGATCCACATTGATATCATCGGATGCATTACCTGCAGGCTCAATCGTGGACTCCGTTTCGGTATTCTCTTTCTCAGTTCCAGACGCATCGCTGAAATTGATATCTTTACTTTCTTCGGTCTCGTCTGTCTCGACCCCTGCAGTTTCAATCTCCGATTGAGAAGTGCTCAATTTTTGCAACTCCTCGTCCAATTCTTGTTCCAATTCCGCATTGCTTGACAGTAGATCCTCTTCTGGACGAATCTCATCCTTCACCAACCTTGTTAATTGATATTTCAATACTTTAAGTTTCTCCTTGTTTATAGCTTTAAAATCATTCCAGTTTTTAATTTTGGAACCAAAAATTGCCTCAAAATCGATGTCATTACTCGAACTTTCAAAGATGTCGAGTATGTTCAAAAACCACATTGATGCTTTAAACTTGGAGACTAATCTTGCTTTATTTTCAATCTTGTATGTCTTTAAACTTTCAAGACACAGATTGAATAAACCAAACGCAAACTTCAAGACATAGCGAAATGACAAGTTCTTATCATTCAAAACGGTATGGAGACTCTCATTAGTTGTGTCCTTCTTGGTTGACTCAGTTTCATCTAATAGCTCTATGGTGAATTCTTCATTTGCTTTTGATTTCGTATGTAACTTATTGTTCAAAATATATTCGAGTACATAAATCTTGTTATAGTAGCTAATTATAGGCTCTGCTTGCTCCAATTCAATTGCCCTCTGGATATATGGGCTGATATTTTTATCAGGTCTAAGCTCTTCTGGGATCAAATCGATTGAAATTGCCATTGGATTTGTTGTATTCTTGAATTGAATGGGCAAATGATTGAAAGTTGATTGCCATTTTTTTTGTTTGCGACACAAAGGAGACTCTATAATCTGTATAATTGAACACTATGGAAAGACAACTTAACATTAGCTTCCTCTGGTTTATGAAGGTACTTACTACCGAAAGTAATTGATATTCATACCTATACCTGTATTATTCTCTACACAGGTTTATACAGAACGGCTGGAATACCCCACCGTTTACACAGTCACAAACCAAGCGGAAATTGCCTATATACAACATCTATACCACGACGAGATGCTTTCGAGAAATGTAGCACACTATCACTTACCACCCACCCTCAGTTCTTTGGCTTAAGAAAATCATTCTCATCTAATTCCGGCATCCTCAAAATCACACGTTCCTTATTTTCAGCCTCTTCTTGCAACAACTTCAAAATCTTTGAGCCCTTCCATTTATCAGGCAAGGGAGTAACATCGAAATTCTTTGTAGCCCAATAATAAATATCCCAATCCGCTTCATCCAATAACTTATCATACTCATCCAACTCTTCATGTGTCATTTTACTAAGATATTTCTTTGCAAATCTACTCAATAACAAATCGCTTTCTAGTATGCCTCTTTTTCTTGATTGATAGACTAATCTGGCCCGTTTGATATCGGCAGTTTCTCCTGTACGTACAATAGGGGCAATTTTTAATTCAATGGTGGTGTCTATTGGCGGGTTTTGAGGTTTACCATTGTTGGCAAGGCATAAAACTGATTTGGAAAACTGTCTTTTGGATAAAGTAGAATACCTCAACATGACTAAAGAGATAGGTCTGAGGCAAATAGTGTAAAAAGTATCAATAAGGGAAGAACCGCTGTTTTATCTAAGGAAAAGATTTGTACCAGTTTTGAGGAGGAGAGGAGGTGAAAATCTTTCTGTTGTGTGTTTGTATGCAGTACACGATTCTGAAAATTGCAATCGTGCAAATTTGCTAAACGTCAACACTACACTGCACACACCTTACATCAACTACAATTAAAGGCCAGGTCAGCTGTTCAAGAGCGCATACCATACATTCCATTTCCTTATTTAAGTTATTCTAAACTGCATCTTCAGCTGGACTGGAAACTCATTACCTGTCCATTCGCCTCCCTGCTCATCCATCAAGTCGTTGTTGTTACATAAAACATGGGAAAAGCTGCATCCAAATTATCCAAAGAGGACATCAAAAGGCTTCAAGAGAAAACTCATTTTGACAAAAGAGAACTTCAGCAGTGGTATAAAGGGTATTTAAGGGATTGTCCAAGCGGTCAACTTACCGAAGAAGATTTTGTTAAAATCTATCAACAATTTTTCCCATTTGGTGATCCAAAAGATTATTGTCATTTCTTGTTTCTTCAATTTGATAAAGATAATTCGAAAATCATTGAATTCAGAGAGTTCATTTTTGCATTCAGTACTAGTAGTCGTGGTACACATGAACAGAAGATTGAATGGGCGTTTCAATTCTACGATTACAACAAGACGGGGAAACTTACATACAACGATATACTACCGGTTATTACCGCTACTTATAAGATGATAGGTCCAATGGCTGCATTACCACCGGATGAGATAACACCAGAACTAAGAGCAGAGAAGTGGTTTAGGTTATTGGGAAAGAATAAGGATACGGATGTCATCACATTGGATGACTTTAGAAGGTTGGCTGAAATTGATCCGCTGATTAAAAGTGCTTTAAGTGGGTATCTGAATTTAGTATAGTTAATTGTATCGATTAGAATTGAAAAAAAAAGTATGCATGTGAACTATGTAAGAGTTTACAGTCCTCTTGGTTCAACTTTCTACAGCTTCTAATAACCCATCCAATAGCTCGTCAACCTCATCAATACCCACATTGGTACATATACTGACAACATTCTTGAATTTTGTCGTCAATTCACTATAATCGACCAAGGTCTTGAGTTCATCCTCTAGTTTCGAGTTTATTTGTCTATAAGCATTCAATCTTGCTTTGAGAATTTTTGTTGGAGGTAGTTGTCTGAGAAAGTTTTCATCGTTTCTGAGGTCCTCAATGGACTCATTATGTGACAACTTATTAAAGAGTTGAGGTATAACAAATGGCTCATCAGCATCGTATTGCTGATTCTCATCAAACTTGACTTCATCCTCAGCTGCCACTTCTTGTTCAGACAAAATTAGCTTATCAGACACATTGGCTGCTTGCAACTTGAATGTATCTAATTTCTCTAAATTTTCAATCAATTTCTTAGTTTGGAATCGGTTATTTGCAGTGACAATTGTAGCATCATGTAAAGCCTGATCCAATGCTTTAATTTGTTCACGCTTGGAGTTTAAGATATCATTATACTCCAGACTGGTATCTGACAACAATTGATGAATACTATTGAAAATCCTATCAGAAACATTTGGAGCTGGAGATGGGTCAACAGTGACTGAAGACTTTGTCTCTTTAGGCTGATCTAAATCTTGAATATGGTCAAACCCAACAGTTTTTACTCGCTCATCAATAAACTCTTTACTAGTTTTGATCAAGTGGAAGATGTGCTCGTCAATACCGGTTTCAGATAGATCATTCAATATCTCGAAATCTTGACACTTGATTCCAAGCTTGTTGGGTACGCTGGTGTCAGCACCAAATTCAATCAAAATCTTGATTAGCCAACGATTCTCTTTTTCAATTGCAGTGTGCAAAGCTGTATTCCCATTGATATCTTGAGCATTTAAAACTACGTTCTTAAAATCTAAAACCTTCTTGTCTCCATTTAACAAAACGTACTCAAGCAACTTTGTTAAATAAAATTTGTAACTCTCATTTTTACCAGACTGAAGGGCAATGTGATGCAACACTGTTTGGTTCTTTCTATCTAGTAGCCAGATGTTAGGATGTAACCATTGTGATAGTATTTGCTTGAAATTGCCCTTTTCCATAGCATTTGTGACTTGTATGCACGCTATTAATGGTGACTCTCCGTCGACGTTACCCCGTATTGCGGAGTTGAGACCCAATTCTATAAAACTTGAGACTAGATTTGCTGACGCTAATGTTGAAGCGAAATGTAACGCCGTTTGTCCCCTTTGATCCAATGGTATATCTTTGATATCCTCCTTTGCGTAGGTCTTGAACACCGACTCAAACTCTTTGCTAATCTCTTCCATTGAAACCCCAGTTTCCAGTTGGTCATCTTTTTTAAATACTTCTCCTAAAGCTCTTTTAATATCGTTTGCAAGATCTACTTTGTTTTCCTCCAAGGTGATTGGTGGGAGCGTATAAGGGTAATTTGGATTAGCCTCAAGCGCTACTAATCGAGACGGTAATGTACTATTGGCATTAGTTTCAATTTTTTGCTTCTTAGAAGGAGATCCTTGTGCTGCACTGCTGGAAATCCCCTCATCATCTAAACCTCTCTTTTTATATTTTGGAAGCGAATCAAAGTCATGAACATCAACAAGAAACAATGGCTTTGTCATGTCATAAATATCAAAGTCCAATGCAATTTTCACACCTTTATTGTACGGAACCCAAACTCCACGAAGAGACCTATTTTCATGGTTTGAATAATCCAACACTTGTGAATTATCCTTCGATGCAGGATTTCCAAGATACTCCAAATTAGACAACACCTCATTGTTTAAATAGTTTTTCACCTGTATTTGTGTCAATATATTGAGTCTGACAAGGATATTGAGTAATTGACTGGCATTGATGAATGAATCTTGTACTCTTCTTAGGACAATAAAATCTTCCTTGTTATTATCGGGGGTTGAGTTGGCTTCTTCCGAGATTTTAATCAGTAATTGTATCACTTTGATTCCAGAATATACAGCTGAAGTGATCAGCGCATCAAGGACTCCATCAATGTGGGTGTTTGATAGCTTCTGTTGAATAGATAATGTTGTGCTATCACCAATATTGACAGGAGAGTCCATTTTTTTTATATATCAATTATTAGCAAGTATGGATGGGCTCGGTAATAGTATGTGGGTATAAACTCTAAACTATTTCAATGTGAATAGATACGAATCTGCCTTTGTTGATGCTTTGTGGATTTGGTGTGTTGAATTTTTTTTTTTTTCCTTTTTCACTCCTTTTGGTGTTTTTGAAATTTACAATTTTCGACGTGTCAATGTCGCAAAAGTTTACAAAAACTCGACACTGGTTCTTTGCGACAAAGACTTTCTTTTTCATCATCACACTGTTTCTACAGTCATCGCAATTTAAACATTCCTAAGGTATGGATTATTCAAATCGTGTTAACTCCAAAAAGGGAGCTGGTGGTATTGCAAGTGCTGAGGATCAGAATGTGCACAGTAAGAAACGTGTTCAAGAACTTTTGGCTACACATATACTTGACATTGATAATGATCCCTATGTTTTTCGAAATCATCTTGGTATACTAGAGTGCAGATTATGCCTAACCACCCACAATAACGAGTCGTCTTATATTTCTCACTTGGGAGGCAGAAAACACCACTTGAATTTAGAAAGGAGGAGAATATTAGATGAAAAGCTGCGACAACATCAAGAGTTTCAACAAAAGGTTCAAGATCAAGTGAGCATAAGTAATGTGGAGAAGAGACATTGGAAGAAAATAGGTCGACCAGAGTATAAAGTTGAAAAACTAAGACATCCAAAGACCCTTCAGCTAGGTATACTAATCACGGTCAAGTGTCCTAAAATAACAGTTGAAGAGCCATTTTTCAGATTGATGTCGTATTTTGAGTTGTCTTCAAAAAATCAAAACATGGGTATGAAGTTTATTCAAGAGTTCCAAGATGTGGATATTGAAGACGATGTTGAGCCTAGTGATGTACAATATCTTGTAATTTCAGCTGAACCTTATGAAAACATTGCTATAATAATCCCCAATACTGATGAAATTGATAAACCTCAAGAAGAAGGGAAAATGTCAGAAACATACTGGTGGTTGTGGGATAACGATACTAAGGAGTTCTTTTTGCAACTAATGTATAAAAAGAGTTGAAGTAGGATATGCTTTGTGTTATAAATTGTCTTTTCCGAATCGAAATTGTACTGTTGTGTCATATGTTTTTTTTTGTATAGGTCGGCGGATATATATATAAATTATTGACCGACTCCACTTTAAATTAAATTTTTTCTTTATTATATTCTCTTATAAGTTTTTCATTACAAACTAACCGATTCTAATAATGACCACACAGGAGCTTACGCAACAACAGATAGGGTTCTTTGAAAGATGCGAAGAGTGCTATCACCTAATTCAAAACTTTTTAAATGATACCTTACCTAATGGACTAGTTTCGCCGAGACACAAGAAATACCAATTTGATCCAGATCTAAGACAAGAGGTGAAAGAAAAGATCAAATCAAGTATGACAAAGTTTGAAAAATCGATAAGTCTTCATGGGTATGTATACCGAATAGCAATTAATATCTCAAAGCTTGATACTAACTGTTTATTTCTAGGTTGAAAGAGATTGCAATATCATATAATGGAGGAAAAGATTGTTTGGTCATGTTGATTTTACTTTTAGCATCCATCTATAAAAAGTTTCTAGCTACGCATGAAGCAAATACTGAAGAAAGCTTCTACTCAAGTCATATAATCCCTCATGATTACAAACTAGACTCCATCTACGTTAATGCCGAAACTCCGTTTCCAGAATTGACAGAGTTTATAAATGAATCTACGCAATATTATCACTTGAATCCAATATCCATTAAAGATTCAATGAAATCGGGATTTGAACACTATTTAAACGAAATAAATACAAACATTAAATCAGTCATTGTCGGAATCAGGCACACTGACCCTTATGGCGCACAACTACAAGATGAACAGTACACCGATAGTGATTGGCCCAGGTTTTTAAGAATCCATCCCATCCTAGACTGGAAATACATTGAAATTTGGGACTTCTTGGTGGGCACAGATGTCAACTATTGCTCCTTGTATGATGAAGGATATACCAGCTTGGGTGGTGTAAATACAACAATTCCTAACCCAGAATTGTTAATTCCCGGTGGGGAAAACAAGTACCTACCAGCATACATGTTGAAGAACAATGCCGACGCTTTGGAAAGGCTAGGTAGAGTCAAAGCTCATAAATAAATTTGTCTTTAAACCACCAGAATACAATAGATAGACTTTTCTTCAATTGAATTGCCTTGAGTTGTCTTTTATCTATCCATTATAACTCTTTCTCGATGACTTACTAGCATTGGCACTCTTCACTAACACACCCTTGAAATAGTCCTCTGAGCACGGTCCTACCCCAATCTCTCCCAAGGCTCGTTCGGCACTTGTGTAGCCGATCCTTATCGGTACGCTGTCATTGACAACTCCATGATTCTTCTGCTTCAACTTGAGGGTTTCCAACTTCATAATCAATTCCACCTCTTTCCGATTATTCTCATCAATCAAATTCTGCAACGACTGGAGATACTCTACAGCTTTCGTCAATATCTGCCCCTTGTTTGGTTTACCATCTTTGGTTCCTGTTTTACCAGCCGTATTATTCACATCATCTTCATTGGGCGATCTCTCCAGTGGACTAGTTTCTTTCTTCACCTTGACGTCATCCTTAACTTCAAAAAACTCGCTTGGAATCAAAGTTAACAATTCTTGTATCTTATCATTAATATTATCTCTCCTCTTGCGCTCATTCCCCGGGTTATTTTCATCATCATTCTCATTGTTATCTTCAGCGTCGCTCCCTTCTTGAGATTTAATGTACGCTGAATTACGCCTCGAATGAGGCTTACTTATTCCACCATGATGAGCAGTATTACCTCCCAAAGCGCTAGAGCCACCGTATCCACCACTTCCTCCTCCTCCTACTCCTCCACCACCACCTCCACCGGCACTAAAAGACTGAGATAATTGACGTTTTATATCGGCCGAACCACTTAAAAAATCATCAAAGTTTTCTCGTTTGATATCGGGAATTGAATTTTGAGTTTGGTTTCCTTGACGGGTGTTTCCCTCATTAAATTGGTCATTGGGGTAGTTTTCAAAATATGTATCGAATTGGGACATATTGGCTATAGTATGTATTGTACCTGGTAGTAAAGGGGTCGAGTTACGTAATTGAGTTATATTATTATTTGTAGATTTTTTTTCCTTTTCTGAACAATAGACACACATACGGTCGTGCATGAAAGTACAAGAGATAATACTGTGGCACGTGATTGGTTAGCAATATACTGCGTTATTCACTCTATGTACAATACTCTATTAAAGTTGGAAAGAACGTTCATCGTTGTCCTGCTTCACTAACTGATTACTGAGACGTTTCTGCAATTTATGAAACTCTTTCGTTAGAAATGCGACCCTTGAATTATCATCCCGCGTCAATATCTTGGATCCGTATCTATTAAACACCGAGTTCCCACTCAGTAATGCATTGTATTCATCAATAACCGTCTTGAGGATATTATAAGTGACGAAATCACCATTATACCCCAAAAACTTCATTTCTGTGTAAACCTTTTCAAATTCAGACAAATCAATGTTACCATTATACACCCAAATTGTCCTTAAAACTTCATTGTAAGTTTGCTGATTACAACACGACGTGTACAAATGCACATCCTCCTTTAGTTTGTTGAACAAGGTGATGACCAAGCTACCATTATACATTCGAAATGCAAGCTTCTTAAACACATGGTTGGTAATGATAGGCAAAGTAAGAATATTGCATTCAAAATTTACCGCATCAGATGCACTTGCTGCACGAACTTTTTCAATAACACCATCATGGAGTTCATCCCATTCACCCAGGTTAGTCTCAAGAAACACATTCCTCAAGTAGAATCCATCATTCAAAGTATGGTCTTTCTTTGCATTCTTTATTTCCGCAACAACTCTGTTCAAGATCTTGGTGTAAAATTGGTAGACTTCTAAAGATGATTGCAAGTTGTCAATAATTGTCAACGTAGGTATTAATGCTGCTTCACACCTTTCATACAATTTCTCACGTAGTTCCAAATCTAAAGACTGAACAGTGATTCTACTTTGGAAACTCGGTGCTGCCTCTTTTAAAAACCTAACATTTTGGTTGTCACGCTTGTAGTTTGATAGTAACGCATTAATGTTCAAGGGATCTTCTTTTTCTTTGGGTGCTTTCTCGTGGGGCCTTTGATCATATGCTTCTTTTATGAATTGACTCAATCTTTGAAAGTCTATCTTGTTACTGTTTGTGAATAGATTATTATGGGTCATCAGTTGTAGGACACCTTCTGAATCTGATGTCTCTGATATGGGCTTGTTAATTGCAGAATCGGAATGGTTGCCCATCAGATTGGTATCTTGCGTTAGAGGCTCATTTGAGTCCTTCAGTAGACTCTCCAGCTTCTCTTTAACAGCTCCTGCAGAATCAGGAGTATATTCCGTGTTCCTTGGCTTTTCACCAGACTCACTTCCTTGTTTAATTTCACCAGACTCACTTCCTTGTTTAATTTCACCAGACTCACTTCCTTCTTTAATTTCACCTTGTAAGTTGATACTGGAGTGTTGAAATCTCGCTTGGTTGGGAAGGCGGCCTCTCCACGGATAAGGCCTAAGACATTCCACACAAAACGGGACTCTCGACGGTAGTCGCATATCCTCCTTTGATAACTAGTTCTGTTGAAAGTGAAAAATATTTTTGTAGTGGAGAGCAGAGATGATTTTTGTGTGACAAAAAAAAGAAACCTACAAGCTGGAATATGATAATGTTACAGATTAAATTTCTAATTAGCTCAGCACTTTAGGTAAGCTTCAGCTCAAGTTTGAACCCTTTGTTTAGACTCCACAGTACGATTATTTCTCTTCCCTCCATCTCTCCTACTACGAGCCAAATTCACCACTACCCTCACTGTCATCTTCAGAACTTGTTTTGACAGCATTTGCACTAAACCAGCTAGCAGGGCCTCTTGTTTTTTCCTCCTGTGACAATGTTCTAGGGCCGCCTACCCCTGGGCCAGCATCAATCTGCTCCGATCCCTGACTAGAGCCATTGACACTGTTACCAGTATACAAAATAGAATCCTTCCAATGTACTGCACCCACCTTCATGCCTTCGTCCACAATGCCATCACTATCAGGCAACTCATTATCAGCTGTTCCTGGATGCCCATTTCCTTCCAAACTTTCGCTTTTGGAAGCATTTTTTTCACTAACATCCCCTTTTTCGAGTACATCAGGTGTGGATTCTGTCTTGGTGGTCACAGCATACTCTCGAAGCTCGGCATCAATCAATTCTATTTGCAAATTCTCTCCATTTTTCCCTCGTATATCATCATAGTCTTCATGAGGCAATTTCCAATCTTCTCCCAACTTATTAGCAAGAAAACTAATCACTTCATCACAGTAGCCCAATAGACTAACATCAAAATTACAATGATCTATTGGATCCTTATTAATTAAGATTTGTGGCACATGGTGTGGTAATTTGTCAACGATATCGGCAACCGGTGCCACTTTTAAGGAAGTACCAACACTAATCAACAAATCACAATTGGCAATGTCGTCGCCGATCTGGTCATGAAATCTTTGGGGTAATCCTTCACCAAAAAAAGTAATATCAGGCTTAAAAACACCAAAACTTTCTGCAATATAAGTGTCTTCCTTCTGTAGTAGCCTCTTGCGCGTTTTGTCACATCTTGGGCACATGGGTAACTCGCGTTTACGAATGTCGGGAAAGATACTTTCTCCGGGCACATTGTAGCCACAACTGATGCATGTGGCTCTAGCAAATGAGCCATGACATTGAATTAACTTTTCTGGTTTTATTCCAGCATAGCTTTCAATATTGTCAATATTTTGTGTATAATTACGGAGTAGTTTATCTTTGGACTGGAGAAGCTGAATAAATGAGTGCAATGGAGTAAAAGAATGCCCAGGAGGTAAAATCATGTGCGCTATGGAGTAAAATAATGATGGGTCGGCATGAAAGATTTCCAAATCAAAAACCTCTTGGGGATCACTTAGACCTAGATGCTGAACCATTGAATAAAAGCCCTTGGAGGATCTAAAATCAGGGATTCCCAAACTCGTGGATATACCAGCACCAGTTATGATTAGTATTTTCTTGCTTTCACGGATTAGCCTAATTACATCATGATATGTAGACACGTCATCCAATCTATCTCGTTTGGAGCGTACTTTTTCCATAGCACGATTGAGGATTTGTACACATTCCTGCAAATCAATATCATCAAAATTAAGACTTTTCGGTATGAATCCTAGTTTCAAAACGATCTGGATTATATCCTGACTCGAAGCAGAAGCTGGTAAGTATTTCTGGAGAAATTGAAATCTTCCGCGTTCTTTCAAATATCGCCTTGTTTTTGCTATTTCTTCAGGGGAAGCAGGAGTTAGGAAAAAATCTGAATCAGCAGACTTTTGTGAGTCATCTTCGGTAACGCCTAGCTCCAGACTTTCATCCTCGCTCTGGTAATTATCTGCTCCAGTACTTTGAGCTTCGCTGTATCCTATTGCCCCGGTCCCATTAGCATTTTGGGGTAGCACTTCTCTTGGCTCGGTTGAATCATTGTCCTTATCTTCTATACCAAAGTTTGGCATGCCATTCCCAGTCGGTCTCGACACATTTCCTGAAGATGACAGTGACAGAGAAGGTGATGGTGAAGGTGAAGGTGAAGGTGAAGAAGAAGAAGATGAGACCCCTTCGAAGGGCCTTGTTTTAGGTACCATTGTACTAGCAGCATCATCAGCCTTAAACTTCTTTTGAGGTGGAGCATCACTATCAGTATCAGAGTCGATGATAATGATGTCAGTCATTTTGTCCTGAATAATATGACTGGGGGGGAGAAAGCTTGCTGGTTATTATTTTGAAGATATTTGCGCTTGTGATGCAAATTCCTGGTCCCTAAAACCAAAACATTTATTCACTCGCTTGTAAATTTTGTCTTGGTGGTGCACAAACTTAAAAGATGACGCTACCAGGCACGAGCATCAAAATAGACGCGTGTGTGAGGAATCAAGCATAATCAAAGAGTAAGTAGAGATCACCCTGTTCAGGCCATTAGCAGCTAGCAAAAACTCGTAATAATAATTTTCCTTTAAACTAAACAAATAAATACAAAAGTTAAAAGTTACCAGTAACTCTTCCTGTTCAGCTTACAATTTCTCACCTGGAACAGCTCTACCAACGGTGGTGATATCATCATAAATCAAGGTTGTAACGAAATCGGAGTATCTTTCACCAAGGGCTTCTGGAGCAAAGTAAGCAAAAGCTTGCTTGAATTTGTTACCTGGCTTAGCACTCTTGGTTAACTTAGCGTACTCTTCATCCAACAATTGCTTAACATATTGCTTGGTGATAACCTTACCGGTGTTGGTCTTAGCACCATGGGTAACCCATTGCCAGATTTGAGTTCTGGAGACTTCAGCAGTAGCAGCATCTTCCATCAAGTAGTTGATTGGAACACAACCAACATTTCTCAACCAAGCTTCAATGTATGAAATACCAATGATGATGTTGGCTCTAATACCTCCTTCAGTGATGGCAGCGCCTGGAACGAATGGGCTCAACAAATCTCTTTGAGTGATTGGCTTGAATGGTTCCTTTGGAGGCAAGTCAATTTGGTTTGGACCCTTCATGTGTTCGTTGAATACCTTCAAAACAACTGGTACCAAGGCTGGGTGAGCAACCCAACAAGAGTCACAACCCAAAGTAACTTCTCTAATCTTATCTTTGGTAACATTCTCCAAAGCCTTTCTGTTTCTTTCTTCATCATCCTTGATTGGAATTTGAGCAGCCATACCACCTAAAGCGTGAACCTTTCTTTTGTGGGTGGTGTGTACCAACAATTTAACGTATGAAGACATGAATGGAGCAGCCATAGTAACTTGTGATCTATCTGGCAAGATAAACTCTGGGAAGTTTCTCAAACATTTAATGTAAGAGAAGATGTAATCCCATCTACCACAGTTCAAACCAGCAGAATGTTCTCTCAATTGGTAGATAATTTCATCCATTTGGAATACAGCTGGAATAGTTTCAATCAAAACTGATCCTCTAATGGTACCTCTTGGAATTCCAATGTAGTCTTGTGAGTAGTTGAAGATATCGTTCCACAATTTAGCTTCCAAGTGGTGTTCCATCTTTGGCAAGTAAAAGTATGGACCAAAACCTCTAGCCAAGGTTTCTTTAGCATTGTTGAAAAAGTAAATGGCAAAATCAAAAATACCTCCAGAAACTGGTTGACCATCAACTAAAACGTGCTTTTCAGTCAAGTGCCATCCTCTTGGTCTAACAATCAAGGTTGGGATGTGTCTGCCTTCTTTCAAGTTCAAGGCGTATTTCTTACCGTTGGTTTCGTAACTCAAGTTTCTTCTAACACCATCGTACAAGTTAACTTGACCATCAACCAAGTTTCTCCAAGCAGGAGTCAATGAATCTTCAAAATCAGCCATATAAGTAGCAACATTTGAGTTCAAAGCATTGATGACCATCTTTCTATCAGTTGGACCAGTAATTTCACATCTTCTGTCAATCAAACCTGGGGCCAATGGTGGACCAGTCCAGGTTGGGTCATTTCTAATGTGTTCAGTTTCTGGCAAAAAGTTTGGCAAGTAACCTTGGTCTCTTCTCTTTTGTTCTTCCTTTCTGTTGTTTAACAATTGTTGTCTGGTTCTTTCGAAACCACGGTGTAAAGTAGCAACAAAAGCTAAAGCTTCTTGTGAAAAGATGTGCTTAGCATTGTCTGGGATAGGGCCAAGAATTTGGACACCTTTAACTTTTTCTGCAACAGTTGGGAATGGGCCTGACATATTTGATTATATAAAACTTAAAGTTAATCGTAAGAGAAAAAAGAGAAAACAGGAAAAGGGTAAAAAAAAAGGGAGTATTGGAAATATTCAATTGTATTTATATGAAATCTTTTTCTTGGGGGTGGTTCAACGGATGATGGAAAATTAAATTAAAATTATACGTTGGACATAATAAAAGAAAAAAAGGAGTGTGAAATATTAAATAAAAAGCGGACATTTCTTACATCACCAATAACAAACAAAATGTCTGTCTACCCCAGATTTTTTTATCTATTGCGAATGAGAAATGTCGCACAGATTGCCGTCATCCTGCCTATTATGAGTCTCTGATAAAAGGCAAAATGTCGCAATGGTTCCCGACTGCATATAATCGCAACAACCACTAAAATTTTTTTTTTTTTAATTTTAGCCTCGGGTGGATGGAGTTGCCCGAATTAGTTGTCGACTTTATCGTTTGACTCTGATTGGTGTTAAAAAGACATAGACCGGTTCTCGGAAACGACAGAACAAACTTAATAAGCGAGGACAGAATATCAATAGTATCGTAATAGACATTTCAACGTCTCATTACCCCACTAAGAGTAGGTAATAGACATTTTTGTTCTGGCTTTCCTTTTCCTGAGTGTGTTTGGACATTTAGTATAGCCAGCATAAAATAAGTGAATCCAGTTAACCGAGGGAAAATAACCACCACAGGAAAAAAAAAACAAAAAACAATCAGAGTCAGAGTCAAAAATATCAAAACAAAGAAATGCAAACAGCGCTCTCTTGATAACGATTATACATGTTGATATCCGAAGGCGGTGTAGAAAGCTTTATAGGTAGTATTCAGGTCACTATTGATACCCGGAGGCTATGATGTAAAAAAAAATTGATGTTTTACGAACGTTTTCAATTCTGTCAAAAAATCATACACTGGAAATACCAGTCAAGACAAACCAGGGATTACTCCCTACACCAATTGCGCTCTCCCCTTGCTTTCTTAAAGGGGACTGAATTCACTGGCAGCTATCGAGATCTGGATATCCTCCTAAAACACCCCCATTTGATGTGGTTTTTAGACCTACGTTCGAATTTGACTCGTAAACACCGCGTTTCCCCTGGTACCGACATTTAGAACCGCCCAATATTTCCCAATTGGGAAGAGCCCCCCTACACAAAAGAAAGAGAGACACTACCCTGCCTCGGAATATAGATCAAACAACGCACACTATCAAAGATTGAGGTAGTGCTGCTTACACACACGTTCAAACCTACATCAGCTGTTCTCTGGTATTGAATGCATTTGAGACGGCGCTTTTTTGGTATTACCTCACTATGTAGTTCTATATACAAGCGACACACTCTTCAATCAAAAGCATACAGCTTGACCTTTTTCCTTAATGCCAGTTGGTAAACTCCTTGGTCCACTTACTGCCTCCTTTAATAGCACCTTGAAGACCTTGTTGTTTTGGAACATACTCAATTCTTCTATAAGAATTAAGATTCTTTCTTAAAACAAATTGGTAACAAGTTGCAGTACCATTTCTACTAGCAACAACTGAACAGGACAAGAAATATTCCCAGATTCTATACCATTTGATTCCGTACTTGTTGACTACCCTATCCTTGTTTCCGATCCAGTTTCTGTACCATCTCCAAATAGTAGCGGAATAATGGACTCCGATATTATCAACACTAACAATTTCAAATCCAACAGATTCAAAACAACTTGCAACAAAACTTAATGGGGTGGAAGCATCGGCACCTGGGAAAATATACTTGTTCATAAATAATCCCCATTCCAAATCTTCATATTGCCAGTTCTTTCTTAATCCCGAGTATTGCAAAAAGAATAATCCATCGTCTTCCAATGCATCTCTACATTGTTCCAAGTAAGCTGTTAATCTTCTAATACCAACATGTTCAGCCATTTCAACTGAAGTGATTTTGTCCCATTTACCATTTGGCTTACCTGACTTTGGAGCATCACGATAATCACAACATACAATCTTTGATTGTTCTGGTGAAATGTTGTTGTCTGCCAACCATTGGTTACCCCATTCAACTTGATTCTTAGCCAATGTGATACCTGTAACTTTAGCCCCGTATTGAGTAGAAGCATAGTTGGCCCAAGCACCCCAACCACATCCGATATCCAATACGTATTCGCCTTCACGTAAATCAATTTTTTCAGCCATAACCTTCAATTTATTATCTTGCAACTCTTCCAAAGTTTCCTCTTTGGTAATATCACTAATTACACCAGAAGTATAAACCATTCTAGGACCCAAGAACCAAGAGTAGAAATCATTACCACGATCATAGTTTTCTCCAACTTGGTCCTCATCTTGAGCTTGTGTGTGGAAAATAACCTCTGGAATCATACCAAACAAGAAAAATTTAAACAATCCCCATGTGAATCTAAAGTTTGCCCATTCGTGCTTGTATTCCATTACATCCAAAGCATCTCCCTTGAAGGAAACTTTCCCATCAAAGTACAACTCTTGAAAAGTTTCAATTGGAATCTTTGTACCTTGCCCGTTATTTGAATCTTGATACTTGGCTTTCAATTCAGGTGTATGGTATTCTAAGTAGTAAGAAATTGGTCTATTTGGATATTTAACCTTATCATTGATTCTTGGTGAAATTGTAGACATAACAGTCCAGAAAGCCATTAAAATTGGAATTGCAAATAAAATGAAAAAGAAAACCCAAGTCTTGAAACCTAAACCAAGTTTATAAGTAATGTAACCAGGAATGAAGCTCATAATACTGAGCAAGATCCAGTTTGAAAATGAAGTTGATCCCGGTCCATCCGCTGGCAAAGGAGCATTATGAATAGTTGGGGAATCAGTTGTCCAAACTCCACACTCGTTTGATTTTGGTGGCTGAGGTTTAGCAGCAGGTGTCTTTATAAAACTAACACCATCAATCATCTTTTGTTTGGGAAATTAAGTATCGATTGAATGCTCAATTGATTGTTGTAAGGAAGAAAAAGAGGTACTTCAATTGGTGAATAATTTTTTTTTTTTTTTCTTACCTTTGGGGACCGATTGCCTTTGTTGGAAAAACTTTGAGCATCCCTCGATTTACTTTGACGCGTTTTTCACGAGATCTATGACTATGACACGTCACTACAAAAAAAAATTTGATTTTGTATCAAGTCTTTGGTTTTAAGCGATATACATTGGACACTGCTCAGAAGCACAGCCTCATGGTTCTACTAAGGAAGAGTTCATAACACATAAACTTTTATTAATCATGGGCAAGAGCATCTCTATACAGTTTCAAAATTGTGCTCTAATATATAGTTTCCTCTTTAATTGCACATAATCCAACAATAATCCATCATTGTCCAAATGCACCCCCTTTATGCTGCTCAAACTACTTCTCTTGTTCACTTGCTCTTTTAACAATATTGGCTTCAAATGCAGATTTTTGAAAAAGATACTCAAGTTGATGTCATTGACTTTAACATTTGGTTTCTTGCTCATGATTTTGAATATGATTACATTGACCAATTCGTTGATATTCTGTAGCTTATCCTTTCGGAGTTTAATTGCAATGAAGTCGTGGTTGTCTGATTGCGATGAAATGGATCTGTAAGTAGGAGAATCTCTTGGAGAAGGTGGTGGCGTCGATTGTGAATCTTCAAGATAGATATTTAGTCTGAGATATGGGTTAGATTCTGATGAAGAACTTATCTGTGATTTCCTTGATGGGCTTTCAAAAACATTCTCACTGCTACGCGGAGACTGATCCAAGCTCTTCGTCGTGCTTGATGAGTCGCTACCTTGCGATTTCTTTGATGGACTCTCAAACACATTGTTAATGCTCCTATGCAAACCGTTCGAGTTTTCCTTCATACTTGGCGGCAGTAGTTCATCGAGTATACCAACTTCGGATCCTCGAAATTGTGGCGGCGTACGGAAAATGTCGTCATCTTCTTCCAGACTCAACTGCGTTTGGGTTACACTCTCGTGTAATTCTGAATTTTGCTTAATGGAAATCATTGACTCTTTAGATACAAAAGTTGAGTCATAAAACAGAGTTTCTTCCTCATAATAGTTGGTATTTTCTAACTTTTCCTTGAGATTGGTTGATGGAATTTGGAAAATGGTATTGCGAATTGCGGTAATGGAGTTTGGTGATGATTCGGATGATGAGTTGGCTAACAGCGCTAGTGGAGATTCCACAAGTGTAGTATTGGGTGTATCCGGTCTTCGTGGGGATCCCAGATCACTCACCATTCCCGATTTTGACTCAGTATGCTCCTGGTTAGATTTATTCTCCACTCCTTTGAGGGAAACTTTCACCCTCACCGAGGAGCTATCTGACCTCTTGTCTTCTTGTGTGTTCGTTAAAGTCTGCTCAAATGAGCTTGGTCTCGAGTCAAAAATCGACGAGTGTGATGTTGGTGGAGTAAAGCTTGCGTCGGGTTTAGTATTAGCGGTTGAATTTTTAGTTTCCAAGCCAACATCTGACCCACTTCTCAATCTCATAGAAAGACGCTTCATCAATCGAGCAGGCGATGATAAAATCCTCCTCGAAGTGCTGGAAGTGGTGGATGATGGTGACGAAGGTTCTGACGTGTCTTCACCTTTTACAGGTTGCAAGTAATCCTCCAGTCCAGTAACTTTTGGAGGTGGTTTAAAGAAGCTCAAATCATCTTGTTTCGAAGTAGTTGGAGGAGTTGATGCTGTCAATGATGGAGGTGCTATAGTGGTAGGATGTTGCTTTTGTATGTGATGGTGATCCTGCTTTAGTGTAGTATTTGACTTTACCGAGCTTAATGGAGTCAAAGTACTGTTCAGATGTTGTTCCAATTTGTGGTCTTCCTCTGTGTCTTCATCGTCGGATAGTTCGAGTGGTGGAGTGACGTATACACTAGTGGGTCTTGGAGGAGATGTGTGTATGCTGCTTAGTCTTGGCTTGGTGAATAGTCCTGTCATTATAAAAAGTTTGGAGCAAAAGCAGTTAACGAGCGAGGTTTCTTTAAAGAATGTAACGGTAAAAACTAACTTGATATCAATGAATGTATAAGGGAAAGTAGTAGGGCCAGTTATAAAGTCACTCCATAGATCTTCGCAATTCTTGTTAAAAGATAAAAATTCTTCTTTTTGTAGAAAAGAAGGGCCAAAAAAAAAAAAAAATTTGTATTCCAACTGTATAGACTATATATATGAAGAAATAAACAATAGAAAAAAGAAAAGAGAAACCAATTTATGGACTTGCTACACAAAACAGATAATTCATTTCTAGAACATCAACTCCTTTGACATCATTGTTTATTAACCCTTGTTAAGCACTACAGTATACAATACAACAGTGGGTGTAACGAACCATCTACAACATTTCTGACAGAAGAGTATCTACGACTAGTTTGGTTGATAATTGTACCTGCGAAAAGCAAAATTACTTCTCCCGCATAATTTGCTGGTTATATATGTACGAGAAAACCATTCATGGCACAAAAGAATCTAAGCAAGTCTTGTGACAGATAATGAACATTTAAAGACTACAAACAATCAGTGTTTGGCTCTCACATACATTGCACTGTGCTTCCTTAAATGCTATTTTAGTTGATACAAGGCGAAATCTCGGTTTGTTTAAGGTTAACTGTCTCAGTGTGAAATTGCAACGTGTATGATAGTTTTCTAAATATGTAATGTCATGTGTTGTGTTGTGTATATATATATATATATATATATGCATGTGGAAGTATAAATAAGGCGGTTAGTGGAATTAGAAGCTCCACAAATTACACAAAATTTGCATATGCATTATTATTATTATTTAATTTTTCTTTTTTTTGCCCTTCACTTCATCAGGGCATTGTTCTTTTGTTTTTCAATGAGACAATACGAACAAGGTCAATGAGATATGACATGTTATAATACAGACTTATATTCCGCTCTAGAAAGGTGTTCAGTATTTTACATTCATCCTTCTTTATTTTCTCTCTCAGACTATGGGAACAAATGTCAGTACAAATACAAATACGAATCGAACTGGCACGTTTGACAGAATATGATTTGATTTGACTCAGAAAAAAAAAAGAAATAAAAAACAATAATCACACAAAGAGAGAGAGAGAGAGATACAGAGATACAACTTTGAACTTGATAAAACCAAATCATTTTCATAGCTTACAAAATTGCAAAAACCAAAAAAAAAGCTCTACCGAGACTTACAATCCCTAAAAGCAATGCATGATCTAATACCCTCCAAAACAAGAGGGGGAAAAGAAAATTACGCGACATCTTTGCTGCATGAGAGGAATTCTGCATCTCTTAGTTTCATCAAAGTATGTAGTTGACCGCGTTTACACCCTTACATTTTAGTAAATATTGAAGCCTGAAACACACTATAAAAAAAAAGTACCGGCTCTCTAGTACCCTGAATCTACCTATTTAAACACCCAGGTCTTGATGACTCCATAAAGAGTATAGACAGATCTACTACGATTGAATTACTAAAGCTAACCCCTGGCTTTCAAGCACCGCTTGGTTTGAAAGAAAAAGACATTCTTGATTCAAATTGGTTCCATCTCGTAAAACTCTTCTTAGATTCATTCATTAATATCTATACATGTACGTAAATCATGCTAACATCTCCTCCCACAGTATTTAGGGTGTGATTTCTTCAACTGCTTTTGGTGTTACGAACTAATTTCAAATTACACTTGTCTTTGGCCTGGATATACTCCAACAACTCCCCTTCGGTCCATTTTTTATTCTTCTCTTCAGCATTATGAAGCAACAATGGCAATAACGAGTAGTGTTGAGTCAAACTTGCATCATGATAAATCTTGCTACTCAATTTCAGCTTAACATAATTGGTTGTAGTTAATTTTTCCCGTTTCAACTTGAGCACAATAACATCATTGCTGGAGTTTTGTAAGAATATTTTCACCTTGATGTAGTCTTGTTGCTGGTGTTGCTGTTGCTGGTTTTGCTGTTGGTGTTGCTGCTTTTGTTGCTCCTGTTTCTGATGCTGACACTTTTGTTTCAGGTTGGATCTAAGAGGCTTATGCGACTGAGACTCTGGGCCTCTTGGTTCCAATTGTGTTAAATTATCAGTTTTCTTCAACCACACATGTTTCTTCACATTTAATGGCTTAATTTCGTCATCCAGCTCCTCTTGTGAAGTAGCCCTCTTGTGTTCCGGTGGATTAGTTTGCTGCAAGGGAAGAGTTACATTGGCTGATGAAGGTTTCCTCTGAAAAATGGGGTGAATATGGTGATGTGATGCTGGCTTTTCAAATTTAGTAATTCCTGCTGACTCAAATACTTCGTCGCTAAGTGTGCTAGGTGTTAACGGAGTAGCTGGTGGTGTAGAAAATGGAGCCTCAATGTGATTTTGACGAAGATCCATTAAACTACCTTCGCTGCATGTGGCAGAAAGTTTCCTAGGTTTAGCTACCGACAACGGATAAATATCAAACTCGTCCGCTTTATATGTTGCTGATGATGATGCCAGATCCTCATGTTTTTGCTTGCGTACAACACCCGGCTTTGTATGGAAATGATTGTCCATTGTTGTCTCTTTAGTATCCATTGAAATACGATGCGAATCGATGCTAGAATTCGACGTTGAATCAGTCCTTCTGTTTATTTTAGAATAGTTTGAATTGTGTGATGATTGAGATTGGGAAGAATTGTGTGAGTAATGAAATGAGCGACTTCCAGTAGTGTTGTCGTCAATAGTGCTTGAACCAACTGTGCTTTCCGTCAAGTTCATGTTATCAAAAGGCAAATCAGGCACCTCATCTTTGCTTCCCTTTGATTCTTTGTTTTCTTCAACATCTCTTGCTTTGTTTCTTTCGTCTTCCTCTACTTCATCCTCTTCCTCATCTCCTTCATACTGATCAAATAGTGAAGTATAGCTCATCAATGTATTTGAGCTAACTGATTGAGGAATCGAATCAGGAATACTATCGCCTGTCGTCATAGCTTCCAACTCTGGCTGATCAGGTATCTTGAAAACTCGACTCGTGGTACGTGACTTAACCAATCTTCTTGATGGAGAAGTCGCCGACGTGATCGACGATGGCGATCTCGTGCCTGAATAAGTGTAGTTAGTTTGGTGTTCTGCTTGTCGAAGTTGTTGTGGTGTTGATATAGAAGTTGAAGCAGACGCAGAATGCCTAAACGACTTTCTCAAACTGGGAGTTGTTGCTGCTTTATTAATGGAACTTGTCGAATGCGGGTGTTCATCATGTTTGTATAGTGGCGTTCTGGGAGAAGTGTTGAACAACTGCTCGCTTTGGCGACGATGATTACTTTGATGATCGTGGTTTTCATGCTCACTTTCTTCTTGTGCTGGTAAAGGAGCTGTAGCAGAGTATGCAAATTCATGATGACTACCTGTCTTGGATGACGTGATTTTGTCAATGAGTACAGATCCTGGCGATAACTCTTGTATAGCTACATCGATATGATTTTCTGTATCAACATTGACATAATTGCCAACTTCAAAAATGAAGGCATGAAGATTTTGTTGTAAATGATTGTTGTGTCTGGCTTGTGTGATGACTGTTTGTAGGTACCGATTTAATCCATTACAAATTTGTTTCAATTGGGAAATAACTGTGGAGTCAAGTTTGGTGCACTCACTTAATGCCCACTGAGGTAAAGCAACATTCACATCTGATAAACTTTCGTTGAAGCTTATGAAATCCTCAAAGTTTCTTTTGGCATAAATAATTTGTAAGTCATATTGCATCTTGACACAAAACCAAACCTTTTGGGTGGTTGGATCTTTATAGATTTCATCAATCAAACTATCAGTTGGTATTAGAAGCTTAATTTTGTTGTCATCCAGATCATCAGATTTGAATTCATGAAGCCATTCCAAAGTTATTGGTCTAGTAATATCATTTATCGCAATATCCAAGTACGAAGCAGGAACCAAGCCCAATCGCAGATTATCTTCCAATTCACAAACTTTTAACCAACCGTTCCCACATTTCTCAAGGAAGCGAAGAAATTGCCTAGGCTCAATTGATAATTCTCTTGGTGATTCGGCAACAAAAGCGTATTTGGAAAAAAGTATTACTTGAAGTGGGTCTTCTTCACCATCTCCTGTTTGCTTGCCGCTCTTGCGATGATTGTGCTTGTGAAGAATCGAATGAGATGGAGATTGTTGAGGTCCAGCTAAGCTGCTTAACCTTTTCCTTAAGGGGGAAGTTACTTGTATTTGCAGTTGGTAGTGATGCAGGTCTTCTGACAGAGACAGTGTATGTTGATGATTATGTTGCTGCTGCTGCTGCTGCTGTTGTAGCTGTAGCTCTGTATTGGATAGTGGGCCTGAGATAACAATATTCTTCAAGTTCTTCTTCAGCTTAAACTGTTTAGATTTGAATAATCCCGTGGACATGTCTGAGGATACAACTGAGGGTGGGCTGATGAAGGTTTGGATCTATGAGTTTTCTATTGAAGTGGATCTGGCGTGATTGAGATCTCAAAAAAACGAATGGTGAAAACAAATTAGGGCTTCCAAAGTTTTCCTGTATAAGATCGGGCAAACTATTGAGGTTCTATGAATCAAATAAACAATGACTTTTGATAATGAATGGCAATCACTGAAGTCAGAAGAGTTTTGATGATATCTTTGAATGAAAGGAAAAGAAGTATATGTAGATGTTTTGATTTTTGCTGTTATTTTTCAATCATAACACTAAACACATTATGGTTTTAGACTATTTAGTCTTGGATATTTTAACCTTCCTCTCCTCCCTCCCCTATAAAATATTATATAAAATGCACGAGTTGTATTTTTCGTTAAACCTACTTTGCCTTGTTATTGTTTATTGTTTTTATGTACTTGTGTACACAACTACTAAAGTGTCTTGTGGTGGAACTAAACAGAATTTAAGAAATTTAGTTTATATGTGACATTTGTGTAATTTTCCAATTGACTATAGACGTCTAGGTGCATAAGTATTCTTGTTGTGGTGGTTTTTGTACAACTTGAACAGCTGAAATTCTGTTTCCATACAATTATATTTTTTAAAATTAGATAAAAAATCTTACAGTAGGCGGGGGGTGAATAATACATTTGAAGAACTTCATGGCAGAATCTGTCTAAAGTACTTAGTACATGTGATTTTTGAATGGAGTGCGGGTGCTCTTCCCAGATGGTTCAGTTGTGGATTGAGTTTAGTTAGTGCTGGCTGCTTTTTTTTTTTTTTATGGTTTTTATGCAAGACCAAAAATTGAATGTACAAAAAGGAAGAAAAACAACAAACAACAACAACAACAACAACAAAAATTCTTAGCCGATTTTATATAGCACGTGCAAGGAGTGAAAAGAGACAATCAACAAATCTAACTTTGCGCTTTTACAATAGCTATGTATCAGTGACAGCTGCTCTTTTTGTTTTGTCCGAAATGGGGGGATCCTACTTTTAGAAAAGAGAAGCAGAAGCTTGATTATTGTATATCGTCTATTCAATAGCACTTCGTGGTCTTTTTCTTTTTGTAACTGTTTGCTTTCTATGTAGGTACATGTCAAAAGTAGAAACAAAGGCAAAAAGCTCATAACCGAAAAAAAACCAAAACAACCCACTGGACAGACAAAAATAATAAAATACAAAAGAATATTCTGTTTTCTTTTTTTGTATTTCATAAAAGATTATGCAGAATATAACCTTATGTACATTTCTGTAGTTTTGTACCACAATTAATTGTATTCATGTCGGATTTAAAACCTATAAAATCCTACAATTCTGGTATGGATAAACGTTTTGCAAAATACAATGTTGCGAAGCGCTGGATTGTGGTGTTTATCTACTTTGGTGATTCTATACATATTGGCCTATAGAGTCCATTATACACAGTAAACTCACTCAAAAGATAAAGAGCTTGTGTTTTGATACAGTGAGGCAACTCCCCAAATACGAACTTCCTCGGTTCCATATTTTAACCGCTACACTTTTTTCGCTTTCTTAATTTTGAGGAATTTCATCTGCACTGTGCTGCCTTCGGTTCTGCTTTCTTCAGAAACGTACGTAAACCCGCCCTCTCGCCGTGGCTATGATTGCTGTACGTACTGTAGTGGTTACTCTCGCTAAACAAAACAACACAATAGTCAACAATAAAAGTCAAGTGCGCGTCTTAATTTTCAACTTAATAGCATGTGCTGCTTCTTCTAAAAGTACAGAGGCGGAGAGAATATCCAGATTCGGACACTCACCAGTATTATACAGTGCCACTTCAGTACGTAACATCTGAACCCTTTGATTAATGCAATCACAACATAAATTAGACTGTTGTATTCGTCTGCCTTTGACAGTAAGCAATTTCTGAAGAAGGCTGCATTACGTGGCAAAAAAATTGCAATCCAAAAAAGCTAAAAGTAGCTAAAACCAATGTGCAATTCATATCCTCATAATGGCGCCAGAAAATGTGCATGGGAAACCCTCGATTGAACAATTTAAACTAACAGATAGGCAGGTTTTAGAAACAAAAAAAAAAAAAACCTGACGAACTCTGTTTGCAACTCCACGCCACAACTAGGTGAATGCAAACGTACCGGCGATTCATCCGCACCCACGCACCACCAACAACGTACTTCACAGGTCATTCTTTCATGGCTGTCACAATACGAAGGCAACAAAAGAGTAGAAATGTCTAAGCGACTCTCTTGACATTCTTAAATACTTGATGATTCCTCAATATTTGACGCTATTTACATCTTGGAACAAAGTTTTTAGCTCTCGCTAATAAGTGTTTAACGTTTTGTCCTTTGTCGGAACTTTATTTTGAAATCGAAATTATAATTATTTTAAGCTAGTGGGGTGAAAAAAAATAATATACAAGAGAGGGTGGGTTGGCCAGAAAATAAAATATTGTTGATGATCTACACGGTAATAAACTAAGATCTGATTACATTACTTTCCCTCGCGCCACCCCCACCCCCACCCCCAAAGAAATGGTTACAACTCTGATTACGAATATTTTGTTAACGCAATGGTTTGTAAACTTTTCTGGTTTTCTTTTCTTTTTTTTCTTTTTGCTTATGACGTGTTTTATAGCTTTGTGACTAAGACCTAATACTTTAACCACAAAAAAAAATGTATACAACATAATGGGGTCATTATTTGACCCTTCTTGCTTGGTTCCCATTCGGTAGTTCATCCCTTTCAACATCATTAAAGGGATTTGGATCATAGACCGCACGGTCTAAAGTAGCGATATGCTATATGCGCCAACGTTATGAAAAGATGAAAAGTAAAGAAAAAGCAAAGGAAGAATAAAAAAAAAAAGCTTTTTACGTTTAAATCGAATGATTCTTGCATAATTTTCTTACCCATGCATATGCATTTCTTATTTGGTGCTCATAACCATTACACATAGACTACTTTTTAGTGCTAGTTTTAATCCCACCATCTCGTGACTAAAATGTCAACTATACCCGACCAATGAGAAATCTCAACACACAATAGAGAGAGAACTATTGTTGTTGAGGTCGTGGATAGAGTGAGAAAAATCTAAAAATTCGTTTCCTTCTATGGGAGCCTCGACACGCGTTTAGTCAAAATGCAAGGACTCTTATAAGCTCCTTATCTCCACGCATGTGTTGTCAATTGCTACCTTCCTGTTAAGCGACAATCCGGTGTCGTAAAACAGTTTTGCACTTGCGACATAAAGTTTCTTCAATTGTAGTACAAAATAAACAATCCCACGCAACTATAAGTTTGCACAACTCTAGAAATGAAACAGAAAAGCCTCAAAGTGATTGAACAGATTAAATATGAAAAGATTGTTTAAATAAACATTGACGAATTGCCTTTTTTAATTCAGTTCGTAGTAATTGAGATTGTACCTAAAATCCAAATATGAATATACAAGGACAAATGTCGAGCCTTTAGCAATTGCAGTTGGATCTCGAATTCGTAGGAGATTAGATAAGCTTAACAACGTGCAGCTGCAATATGTTCGTTACTTTACATATTTGGATTCTGATAGATTCTCGTCTTCTTTTTACACTAAATAACTAAAGTGAATAATTTTTGTGCGAAATTGTTGCAAAATCTTAGTAATCTTAAAAAGCTACTTTTTAACTACAAATAATAAGCTAAATAAATGCTTCACATCTCACACAGTATATTCTTAAGCGGACCATTTTATGGTGAAGAGTGTTGCACTCTGTAGACAGCTCAATATCTTAATGGTTACTCATAGGGACATATATCTCCGAGCACGTGATATAGTATATCAAAATCACCAAATTGGAAAACGGCTACACTTGTAATAAAATACCACACAGATCTGGAAGCATACACAATTAGTAATCTATAGGGGGCTTATGTGATTACTACATATAGAAGGAAGGGCGGAATTTAAATGTCAATTGCGATAAATGCGAAGATTTAACCTTTAGAAAACACAAACCCGAATTCCTCGTTACTAGAAACGAGTTTGAACTGGTGATTATTTCTGGATGTGTAATAAGGAGATTGTTGTGTTGCTTTAAGCTCTCCCCCTTTTTATTATATTTTTGCATTTGATTGCTTTTGCGATTACAAGGCAGCAAACGGCTGTATACAGGAACACGCCTTTTATCAACACCAGATCGTTCGGTGTTTCTGGGAGATGCAAGAGCAAATTATCCTTTTAAAAGCTGCACACAAGAGGCAGAGCTAGAGGGATGAGGATAGTAAGTCATACTATGAGCTTTTAAGTGGGTTAATTCCAGACAGGACGGCGGTGAAGGATGTTATTTTCAACAGGATATACAAAAAAAAGGGGTTTTTCAATGCTTGACCAATAACAGCAATTTTAAAAGCTATTACATAATCTAACAAAAAAAAAAGAACGTTTCTACAAAACCCACAGTTTCTCCTCTTCTTGATCTCTTTCGTTGAATGCTACGGGAATTGTGCTTTGTACGTCATGGAGACCTGAATATTGTGATCCATGAACAGGAAGAATCATCTTATCGATTGACAATTACATACAAAGCAGGTAACACCTCTACCCGTATACTTGCAGCCACAAAGCCAAAAAAAAAAAAAAAAAAAAAAAAACAAAACAGATAGATATGCAAGCGCAGCCACACTCTCCTTTATTGTCTATATCACGGATGACCTCTATCCGTTGGTTCTAGTTTGATTACATATTGTAATATGGTGAATTCCGCACGTGGTGAAACATTTTTATGTAAGCATGTCATGAAATCTTGATCTATGCGGAAAGCAAACTTATAATAATTTCAGCTATTGTGTAATACTTGTAAACCTCAATTTGATACTAGATTGCTCTACCTAAAATTATATAAATAAAGGGGGAGTTATCCCACTCTTCAAACTCCAATTGAGATCTACAACTAAAGCTAAACTTAGTCATGGCTCCAGTATACACCACATCACAAGGTAACCCAGTTCCAGAACCATTTGCCACTCAAAGGATTGGCAAGCACGGTCCATTGTTGATGCAAGATGTCAACTTGATCGACAACTTGGCTCATTTCGATAGAGAAAGAATCCCAGAAAGAGTGGTCCATGCTAAAGGTTCCGGTGCTCATGGTGTTTTTGAAGTTACCGATGACATCACTGACATTTGTTCAGCCAAATTTTTAGACACTGTTGGAAAAAAGACAAAGATCTTTACTAGATTCTCACAAGTTGCTGGTGAACAAGGTTATGCTGACACAGTTAGAGATCCAAGAGGATTTTCCACCAAGTTTTACACTGAAGAAGGTATTTTAGACTTGGTCTACAATAATACTCCAATTTTCTTTCTTAGAGACCCATCCAAGTTCCCACACTTTATCCACACTCAAAAGAGAAACCCCCAAACTGGATTGAAGGACCCTAACGCTTTTTGGGATTACTTTGTTTCCAACCCAGAGTCTGTTCATCAAGTTACCCTTTTGTTCACAGATAGAGGTATTCCAAAGTCTTATAGAAAGCAACATGCTTTTTCTGGCCACACTTATAAATGGTCCAATGCCAAGGGTGATTGGTATTATGTTCAAGTCCACTTTTTAGCTGATCTCGGATTCGACACCTTTACACAAGAAGAAGGTACAAAGGTTGCCGGTGAGAATCCAGATTATCTTAGACAGGACTTGTTTGATGCCATTGAGAAAGGTGACTATCCTTCATGGACTTGTTACATTCAAACAATGACAGAAGAACAAGCCAAAAAGGCTCCATTTTCAGTTTTCGATTTGACAAAGGTTTGGCCACACAAGGATTACCCATTGAGAAGATTTGGTAAATTTACCTTGAACAAGAATCCCGAAAACTTTTTTGCTGAAGTTGAACAAGCTGGATTCTCTCCTGCAAACACTGTTCCATCTATGCAACCATCTGCTGATCCAGTGTTGCAATCGAGATTGTTTTCCTACACTGATACTCAAAGATACAGATTGGGAGTAAACTATGCCCAAATCCCAATCAATAATCCAAACAATGGTGGTCACGTGTTTGCTCCAATTGTTAGAGATGGTTACATGACAGTTAATGGAAACCTTGGCCCTACTCCAAACTATTTGGCTTCTAGTCTTGATATAAAATACGATCAATTCCCAATTCAACAAGATCAGGAAGTTTGGGAGGGTGCTGCTACTCCATTCCACTGGAAGGCAACTCCAGCAGAATGGACTCAAGCTACCGAGTTTTACAACAAGGTCTTGCCAAAGCAACCAGGTGGTCAAGGACGTTTGGCACACAACATTGCTGGTCATGTTTCTGCTGCCAACCGTGACATTCAAGATAGAGTGTTTAAGTACTTTGGTGGAGTCAGTCCAAAGTTGGAGGAAGATATTAAAAAGGAGGTTTTTGAATTAGATCCAAGGAAGTAAAATGTATAGTGCTTTATAGTTGAAATGTTATTTATTTTATATTAAAGAATGTTCAAGCTTACATCAGAGGAACACGAGTACTTCTCTGCTCGACCACTTGTAGATGGAATACGGTTCGTGTTACCATTGCCCTGGTGGGAATATCTTCTCCAATTTGCAGCAATTACGTGTTCACAAAATGCACAGTGATAAACTGTTATTGAACTCTAAGTTGTTCCATTTCTTTCTACACATGCGCCTTCCATTCGCTTCTGTTGAAGTACAATCCCTCAAACTGTGGTTTCTTCCGTAGTCCCCACTCCTGCATAATAACAAACTTTTTTTATCTTCTTCAATATTCCGCACACAGTTGCGAATTCTTTTAGATTTCGATGGAACAAATTTATATACCAGCTAACAATGTTCCATCAGATATTGTGTTCCATAATGAGCTGAAATTGCTTTGAGTATCCCCAACGTTGGGGACATCAGCTATTTTCTCAATTGCATTTACTATATAAAGATCTACTGTTTTTGATGAAATCGCAACCTATTGAAAACTTCCTATAACAAACAAAATGACACCACCTCCAGTTCTCACTAATTCACAAGGCCAAGCCATCACAAATCCTCCATACGCTACTCAGAGAATTGGTAAGCATGGTCCTTTGCTCCTACAAGATATTGATTTGATTGACAACTTGGCCCATTTCGACAGAGAAAGAATCCCTGAAAGAGTTGTTCACGGTAGAGGTTCAGGAGCACATGGAGTTTTTGAAGTTACTGATGACATCACTGATGTCTGCTCTGCTGATTTTCTTAGTCAAGTTGGGAAAAAGACCAGGACATTTACCCGGTTTTCCTTGGTTGCTGCTGAATCTGGTGCCAATGATTCTGCTAGAGATGTTAGAGGTTTTGCAACAAAGTTTTACACATCTGAAGGTATCTTGGACTTTGTGTATATCCACACTCCAGTGTTTTTCATCAGAGATCCTTCAAAGTTTGTCGATGTAAACCATGTACAAAAAAGAAATCCTCAAACCAACTCAAAGGATCCTAATGCTGCATGGGACTTTTTCACTTTGAATCCTGAAACTATTCATCAAGTAACCATTTTGTACACTGATCGGGGCACACCGGCTTCATTTAGACACATGCATGGCTTCTCTGCCCATACGTTCAAGTGGTCAAACGCAAAAGGTGAATGGGTGTACGTTCGTATTCATCAATTGACTGACCAAGGTATCAAAAATCATACCATTGAAGAAGCCACTCGTATTGCAGGTGAAAACCCTGATGCTGCTCAAGATGATTTGTTCCAAAGTATCGATAGCGGTGACTATCCTTCTTGGACTTGCTATGTTCAAACCATGACACCAGAGCAGGCCAAGAATGCACCGTTTTCTGTCTTTGACATGACAAAGACTTGGCCTCATAGAGACTATCCATTAAGAAGGTTCGGTAAGTTGACGTTGAATGAAAACCCAGAAAATTATTTTGCTGAAGTTGAGCAAGCAGCATTTTCCCCTGCAAATACTGTCCCATCGATGCAACCATCAGCTGATCCTGTCTTACAAGGTAGGTTGTTTTCCTACACCGATACCCAGAGATACAGATTGGGGGTCAATTTTGCTCAAATACCAGTCAATTGTCCTCTCAGAGGAGGCGTTCAACCATTTACGCCATCCGAAAGAGATGGATTCATGAATGTCAATGGCAACTTGGGAAAGACTCCAAACTACTTGACCAAGAGAAACAATGTCACCATCAAATCCTTCCCAATTCAACAATTTCAAGAGGTATGGGAAGGGCCAGCGGAGCCGTTTGAATGGGTTGCTACTCCCGCTGAATTTGACCAACCAGCGATCCTCTACAATGAAGTTTTGTCTGACGTTGAAAGGAGAAACTTGGCCCATAATGTTTCCATTGAGGTTGCTAAAACAGAGCCCGATATCCAAGATCGAGTCTTTAAATACTTTGGCGGGGTCAGTCCAGAGTTAGCTGAGGCTATTAAGAAGGAAGTTTTTGAAGTGAACCCAAGGAAGTAGGTTTATAGTTTGATATTTTAATATATTTATTATAGTAATACAGTGAAACAGATAATTATACAAAATGAATTGAACTTTGGTAGATTGAGCAACTTAAGCAATTCTCAATAACACCTTATCATGGAATTTCAAAAACTCAGCAATATTGAACCTAACAACATCAATGTTTTCAAAATTATTTAAATTGGGCAACTTGATGAACAACTTGTTATAGAATACATTACTCTTGACTAAATTTTTCAAATCGCCAATTGTTCTGATTTGAGATTTAGGGAGGCTTAAAACAATGGTTTTGTCGTGTGGGTTGACGATTTTGCACTTGAGGTATTGATGGGATAAAGAATTAACAGACGTTGGCGATGGCGAGCTAGAAGTCTTGGAGTAAACTGATGTAGGTGATATTTGTGCATTGTATAAATTAGCATTGGGCAGACCCACATTTGTGTAACCACTAACGGGGAAAACATTGGGGTTGACACTCATGGGTGACATTTTGGGAGGCATAGATTGTGGTGCCTGGTATGGCTTGTCGTAAGGATTAACTGATTGATAAGGAGATTGTGATTTGACTTTCGGTACTGAACCAAGCTTGGGACTATATGGATTGCTAGGTGAGTAAAAAACGGGACTTCCCATGGGTGGTGGCTTTTGCTTAAAATGTGGCAGCAGCTGTGGGTTCAGTGACGAGAAAGCATCACTAGCCCCATGGAGCGAGTTCTTTGGAGACATCACTTGCAGACCCGTGAATTGTGTGGAAGGGTTTGATTCCTTACTTGGTTTTTGCGAATTCTTACGTGATACTTTGTGGGACCCACGTGACGTGTCTGGCGAATAGGCAACTGTTTGATCTTCTTCGTCAATACGGGAGAAGGTTGTTGATGCGCTGTTGAGTGATGTATCAATATAGTCTTTATGATCAACTCCTCCGTGAAACATTCTTGGCAGATTGTTTGGAGAGTCCGACGCTCTAGCGCTATTGAATGGGGATGATTTCGAATTGGTTCTACCCAACTTGACTGAGTTTTGTCTTGAAGCTTGGGCCATTATATGTGAAGCTTGCTGATAATTGTTGTAAATATTTTTCGACTTTGTTCTTATTGGTAAATCAGCCTCGTCAACCTCATTAATCACTTCAGCTTCTTGTTCCTTACTCAAAGCCTCCATTTGTTGTTCATGTTGCAATTTACGTTCCTCGCAAACTTTTAAGATGTCAATTGAGTCTGGTAAAATCCTGCTATTGATTTCATCATTGGTAAGCTCTTCTTCATTGTCTCCATCAGAGGCTTGACAAATAAACCCAGGTAAATCTTTGTACGTCAACTCCAACCAGGCAATCAACTCCTCAGATGTTTGGAAGTATTTGTTCAAAATGAGTTTGTTTATGTAAACATTCAAATCATTACATCTCTTCAACAACATATTGACTTGGGCCGTTTCTTGCTCAAAAGACTTTTCAATTTTTGTAGAGTCACCACTGGTTCCCCTATTTTCATAATGGTTCAAAGTGGTTGTGGTTGGTAATGGTTCGGGCAATTTTGGCAACTTCAATTCATCCAGTTTTGCACTTTGACTGATCAGACTAACCAAATCCAATAATGTGATATGTAAGTTGTAAAAATCCTGATAATACCGACACAAATGGGCTCTTGACTTGTCACTATACTTTACATCCAACCTATACCAATACCTGTCTTTGAACAAGAAAAAGTTCAGAATTGAAGCAGAAACTGGATATGCCTTGTTATTAATTGTTTGAAAAACAGCTTCCACTTTGTTAAATTGTAGATTTAAGTAATTGTGATCTTTTACAATGTCAGGATTCTCAACCCCATGTAGCCAGCTTAAAGTTATTGGATTTATATGGTCATTTACTGCGATATCAAGATAGGTTGCTGGAATGAGACCCGGTGGGTGTACCTTGTCAATGTACTTTACCAACACCCAACCATCACGAGGGTGGTCTAACAACTTCAATATGTCTCCCTTAGTAACACTCAATTCATTTGAAGATTCGGCGGTAAAAGAATATTTGGCAACTAGGATAATTGTGGGTCTAAATTTGTTTGAAATTGTTTCTTCCACTTGTTTCTTTTCTGTTCTTGGCCCGGAGATTGTGAGTGATCTTAACTGACCAGAAATGGAAAGTGGTGCAGAAATCGTTGGGGTTTTGACGCTCTTGCTTCTCTTTGTAGTTTTCATATGATGTAATCTGTGGTGCAGCAGCTCGTTTAACTTTGGAGACTCTGGATGATGCGATGAGGCAGGTGAAACCATAGTGATCATGACTGCTTTAGCGATAGATTGTAGATTTGTAACTGGAAGATATAAAAAGGGTTTTGGTTTTTATATCAAGAACAATAATAATTTGAATAGGAGATTTGGTTTATTTGGCGCTCTTAATCTAATTTTTTATTTTTAATTTTTAATTTTTACAAATTAGAGGCGTCTGTGTAAGAATACATTTTGATAATCTCCATAACGTTAATCCAATTTAATGCGCCAAGTGTTGACATTTTTTACTATCAGGAGACAGATTACATTTTAGATGTTGCAGAGTACATACTACGATACTTTAACGAAGTTGAGTTGTTTAAGAATTGGATGGCTTTTTTATGGGATTTAAAAACAGTGCACGGCATTCTCATGTTTTGCTTTTATTTTTTGATACAAAGGAATTACAAGGCGATGAAGTGTGTAGCACAAGCAAGCAAGTAAACAAAGAGTTATTGTCTGTATAGAGGTAATTGTAGATTACATTACTCAAAAAAAATGGCGTGGCTACTTGTTTTGTTATTGTTTTGATTTTTTTTTTTTTTTTTTCGCGTCAGAAAGGTCGTGTACAAATGTTAAATGAGACGCGTCTTCTTTTTTTCGTTTGAGCTCATCTAATTATCAACAGTTGATACATGATAGACCAAAAGCTTGTATCTGGCAACCATAGAGGTCTTGTATATGTGATTAGCAAAGCTTATTCAGATGAGGCACTGCGATGTATTCATTCAATAACTCATGAAATGTCAACAGCAGAAAGAGAGACAAAATGGAAGATAGCTGTACGACTACGTCCTCAACAGCATTAACTGCTACCTCACCCCCCCTACAAGCTTTCCTCATATCCAAAAGAATCCTTTTGGATCAAAAAAAATGTATCCATCATGCGAACCAAAGAAATTCAAAACAAATCGTAAAAAGTTTAATTTTTTTACAACGAAAGTTTTGGATTATTAACGATGGACATTCTCATAGGTTAATCTCCTTCCAGCCATTTTTGCTTAACTAAACAGATGTAAAAATCAGTCTCGCTGGTAATCCGGAAGTGTAATATATGTATGTAGAAGAAGAAGAAGAAGAAGAAGAGAAGAAAGGAAGAGCTGTGAGAAGTTTTTTTTTTTATCTTTTTCTTTTTCTTTTCCTCACAGAATGTACCAGAAATTGAGCAAATGTGCACGACTAGTCGTTGCAAACTTTCTTGTTTGAAGGATGGTTGACCAGGTACCACAACGCAGACTAATTCAGTAGATACTTGCACTATTACCTGTCTAAGATTATACTATCTCAGCCCAACACATCACTAAATTCTGCATTAAGAAACTTTATCAGTAACAACTTGAATTTAATTACCTTAAAGCAAATTGACCACTGTAGAAGCGGAGTTAATGATCAAAATATCATCGTCGGCATCTAACAGGTTTAATGTTTTGTGGGATTTGGTAATGCCGAGGACAAAGAAGGAAATTGAATGACTGCGTCAGCTTATGTATGGGTAAAATCAGCTGACAACTGTGCAAAATTTAGATTTTGCATACCCGTGGTTACGAGTTCTTTTTTTATTGTAGTAGACAGATTTCAGTAATTTCTTACTAAGTATTGAGATCAACCCACTCTATTGTTAATGGAACAGTATTTAAGCAAGAATTGGCAACACAATTGCTTCTTCTGAGGGTTATTTATAGATTCGGTTCGGAACTGTAAAATAGGAGAAAAAGAAAAAGAAAAAAAAAAAAAATACAGAAATGTCGCTTTGCCTTTTTCATTACGGTACATTTATAGTTCCAAAATATGAAATGCCCCGTTGCGATCATTTCGGCTAAACTTTATATAGACTTCATAGAGCGAGAGGGCCCTTTGTGGTTTATTTTATTTTATTTTTTTTTAGCGAGAATGAAAGACTTTGCAGCATTTTTCTGGACCCCAGTAACAAGGTTGCCATGACAACCAAAATTTACGAAATGTAAGAGAACGAGACAAAAAAAAAAAAAAATAAAATAATATAAAATAAAAATAATATAAAATAAAAAGTAAACCAATTATTTTGTGCTACTCTAAGATCAGCCAAAAACTCTAGTCATCCTTTTCTAAGTCAGAAACTTAATCTTATTGTATAACTTTGAATGAAGTCTCATCTTTCCACACTACAGAAGAAAGTCATGGGCGCAACGTAATGCAAATCCACCATCAGATTGTGTAGACAATTTTAGAGCTTTTGGATCTTTTTTTGTCTACTATATTCTACCTATCAGCTCTTTACTTCGATGGCTGACATTGAAGATTACATGACCAGTGATTGAGCGAGAGAAAAGCTTACTTAAACTCCACATACGTTTAAAAGAGATAATTGGGAGCTTCTTTTGGTCAAAAGTTTATCATCATTTTCGTTTCTTCATTGGAACGGTCTTCAAAATCTTTGGTGGGATTCACAAAGTTTTTGGCCATTGAAGTATATGAGCTGCCAGCTATGCATACATGTCAAAAGCTCATGCAGGAAAGACATGGGTGTACAACTTTGAGTGTAGGGGGTGCAAACGCACAGTGTTACACATTTACTAACTGCACCCTGTTCCTAGACTCCGTATAGCAATCAATTCCTTCAAAGGAACAATTACGGAAATTAAGGAGCTCCTTAAGCCACCGACAACAATTGCTATCCTTGCTGTTTCAAAATAATATCACCAAAGATAGTATGAACGGAGGCGTTTAAATGAATTTGTGTGCTGGCCTTTTCAGGCAAATGTTTGCGCGCAAAAGCTAAAATATAATCACATGCATGGACTAGTGTGGAGAATGTTAAGTCCTTCACAATAATTTAATTGATAAAACACACGTTTGCTCTTGTATCAAGTATTTCATCTGGAATTTTGTAAATGTATCTTACCAGATTTTTAGACAAGAAATAAATTGAGGAGAGATAGAAAAGAGTGTGGTTCGTAAACAACTGTGGTGCAGACAAATTACTAATCAGCTTATCTTTTGAACCTCAGTTAAAAAAAAATTAATTACGACAAAAATGTATGCATTAACAATCAATTTAACAAAAAGCAAACGGCGTTTTGAAGCAAAATTTAAAATGAGTCCCTTTATCGCCATATATTCTATTGTTTGGGTACCGGCAACAAAAATAATAATAATAATAATAATAATCAAAAAAAAATAATAGAAAAAAAAAAAAAAAAAAAACGGACAATAACAGTCGGCAATGCAGCCTTGAAACCGAGCTTCTTGGCTTTTGTACTCTGACAAATAAATTTATAAAAGAATTGCTTTGTGTTCCACTACATACAACTTAAATATAGAAATCCACTTTTGTTTTATATGCACAACGGTGCCTAGAGCTAAGCCTTAAAGGCCCTCTGCTTGGCTTATTATGACATTTTAAACATATTTTTGCTTTTCCCATAATTTGATCTTCGAATTTAAAGGATGAGATTGAAGAAGACCGGAATGACAGTATAGTATAGAATTTAATGCAAGATCACACCAAAAGAGATATTGGTTCGCTTTTGAGGGCAGCGTACAAGTGCTTAAGTTTTCCTTCTTTATTCGAACCAAGTGCATAGACTTTCAATATAAACAGATTTCTCAGGTTGAGTGATACTAACCGACACTTTATATACTTCTAGCTATCTCTGCCTAAAAGACTCAAATAGTAGAATCGACTCTACCCTTCCACCCTTCCAACACATATACTCCGCGGTTTCACTTAGATGAGTTCATTAATGATTGCAGGTAATATAACTAACATAACATTTAGTCAATATTGACATTTCGCATTTTAAATCAGGAGGTTGTCACTTTGAATTATCATGACCTTTATAGTCTCTCTGCGGTTGGCTGCTATGATATTAGCGGGGTTCGGTAAAACTCAAGCAAGAGTAGGAGAGCCAGATGATTGAACTTCCACCCCCTCACTTGCAATGTAACGCCCCACTTCTGGCATGAGACCAAGGCATTGCCCCGCCTCTCCACTACTACTGACAATCAATGGAGTTTAAGTACGATTTCTAATAACCACTAGATAATTAACAGCTCATTATTACGTACTCTGGTTGTTGAGCCTGATTCATCCACCCCATAATTTGGGGTTTTCTTAACGCATAATCACGTTTCACCACAAATTTTGGTTTTGCCACAGCTGCAATTGGGCTCAGTATAACAATGACAGCTGGAAATATGCACGGAATTAAGACTTAGATCGTCCTTGGTTCCGTTTATGACCATTGCATGCTATGCATAACAGGGTAGAGGTATGTTTGTATAGGAGAAGCACGGGGCGTGAGGGGGGGGTGTAATCATTAAAGTCTTGTGTGAAGGACATTGAACAATGGACGTTTCTTTTTTAACTGAGGAAGGCGACTATGGTTATGGGGGGTATTCCCATTGGAACAAAGGGGTTCCCAAAGACGGAAAAAATTATAACCATTGGAAAACACAATAGAAACCAAGATAATTTTTTTCAAAAATAATATGCTGATTCTTAGAAACCCTATCACAAAATAAATGCAAAATTAATACTGTGAATAATATTACATAATTTTTTCCTCTTTGTGTATATCTTTAAACAAAGACAATACCCTGTTTTCTTATTCATATATGTATTGTTTAAATTTTTTTTTCACCATACAAAATTTTCAACAAAGCGCTTAAAAAATATAAGTAGATATGCATGTTGAATTAGAATAAAGTGTGAAAATTGTAGTAGAAAACAATGGAATTCAGCCTAAAAATTGACAAATTTAAGTCCTACAGCAAGCATGCATTGTTTTTTCTGCATCTTTTGTATTAATAATCCATTTATACTTTGAGAACAATCAGACACTAAATAACTAATTGTTTTGGTATGTTTATAGATGTTACAGAATTGAATTTTGTTTCTTTTTTTTTTTTTTTTTTCAATGCAAAACCAAGGGCTCAAGACCATTGAGTGGATTAAATATAATATATATATACAGACAGAAGTTTCCATTGCATGTCATCCCCACAGAAGTCCAAAGTACACCCTTTTCACTTTCAACACATCTAATTGACTATTGTGGTTCAAACACTTTCAGAGTATAGCTAGGTTTAGCTTAAAGAAGTGATACACAACTAATACATCCCAAAACCCATCTGTACTGTTTGTATTGACAACTGAATGCATTGTGCACCTTCACTGTCAGCAATTACATCCAGAAACTAGACAACCATTACGTGCTTTCCACCATCAAAGAAATAAGCCAACCGTCTTACCCCCCAAAAACAGTTACATCACCCTGAAACATTAAGATTTCGTCCAATCGTTTATAAACTTATCCAACTTTAATCTACGATCCTTTATTTATACAAACCCCCATTCATTTTGCCTATAACCAACCTGTTCAATTACCGTCTAAACGACAATTGACAGAAACTATACCCTTTACATTGACTTGATTGAAAGATTGGCAGATTTTTTTTAGAAACACCATACTGCAGGTAGACACTGATTCTGCCACACAGATATCACCTGCTGTTCACATATTACAAAGTTTAAACATCAACTTAGTTCTTACTAAGGTCTTTTTCCGGGTTTTTTTTTTTACTCGAAAGGGACAACAAACACAAAACAAGAAAATACAAAATTGCCTTACAATTACAAACGTATCATCGTACCTTGTGGAAAACAAAGACACAAGAGAGCCTGAAAAATTGCTAAAGAGTTTCCACTACTAAGAGCCAAATCTTCAACTATATTGATTTAAGAAGATCGTCTACAGTTTCACAAGTAGCGCTGAATTACAACCAATTCAACGTTTCACATTCATTTCAGACCAACAGAGATTACCTTCAACGTGTAATCTCTGCACACCCACCAAAAGTTTTTTCAACCCCATCGATTTTCGTATCTGCGATAGAATTGAAATTAAAATAATTTTAGACAATTCATTTTTTTTTTAGACCACAAAAACAAAATTACCCTAGGCACTGTAAAACAGACAAAACAGGCTAATCATAACGCAAACACTAAAAATAACTCAGCTCATTTGAAGAAAATTTTCACTACTTGTGTGAGCTTTTACTCCAACTGGAATCAACTTTTGTGTGACATTAAACTAACACATCGGAATTAAAAAATTTTTCATATTTTTTCAGTTTCTATTGTTCTTATTATTTACTCCATTTCTATTGTTATCCGATTTCAGGTACACGCACACACGCGCACACACATTTGAAAAGCAACAACAAAGCTACCAATTGCATTAGAACCCATAAACTTAGACTTTTCATTTGAAACAAGAACGGAACTTCCAACTTTTGCTAAAGGGAGGGTCTCCATTCATATCTATTTTATTGATCCTTTGCTTAGTTTTTTTTTTTTTTTTTCATACTGGCAACGTATGCTGAAGGATCAGATCACAGAGTCTGCAAGAACATCATTATCATTAGCAGCTGACGATACAATACCAGTGGATTCATCATCTCAAGTGGATATGTCGTCACCGATTAGAGCTTCTCAACCAAACACATTTTCCATGCATCAACATACTAGAACACTTACAAATGAATTTGAAAAGATGCCCGATTACAACAATGACACCAATGACATTTATGAGCCTGCATTCTACGATTTCAATCAGAACCAGCTACTATATCTGTTAATGCGGCCTGAGGGTACATCAAATCTACCTTATCCCCAACCAGCTCACGTTCTCACTCATATGAATGGTAGGTCAACTAACATGTCATTGACACAGCTGCAATATTACCAGTACGCTTTTGGTTCAGACACGCCTCCTCAACCAAAATTGAATGAGCAGCAAGACACAAATGCGCAGCTGGAACAGGAGCGGGAACAGGAGCAGCAACAGGAGCAGCAACAGCAGCAGCAATCACAGCAAACTAATTCCGGACAGAACCAGGAAGTACCTTACCAACTCATCAATCAATCAGCCGATGATCAATCACAAGTTCAAGTACCAGCATATGACATTCCGTTGCCTCAGACAAACTCTCACATTTCAGTAAATAATTTGGAAAGAGACAATAGCATTCCTAACACCACCATTCAGACCAGTTTCTACCAAGCTAATCAGGACACCTCAGGAAGTTATTATGGAGATGACACAAGTGATCAAATTCCAAACTCAATCAACGAGTCAACAACAACGTTTTTAAATACCCTTGATCCTAATCAATCAACTGATGCTCTAAATGAACCCCTTGCTGGTGAGTTTAGTGTCTTTGGTGAGTATGATGTGTTGAATGCTTCAACTGATTCACTTCCCAATTTTAATAGGGCACCTGTTCGTGCCCGTCTGTACCAACACCCTAGTGTCAATCGAGACTTGTCGCATTTGCAGTTTCTCGATGTGTCAGCATCACAGCGTCGCTATCAGAGTGTCAATTGTCCACCTATCAACCAAGCTAGTCAGTCATTGGAAGATGTGTCATTTATCACTGCTCATAATTTACTGGCTTTATCGACACAGGAAACTGTTGTGGATCAATCACTTACACCCACGTTTTCTGACATTTCCAGTTTCACATCCAATGCTTCAGTTCAACACCCAATGGCTACAGATACTTCAATGGGAGCATTTGACACGAGTTTCTCTGTTGATTCGGTCCCCGGTGCTGTAAACATTAAAACCCCAGTGCGTCCTTTGCATAGTCCTTTAGCCAGTGCCATGCTTGGCCCATCTTGCTCCAGCCACAATAGAATTTCCAAGAAGCCGTCATTGGCGAGATTGAATACCCCATCAAAGAAAAACTTGAACAAGATTGCTGGTGCTTTAACATCATTTGAGGGTGCGATAGGTACTACGTCAGCAAGATCATCACCATCAGCTGTTCCCTTGGCATTGGATCTTTCAAAGGCAAACATTTCTTGTTTCCAAAGCCAGTTACAGGAAAATAGTCCCGTTTCATCACTGCATGAGTTTCCATATATTAGATCACAATCACAACCACACACACATCAACAATTACAACTGTTACGGACTTATTCAAACGCATCTCCAAGTGTGGCCGTTGTTTCAACTGGTCGTCCAAGCGTTTTAACTTCTCCTGCTAGTGTCAGCAGCTATAGCGGCAGCTCTAGAACTCCCAATGCATTCCGTCAAGATCCAGGACATGCTTTATTATCACCTGGTATACCTGCCCTGCCCGAGTTGCTTCATCGGCAAGAGCTTTGGAAGAAAAATTACAGCTTAAACCATGGAAGAGAACCTGGTCGGTCGTCAATTACCAGGAGGAGAATCCAGAAGAAGAGAAGTGCTAAACAGGTCAAAACTGTCATTGGTGATGTAACTGAAATTTTAGATCCCAAAGCAAAGCTAATGGACAAGAGCGAAGCAGAAGTGGGTAATACCCTTGATGTCAGTACCAATACCGAGGGTGTCAATGCTTTTGAAGATGATAACGACGCCACTGGAGTCAAGATTGACAACGCACCAACACAAGCATCTCAACGCAAATCCAGCAAACTCAAAAAGTCAAGGTCCACTCCCGTGTTAGCTAGTAATTCACACAATGACTTGATATCCCTCAACAAAGACCAACCAATTGTAAAGAAGAAGTATACGAGAAGAAGATTATTACCTCGGTCAAAGAAGGGTTGTTGGATATGTCGTATAAAGCATTTGAAATGTGACGAGGTTAGACCATCTTGTGGAGCTTGTTTACGATTTGGATTGAGTTGTGACTACAATCCAACCAAGCCTGATTATGTCACTGATAAGGAGTTGAGACAGAAGAAGTTGAGTGAGATTAGCATGACGAGGAAGCTGAACCAAGCGCTGGAGAGACGACCAAGCAAGAAAGGAGCAAGTGAGAGCAAGTTCACTTGAGGATGGACCACCTACCATATTTTTGATATATTTTTTTTAAAAAATTTTGCATTTTGAAAAGGAGAGATAGACGAAGAAGAATAAGTGGGACTTATCGTGATTATCTCCTCCCCAATCATATTATTTACCGTTTGCATTACTCATTACTTACCGAACCTATTATTATTGGTGCTTTACTTTTTATTTTTATCATTTTTTTAATTTTAATACTTTACTTCATTTTCAGTTCTTTTGTGCATAATAAGTGATGAAGAGTTTTTTTTTTATATTGTTAAATAGTGAAAACAAAAATACATATACATTGTAAAAAGAGAAAGAGATAGAGACATAGGGTCAGTGTAGGTAGGTGTAGATTGTGTTGAGGTAGTATGCGCAAAGCTCTTGTGTCAATTTACTACACAAAAGAAAAAATAGGGGGCGGAGTGGGGCTCGTGCTTAGATGGATGTGGTCCCTAATGAGCGACAAGGAATAGTTTACCTTATGTGACAAAAAGAGTCGCTGCAGTTCGGGTAAAAAGTTTCTCCGCATCGGAATTATAATGTCAACTATCTTCGTACGGCATTTTGACTTGAACAAAACCAGGACTGGCGTAGTTCTTGTTCGTGTTTCTCAGCAGTATGGATTAAAATGTATTTCATTCTTGCTCTGGAACATTTGAAACGACACAAAGCAAGGCTTGTATTGTGTGCTTTCTTTGCTTGTCTTTTTTTTTTTGACGATGGATCGATTATTTAATCCGACGAAATTTGCAGGAAATATTTAACAATGGAACCAATCCAGTATCAAACACAAATTCCACTTTCTTACAAAAAATAAGCAACTGTTTCTTTGTGGAATCAAACTAGACGACAAGAAATGAAAAGTCAAAATAAAAAGTGTGGTTTCGCGTTTCTAACCATAGTGTATGTATATTCGTAATTATAACATAAATTAACCGGTGCATTTGTATCTGCAGTAACTAGTAAAGAGCATATGGATACAAAAGGTAAATTGAGAGACCTACCATTCATAAATTCTAGAAGCATCTACTTTGTGTCTTTGTTCATTGTATTATTAAATCTATCAAGAAAAAAGAAGTGTCAAGACTATATTCTTTATTATTCCCATTCGCTGACTGAAAGTACTTTATTAACAATAACTTCAGTATCGGTTGAAGAAATAATAGTTGTATCATTTGTATTGTAACGTCCATTTTCCAAAATACTTTGGAAATTACTGCGATATTCCACAATAGAAACCACATTTCCAGTAAATCCAACCCATGGTCCATTCAATGGATCAATCAATGGTGGGTATGTATAATCGATAAATTGTTCTCGTTCTTCATCAATGGTTGATTTGCGTCGCGAAAGTTTTCGTTTTCTTTTTGTCCCTGTTTCCCCATCCTCAGCTTCTCCATCAAGGGCATCTGGCTGATCGTCTTCTCCAGCGTGTAAAAGAGAAGATTCGTCCAAGGGTCCATCTCCATCATTTATCAAGAGCTGCGTATTCTCATTCTGATCTGCACCTACGCCCTCAGCATCCCCACCTTGTTCCACATCACCATCCAAAATAGCAGACGTTGAACCATGTTCACTTTGAGAATCACCAGAATTAAACAGCTGGTCATCATTATCAAACAACTTGTTGAAATCATATGGATTCAAAATGGCTCTCAAGGCAATAAAATCACATAACGGTACATAATTCTTTTCAAAATTGTACAATACACCAAGGGTGACGAATATCAATGGTGTGCACAATAATGATAACAAAATTGCACTATCCAAAGCCAATGTTCCACACATAAACAATTGGAAAATTATCAACCCTAATATAACACGACGGAAAACAATGGGCCATATTTTACCAGTTGAATGAGATGGATGAACAAAATTGTAAACCAATTGATATTTGTAGACAAAGAGTCCAATGATAAAGTAAATTAATCCACAAGTGACAATTTTAGTTGACACCACGGAGTAGATTAAAATAATCATGAAAATCATGAGATGTTGAGGTAAATTGATTCCAAAATCCAAAATTTGTGGAGTATAGTAGTATGACCGATAATCTCTTGCTGTTTTCAATATAAATGACTTCAAGTAGAATAGTTTACCAATGACATTCAAAAGGAAAAGGTCCCCAACTTGTAACAATTTCACTGGAAACATTGTCAATCCTTGTAACAAAATCAAGTCAACATAAAACAAAGACATACGTCTTAACGACGTTGCTAATTGAGTTGCAATTTTCGTAGTATCACTGATGTATGACATATAGTCCCAAAAAGTCCCAGCAGCAACATAAATTAAAAACAAGTTGAAAAAGATAAAAAAAAAGTTTTTTGACAATGTTGATAATTCAAGTTCACTATTGGATGAATATCCTTGGAATCGAGACAAATAGCGATAGAAATATGGAAACAGGATATTCAACAAGGTAAACAATAATGGTGGGAGGATACCAGTGACAAATGTCGTCAACCATTTAGATTTGCCAATAAAATGTCCCACAGCTGGCCAAAACTTGGTAATTGTTTTCAAATCAAGCAAAGACGTCAATGGAACAACTAAGAAAATGATAAATGCATAACTCAAAACGATTAAAAATGTAACCAAATAAGATTTGCAAAGTTTCTCATTGTATTGTAATTTAAAACTTCCCCATATTATATCTTGGGGTGCTGGTGCTAAACTTACAATCAATTTGTAAACACGAGGATCCAATATTGCTTGAGCCGCCATTTGGGCTGATGCCACTGAATCCATAGTGATAAATGCTGATGGTACAACTCTAAACTCTGGATATTGTTTTGCGTCAATTGTTGTTGATTCAGGGTCAAATTTACGTTGAATCGAGCGTATGGTTTCATCTAATTGGACAAGTTCCTTTGATAAAGTTTCAATCTTTTCTCTTGCTTTTGAATTATCTAAAGGTTCATTCCATTCAGGGTTAACTGCAGGTATTCGTTGTTGATTGTAAATGTTTATATCCATTTTATATTCCGATGAATAAGAATATTCAAGGTTTCTGAGCAATTTCCTTCGTTGTTCAAATTTGGTTTCAAGTGGTGACCAATCATAAATCAATTTAACATCCATGACTCTTCCAATACCCAAATCTTCAATAAATTTTTTAATTCTTTCTCTACTGAGTAGCTTCTTAGGAATACCATCTAAACGAATGGTTCTATCTGTGATTGAGTTTTGTGATGCTAGATACTTCTGTCTCGTCTTCAACACTTTATCAGTATATTCATACAAGTAAAAGAATACAACCACGGAAAACAAGTAGGTGAAAATTGGATATACCCACAAGAATCTTGGAAAATCTTCATGGAAATCGGGATTCTTGGGTTTCGTCATGGTAAAACTTTCTTTGTCATAGTTTCCAGTAAAGTAATATCGTATTGGACTCAATATGGCAACTGAGAATATTGCCAATACAAAGAAAATCTTGATACCCATCTTGAAAAATGATAAATAGACATAACAGTCTAGTCCAGAATAGGACAAAACTTCATCATCAGTCAATTTGTAAACCACTTTGATCCAGCCAAAAAGATTATTTGGTAATGGTTTTAATACATTTTTAGCTTGTTGTCGTAATGTTCTAACGGCATAGATATGAGGCCATCTATATCTCATGATACAAAATAGTAGAAATAGTAAAGCACCTGATGTGATGGTTAAAAACAATTGAGCTTCAAACACTCGTTGTGGGCCAACCGAGTGTATTGGTTCTGGCGAATTCCCCGTGCTCCAGCCACCACCACCACCACCACCACCATGTGGGCTTTTATAATTGTCATTGTCTCCGCCTATGACTATGGAGTCATCTCCTATAACTTGCCAGGTAGACTGTATGATATCAAGAATAGGCATGTGACTTCTTGCTTCCTTAGTTGATTGTTGTTTATTCAGCAGGTGTGTGTGTGTGTGTGTGTGTGTGTTATTTGTTTTGATTTTCTTCTGTCTAGAAAATAAAGTTTGTCTAAAATAATTGTATGACGTGACTTTCTATTGTAAACACAGTGGAGATTCCTTTTTGTTTAATGATTACTTTATAATAACTTACTCTTAGTCTTAAAAAGAAAAGGTGATCTTATATATAGGTTTAAAGTTGAAGGTTGTATATAATCTTTGTAAAAGGCCAAAAACCCAATTGACAGAAAGCCTGGTCTTTGTAAAAAGTCAATGTCAAAAAAACAATTTCTTTTTTACGACACTCACGCGTTTCTTTTTTTTTTTGCTTTTGCTTTTGTTATGACATCACACTATAAAGATATACGAACATTCAATTCAGAGACCAATCCACCAGTACCTATCTTCATAGAAAATTACCACACACGACTGTCTCACTCTCTCTCTCTCTCAAGGCACAACATGAGCTGCTTACTATTCTGCTTTTATAAACTGCAACTGAAAAAAAAATTAAAGAAAGTCATTTGGTTGCTCAAAACACAAATAACAAGGTCATGTGATGTAGTCAGAACTAAAAACAGATAAAGCCGCATTAGAAATGGCTGTCACTTGTTTCCAATTTTAGACCAAACCCTATACCCTATAATACTTAGGAGATAGAATACTTTTTTTTTTGTTTTAAACAGACATGAACTAAACCATCTATACAATCTTGGTTAGTAATTTAAGCTCCATACGTTGTGTGTACCATACTTTTACGCAAGGCTTAGTGTTTATATATAGAAGCATAATGTACATATACAGTTGTTTTGTAATTTGTACACGACTTTTGCTTTTGAAAATTATAAGAAACCACAAGAGAAGGTTACAGACTGACAGAGGCACAAAGCGCAATTCTCCAATCAGAAAACCAAAAACTAAAAACTAAAAGACAGAGTATCCCAATTATCAGTGCTGTATATTGCTAATAACACATCAACACACTCCTTTAATACTATTACAGCTACACACACAGGCTCTAACACATTACCAGAGAAACAAAAAAAAAAAAATTGACAGTCGTCTAAACAAGAGAGAGGTTGCACTTTCATGGTTGCTCTTTGATACCACACAAAACACTGGAATGTCTCGAATATCAAATTTATCAACCCAAAGAGACGAAAACTATGCTTCTGCTACTACTGATACATCTGCTTATTCCAGACCATTTCAAACGTTTCCCAGAACATCAACTACTAGCATATCACTTGCATCTATAACCTCGTCTTCATTAACACTACCACTACCATCTGAAGAACGGGACTACTTAGATGAAGAACTTTCATTAATCTTGATAAACAGTGATTCGCAAGAATGTAACGAAAACTTTTCCATTTTTATTAAATGTATTGTCGATAACATCTACAACAATAGTGAAACCAAACCAACATATGAACGTTTATCATTATATGCATTGAAACTATTGACTCTGAACTTATTTGTTAAAAACTTTAAATTTTGTATTGGCAAAATATTGGCATTTTTAGAAACATTTACTACAATTACCAATTACAGATTAGAGTTTAATGGAAATAGTGACGAGGAAAATGATAATGAATGGGAAGTTAATGATCAAGTGGCTTTTGAATCTGAATGTTTAAAAGAGTTTTTATGCATAACTTTACTACTATTACTCAAACTCAAAAATACTTCAAACGATCAAGAAGTTAATGATGATTCAAGTGATTTACTGAGCACTTCCTCAGCAACTTCAAATTCATTGGATTTAGTTAATGGAGATTACGTCTTTAAAACGTTGGAACAATCTCGTTTTATATTAATAATGTCACAATTTATATCAACTCAAATTAAAGCAGTGGCTAAAAATGAATCATCATTTGTTATATTGAAATTTGGGTGTGATATCATATTTGAGTATTTCTACTATGTCGAAATATTATCACCAACGGAGTTTATGGATTTGACATTTAATAATAATGAAGTGATAGTCACTATAATCAAGCATCTATTATCATCTGAAGGTTTCAACAACTATGATTTAGAAAACGATGATGATTTCCATAATGAAGCCAAATTAGTTGCATATGAAGAATTGAAACTTTTATTACTCATTAATGAACAATTTCTAATGAGTTCATATTCAAGAAATGAACATTCAAATAAAGTATTTGAAGAATTGATTCATAATGATGATGCCAACTCCAAAAGTAATGTCAATAACATTGTTGGATTTATTAATTTATTAATTTATCATTTAAATCGTGAAGAATCACAAATTATTATATTGTTGATTTTGAAATTTCTTTACCTTGTTTTCACAACTTCATTTACTGCTAAATTGATTTATCGAAATGATTTGAAGATTTTGCTTGATATTTTCCTTAGAGAATTGGATAATTTGCAACACAAGGATAATATCTTGATTGTTACGTACCTCAGGGTGTTGTATCCGATTCTAATGTTTTCGGAACTTAATGAATGTAATGGATACAAATCAAAAGAATTGTATAATGTGATGAGCAATATCATAGTCAATTCGGAACAAAAGGAGACCGACAAGGAGGAGGGTAATTCTGCTATCGTTGACGCGAAAACTATTCTGAATTTAGCAATGAAGTGCATGAATGTTAAATGGTTGAAGAATTTGCATCATCAGACTAAAGCCACTAGCAGTGAAACACCACCCTCACCTCCGAAGAAGGAATCACCAGAACTTGCCTCGCCAGACGATTTGAAATCAATTGATCGAGAATCATCAAGATTATTTACTCGCATAGCTTCAGTTCGATCATCTAGTCGTAGTGACTATCATAAACACACGACACAGCACAATTTCCTTGAACGGAAAAATAGCGAAAAGAAATCTAAAACAAGAATAGAAAATGAAGATTCATCCGCTGCTACTTCTCCTGCTGCTGACGCTGGTTCACCTTCGCTATTTATGGATAACAATCATAATGTGTTCTTGACCGACTTCAACAAGAAATTAACAATTGGCACCAACAGATCACAAACTTTAACTGGTTTAAATTTGAATGATTTATCTGCGGTGTCAAGCACCAAAAATGGTGAAAAAAATGCCAACGATGAGAATGGTAACGGCCACACCTATGGCTGTGATTATCGCGACGCAAATATCTTGGATTTGCCCAATGAATACCTCATGTCGAAACCAATACCCAAGTTGCCCATTCCTGAAAAACGACAACGACAACTTTATGTAAATGGTGCTGCTTCTACTTCTTCAAGTTCTCTTGAGTCTAATTCATCGATAAAGCAAAAAGCATTAAAGAAGAAGGCACCTCCACCACCTCCACCTCCTCCAAGACGAAGGAGATAATTAGACACTAACAAAAGAGGTCATTATTCTAAAAAAGTTTTTTTACATTGTATGTACTACTTGGATCCACCAAATTAATAACTAATACATTAATCTCAATGTCTATCAAAAGCAATTACTCTTTTCTCCCTTACATGGTGATATCCTGCTTGAAACTAAGCACATCATCAAACCTCAACCCATTAATCTCAGTCTTTGTATATGAATCCAACTCGCGCTTCACCATCTCCTCTTCTTCTTCATCTTCCTCTCCAAACCCAACTTGATTATTACTAGTTGTGGTTGTATCACTCGACGCCACTAAAATAAGTCCCCTACTTCGTATCAACGGAATCAATTTGGGAACTAGGTCTAGTAAGTGAATGGATGTGATTAATCCAAATAAATTGTTGTTGACGGTAAAGTTTACTGCTTCTTTGATGGACCTAATTATAAGTTCTTGATAATTGTTCAACTCTGATGATGAGTCTGATGAAGTAGATGAAGGAGGGTATGACTTGGAAGCATTGTTGGTACTTGCCCCTTCAGACTTGTTATTATCTGCTGAATGTTGGTCGCTCAATAGTAATCCATTAGTCGATCGTTGTTCAAACTTCTTTAGTGAGTTGTTATACGTAATCCCATTCATTATTAAAAACACTGGGAAATTCGGTTGTTTCCAATTCAAGATTTTACAAATTAATGAATTTGACGAAAGCAAAATAATTGATCTTGGCAGTTGACGATGATGATGATGATGATCATATTCATGTTCATCATGGTGGACTTGCTTCGACTTGAATGGCTTAATATGATTGAAAACATCATTCAATGTAAAATCAATAAAATTGTTTAAATTCTTTTGAATATTTCCGACAAATGGCAACACTTCCAATTCATAAAACGATGGGAATATCAACTCCAAATTTAAATTGATTTCAGGATGCAAGATTTCCAAAACAATATCTAAAGGTAAGTAAATGATTCGTAATAGCTTCTTGATCAAATCGATATCTTTAACAGTCATGGTTGACAAATCATTGATAACTTTAGAATAATCAAATAAATCATTAGTTATGGAACTCAATTGTTCAAGTGATAGGTTTGGTAAATAAAGATCAATGTTTTCAGTTATGGCAATTGACCAATGTGGACATACAACCGGAGTACCATCGTTCAATAAACATACTCTGATTCGCAAATACTCTCCTGAAAGGGAAGTAGCAGTGACAATTGACGACGGTGCTGATGATGTGGCAAGATGCTCTTGTTGTACGGGTGCAGCAGAATTTCGTGATGCAGGACCTTGGTTTAACCCACTAGCATTAACAGCAGCATTGGCATTTGGTGACAAAAAGTTATTTGGGGATAATCCACCCGCGGCATTCAACTTCAACGTTTGTTTATTCTTGACGATACTAGTTGATGATTTCCAATAAGTGTCAAATTTCGTAGTTTCAAGTAGTGTTCCAGAAAATGGGAAAATAATCTGATAATTAAATTTCAATTGCCCAATATTTCTCAACCTTAAATCAAATAATGGCAACTCAATCGAACTAATTTCTGGTGATGTGGTATCAATATGGGAAAATGATAACGCTGTAGTTTTAGCAATTAATCTAGTTCCAAATTTAGGGAAAATTTCAAAATCAATTCGAAACTCATTCAATGAGTCAACATCAGTTTGGAAAACACAGTTGCTATTATTTGCCCCGCCTTGGTGATTCTTATCTTCCAATGGTAACAAGATATTTCTAGGAACAATGTCAGATATGTTTGACGTTAATGTAATCCTGCCTGGTTTTAAATCAGTGATTGAATTGAATAAATTTATAAATGACAGATCTTCATGGGGGAAAATCAACTCAATCAACACTTTTTGTTCCAAGAAATTATGTCCATATCTTCTTAGTGGTAAAATAGGTGGTGGCAATTGTAAATCGGGTATGCTGTCGACATTTTTATCCAATGACCCGCTATCTTCAGAATCATCATTATCACTCATACGAATTGGGTCGCCTTGAATTGACATTATTTTACTTGACTCAATATTCAAATGACTATCAGCCAACAGTGTATCCATGTTTTGGCGATAGCTGAGTAATTCATTAATGACACCAACATGCCCTTCAACCACACAGTAATACAACACATTATATCCATCCTCATCCAATATGTCCAACTTGGCACCATACTTGACCAATTCTTGGGTAGTTTTAACATGTCCTTCAGCTGCGGCATAGAATATCGGAGTCCATTTGTTAAACCCATCAGTTTTGTTAATTTCCGCTCCATACTTAATCAATAACGTGATCAATTTGTAGTGGCCCTCACGTGCAACAACGTGCAATGGGAGTAACCCTTCAACATCCTGCTCATTGACTAATACCTTCACGAAATCTGATTTCCCATTTGATAGCAAGTACTCTAAAATTTTGTAATCACCAAATTTACAAGCATAGTTTATAGGTAAGTACTGAAGGGTCTCCTTATTGGTACTAGGAAGTGGATTAGATCCAAATTGCACCAATTTCTTAATAATGTTTAAATGCCCGTGCTTAATTGCTAGTAATAACGGAGACATGGAATCGTTGTCGAGATCATCAATGTGACTGGTAGGAAATGCAGGAATGATAATATCCAACAAGTCACTTCTATTGTTTTGTGCTGCGTAATGTAGACAAGTACGACCATTGAAATCGCGTCTTTGAAGTAAATTGCAAACTTCTTGAGAAGGATACGTCTTCATAATATACTCAACAATAAATACCCTGGAATGGTTGATTGAATCGTTTGAGTTTATAACCTTGACACCGTTGTTGATAACAACGTGGTTTTCATTGTGAGCTGAAGCAGGAGGCATTGAACAACATTCATGGAAAACTGTCTTGTTATTGTTAAAATCATCATTGATAAAAGTGAAATCGATATCAAAATTGATTAATTTCAAAAATGACTCCAAGAACGCGTCCGATATTTTAAGATTAGTTATGGATAAAAGGAAAATCTTTGACGCTTTGTACCTTACTGTAGCATCAAATGGTTCATTGGGAGATTTGGGCGATCCATTAAGTTTCTCTACCCATCGAGCAAGTAATGATAAATCCGGATCCTTGATTGTTGCGACATTGACAAAACTGGAATACAACTCATCAACCTCTGTATTGTTATTAGATGAGATCAGAATTGACGTTTGTCTAATAAATGGTGGTGCATGATTTTGAACTGGCGAGTTAGGATTCTCAGTGTGTGATGGAGCTAACTCACGTTGAGAAGCTTCGAAGTCAATCGATGATGAGTTGTTAGCTGTATAATTGACCAAGCATGAGTAATCTCCATCCATTATACTTTCTATATCAAATAACGACTGAGTCACTAAATCACTCAACTCATTTATCTCATTCTTATGAAACACTGGTTGTACACTAACAGCAGTACTAATAAACAACTCCTTAGTGTGTGATTTTGATCTCTTGTCCCATTTCTTCACCACTTTAGAAAACCCAGTCTCATTAAGCTCTATAAATTGTTGTAATCGAATAAGGTCCTGATGAATCTTTTTGAAATTTTGATACAAATTGAGAAACGAAATGGAATTTCTAAAGTTTAAATATGCAGCTGAATCGGCATTGGCAGTAGTTCCATCATGTGAATGTTGACGAAGAAAAGCATTTGATTTAGCGAATAACTCATCTCTTTTCAAAACAAGTAAATTCAAATTGATGGCCAAGTTGGCTTGCTTTTCAAGGTAAAATGAATTTACTTTATCTAATTCCCTTTCAACACGAAAGAAGAATGTTGCCTTGTTTTCTTTTAATGATTGTTGGATTTCGGAGATGGACAGACTGCCATTTGCACCACCTGCAATTACTGAACTAACTGAGTTTGAGCTTGATCTATTAGTTGGTATAGCTAGTTGTTTGATTAACTTCTTCAAGGCTTTGTAATCAATAAAATGACCTGAATATTCTGGAAGTTCCAATTGTCTCGAAGCGAGATATTTACCAAATTTCATCTTCGAGTATCTAGTTGTTAATGTGAAAATGTAATGCCGAGGAAGCTTTGATTATTATAGCTATGGAATGAATGATGTCAATTTGAAGGAGAAAGAACAGGAAATAAAGGATGGAATATTTTTGGTTTCATTAAAAAGCATTTTTGTTTAGTTATTTGATTATCATACATCATCCTTTTTGTGTTACAATGAATAAATTTTTCAATTACGAAGGCACGTGGACCCCCCAAAAACAACACAACGTGTCAATGGTTTTATCTATACACTTAATCCATACTAAGCCTACACAAAGTGGCAAAGTAACTAGAGAAGTAGAGAACCTTCTATTACCGCGCAGGTTATGAAAGCATTCACCAGCGATAAGGATCACATCTACTAGCCATACAACACCCATTGATCTAGTTTTAAGATTACACTCACCTTGTATTTAAAAACCTATATGCAAAAATATCTACTACTCACCGCCCTTAACTCTCCTCTATCCCTTTAGTTAGATTTGTTTTCAGATTGAGCTTTTTCGAAATGTTCTTTGAACAAATCAGCATTCTCCTTATTACCAAATCTAATAGCCAAAGTTTGAGCTTCAGGTTCACCTTCAGAAACATCAGCAGTCACAGTATAAACCCATGATCTATCAGATCCAATATTTGGCTTCAATTCATAATCAGATTGGATCAAATGATTAGCACAAATTTTCAAAGTCTTGTCTCTTCTCATCAAGATTCTCGTCTTACCAGTAGTCTTGTGTTTTAAAAACTTGACATCTCCAGTACCTCTTTCTTTCCATTCTTTAGTGTCGGCATGGAAACGGAAAAGTTTGGCACGGACCTTGTATACAACATCTTCGTCTTCTTCGTTGGTTTTGACATCAACTTTCTTGTCCAAGTGGACAACTGGAGTGAATTCAACATCTGGTTCTTCTTCTTCAGCAGCAGCTTCATCGTCGTCTTCAGCAGTAGTGGAAGCCTTGGTATCTTCCTTTTTGTTGTCGTCTGATTTGGAATCTTCCTTTTTGTTAGATTCTTGTGGTTCTTCCTTCTTATCCTTCTTGGCTCCAAACATGGAGAATACATTTGAAGTTGGTGGTTTTGGGATTGATGATTCCTCAGATGTAGGTTTCGTTTCTTCTGCTGACATTATTGATGTAAAAGTGTTTAATAGATGTGTTGTTTTAGTTTTATTTTTAATCGTTTAAAATTTTTTTTTGTCTTTCTTTCGATCTTCTTCTTTTCGTCACAAGAGTGTAATACAACAACAACAACAGTACATACTTCATCTTCAAACGATCGAATAATGATACAATGTGAAAACAAAAACTTCTAAAGTAACTATACAACTTTCTATTACTCAACACTCTATAGCAATATCCACTTCACTACTCTAAAGATCTAAATATATATATATATATATATAAATATATTATGTACAAGATTTTCCCTAATTAGATCTAGTCAAGACTGAATTTGTCAACAACTCCAAAGCACTTCTAGCATCAGATTCAGGCAATTTCCTCAAATTAGCCAACGCATCCATGCAATACTTCTGTGCCATTTCTCTGGTTTGTTCAACACCTTGATACTTTTCAACTGCTCTACGGGCAATTTCAACATCTCCTGGTTCATTGAACTTCCTAGCAATTAAATCTCCCAATTTAGGTTCCTGTTTCCATGCAAACAACACTGGTGCTGTTGCTAATCCCAATTTCAAATCAGCTTGACTTGGTTTACCAAATGCCTTATCAGAACTAGTGTAGTCTAACATATCATCAACTATTTGGAAACATAATCCTAAATTACGTCCGAACTGATAACAATTTTCAATGATATCTTCTTGAGCACCACTCAACACTGCTGCTGCTCGACATGATTTCGACATCAATGACGCTGTTTTCAAATATGTCTTGTGTAAATAGTACTCAAATGCAGCTTGAACATTGGTCTCATGATCGACAATATCTTGTTGGTTAACAGAGTATTGATGCTTTTCAGTTGGCACTTTTCCAGTAGCTTGAGGAACCTTTTTCTCTTCTCCGTCATTATCTATAACTTCTTCACCATTATTACTCAACACTGTATTTTTCAATTGCATAAATTCCCCTTCAACCAAGTTGGCAATTGTAGTACTCAACAATTCGATAACTTCAGGATTTCTCAATCTAGCGATGGCAACTGAAGCTCTTCCCAAAAGGAAGTCTCCACCCAAAACTGCCATTTTGTTTGTAAATGCAATGTTACCACTAGGTCTTCCTCTTCTTGAATCAGATAAATCAATAACGTCATCATGCAACAAACTAGCAGTATGAATCATTTCAACAATTTCAGCCAATCTTCTCTGTTTTGGTAAAATTCCATTCTGTTTATCCATTTCAGGTAGTTTATCCATTGGTTTACTCAATGGATCTAAAATAATCTTGGGATTTATCCCATGCAAAATATTCAACGGACTTAAACTATCATCAACACTATATCCAGCAATAGATTCCTGTCCAGGCTGTGGAGTACCCTTTATAGGAGTTTGCTCAGTAACATCATACTCATCAATCTTTATCCTCTGGCGTTCCAGTAATGGTATCTTCAGCAAAGCTTTACTTAAAATCAACACAATCAAAGGTCGAACATTTTTCCCTTCGGCTTCGAAATAATATGAGCTTATTCTGTTTAAAGTAGGATGACCAGATCCAATTAGACCAGCAATAGATTTGGCCAAATTAGACATTTCATGACTAACAATTGAAAAGGGGTCTTGAAATTTTGTTCGAGCTGGTGGTGAAACTAATTTTTCAGCAGTTTCAACTGCTGTTTTGAAAGAATTGCTTGTTGCGGAGGTGTAAGCTCGTCTGGGGACTAAACCTATCTTTCGACTTCGAACTATGTTTCTTAACATTGCAATGGAAGCTCTGTAGTGCGTGTATAAGTTCTATTTGACTGCTAGTTGAATAACAAGTACTTCGATTGGTTGCTAAACAAGAAAGATAATTTTTTTTTTCTCTCTTTTTTCCTCTCACAAGTTTTTGTCTTTTGTTGATTTTTAGAAGGATTGTTGTTAGAGAAGAAACACTGGAAACAGAGCATTGCTGATCTACAAATAGTTCTCGTCAGTTCCTATAAAGATAAATGATGTAATATTGGATACTATAAAAAATAAATAGCCACCTTGACTATTGTAGTACTTCCAGCCCACTTGCTATAAATAGATGTCGGTGATAACAGAGCTTCTCATCACATGATACCACCAACAAAGCTAGCACCGGTTCATTGATAACCTTTTCTCTGCGATGGATGCATATTTCTCAAAAATACATCTGGTGGAGTCAATGTTCCCAAAGCTCTCTGCGCATAAAGATCCAAAAAGGTTAATCCAAACAAATACGATGCATTGACCCAACCAAAACCTTCAGTAGCAACACCTTTAAAGTCAAGACCTTGGTTTCCATACTCTGCATCTACTCTAATTGGAACTGCTCCTTTAGTCACATTGTATTTCTCAACTACAACACCATTGTAATCAACGAATGACTTTGTCATCATGTAAAGCCATCTGTAGGCTAATCTTCTGGCAATACCATCATAGCCATAATTTACCAATCCAATCCAAGCCAAAATTTGTTGTGGAGCCCAACCGAAAGGATAATCCCATTGACGTGATGGTCTACTCAAGCTAACTTCACCTCTTGATTTCAAAGTTCCTGCAACCAATCCTCCATGCTCTTCAAATTTAGGGATAGAAACATTAACCAATTTCGCAGCTTGTTCTTTTGATGCCAATTTGGAATACAATGGCCAGAAACACGTTGCTGATTCATAATCTTCTTGCTTCTGTTCGTGGACATTGTAGTCATAATAAATGCAATCCTTTTCATTCCAAAGGTACTTGTCAACATTCTTTTTCCTCTCCTTGGCCCTTTCAATCCAAATTTCAGAGGAATGAAGTTTACCATCTTTTCCTTCTAACCTATCGTTAAAGCAATTTGCCAATATGAATGCAATGTCATTTTCGTACTTGTACAAAAGTGAATTCAAATCCACTGTTGCCAAATATGCACATTTACCTTCCAATCTATACGATGTATCATGTCCCGACTCTCTAACTGCTCTATCATGCAAAAAGTATTCGTCCAAGTTTGGTTCTTTAATTTCTTCGTTATTGTACTTTTCAATAAACTCTTCTTGACTGATTCCATACTTTTCAACATAATCTTTCAAGATGGCATTGAAATGGGAGGCCTCGGTTTCTGGCGGGATACCTTTCCCCTCAGGGTGATAACATGATAATCCAGTGCGCTCATCTAATCTTGGAGGACAACACCACACAGTTTCATACTCTTTAATAGCAGCCAAAGTTGAGCGACGCAAAAAGTCTATTGCTTCATTTACATTACCAGGATTGGTCTCAACAAGCTTGTTAAATACTCTCAAGGCCATATCTGTAAGGAATGGTGGTTGAGAACGACCCAAGTAGTAGGATCTATTTGCATTTAAAATCTTTCCATAATGTTCAATCTCATAAATGAAATTTTCAACCATACCTCTAGCAAGTTCTAAATGGTCAAGACTGACATCTGGGTGGACATCGGTCAACAAACCAAGAGTTTCCATATATGAATCCCAGCCATATAATTCATTGAACCTACCACCAGGGACAACGTATGGCCATCCAATTAAGTTTGTTGGATCTTCAGGATCCATACGAGATGCAATTGCCAACAAACCCGGTTTCTTGTTGATAGATTTAATATAATCAGCATCAATCTTCTTAGGTAAGTACTGCACATCCAACGGAATATCTTCCGAGCTATTCTTAATGCTTGTGAGGAATTCAAATTGGTCTTTCCTGTTGTAAGGAACATAGATTCTATAACTTTCTTTACCTTCATGCAACTTCCCCTCTTCATCAATATATGATTCCTTAATCTTTGTATCCCTGGACATTTCAACAATATTATCCTTGGTGATACGTCTGGTTAAGCTTTTCCAAAACGATGTTGAAATCAAACGTTTCATTCTATCAACTGGGTTCTCATTCAATCTCGCTTCATCCAAAATAATCTGGTGTCTTCCAAATCTACTGGCAATGGTCAATTCTTGCAACAAGTTACTCAACATGTATGTTCCTCTCACCGATGACAGCTTAAATCCATTTGAGTTGGCAGTACCTAATCTCAACACTTTTGGTCCAGTATCCTCAATGGTGATTTGGCAGTTGTTGTCGGTGTCTTCATTTTGCAACAATTCTTTCAAAGTTTCTTGAACATCACTGATGTAATACTTTTTTGGACGAAGTATGGAGTCATCCAATGAAGCTCTTCTAAAATGAAGTGTATTTTGCGTTTGTGGTGGTGCCAACGATTGTGAGTTATCTTCATGTTGATAAAGAGGTACAATTGACGGTCTCTTTTTCATTGCCACTTCAGTTGCTTTCCTGACAAACCTTTTCTCCTTTTCACCATCGATGTCAACATCATCAGGAGTAACAGAATCAGGAGATATTTCACGTGTCAATTTAGGAAGTTTCTTTTTGTCGTGAATTGTTTGTTTGTCATACTCGTCATCTTCATCAACATCAGTATCATGGTTCATATGAAGATTAAAGTGTACTTTTGCACCACTATCAGGAGTATTACAAAATGCTATATCTCCCAACGGAGAAGGCGACTTGGATTCACCGGAACTTGGTGGTTCAGTTCCTTCTTTAATGGAGTCAGTAATTGGGTGCGGTTCATTCAATTCTTTTAAGAATTGTTGTTTTGTTGCTGTTGATTCAAATGTACTAAAAGTCCGAACCCTATTAAGTGGTGAGTTTTTACCAATATTCTTCTTTCTATTGTCACCATAGTATTTTTCAGCTAAAGCATATGGATCTTCATCACTAGATATTGAAGATTGTCTTCTGTGGTGTCTAGTGTGCGGAACTTGATCAGTAGTAGTTTGATGAGACAGCATTTTCAATGAGATGTAATGTAAGATTTAAAGTACCTGTACAGTTGAAGATAAGAAGTATCAGTGGTGGTAGTAGTAGTGGTGGTAGTAGTAGTGGTGGTAGTATCAGTGGTGGTAGTAGTAGTAGTAGTAGTGGCAATAGTAATTAGTGTGTTGAATGTGAATTGGTTAAATATATGTGTTGGTTTATATATGGTTTTGTATAGGTCCGAAGTATTGTTGATTGATGAAAATAGTCATTCCCCTCGTTTTTTGTACTATGTACTACTACTCACTCACTCACTCACTCCCTCTGATGTAACACCAAATAAATTTTACGGAAGAACTTTCTTTTAAATGCGGAAGTACTGCATATAACTGTTGAGTAATATATTAATTGTCATTTATTACACGACTCTTCAAATCAACTATGACGTATTCAAAAGTCAAAAGCACCTCTTAGTGGCGTATACAACATTGAAGTATCAGTAGTAGTTGCTTGTTACTAAGTCATTAGAAGATTGCTTTGCTATGGAGGCAAATAGTGGTATACGTTCCGCTGTATCCGCTTCTTCCTTGATGAGATGAGGCTCCCAGTCTTTCAAAGGTCACGGGAAAAGGGGTAATTTTGCAGGTGAGGAGGCTAAAAGTTGTAACTTATACGATACATATATCAAAAGACTTTTTAAATCCCAAAGATCTTAAGGCAAACCGTTTAAACGTTCAATTATTAAACCTCGGTGAATTGACTTCTACCCCGGGAAAAATTGGAATCGTGTTTACGGCAGAATGCGGAATGTATGAAAAATTTCACACTAAGGCGAAAAGGGATACTTACGTAAGCACTCAAACAGAACATTATATACGTTTTACCTAAGTAACAGTGTGTATATTATGTAATATATGGGGTAACTTCACCACAAAATTAGCATTAAGTGAATTTAATTTTCCAATTGGACGTTGTTTTCATATAAATATAACCTCAATTCTTCAACAACTTATAAAACTCCTCTACTTCCATATTATCAATTTTTTTTTTGAAATCTGGAATTTCATAACAAACTCTACATACACATCAATTAACAATCTTTAAACAATGGTCAAAGTCGCAGTATTAGGTGCCGCTGGTGGTATCGGTCAACCATTATCCTTGTTAACCAAGTTGAATCCAAATGTCGATGAATTGGCATTATTTGATGTTGTCAATGTCCCAGGTGTTGGTGCTGATTTGGGTCACATCAACTCAAACTCAACTACTGAATCATTCTTGCCATCTTCAAAAGAAGATAAGACTGCTTTGGCTAATGCTTTGAAAGGAGCTGATCTTGTTATTATCCCAGCTGGTGTTCCAAGAAAACCAGGTATGACTAGAGATGACTTGTTCAACATCAATGCTTCCATTTGTCAAGGTTTGGCTGAAGGTATTGCTGAAAACAGTCCAAAAGCATTTGTTTTGGTTATTTCAAACCCAGTCAACTCAACCGTTCCAATTTTTGCTGAAACTTTGAAAAAGAAGGGTGTTTATGACCCAGCAAGATTGTTTGGTGTTACTACTTTGGATATTGTTAGAGCAAACACTTTTATTTCTCAATTGTACCCAAAGGACACTAAACCAACTGATTTCAACGTCAATGTTATTGGTGGACACTCTGGTGAAACCATTGTTCCATTATACTCAATTGGTTCAACTAAGAAGTACTATGATGAATTGAATGAAGAACAAAAGAAGGCTTTGATCCACAGAGTCCAATTTGGTGGTGATGAAGTTGTCCAAGCCAAGAATGGTGCTGGTTCAGCTACTTTATCCATGGCTTATGCTGGTTACAGATTAGCTGAATCTATCTTGAAAGCTGTTAGAGGTGAAACTGGTATTGTTGAATGTACATTCTTGAACTTGGATTCATCAATTAAAGGTGCTTCAGAAGCTAAGAAGTTGGTTAAAGATTCTACTTTCTTTTCCTTGCCAGTTAAGTTGGGTAAGAGTGGTATTGAAGAAGTTCAATATGAGATCTTGAACAAGATCAATGATGATGAAAAGAAGTTGTTGGATGTTGCTATTGAACAATTGTCCAAGAACGTTGAAAAGGGTGTTGCTTTTGCCACTAAATAAGTAGCGTAAGAGGATCTCTCTATAAAAAAAAAACCTATTCAATATATTGCATATATTCTATCTCTTAGTCAATTGGAAATTGTTTAGAAGAGACAATTCGCTTAATTGATGGATATTTTTGTACGAATTCTTGAAATGCCACATCGATATCAACATCAGTATCTTCCACTGATCTGCCACCTGTCAAGTGGTTAATAAACCCAGGAACATTCAACATTAAAAATGCAAGTTGTTCCTTTGACAAATCAAATCCAATTTTCCAAAGGTCCATAGAATCATCAACCTGTTTAACCAATTTACCCAACATTTTCAAATGAACTTCTGGTGTGTCTGCTGATCCAAGGTAGTTGACAATTATACTTTTCCCAGTTTTCAATATCATCATTTGTATGAAATTGTATAAGTACCAATCGTGTTCTCTTTTTAAGATTAGTATTGTAAATTGATTACAGTCAATTGAATCCAACAATTTGGTTAAGTCGTCCTGGAGTTGTTTTGGATCTTGACAAGCGATGTCTAAGAAGCAACAAGAAAGCCATCCTTGAGTTGCTTGTAAAAGAACATCAATCATGATGGAAAGGGTGTTCTTGATGTACTGCTACTGAAATGTATTAATTTGGTTGCAAAACTGTGGAAAATCTTTACAGTGTTAGAAATTACCCAGAATAATCAACACATACGTTAGTTGAAAATCAATCTATGGAGACGTAAAGAGTAAAAGAACGTTGTATGTTTACGAAACTTATCCTTGATATCACAAGGGGGATGTGATATAGAATGTGCAATCTTACAGTAAAACAGATTTCAAAGGGGTTCTTTTAGTGCTACCAGTAATATATCAACTATGCTTGTTTCATAAAGAAATGGACTTCTATACTGTTTCTACAACCCTCTCTTCCGTCAAAAGGTAGTATAGTATAAGATCTACTTTTCGTAGTGTAAAGTTCAAGTGGCAAACTGTATCACTCTCACGCAAAAGAGAAATGCACACAAGTAGAACAAGCACAAGAAGAAGCAGAAGCAAGAAGAAGAAAAAAAAAAAAAAATGTTGAACCAATCCAATCTCTTGAAGAGATACACCAAAACATTACCACCCTTAGTATAACTCAATCACATACTACAAGACAACAAAACATTAGTACTACTATACATCCACGACTAAGCCAAACTATTATAAAAGATTGATCGATTTGTATCCCAAGTGAGCAATTTAGATAGAAACATCCACACGCAAGAACCAAAATAACAACATCACTGATTCAGTTGAAAGCAACCGACAATGGAATCAATTTTGGACTTTTCAACTGATTTAGACATTGCTTTGTTTGATCAAACAGTTGATACCTTCTATAAAGGTTCAGGAGAGAACCAAAAGCAAGCACAATCAGTATTGAATCGATTCCAAGAACACCCTGAATCTTGGAAATTTGTTGACAATATTTTATCAAATTCAAGCAATCCACAATCAAAATATATTGCATTGTCATGTTTGAACAAGTTGATCCAATATAGATGGAAAATGATTCCAGAAGAGGAGAGAATTGGAATAAGAAACTTTATTGTCAATATGATCATCTCATTATGTAATGATGAAACCGAATTTGAAACACAACGTGCTTTAATCAACAAGATTGACTTGACCTTGGTTTCCATATTGAAACAGGAATGGCCTCACAATTGGCCAGAATTTATTCCTGAAATAGTTGCTAGCTCAAGGTCTTCATTCAATGTATGTGAAAACAATATGATTGTTCTTAAATTGTTAAGTGAAGAAGTGTTTGATTATAGTCAAGATCAATTGACTCAAGCTAAAGCACAACAATTGAGGATAAGTATGAAGAATGAATTTGAAAAAATTTTCAAATTGTGTTATGAGGTGTTGGATAAAACTACAAAACCATCTTTGGTAATTGCTACATTGAATGCTTTGTTGAGATATATTCAATGGATTCCATCCAACTACATTTACCAAACCAATTTGTTGGACATTTTGTCTACCAAATTCTTGGCTCCTGTTGACACCAGAGCAATTACTTTGAAATGCTTGACAGAAATCAGTACTTTACCTGAAGAAAATGCTAAAACGTTGCTTTTCTTCAAAAATACAATGGAGCAATTTTACAACATTGTTCCAATTACAACAAACTTGAAAGAAAATTATAAAGTTGCTTCAAGTGCTGACCAATCATTTTTGCAAGATATGGCGATGTTTTTGTGTTCATACTTGGGAAACCATTTATCTGTATTGGAACAACATGAAGAGGCTAAAGAGTTACTTCAAAATGCGTTGGTTTATTTGTTGCAATTGTCAAGAATTGAAGAACGTGAATTGTTTAAAACTTGTTTAGATTTTTGGCAAATTTTTGTCCACCAATTGTTTGTTGAGACTAGAACTTTGCCAAATAGTGAATTGAGTCCGATGATGCAGTTAACTTATGGTAGTTCAATTAAAGCTGGTACTTCAGGTGGTGCGCCAGACCCAACTGTACTAGCCAAGTTTCCTTTGAGACAACATCAATATGAGCAAGTATTGTCTAGATTAAGGTTGGTGATTATTGAAAATATGGCTAGGCCGGAAGAAGTTTTGGTTGTAGAAAACGATGAAGGTGAAATTGTTCGTGAATTTGTTAAAGAAAGTGACACTATCCAATTGTATAAATCAATGAGGGAAGTGTTGGTTTACTTGACCCATTTGAATGTTGTTGACACTGAGCAAATTATGATTGAGAAACTTTCTAGACAACTTGATGAAAGTGAATGGTCATGGCAAAATATAAATACCTTGTGTTGGGCCATTGGATCCATTTCTGGAGCTATGAATGAAGATATGGAAAAGCGATTCTTGGTTAATGTCATTAAGGATTTATTGTCTTTGACGGAAATGAAAAGAGGTAAGGATAATAAAGCAGTTGTTGCTTCCAATATCATGTACATTGTTGGTCAATACCCTAGATTTTTGAAAGCTCATTGGAAGTTTTTGAAAACAGTGGTTAATAAGCTTTTTGAGTTTATGCACGAAACCCATGAAGGTGTTCAAGATATGGCTTGTGATACCTTCATTAAAATTACCACCAAATGTAAACGTCACTTTGTTGTTGTACAGCAAAACGAAAGAGAACCATTCATCAATGAAATTATTAGGGAAATTCAAAATATCACCGAAGATTTGCAGCCGCAACAAGTTCACACGTTTTATGAAGCTTGTGGTATAATAGTAAGCTCTCAATCAAATAAAGAAGCTAGAGATAAGCTATTGAGCGAATTGATGGCATTACCAAACGTGGCTTGGTCTTCAATAATACAACAAGCAGGTCAAGATCCAACATTGTTGACTAATACCGAAACTGTTAAAATCATTGCCAATATTATTAAAACCAATGTTGCTGTTTGTAAAGCTCTAGGTCCAGGATTTTACTCGCAATTGGGTGGATTGTATGTTGATATGTTGTCATTATATAAAGCCGTTTCGTCAATGATTTCCGATGCAGTTGCCAAGGATGGAATCATTGCCACCAAGACACCAAAAGTTCGTGGATTAAGAACAATTAAGAAGGAGATTTTGAAAATGATTGAAACCTATATAAGCCAAGCTGAGAATTTGGAGGAAATTGTGAGAGATTTGACTTCCTCGTTATTTGGGGCTGTTCTAGAAGACTACAGCTCAAATGTGCCTGATGCAAGAGATGCTGAAGTTTTAAGATGTATGACTGCATTGGTTGCTAAGGTTGGTCATTTGATACCCGATGGTGTGGTTTTGATTTTACAAAATGTATTTGAATGTACTTTGGATATGATCAAGAATGACTTTGTTGAATATCCTGAACATAGAGTTGAATTTTACAAACTCTTGAAGGAAATCAATGTGAAATCATTCCAAGGTTTGTTGCAATTGTCAGGAGAAGCGTTCCAATCATTAATCAATGCTGCTCTTTGGGCTTTTAAACATAATAATAGAGAAGTTGAAGATAATGGGTTGTCATTAACTTTGAACTTGATTGAAAATGTCGAACATTTGGGCGATACTCCATTCACCAAGGCATTTTATGAAAACTTTTATTTCCAAATCTTGTCTGATACATTGTATGTTTTCACACAACCTGATCACAAGGCTGGATTTAGATATCAATCACAATTGCTTGCTCAATTGATTCATTTAGTCGAAGACAATGTAATCAAGTATCCACTTTACACACCTGATCAAGCACCTGAAGGAACTTCGAATTCCGATTTCTTGAAACAATACCTTTCACAATTGTTATCATCAGCTTTTGATAATTTGCAACCTGAACAATTGACTAGTTTCTTGAAAGTTATAACTTCGGTATATGATGATTTGTTTAAATTTAAAGCTACATTAAGAGATTTCCTTGTCCAATTGAAGCAATTTGGTGGTGATCCTACTGATTATTTGTTTGCTGAGGATAAAGAATTGGAAAAGATTGAAATAGATCGTAAACAAAGGGAAAAGGATTTGCAAGTTGGTGGATTGATTAGACCATCTGAATTGGATGATGATTGAGAAGAAGAAGGGGAGCAGAAATGTATAGCTAGTAAAAAGAATATATACACATATATAATTCGGTATAAACATAATTTGATTCAATTGACGATAAGAATCATTGACCTCTGGGTATAGCATAGGTTTTTTTTGCCAATGGTACACTACCTGTTGTGATGGAAAAGGCGAAAAGTTTTTTTTTTTTCTTCAATTCATTGAACTTCTTCTTCTCCTTTCTTTCTTTCTTTCTTTCTTCTTCACACCAGAAGATCAATTTCATTAACGAACATGGTTCTTGTCTTTTCCCAGAACCATCCGGGAATTGTCTTCCGTTTAAGTCAAATGGTGTTTTAATTTTTTAATTTTTGGAAACCACTCCCCCCTTTCTTATTATTCAAGATTCGAAAGATCAAGGAAAGAAGAATCTCTCTTCTTTGCTGTCTTTTGCTTTACTGGTGATTTGAAAACAAACCTTTCTTTATTTTTTTGGGACAATTCAAGTCGAGTGATTTATTGTTTGAAAAAGAGTTGAATGGGTTTGATTGATTTACAGGGTGATTTTGATGAAGTAGAGTGCCGCTAATTTACTGAAACCATTTTTACTCACTACTTTATCTTCTTTATATATACACGTACACGAGCCTATACTACTCTCTCGCGAGTTGGTTCAATGATTTACCATAGAGCTTAATAGCATCAGAAATTCTCACAATTCCCTTGTTTGGTCCTGGGATACATCCTTTTAAAATCAAGATTCCTGCATCTCCATCAACATGTAAAACCTCTTTATTAAAATCAGTCATGTTTGAACATCCCATTCTACCAGGCATCTTCTTTCCTGGCAAGACTCTACCGGGGTTTTGATTACCTCCCATTGCACCAGGAGTTCTATGAGCTTTAGAAACACCATGTGTGGCTCTACCACCTTTGAAATTCCAACGTTTCATAACACCAGCGAATCCTTTACCTTTGGTTATACCTTTAACATCAACCAATTGTCCTACAGCGAAATAATCTGCCTTGAGTTCAGTTCCCAAGGGAATCAAACTGGTTGAATCACGTACTCTAAATTCACCAAACTTGTACTTTGGTGAAGTTCCAGCTTTATTAAACATTTCCAACTCATATAATCTAGGATAGTTTTTCAATTTATCAATGGTTCCTATTATGTTGGCATCGTAGCCAAATTCATCTCTGGTTTTATGACCAATAACTTCAACTGAATCAATTTCCAATACAGTAGCTGGGATCTGTTCACCTTTGGAAGTGAACCAAGTTATCATACCTTGTTTGATTCCAAAAAGGCCAGGTCTTTCTAATAATTGTTTACGCTTATTGCCTTCTTCAACGGAATGGTTTTTGGAAGGTGGTGTGGTTTTCAATGATGGGATGGCATGGATGGATGTTATTTGAGCAACGTTTCGTATAAACTGGGTGGATACTGGAGCTAAGCTCGTACTTAGCAGTTTAACACCAAACATGATCTTGGGTAATCGTTGATGTGTAGCTTTTGGTGATGAAAAAAAAAATTTTTGTTGCAGTGAAAAATTGCGAATGAATTGGTGCACATACAATATTAAGGAAACACAGTATTTACAGATGTGTAATAGGTATACATGTATATACACGATGAAAAGCAAGAGCCACCTACTTAATCTTCCTCTCTTTGAGTACCACAGTTTCTCCATCAACAAAGATACCTTTACCTTTATATGGTTCAGGTTTCTTATGCTCTCTAATCAACGAAGCAAATAACTTAACTTGCTGCTTATCACACCCTTCAATAACCAATCTTGCTGGATTAGGACTACTGACTTTCAATCCAGGAGGAACAACCAATCTCGGCGTATATGGAAACCCAATTTTCAATGCAACTACATCCTCTCCCTTTTCATTCTTTTCAATTATAGCTCTGTAACCAGTACCAACAAACTTGACAATCGACAAATGTCCTTCACTAGTCCCTATAATTGCATTTTGGATTGCTGAACGTATAGTTCCCCATAGTGACCTTTGAGTCTTGTTATGTGGTCTTTCAACTTTCACCGTAATTTGTTGATTGTCTCCTTGTGGGTTGTGAATATGTATGAATTTGGGCAACTCCGTTCTAAGTGCTCCAAGTGGTCCTTTGACTACAATTTGTCTATCAAGAACAAATCTCTTGTTTCTCTTTGTAAATGATTTGCAGAATTCAATGGGGATAGATTCAATTGAGTATGATACACCGTCGCCGATTTTGATTGGTTTCTTTCCTATATTTGACAAGCAGAGTCTGGATGTTGAAAACTGACGCGATGAAGTACGCCATATGGAGGAAAACATAGTTGGTACGTGAATCGTTGTTTCACTCTAGATTTTTAGGTCGATTGGTTACTATTGAAAATTTTTGAAGAACAAAAGAAAAATTTGTTTGGTGCTGCTGCTACCAATTTGGAAAATTCAAAAAATCCTTTTCTACTCCATCTCATCTCAATAAGATACAACAACACAACATCTAACATATAGTATATATATATATATCACAATGGTCAGAGCGTTAAAGCATCATGAGAAAAAGCTTTTAAAGAAAGTTGACTTCCTTGACTGGAAGCAAGATCAAGGACACCGAGATACTCAAGTGATGAGAACTTATCATATTCAAAATAGAGAAGATTATCATAAATACAACAAGATATGTGGTGACGTTAGGAAACTTGCACACAAACTATCATTACTCAAACCAACAGATCCATTCCGTATAAAGCATGAACAATTGTTACTAGAAAAACTATACAATATGGGAGTCTTGGCAACTAAATCCAAAATAAGTGATTTAGAAAACAAAGTCACAGTCAGTGTTCTTTGTCGAAGAAGAATTGGTGTGGTTATGTGTAGGCTCAAGATGGCCGAGTCTTTGGGAGATGCCGTGAAGTTTGTTGAGCAAGGACATGTTAGAGTAGGGCCAAATGTGATTACTGATCCTGCTTATCTTGTGACGAGGAACCTTGAGGATTATTTGACTTGGGTTGATAGTTCCAAAATCAAGAGGAACTTGCTTAAGTACAGAAACAAGATTGATGATTATGAATTGTCATGATTTACAGGACATTCTGGGAGGTAATATTTGTATAGAAATAAATTGTGTGAACGTCACTTTCACCAAAGTTGAGCTCATTCAGTCATACGTTAACCTTTTTATACTCTCCCTCACTTATAAGCTTTTGATATTGAAGACTCTTAAACTCCTTCTTTTGATAAAGTGATTTCTTATTGAATTTATACTTTATGCAAAAGACAAATCAAGAAAAAAGGTTTATGCAGATATACACACAACGCAAAAAGAAAACAAGATCCATCAAAAACACTAATCAAGTGCTTTCAATAGTCAGTTGTATTAGCAGTCTTAAGCATATGCTACGGTTCTACCATTACCAATTATGTCATTACCTACAATCAATCATTTTCAGTCCCTTGGGGTCACACCTACAACTCCATTTGATGAAATCAAACGAGCTTACAGAAAACTTTCCTTAAAGTATCACCCAGATAAGACACCAAATAAAGCCCACCATGAGAAATTCAAAGAAATTAATGCTGCGTTTGAAGTGATACGAACCCATTTCGAGAAATTTAAAACTACCTCCAATGTACAAATGCCTACGAGTAATCCCAATACAACTTGGTCTGCTTATCAACAATATTCAACTTCAAATACTGCTGGTCACCCATTTTCAAGCCGACAATACTATAGTCGATACACACACGAGCATACTGCGTCAAATGTGAGGAATGGAGCTGGTGCTAATAACTCAAAGGAAGATGCTTATTTCCAAGCATTCCATAAATCTCGCGAACAGCAGAGAAAAGCTTCCCAACAAGCAGCCGAGGCAGCAAGAAGGGAGAGAGAAAGATTGGTGGAAATATTAAAAGCAGAAGCTGAAGCAAAGCGAAAAGAAGAGATGCAAAGAGCAGAAATCAGGAAAAGAGAACTTGAAAAGATGGAAGAGGAAAGGAAACGGCAAGAGGCTGCAAAGCAGCGACAACAAGAAGAGCAAAGAAAAGAGCAAGTATCACAAGGAGGAGCTTATACAACGGAAGCAGCGTCGAATCAAAATCAGAGTGCGAAGAGCTCTTCCAAGCTATTTGCAAGTGATTCCGATGAGGAATACAATCCTTATGATCATAAACAACTGCATGCAAATGGAGCTCAGCAAAACCAGGAATATCAAGATGCCAAACAAAGGCGACGAGATATGGTTGATGCTGCAGAAACCGCAAACGACTTTTTACGAAACCAAGTTAATCCTGATGATACTGAAAAGATGTACAAGTCTAAAAAGGGAAAGCCAAGGGATGGAAAAGATGATTATGTGCCATCCAGTAAACGTCAAAAGAATGATCGCTCAAGTCGAACGAGTGGAGCAAAGTCGAGAGGAGGCGCTAGTAATCCAATTATATTGGAAGATGATTATTCCGATATTGAGCCGATTAATATTTCAGATGGACCGTATATTCTGGATGACGAAGATGAAGATGAAGTGGATATAGAAGGAGGTGCCCCAAGTGGAGGAAACTCGAAGAATACCCCAAGAGCCTCTCCAAAAGCAAGAGCTGCAGGAACCAAGAATGGTAGTCGTGTACCACCTGAGAAAACTCCCGAACCAGAACTTGACTATGATAGGTTGGATGACTATATCCCATCTAATGTGAAACCAAAAGTTCCACCAAGAAACAGCAGCTCATTACCACCAAGGCCAGGTTCTAAGAACTCTTCTGCTTCACCAGGAAGAGCAGCTCCACCGCCAACAACCACCTACACACGACATCGTGCTACGTCACCACACAAAAGATCAAAAATTAGTACAAACAATGGTTCCTCTGTGTTCGACATGGGTAACTTTGATATAAATGTAGGAGATATCGAAGACATTGACTTTCGGGAATTGAGCGAGAGCTTACCTGGTTCCCTGAAGAGGAAGCAACCAACCTCAAGCTCAGCAAACGTTGCACACAATACAAGAAGCACGCGTTCTAGTACAGCTCGCTTTACAGATGGAACTTCACGGGCTGAAACTTTGTCGACCCCATTGAACAAGAATTCAGTACGTGGACATTCAGCCACTAGCTTCCACACTAGTGATGAGAGATCGGCTCGCACTCAGCTATCCGTGCTAGACTTTCATGCATCTGCGACAGTTCATAACTTTACGTCGCCTCAGCCCCCGTCTTTTGATTTCGGTCCCAACATTAGTCGAAATAAATGGATTCGGTATAAGAATTCGATGATGAGCTATCAAGAATCATTTTTGGAATACAAGAAGCACATAGTGCAGTATCAAGAAGAGAGAATGCAAAAGGATTTCGAACTTTTTAATGTCGTAAATGATTTGCGTGGCGATCAATCGAATTTGGCAGTGTATAATCAATGTTTGAAACGAGATTTAGAGGTCATAACTCAATTTCAAGAGGCTTTACGCGTCTTTACTTTTAATATGGAGTTGTTTCGACAAAATTGTCAGTGGGTTAAAGTCAGAGAGCAAGATCCTAATTGGAACTAGGGAAGAAGGGTATATAGGAGAGAGGGTGCCACCCCACGTTTTAATGTGAAAGCAGAAATGAAATTATAACCTTAGAGGTGATTTGTAGAAAGACACAAAGTCAACATTGAAGAGAAAAAAAATTCTTAAACCGCGTTTTTTTTTCGTCTTCAGGACACATCAGAGTCTACAAAACTGGGGGACTGCAATTCTTCTTTAGTCGTTCGTTATAGCTCAAACAAAAGACGCTTACCTCACGCAATGGATACCAATAGGAAATTGCTTTTGGCAGTGGGATTGCTATTCCATTTCTTCTACCTATGGTCTATATTCGACATTTATTTTGTGCTGCCATTAGTTCATGGCATGGACCACCATGTTTCCACTTATGAACCTCCAGCAAAGAGAATTTTCCTTATTGTTGGCGATGGTCTTAGAGCTGACAAGACATTTCAGAAGTTGTCTCATCCAAGGACTGGGGAGTATAAATATTTAGCACCATATTTGAGAAGTTTAGCTTTGAATAATGGAACGTGGGGAATTTCAAATACTAGAATGCCTACGGAATCACGTCCTGGGCACGTTGCGATGATTGCTGGGTTCTATGAAGATGTTTCAGCAGTTACTAAAGGCTGGAAAGAGAATCCAGTAAATTTTGATTCCTTCTTCAATCAATCAAAACATACGTATTCATTTGGAAGTCCTGATATCTTGCCCATGTTTGCATATGGAGATGGTGTAGTTCCTGGAAGAATTGATGTTTGTATGTATGGTCATGAGTTTGAAGATTTTAGCAAGAGTTCAATAGAGTTGGATGCATTTGTGTTTAAACATTTTGATGATCTTTTAACTAATCTGACAACGAATGCAACACTACATGATGAATTGCATCAAGATGGAAATGTGTTTTTCTTGCATTTGTTAGGTCCCGATACTGCTGGTCATGCTTATCGTCCATATTCGGCTGAATATTATGAGAATATTGAATACATCGATTCAATGTTGGAAAAAGTTATCCCACAAATCAATGACTTTTTTGGTGACGATAAAACGGCATTTGTGTTTACTGCTGATCATGGTATGTCTGATTTTGGATCTCATGGGGATGGTCATCCTGATAATACTAGAACACCTTTAATTGCATGGGGTGCCGGACTCAACAGGCCAGTTCAGTTGAAGGATATGGAACATTTAGAAGCTCAATTACTTAAACAAGATCCAATTGCAAGCGGGTTTGAGTCAACCTATTTTGACACTTGGGAGTTGGATCACTTGGTGAGAAATGATGTCAATCAAGCTGATATAGCTTCGTTGATGGCTTATTTAATTGGTGCCAATTACCCAGCAAACTCTGTTGGTGAATTGCCATTAGGATATATTGATGCCACACCGCAGACCAAAATCAAAGCTCTTTATGCTAATGCGTTGGCCATTGTTGAACAATACATTGTTAAAGAGAAGGAAGTTTACAACCATCAATTCAAGTTCAAGCCTTTTGAACCATTTTCAGAAAAATCTATTCAGGATTATCAAAAGGAGATAGAAAGTATAATTGAATTATTAAAAGATGCCCCAGATGAAGCTGTTGAAAAGTTGGCAATTGAAATTACAGAGGAGTTGATGAAAAAGACCTTAGCTGGTTTAAATTACTTAACTACGTATAATTGGACTTTACTTCTGTCAATTGTGACATTAGGATTTATTGGATGGATAGCGTACTCATTCATTTTATTTTTGAAACTTTTTATCTTGTCGAAAGATGATTTGAAGAAGGTGAAGAGTAGGTATGCTCCAATCACTTTAGCGTCATTTCTGGTATTAGGATTGTCACTTGGGTATTTATTGTTCTACCAAAGCTCCCCATTCAACTACTACATGTATGCTGTATTCCCATTGTACTTTTGGTATACAATCATTGTTGAATTTCAATACTTGATTGATGGAGTTGGAGAGTTATTCCGTGGAGTTTCAACAAGTGGAAAAGTACTCATTGTCACTAGTTTCCTTGGAATGTATGAAGGAATTGCTTATGGATTCTTTGAAAGATTTACATTTTCAATCATCTTTTGCATTGTTGGTGTATACCCTGTGTTTATTCTGGATTCAAACAAGATTTCCGGATTAATGAAATTCTTGTGGTTTTTCAGTTGTCTTTTCATGTGCATCTTTACCAATTTGAACCCAATAAAGACAGAGAATTTGCTTTTGATCAACTTGGGTGCTATACTTGCGTTTGTTATAAGTATAATCGGATTCAAAGAAGTTGAAAAGAGAAGTTATGATATTGGTGTTCCACATAAGGTAATAACGTGGGCACAAATACTCACCATACCACTCATCACTTATGCTACTGATGTTTCTGTCGTTTCGCTACAATCAAGAAATGGTCTTCCTTTGTACTCACAGGTTCTCGGCTGGATCACATTTATCGCATCGCTCATAGTTTTACCTGCACTTCATTCCATCTACCCGTCAAAAGACTATCGGTTTAGATTATTGATTATATTTATCACGTTTGTTCCAACGTTTGTCATTTTTACCATTTCTTATGAGTTGTTGTTCTATATTGGTTTTTCATTAGTGTTATTACAATGGCTTTCAATTGAGGAGCTTCTCAAATTTTCACAAGCAAAGATAGTCAAGGAACAAAAAGAAATTGGCAAGTTGCCACAGGGTTACTGGGTCCAAGTCATTAGAATTGCCATTATTGGGTTCTTCTTTTTACAAGTGGCATTTTTTGGAACTGGTAATGTGTCATCTATATCTTCCTTTTCCTTGGATTCAGTATACCGATTAATACCAATTTTCAGTCCATTTGCAATGGGAGCACTACTAATGATTAAACTTATCATTCCATATGTATTGTTATCTACATGTTTGGGAATCATGAATCATCAATTGGAGGTGAAACGATTCACAATCTCGACATTGATTATATCCACCAGTGATGTTCTTTCATTAAACTTTTTCTTTTTGGTGAGAACAGAAGGATCATGGTTGGATATCGGTGTGTCTATATCTAACTACTGTTTGGCAATATTGTCATCGTTGTTTATGTTGATTTTGGAATTGATTGGTTCGGTTATTTTGAGTGGGGTTGAGTATACACAAACGAGCAAGAAGTTGAATTATGAGCCTATTAGTCATAGGCTTCGGAAGAAGAAGGATACCTAGGATAGATTAAAAAGTTAGATAGACAATGTTTTGTTTTCGTGATATGGGCCTGTAGTCCCACTCTAATATGACTCAAAGTCCAATGAAAAAAAAAAAAAAAATAAAATAAAATAAAAAATCTTCAAGATCTGCTTCTTTATCCATCAAGTGACAAATGACTGACATTTCCGAGTCTAAAAGACATGTGTTGATGATTGACAACTATGACTCCTTCACCTGGAATCTATATCAATATTTACATCAATCCAGCCGATGCGGTAAAGTGGATGTATACAGAAACGACAAGATTGACATTCCTACAATTGAGAATGAAATCAAGCCCGATGTAATATTCATTTCACCAGGACCAGGCCACCCTTTAACTGATTCCGGTATATCAAGTGACGTGATTAGACATTTCAAAGGCAAATTACCCATTTTTGGAGTTTGTATGGGACAAGAGTGTATTTTCGATGTGTTTGGTGGTGATGTTTCATATGCAGGTGAAATTGTTCATGGTAAGACAACAACTATTCATCATGACGGCAAAGGTATGTTTGAAGATGTTCCACAATCGGTAGCTGTGACAAGGTATCACTCATTGGCTGGTAGTGAAAAGACTTTACCTGATGTTTTGGAAGTTACTGCAGTTACTGAAACTAAACCTGATGTTATTATGGGAGTTAGACACAAAACATACACTATTGAAGGAGTGCAATTCCATCCTGAGTCAATCTTGACCGAGTCGGGACAATTAATGATTGATAATATATTGGGTGTATATGGAGGAACATGGGAAGAAAACAAAGCTTATAAGTTAAAGCATAAGCAAGCGGCCAAGTCTAATAAGTCATTCGGTAAGAATGAAAATATTTTAACCACGATTTACAAGAAAAGAAAAGAGGATTATGAAGTGATTGAAAGCTTGCCTGGTCGTTCTTTCAAGAACCTAGAAATTGCATTATCATTAGGAGTGGCTCCACCAGTCATCAACTTCTATGATCGTCTCAAATACACTCAAGACACTCTTAAACAAACCATCATTTTATCAGAATTCAAAAGAGCTAGTCCATCCAAGGGAGATATTAATATCAATGCTCATGCAGGTACTCAAGCTTTAACTTATGCCATTAATGGATGTTCAACAATTTCAATCTTGACTGAACCAAACTGGTTTAAAGGATCAATTGAAGATTTATCAATGATCCGTAAAGTTATTGAAAACCCTGAAACTCAAAAGATTGCCAATTACAAACGACCAGCAGTATTGAGAAAAGAATTTATCTTTAACAAGTATCAAATTTTGGAAGCTAGATTAGCTGGTGCTGATACTGTCTTGCTTATTGTTAAAATGTTGAATGATTTCAAATTATTACATTCACTTTATGAGTACTCATTGGATTTAGGAATGGTTCCATTAGTTGAAGTCAATGACGATATAGAATTATCACAAGCTTTGAAATTAACTTACCATAATGCAACTAAAGAACCATTGATTATTGGGGTGAACAATCGTAATTTGACCAATTTCAATGTTGATTTACAAACTACTAGTTCCTTGGTTGATCACGCTAAGGGATCTAGCAACGGTAGAGATGGTGATGTTTTGGTGTTGGCATTATCGGGAATCACTAGTGTTGATGATGTAAAAAAGTACAAGTATGAAGATAATGTGGATGGTTTCTTGATTGGAGAAAGTCTAATGAGGGCAGAAACAGAAGGTAAAGCTGGTGAGTTTTTACATGATTTATGTACTTGTTAAGGAACCTTTTATAGAAGAATGTATAGTAACTTATGAATATACCTAAGAGAGGCAGATTAAGTCTGCGCGTGGCAAACAAAAAAAACGACGCGTTAAAAAAAAGAAATCAACAGAAGAAGGCACCACCAAATACACCATTATCATCCACACACGCTCAAAATGGAAGCAACAACCAAGAGAATAGACGCAACGCTCTTACAACAAAACCAAAACAACCTAGTTCGAATCATAGGTAAATGTGAATCGTATGATTCCCACTCCCAACTGGCAATTTTGATAAGTAATGGATCAATCAAACTAGATTTATCATCATCGGGAATACAACAAGATAGTGGTAGTGGTAGTAGTGATGGAGTATTACAAGTTAATAAGAACTATGAGATTATTGGGAAAGTAAGTCACAATGCATCTGATTTGAAAGTTCATGTTTATTCGATTGTTGAATTGACTGATAATTTGAATTTCAAAGCGGTGGAGAAATTGGTTCAGTATACTTATAAAGTCCCTGAATTATTCTATCAAGAAGCTTAGATGGGAGACGGAGTTTAGATCTGGTAGATGTTTTTAGATAATGTGATTTATAATTACAGACATGTTCTTTTTCTTTTACAGACGTGTAAAGATTCTTCTCTATAAAAGTGTCAAGTCTTGAGCTAAGTCACTAAACCTCTTTTCTTTCGACCCATACAACTCAACCCAGTTACTCAACCAACTTGGTGATGCAGAAGAAGCATAAGCGTGGCAATGTTTGTAATTTCCATACCCAATAGCTAATCTATACCCAGCCTCGGCTGAGGATTTCACAACAACATCTCCAACTTTGTCAACAAGTTGCAATACTGGAGCTGCCGAAACTGATGAATGACAGTTTAATCCTTTAGTCTTGATTTGGATTGTTGACAAATCGTATACAAATGTGGCCAATGCTGTAATTGCTGCCCCATATAGTTTGGAGGAAGGTTCCAATTGTGTGGCCTTGTCTCCGATCTGTGTCAAAATCTTTTGGAATGCGGTGTTGAAAACATACTTTGCAGAATCACCTTCGAATGGATCAATAAAAGCTTGGATGAATCCGGCAGTGTCAATGAAATTAACCAAAACTTTGATAATCATCATAAACAAGGTAGCATTTGACGAACCAATTACAGATAAACCCAGTTCAATCAGTGCAGCCACAGACTCAGCAATTCCCTCGTTACGTAAAAAGTCATGAGCTGTGACATTGGGGATGGCAAGTCTGATCAAATCGAAACCAATCAACTTGGAAGGAGTTTCCCATGATGATGTGATTTTGGAAGCATATTGTAAAATCAACTCAACTGCATCACTAGATGACAAACTGGAAACGATCCCCTCTATAGTTCCAATCTCTTCTTGTGTAAACTGATTGCTTTTTTGAGACAGGTTCAACTTCTTTAACCCATTGAGTATTGAATCCTTCTTAAACTCTTTATATGAAATGAATTGAGTTTCAGGGATGATGGATGTGGCAGGGTGACTCTCAAATTGACCTTGTGCTTGTTGATGTTGTCTAGTATAAGCGTCAGAATAAGGATCATTAGCCAATGCTGGGGGCGTCTGTGATCCCTGATCAGGACCTCCTTCACTCAACTTAGCACCGGCAGTGTTTGTTTCCAAAAATCTCACTACCTCATCAGTATAAGAGGATGGTAACTCATTATCAGCAAGAAACTTTTCTGCCACTGTATATGGGTTCTGATTCAAATTGTAAGGTAATTTCAATGGTGGCTCTCCGTCCTTGATATCAACATCAAACACATAATCATACTCTTTTCCTTCAAAAGTTTGCTTCTTGGTTGAACTAGCACCACCAACTACATCACCAATTTTGTGCCATTCTCCACCTGACCACTGATGAGCTTCAATAGTTCCATCAGCAGTCTTCACCATGATGGTAGCTCCTTCCTTTTTGCCAGGTTTCGACAATGCTTCCACTCCAGGAATATCAGTTTTCTTCAAATCATCCAATGATTGTTCTGATATGGAAGAAGATTGAACAGCTTCAGTGAACGCTTTCAACTCATCTTGCGAAGCCACTCTTTCCGTATCTTGAGTAAACACACGAATGAGGTTATCAGATCCACCGACTGCAAAATCTCCATTACTTAAAACGGTGACACACCACACTGAAATACAAGGCAATGTAATCACTTGAATTGCTTCACCTTTAGATAAATCCCAGATACGTACAGTACGGTCTTCCCCAGTTGAAACAAGGTTGCCATTAGGCAACAAAGCCAAATCATAAACAAACGAGTCATGTCCAAAAAGTGTCTTCAAAATCCTACCAGTTTGCAAATTCCAAATTTTAATAGTCCCATCATTAGCACTTGAAACAAACTGGTTACCACCCGGTAAGATCAACAACTTACGAACAACATCAGTATGACCGAGAAACTTTTGAACTTCATGATCACCTTGCCATAGTCTAATTGATTTGTCGGCCGATGCAGTCAAGTATTGATTTTTGTTGTTGACAATTTTACAATCCCAAACTGATGATTCATGTCCTTTGAGGATGAATTTAGGTACAAAATCTTGTAAATTCCAAACAATTGCCGTGCCATCCCATGAACTTGAGATGAATTTATCATGAGCAAAATTCATAGCACATACATTGCCCTCGTGACCAATCAATTGGTATTTCCCATCTTGATCGAACGAATCTGTTTTGTTGCTTAGGTCGCTCAAGTAGATCATTGCATCTTGTCCACCGCTGGCAACTAACTCCTCTCCTGCGCCAGTCCCGACTATGGAGACCGAGTTGATAAAAGATTTAGTAGGTGAATGGAAAAGTATTGTTGAATCGGTGGTCAGTGACGTATGAACATGATTCCATACTCTAGTTGTTGAATCTCTCAGTACCGAGACAATGACTGGCTTGCCTTCAATGGATGAGTTAGCCAATCCTCTAACATCCTGTTCATGCCCCGTTAACGTGGAACTAAGCTTGAATGTCATTATATTTGTATATATTGTGTAGTGATCCAAGTGGCAAACCGAACTTTAAAGGTTTTAACGAAATTGCTGTGGTAGCGCGCACTTCACCTTTGTGGACACAATTGGCTTTGGGCCACCATCGCTACAACTAAATTCCAAGCCTTATGTATATAATAGTATAAATCTAATTCTAACGTATAAAACAATCCCTCCAATAGTCTAATGCTTTTTAACCAACATCGAGTCTCTGGCTGGACCAGTACCAACCCATTGAATAGGAACTTGTAGATAATCTTCAATAAAAGTAAGATACTTCTTTGCGTTTTCAGGTAAGTCATCATAGTTTTTAATCTTGGTGATATCAGTTTCCCAACCTGGTAAAGTTTCATAAATAACTTCAACTTTTGCCAAATCAATTAAATCTTCTGGGAAACTCTTTAATTCTTTACCATTTAACCTATAAGCAACACCAACTTTAATTTCTTTAAATTTATCCAAAACGTCCAATTTGGTAATGTTTAATGAAGTATAGCCATTAATTAATGTTGAATATCTCAACACAACTAAATCTAACCATCCACATCTTCTTTTTCTACCAGTGGTGACACCGTATTCAGCACCAACATCTTGCAATGTTTCACCAACTGAATTCAACTGTTCAGTAGGGAATGGACCTTCACCAACTCTAGTGGTGTAAGCTTTAACAACACCGTAAATGTTTCTAATGGTCTTTGGTGGGATACCTAATCCTGTTAATACACCACCAATTCCAGTGGATGAAGAAGTAACGTATGGATAAGTACCGAAATCAATATCCAACATCAAGGCATTGGCACCTTCAATCAAAATCTTCTTTTTGTTGACAATAGCTTCGTGCATGTATTCAACAGTATCAACAACGAATGGTCTCAATTCTTCTCTGTACTTGGCATATCTAGCCAACTCTTCCTCATAGTTGTAATCAAATTCACCATATCTCTTCATTCTCGATTCAACTAATCTCATATACCTAGTCTTGAATTCATCCCAAGCTTTAGGATCAGGATTAACCAAATGATGGACTCTAATACCTGATCTAGAAGCCTTTGTAGAATAAGTTGGACCAATACCTTTACCAGTAGTACCAATAGATTTCTTATTTTCCGATAACTCAGCTTCTTTCAACTTATCAGTTCTTTGATGGAAATCAAAAACCAAATGAGCTCTAGAACTGACGAATAAACGGCCACGGCCATCCAAACCTTTTGCTTCTAAATTTGACAATTCTTGAAAAAATGAAGGAACATGAACAACAACTCCTGATCCAACAACATTTTCACATTTAGGATTAACTAATCCACTAGGTAACATATGGAAATCGAATTTCTTACCATCAACAACAATAGTGTGTCCGGCATTGTTACCTCCTTGACACCTAGCACAAACATCAATGTCATCACATAACAAGTCGACTAATTTTCCTTTACCTTCGTCACCCCATTGGGCTCCTAAGACAACGTCACACATATTTGGCTCTATGAGTGTATAATGAATCTATTTGGAAACTTTTGAAAAGTGTTTGTAGTACCCCAAAAGTTGAACGATTGCAAACCGTTAGAACAAAAGAAGAGAAAGAAAAAGAAGTCAAAAAAAGAAAATGGAAAAGTTGGACCCACTTTTGGTAACAAAATGGAAAACAGAAAACAGAAAAAGCATTGGACGATGTGAATTTGGTAGATAGTACACTACCTATTGATTATCTTAGAAAGAGAGGAGCAAGAGCTATATAGTAGTAAAAGTGTATGTTTTCGCTCTCGTGGTTGAATGCTATGACCATAGGAGTCTCTCATTTGAAATATTTCTTCAGCCCATTCAATCCTGTATTGAATTCTCTTCCTTCCTTTCTCTGCCAATGAGATTCAGTGCAGATCTGTTATATGCAGAACTTATCAGAACACGTGCAGAACTCAATATCATATCTACTTGTAAATACTGTCATCCGATTATAGTCTAAAGTTGTCAACTATATGCCTACTAATCACCTCCTACTTTTCATTCCCTTCTCTAATCTAATTTGTTAATGATAGCTTCAGTAAATTCAGTAGTTGATGAGCTTCCACCAATATCCTTAGTTCTAACTTTACCTTCAGCAAGAACATCATAAGTAGCTTTGGAAATCTTATCAGCTTGTTCGTTCAATCCCAAGTGTCTCAACATCATAGCAGCAGACAAGATCATAGCAGTTGGGTTAGCAGAGTTTCTACCTTCGATATCTAAACCAACATGACGACATCCTGGTTCGAAAACAGCATATTCTCTACCAAAGTTGGCACCTGGAACTAAACCTGGACCACCAATTAAAGCAGCACCAATGTTTGACAAGATAGAACCATACAAGTTTGGAGTAACCAAAACATCAAATTGTTGTGGTTTAGCAACGGCTTGCATAGATGCATTATCAACAATCAAATCATTAACAGCAATACCTGAATAATCTTGAGCAACATCTTTAACAGTTTGTCTGAATAAACCATCACCCAATTTCATAATGTTGGCCTTGTGGATAGCAGTAACCAATTTTCTATTGTTCTTTTCAGCAAAGTCAAAAGCAAACTTGGCAATTCTTTCTGATTTGAATCTAGTAATAACCTTCATTGATTCAACAACACCTGGGTATGATTGATGTTCCAAACCTGAATATTCACCTTCGGTGTTTTCTCTAACCAAAGCGAAATCAATTCCGTCGTAAATACCTTTAACACCAGGAATGTTTTTAATCAAAACTAATGAAGCATAAATATCCAATTCTTTTCTCAAGGCAACATTAAGAGATTTACCTGATTTGTCAGATGGAGTATACAAGATACCCTTTAAACCAACCTTATTTCTCTTTAAAGATTCAACGGCTTCATCAACACCATGATGTTTTCCTGAATCACCAGCAACACCACTAACTTCAACAACTTCCCAATCAATTGGAACGTTTTGTGATTTGAAGATGGTTTTAACTGAATCAGTGATTTCTTTACCAGCACCATCACCTGGAATCAAAGTAACAGTGTATCTTCCACCGTATTTTTTAGGTAAAACGGATTCTGGTGATGAAAAGGAAGCAAATGTACGAATTGCAGACTAAAAAAGAGGGGAAGATTGTTAGTAAAAGCTGTACTCTGGTTGCTAACCATGGATTGTACATATGTCGGATTGTAACGTCCCTCTTCAAAAGTAGACTTTTCGGAGTTGCATTGAGAAGATGATCATTCTGATTGGATGCTCGGATAAATTATCAACGCAAAAAAAAAAAGTCCGTAAATGTAATGAATCCACTGTGTACAATCCATTCCTTTGGTGGAGTTGGTTGGTGTGATGAGTGCGTATATACATACTCTTTGAGTAGAAGCTAAAGTTCTAAGCATTGTGTGTTTTTATGAATAGATTGAATGGATGTGTTACGTTAAAAAGATGAAAAGATGAATTGTTTAAATGCTTTGAGATTTTTTTTCTTCTCTCATTCAATGAGAGAGAGAGAGAGAGAGAAAATTAAAATATTTTTTATTTTTTTTATTTTTTATTTTTTATTTTTTTGTGAGTGCAGTATGTTTCGTTGTTGTGGTATTTTGCCATACAAACTTATGTAACTGGACGCAATTGATGTATACGGTATCAAAAAAGAAGGGAGTAATGTAAGATTGTTTATTCAATGATATACGAAAGACTTAGCCTTTTGTACGGTAATATTGAGCTCTGTTTACTTCTACAGCGCTGTTCTTGCCCTCTCTCCGGCGTTTTTTTCTGAGGAGATGGTAGGATACGTCGATCATCAAATTTTGTACCCGATAGTCTTCTTGCAGTTGCCACCTACGTATCAATTGTTCTTAACACGGTCTTCTTAGCCCTCGGGTGCTACAATTCAAACACCATCGGCTTTATAATTTTGGCCTTCTTTTGTGTGCACACTGGAAGTGAAAGAAAAAAAAAAAAATATTCTTCGACTCCGAGATCAGAATGTCACCAGGAGAACTCGGACTTCATAGAGTGGTAGATAAGTATGAAGAAGCATGCTCTCTAGATTGATACAGTAGCATAGTGTATCCTCTGTAGTATGTGTACTACTAAAATGATTCTGTGAGAATTGAAAAAGGTAATGATATATAGGACCACGTTGTATATGCTTTAGAACGATTTGATTGGTCAATTCTTAGTTACAAACAAAAAAAGAAATTAAAACTCCGAGAACTACATAATACATAACACACACACACAAAATTGTTGCAAATACAGAAGACCAAAGAGCCGCATAATTTACTCTTTTAGGTATTATTCCTATAGAAGTCTCTAATTGGTTGAGCCTTACGGCAAACTTGACATACACAAACTTTTCTCGTGGCAACTAAATCTAGTTTGTGCTGCTGAATTTACCGTAAACTTTGAAAGGGAAACATGGAAAGGTTGCTGAAAATAGCGTAGGAGAGGAGAATAGTTGCTATATCACTTCAGCTCATTAGACGTGGTGAATATTCCGATACCAGAATTCACAGCAAAGCAAATAGCAAGAGAACCACGCAATTAGTTTGGATCCTCTTTGTCCAGGTCGGCTATAACTGCAATACACATCTTATCTCAATGCTGTGGCTGTAATTTACAGTAGAGTTATTAATTCGTAGACAACATATCAGGCGTCAATATTTACAATGTATTTATTAACTTTTCTAAATTGTAATGATATTATACTCATAAATGAGAAATTGACAGCATCATCAGCCCTCTTGCTTTCTTTATATCATTCTATCCTTAGTCTTTGCCTTCTCCATCAGTGGACCCCATTCTGCTCGATACAAGTAAAACAACGTTTACGTCAACTAACAAACTGTATCTCAGATTCCTTTCTTGGTTGAAGAAAACTGTCTAGCTTTTTGCATGTCGATATTGTATATCAACACACTCAAGCCAAAATAAAGGTTGAAAGCAATTCCAATTGCAAATATAAATCATTCTCATTATATTGTGAATGATTTTTGCCTCTAGAATCAGCAAAGGAATTTTTTCATGTCATCCAAAGTTCAGAAGAGCTTCAAATGAAACAACAAAGTGTGGCCCTTTTTATTGGACTAACAGAATTACGCAAGATGCAAATTCCGTAGGCCCATAAAATACGAGATTCTTATCAAAAATAATTCAATGGAAAAATCCAATTTATGACTTATTAGCACCCTTATATATATATATATAGTCTCCTACTCTATAGAATCTGTGAATTATATTTATTCTCAACAATTCACACTAATGCAATTTTATCTATTTAAAGGATGACCACCACTTTCTTGAATTTCCTTTTTGCATGACTAACTTTTGTGGGGTAGAGCAGTAAAGAGGGGTATACTAGCAAATTGCTGATTTCTCACTTGATGTGTTCAATGTATGTGGTATTGCTTTGATTTGAGTGGCAGGGGCGTTTATATTGAGGGGTATTTCACGTTTGTGTAAATATCCCCCTCTAACTTAATAATGTGTGGGAATTTGGTTGTCAAGGGACAACAAAAGGTTGTGACTCAAAGGAGAGGAAGAAAAATGCATGACCCACTTTCTGTAGTGCATAAAGTTGCTCAAGTCAAGTGGTGTTCTTAAAAGTCTAGTCCCCCCTTTACATGTGACTAGTGTAATAATAATCGAGTGGTCCGTCTTCTCATGAGCATCCAATAATAATAAATAGAGAAAAGTAATGAAGATTTATCAACAAACAGTAAAGTATTAGCCGACTTGTTACAAGCTCTAAAGATAGCAACTAGTATTTAAGACTCTCCTTTATAATTTCATTATACTTACTAGTGGGTTACAGTTACGGTTTTTTAATACACGGTATACAAATTTTAATATATTAAACAATTCTATTTACAGTACATTAATAAACGGTTCGTGTAGAGAATTAACCCAATCTCTAGATTATGACAACTTGGTGTGGTATGAGAGTACTCCATTATGAAAAGATACCACGAATAACGGAATTCAGCTTAAGAAGGATGAATTAAGATTTGGAAGAACGATTTTAATCCAAACAAACATTTTCGTACCACAACAACTGCCACTTCTTGCTCTTGTAAGTACTGATTAGAACTAACCTTCCAAACCAAAAGTCATTGTTTTAATCAGTAATTGCATATGAACAATAGCTCACTAAAACTCGTGTATTATCTCATTCCATCTGTGAATGAAAAATACCCAAGACAAGTAGCCTTATGAAAAGAAGTAGCGTTGTAATTGAGGAATAAAGCAAATATGTTGAAGAAATCTATAAGGGAATTAACCTGGTGTTTCAATCTTATTACAGGAGTGCAAAAAGAAAAGAATATGACAGTCCTATTTATAGTTGTTTTTTTTTTTTTGTTCTACAGTAATATAAATGAATGAGGTAGTGTGTATATGTGTGTGTGTATATGTGTGTGTGTTGTCTTTGTCTTTTGCTTAAGAAAAAGAGGTCAATCATTTCCATGTTTGGTTGTCATGACAACCAAAAAGAAATGAAGTGTATGTGCTTCTTCAGTAAAGTGCATGAGACAATAATTGAAATTTGAAGTAAAGGTATGATGTGACTGAAGGGGTAACAAATACACCCTGACACCACACCCTTCTGGTTGATTTTTCATCTTCTTCAACTTAAAGCAAACACATCTTGCGATTTACAATAAATAGAACCAAACAAGCAGAAAAATTTGTTGGGTTTGATGTAGATAAAGAATCAGAATAGTCCGTTGGGTATTAGGTTTTTGTGAAAGGGTTTGAGGTAAATTCTGTAATAGATGCTGTCAATTTCGTATTGTGTTGCATTGTTTTTTATTTTTTCATCTCGTGTAGTCATAATACGAGATGACTACTTATATATGAGTCTCTGTCTAAAGTCGACTCAGAGTCATCTCTTAACTATGTATGTTTGGATGTAATTTCGGTAATCTCCCCAACAGAAAAAAAATAGTTTAATTAAATTAGATCTGACCCTCTTTTTTTTTTGCAACTTTATTGTTCTTTATTCACATTTAATAATTACCCAAAATGAAAAACAGCACCAACTTCTTTCACATGTAGAAACTATATATGGAGAGGACATTCTGCTCTAAAATTGAGAATTTCGATTTTCTTTTCCTTCTACAGCAATGAGTTCTTTATCAGAGCAAGAATCAAGATTAAAGTCAACTGAGGTTGAAGAAACCCAAGTTGATTACCAAGATCAAGAAGAAATCCAAGATGAGCTGGATAAAGGTGAGTTGGATAAACATGAGTTGGATAGAATTTATCGTAAGTTGGATCTTCGTATTATTCCAGCATTGTGGGTTCTTTATTTCCTCACTTCATTTGGTTCAAATTCCTTTGGGTTGACATTTACAATGAATTCAGAAGTTGGTCATTCATTGACTCAATCATTGAATTTAACTTCCAAGGATACATCAACTGCATCAGCTTTATCCACTGTGGGTTTTATCATCTTTGATGTGCCCATGAATCTCATCATGACTAAAGTTAGTCCTCAATCATGGTTAGCTAGAATTGTCATTACTGTTGGTTTGGTGAGTACTTGTTATTGTGCTTTGAAAAATGCCGGTGGTTTAATTACTATAAGATTTATTGATGGTATTGTTGGTGCTGGCACATGGCCAGGTATGAGTTACTATGTTTCTCTCTGGTATCCTAATGATCGAGCAACTAGAAGAATTGGGTATTATTTCACGGCGGCTCAACTTTCAGCTGCCGTTGCTGGTTTGGTTAGTGCCGGATTTCAAACGATTGATGAAAATAGAGGTTTTTATGGCTGGCAGTGGATGTTTTTGACACAAGGTGTAATCACCATGGCTGCAGGGATTTCATTCCTTTGGTGGTTACCTGATAGACCATTCAAAATTGTGAAACAATCCGAGAACAAGTTTAGAACATTTTATAATCGATACTTTACCCCATCGCATCCATTGAATGAAATTGAAAGAGAGTTACATAGGAAGGACATTGAGTACAGATACAAGTTACTCAAATGGACTTGGAGAGACCTTGTTGCCATTATTACCGATTTGCGTATTTGGCCATTGATCATGATGTATTTTGGTGTTGTTGGAACCGGGGTTGGTTTGGCTGTGTTTGGCTCAACAATCATCAAGGTAAATAACCCTCATTTGACATCGATTCAAGTTTCATTGTTGTATGCACCAATTTGGTTATTTGACTTGGGTGGTATTTTAACCATAACTCCCTTTGCAGATAAATATAAAAAATTTAGACCATTAATCTTTTGTGGTGCTTGTGTTATTATTATTGTTGGTTTAATTGTAGCAACTTTTGCTCATGGACCATGGAACAAATATGCTGGGTTGTTGATTACTGGTTATGGGTTAGGACCAACAGTACCAATTTGTATGTCATGGTCAGCTGAAATATTCTTTGCTCGTTATGGTGATGTTGGTACTGCTGTTAGTGCTGCCTTGGTTAGTGGATTGGGTAATTTAGGTTCAGTCACTGCTACTTATGCCTTGTATTCAGGTTGGCCTGAGGATAAAGCAAGATTGTATCGTGATTCTAATATGATGTTGGTGTTGATTACTGGTGTTAGTATAATTGCATGTGGTGTTTGTTATTTGATCAAGGATAAAGTTAGACAAGAGATTCCAGTTGAGAAGGAGGAGGAAATTGTGGAGTATACTTGATACCAAGGTGCATATAGTTTATTTAGCATTTCATGTGAGCTCGCTTAGAGCTAATACAACAGATGTGGGTTGCTTAAACAACTCACGACTTAATCAATAAGTAGAATTACCTATCAATACTCGTAGGTGTAAAACCAGTCGAGATGTATCAGCAATTCGAGATGAATATCACGCCGTCATAGGCTTAGCTTTCCACAGAGATATGTCTACAATCTTTGTTCAACATACACATTTACCGACTTTATATTATAATTCTATTCACAGTATTTGATTAAAATTTGAAAGCGGCGAAATTTCCAAATCTTTTCAACATGAGTATATTGCTTCACTTCCCGGGATCAAGTGATTAAAATTCAACGTTATACAAGCATTTTCGTAACACAACAACTGACACTTCTTGCTCTTGTAAGTACTGATTAGAACTAACATTCTCCACATAAATCATTTTCTAATCACTAATTGCATATGAACAGTAGCTTACTAAACTCGTGTATTATGTCATTCCATTTGCAAATGAAAAATACCCAAGACAAGTAGCGTTATGAGAAGAAGTAACGTTGAAGCGACGACCAAACAATATGAACGAACTATCTGCGATAAAAAAAGACAATCGTTTTATCTCTTACTATGGGACAATTCAAGGAAACAATTCTGCAGTCCTATTCGTAGTTGTTTTTATAGTAGAGTAGAGTATATATATATATATATATAAATATGATTGAGCATTTGTGTGTGTGTGGGTGTTGTATTTTTGTCTTTTGCTTATAAAATGAGGTCATTCATTTCCGTTTGTGGTTGTCAAGACAACCAAATTGAAATGTTTGTACGGTTGGAGGGTCAGCTTCCCCATGGTTTGGGATTTCACGTGATATACAATATACAGGCATGTGGTTGTTTTTTCACCCCCTTTGTTGATACCTATAACATGTGGGTGTAACATGCTATATACACAATTGAGTAAATTCCTCCTTTAGTTGAGTTAGGGTTAAGTTATGATGTAATTGAGCGGTAATAGCTACACCTTCTGTTGCTTTTACATCTTCTTCCGCAATAGTGTGTCGGTAGCGTATTGTAGCTTGTTGCAAAAAAGTTCATCACGGTGAATTCCGACCAATAAAGGCGTCTGTTTACTTTATTCAAGCAGTTGAGGCACCTGATGTAAATAGAGTCGGTTACTTATAGAGTTGTAGAAGATTAAAAGGTAAAGAAATTAACGTAACAGGATAGTCAAATCAGAAATATTTATTCCTTCCTCTAAAAGTGGCAGTATTAAAAAGGAACTAATTGAAACGTGGAATTCGATCCCCACACTTCATCAACTCCACCAAATGGATCTTTCAGACCTACCAGTACGAGCCCTCTGTAAAATCCTCCCATTCGAGGACTACTTACTCGACTTACCCAATGAAACCATCATTCCCTGGCTAAACTTAATTCCCCAAAGAGAACTGTTTCAACTCTTGGTTGAAAATGGTCTAAGTCAATTCGAAATAAAATACGACATCGCATCAATGACAACATTATCACACAAGCAAGTCTTTCTTCGTCCAAGACAAGGGTATTCAGCTTATAATTGGTGGACAGCACTTTGTCGCCAGTTTATGCAAAAAGTGTTTATATCATTTGAAACCAATCCAATTGATTCAAAATTTTACAAATCTTTTGTCATTTATGATTTTAAAGTAGTGAGGAGATTGTTATTGGAGTATTACCCATCGAGTCAGTTTTTATTTATATGGAACGGTGGTGACGAGGCCAATTTAGTTCCATTTTGGATACATTTCTTTAGTCTTGAGAAACATGGTCGAGGATATGACCATACTTCACTTACTTTCCCATCCAACTTAGATGAAAACTCCCAGTTTAAAACCTTTTTCAATTACAAATTGTATAGCCATAATCAAAAAATTAATAGTTGGCTATATGAGCAACGAACAATGACAATGTCATATATGCAGATTATTGAAGTTTCGGTAACTTTGCTTCAGCTTGAAAAAATTCGTAATCAAATACAATGTGGAGATTATTGGACTGTTCGTCCGACTCCTTATGAATTAGAAATCTACATAACTTCTGATGAATGTGAAAATTATTACTTTGCAGAGTTTGACGCAAGGTGGGTGAGCGATATATTCAAGCTAAAGCAAGTCGAATGTTTCAGTTTACATTATTTCAATCCAGAGACCACAATTATCAACCTACGACAGATGCTTCGGAAAATGAGACATTTGGATAATCTTGAGTTAAGCTTTGGAAACTTGGATATAGATATGATTCCAAAGCTGGTACCAAGGTTCAATGTGGCATACGACTTAAAAGTGAAGATACATAGGCTGAGTTATGCTTCCCTACAAGAGCAAGGTCAAGTCAAAGAGAATTGGCATATATTTTACCAAAATGAGGATTATGTTGTATTGGAATACTGGGGATTTAATATCTCACCCCAACGGAAGCTGTTCAAAGTATTGAGAGGATTGTTGTGGATGATCAGGTGAGCTTGTTATACAATGAGTGCCTTTTTTTGTAAATACGTTAGATAAAGTGGACTATATACCCCTTAGAAAGTGTGGCCAGAAAAGTGTGAGCATTAAATCCAGATTTACTCACCTACGTAGTCATTATCAAAGAATAGCTGTCTAATAAAAGTTACTTAAAATGGACCCGGTAACACAATGATATGAACTTTGATGAATTGTGATATGGTTTGCATTTTGTCCACTTTGACTGCGGTAACCCTCGTTACCGCAACCCTTAAATAGAAAACCCCATTGTGTCGCATTTTGGACACAAGTATATACGACACTGAAAAAAAAAGTTGAGAGAAATCACATTTTCACCAAACTTCACCAAGCTCCATCTTCCCATCTGTATACTCCATAAATGACAATTGCAACAAAGACATTCCCCACATTCAAACAACTTTATAGGGCAATATCACAAGAACTACTTGCCTACGAAACCAAAACTTTAGCCGCTCAACAACAAAAAGAAAACACCAAACTTACAGCCTACTACACTTACTTGAAATCAGTTGCTCAAAGAGACGGCAAACCAGTAGATGACTTGACTTCTAAGCTTAAATCGTTGAAAAAGGCCAAGTTACAACAAGAGCAGCGAATTACAACTGGAGCTTCTAGTCTAGAGGAGCAACTGCCTGAATTGAAAGATTTGACTACGTTGCATAATATCATTGATGATAAAGTTGGTATAAACAACAACTATGAGTTGAATAATTTGAATAATGTTGCTACGTTTTTAAAGAATCAGAGGGAGTATTTTGAATTGTTGGTTAGGTATAATCCTGGGTTATTGATGGATCAACAGGAAAATGTATCCAAGAGTGCCAATAGAGTAGGATTAGATGTACCTGAGTAAGAAGGGAATATAGGCAAATGCCACTTGTAAATACGTACGCTTCGTTCAAAGTTTAACTTTTTCTTATAAATACATAATGATACAACATTTTTTCTAAAATCAAATAATATACAACTTTAGATCGTGAGATCTTTATTTACAGGTTGTCAACCTAGGATGTAAACTTAAGTGCTCCTCCACTCGTCAGTGTAGTCTTCTTTTCCTGTCACCACCAACCATAATTTCATCCCCTGTTTTTCCGTTGTCATCCTCAACAACACCATCTTCATTGTTACCACCATTTCCACTTGATCTCTTAAACCCATTCATCAACAAATTGGGATTTCGCCCCTTTAATTCGATATTCTCATAGTAAAATTTCTTCAAATTTTCAATAATTAGTAAATCATCATAAAAATTCAATTGTAAAGTATGAATAGTTGGACGTCTATCGTGAATCAATTTAAATGAATTTTCATAATTATATCGATAACAATCCATGAGGTAAGCTATAGTTAACCCAGTTGACAAGGATCCATTTCCATCTTCAGATACAAAAAGACATTGTAAATCATAATTTATCAATTTAAATAATGAAATCAAACGAATCAATTTGAAAAATTGCAATTTTAAATTTGATCCATTAAGTATAGGAGAATCAATGGATAGATTTTGATTTGATGGTAAATTATGAATCAAGTTGTTGGCATTGGGGTTATTGAAATAGAATGAATTCATATAATTGTGTAGAATCTTGCTATAATCTCGAGTAAATTGTTGAATCAATTCGTGACCTTGTGATGGTGATGCCATTGCATCAAATGATGGGTCTAAACTCAATACTAAGACATCAGATGAGATGGAAATATGAGGTGAATTCTCAATCAAATCAAGAAATTTCAAAGTTGTCCCACAATTTACAATAATCTTGATATTGTTATTGGAAATGAAATTGTATCCACCTGTTGAGTGCGATTGTGGTGGAGGTGCATAATGCAAGTTGGTGACTTGAGGCGTAGTCAATAACGAAGTGTATGGTCCTAACCAAATACCAGGACAAATTTCTTGTGCGGTGTCTGAATTGAAAAACATGGACTCATTAAAGGAAGCATTGTAATTGTGGAAATTGTTTGGTTGTAAATAGTTTTCCTCCTGTTGTTGTTGTTGTTGAAACATTGGATACATTCTTGGTTTCTTAAGCTCGTGTGATTCTTAGTTGAGTTTGCTATCTAGGGATCTGCTCGTTCTTGTCTGTATAACTAACTTCACTTGTTTCTGCTAAGTCAATGCCTTTGGCTTCTTTCAATCTGATGTAAAAAGCTTTTGCAACACCAGTAGAAAATTTGTTGCAAGAAAAAGGCTCCTTTGTGCTAAAAAAAAAAAAATTATCCAAAAACTGTGTATGTTTCTTTTAAACAGTGGGTTGAGCCAATGCAAAGACAGAAAGAGTATAGTAGCACTTAGAAGTAAACCAATGAACCAGCAGTACCTCTTTGAAAACCCTCTTGGTTAAATATGGTGTTTGTTGCAAAAACAAAAAAAAAAAAAAAAGCTGAAGCGAGAGAAAGAGAGAAGGAGCGAAATTTTTTTGGGAGTTATTTAATAAAGATTATATAGTGTAGTGTAGGCTGTATATAGTAAATTAAGGCTGTACTGGGATTCTCGCTCTTTAGCGGAGTACATACATAAGAAAAATAAAATTTGGAAGGAGAGAGAGAGAGAGAGAAAGAGAGTAGTGTACCTTGACTCAAATGCTGGTTATTTATGTAGTATTACATAACATATTATGTAATATAGCAAAAGGTAGTGCACTAGTACTCAAAAATAAACTTATATTGTAAAAAAGTACACGTCTGCTCTAGGTAGTGCAAATGTTCTCAATTTTGAATTTTTGTAACTTTTCACGAAACGCCGCATTTGATTCTAATTAGGATAACATTAACCAAACCAAGCATAGTTGGCCATTGGCATTTTCCTTTATATCACGCCGTCAATTAGACTCCACACGTCTAAGCAGCCATTGAGCTTCATTCTGTGTTGCAAACATGTGTCGCTTTCGCTTGAGACTATTGACATAATAACGTACAATTCTGTACACTACAACTTATCCTCAAAGCAAGCCGTCCACTTGAGCTCTTCAAACAATTCCATCTCACGGACGATTAAACATTGCTTTAATCTTACGTTAGAATCGCAGATGTGGTCTACTGTTGCAGTTAATTCTATGTCACAATTGTAGATGTTCCGACTAGACACTGCCACGTGACTCCCAACAAAAAAAAAAAACATTTATCCGCTGTTGATGCATCAAACATTACGTGCATTTTAAATTTTTTATGATTGCTATCCATCCGTATATACCTTTGCTGTAGCCTAACAGTGCTATCTTTTCAACACATGCTATAAAGGAGGTATTGACCAATTGGATAGAATGCAGCCTGTAACAACGTAGCTCTAAAGATCATGTGATTCTATTTTTCTCTTTCCCAATTGTAATTTCGTTGTTTGAAACTAAATATCACAAAAAAGTATTCTTCTTTTACTCCACTCTCTCTCTCATGAAGCGGAACTTTTATTTATATCCGTTTTAGCACAACAAAAACAACAATATAACCAGAGTATATATAGTTATATAAACTCATCTGATTCCTGTGAAATTCTTTTTAAATTCCCACAATTGTTTCTCCTAAAGCAGACAAATCATAATGTTTACATCATTACCCACTATCCTTAATCGTTCTGCAATTGCATCTACAAGATCATCAATTCGATTCTTGTCATTCAATAGCAAACCAGCAGCAACAACTTCAGCAACCAATTTCTTTATCCCCAGAGTACAAGCCAAATCAAGCGCAATCTTAACCGCTGCCAAACAACAACAACAAAGACACAACAGCAACAGTAGTCATGGATCTTCATCCAACATTTTCAAGTTATTCTTTGCTAGTGCCGGTGCTTCATTTTTGCTAACTACTTCATTTGCTAAATCAATCTACAATGATGCTGGATATGCCACTCCAAGACAACAAGTTGCATCCAACGTATCAGTTCAAAAAGTTTCAAAGCCAACAACAGCAACAACAACCCCAGCAAAGTCTAGATTTGGAGGTAATTTAAACTATGAAGAATTGACTATTGGATCGGTTACTGGATTATTCTTGGGAATCATTTTGGGTAAATTATCTCAAGTGTTTGTATTCATTTCATTGAGTTCTTTCTTACTTGTTGAGTTTTTACAAAGTAGAAATATCATCAATGTACCATGGAATTACATCTTTACTGTTGGTAAACAAAAGATTGATTTGAAACAATTGGTGTTTGAAAAACCAAGTTTCAAGATTTCATTTGTCTTGAGTTTAGTCATTGCTGCTTACAATGTATAGAGGGAGGAAAACAGGGTGCATGTCTATCCAATTGGCCTCAGCTACTCAAATGAACGTTGTGTGTATTTTTTTTTATTCTAGTTATTCTATAGATTAAAGGTAGTTTATTTATATTGTATTAACTCGTATCAAAGACAACTTGCGATTCCTAATCTTTTCCGAAATTGATTGTGATATTCTAAACCTTGGTTCAGTAATTAACGATTGGATATAGTTGGCTCTTTCCTCACAAGTACAAAGATGTAAACCAGGACAAGGTGAATGCAAAGTCGGGGTCAAATCATAATCTTGAACAGCCACGTAATCATCACCACTTTCTTTTTTATATTTATCACCATCCAAATCATTGTCATCACTATCAGGATAATAATAGTATCTGTCCTCTTGTATAGTCTCTTCTTCCTCCTCCTCCTCCTCTGATACTTCTCCTTCTTGTCGATCTAGTAGCACCTCATCAATCGAATTCATCTCATATTCAATACAATACAATTGCCGTACTTGTAAATTGTACTTCAACTTATCACTAAACTTTGCATAACTCAACATTGATTCAGATGATAAATACCGAATTACGTTGGCAAATAACAATTGAGACATCGAAACAACATAGCTTATTCGAAAAGGAAAATGCAGTTCAAGGAGGCTATTGTCTATATTTATATATGTGTATCATCACTCGAGGAGTCATTGATAATAAAGTGCGTGTTATACATGCTTTTTATGTAATGTATGTATTTATCTTTTCTAAGGGTCATGATATCATTTTATCACCTTATTTTTCTTCTTTTTTTAGTTTGTGACCATTAAAACCACCCCCAAAAAACACAATATATACAAACTATCCATTTTTAGTTCTTACTTCAATCTTTTCCGATATGCTATGTTGTTGTTGTTGCTACTGCCGTTTTAGAAATGATCTCTCTTTTTTATTGTTTTTGTCTTGCACTTTCCTAAAAGCCACCACGCTACTCCTACATCCTAAAGTTAATGACTTAATTCAATTTATTCTAATATACAAAAAGAAAAACCACTATAATCTAAACTCAGTTCCTACTCCATTTTAGGTAATTTGGCAAAAATATCAAATGATCCAGTACCAACATTTGCCAATTTACCCAAAACAATCTTTGCCGAAGGACTTTCCAACTCTTCTCGATCACCATCCAATACCGCTTTAGTCAAGAATTGACATGTTGTCTCATACGACATCTTCATAAAACTAGATGTCGAACTGTCAATACCTTGTCTATTAAATGCCAAATACGTTCCTTCACGAGTCATCATATCGGCAATCAAGTCCAAATGACGTGATGAAACACTAATACCATAAGTATCAAACACTCGATAAATTTCATTAACAATGGTATTTCTAGCAGCTTCAACTCCATATGTACGTAATACCGAAGCGATATCATTAGATGTTATTGAATTGACATCGATAAAATCATCTTGTTCCCACATGGCTTTGAAATTGACACCTTCAGTAGTCAAGATTCTCTTTCCCAGAGCATCAGGATCTGGACGTAAACATCTTCCAATATGAGGGATTTGACGAACAACAGTTTTACGTAAAAGCTCTTCAACAATGTTGACCATTAACAATTTTTGTGTTTCATTCCCATTCAATTCAAGTTTGAATTCACACCATTCACCATTTTCATCATCAAAATTGAATTTGGTAACCATATTGTGTTGAGCAATGACCTCAGCTTGACGGTCTTTAGCTAAACGAGAAAGCTCTGGCTTCTTTTCCATATTGACATCACCATCAGCATCTTCATCATCATCATCACTCTCACTATCACTGCTGGATGATCGATCACTTTCTTCTGCATCTTCCATTTCTTCATCACTGGTTTCTTCCGCACGTTTCATAGTTTCAATCTCATCATCATCAGGTCCATCGTATGATACTTGTTGCTTAGCCTTTTGTTTCAGCTCTTCCATATCGGCCCCATCTTCTTCCTCATCCTCATCGTCATCTTCTTCATTCAATTCTCTGATCTTTCCACTAACAGTCTCCATATCGGTCTTACCAGCAGATTTTCCAACCGTTGGCATATAATCAGGCTTCTTTTGTTTCTTCACCTCTTTAACAATTTGAGTTTCTAAATCATGAATAAATGTTTGCGTAACAACATTTTCCAATTGTGCTTGACTGATATCATACTCAGCCTCATATTCATCTTTGGTATAGAATCCCAAATGAATCACATACGATCTACTATTGGATCCATCTTCATCTTGTGATGTAGTTTCAGTAACTGTGACATTATCAACAAACTCAGACATGACAACTTTAGCAATTGATTTACAGAAAGCATCAGCTTGTTGGTCATTGACATCAGACAAGATCGGCAATGTCATTTGAGGAGTCTTGATGGCTGCTGAGGCAGTCATGATAATTTCTCTCATACGTGGAATACCCAATGTAACATTTGCAGCACCATGACCAGCGAAATGGAATGTATTCAATGTCATTTGTGTCGATGGTTCACCAATTGATTGAGATGCAATAATACCAACTGACTCTCCTGGGTTGACTAAAGATCTCATATATTTCAATTGCATCAATGCTCTAAACTTCTTTTCGGTTAACTTACCACTAGATTTAGCTTCTTCTTTAGATTGAGCAAATAAATCTGGATGAATGGAAACAAACTTGTCCAATTTCTCTTGAAACTTTTCTGAAACTGAACCAAGATACTTGGCGGGGTTGTACGTATTGATGACTGGATCATACTTGATCTCCTGTTCATAATGTGGTACATCCTTTTGTTTCTTCATTGATTTACGCACCTTTTTAGAATACGACAATGCTTTCGAAGTATCCAAATTCTCAACCATTTCTCCTGGATTATACTTGGCCAATAATGCATCGTAATTTTCCAAACAGAATTCAAACTGATTCATGTGCGATTGTTTAGTGGTATCAATAGAATCACCACCATAAAGGAACTGAATCAAAGTTCCATCTCCATCACGTACTGAGTTATCGTAATTGACATGCACACCTTCCAATTGTTTTGTCAAACAACGTTGCAAGTATCCTGATCTAGATGTCTTGACAGCGGTATCAATAAGACCTTCTCTACCAGCCATACAATGGAAGTAATATTCTTGTGGTCTGATACCGGAGTAGAATCTTTGTTTAATATACCCACCAGCTCTTGCGTCAGTTTCAAAGGCCTTGAACGAGGGTAAAGTCTTACCGGAAACCATAACTGGTACCCTTCTACCTTCCAATGCTTGTTGTCCTAAAAGACACATAATTTGTGACACATTCACATTGGAACCTTTAGCACCAGAAAGAGCCATAGCTTGCATAGAATTGTAAGGAAATTTTTTCATGGTTCCGTCCGGTACACACTTGGAAACAACTTGTGAAGTAATGGCATTCACCTTGGATTGAGTAATGGCATCCAAAATACCCAACTTATCATCATCACGCAAAATTTCCTCCAATCTTCTCCTCAATTCCTTGTTATCATTAGCAGTGTTTTCAGCCAAGTTTGTCACTTCCGTAGCAGCTTGTCTTCCAACATCGACCGATTGTTTCAAAATATCCTTTCTCCATACATTACCATCCTCGGTCAATCTCAAATCATCCATACCACATGTAAATGCAGTCATCATGATGTAGTTGGTAAACAATCTTCCCAAAACACTCAATGCCTTTCCAGCTACTTCAGAACCATAAACTTCGTGTAATGAATGAACAATACCAAATTGAGAAGCACCATATTGTGATTTATCCAAAATACCACTCAATAACTCACCATTCTTAAAAATGACTTCATTTTCAGTACTATGTTCTCCCCAATAATCATTCTTGATTTTATTCTTTGAGATTAAATTGACACCGGGAACATTGTCTGGCTTGATGTTTAACAAGATGGTTGTAATGACTTGCTTACCTGTCCATAACAATTCAGGTTTATAAACAGCAGGTGGTAATGTAATAATTCTTGATCTTGTAGTATGGCCATCTTCTGGTCTAATACATCCATAAATCAATTGTTGATAAGTCTCCCTAGTAAAGAATGTGTCCTTACTAGTTAACCAGACACCAGCGGAAATGTGATCTTGAATCAAACCTCTCAATGGAGAACCAGAAGTTGGGGTTAAATATTGACTATCAGTGTTTGCCAAATTCAATGCCTCTGCTTTAGCGTTTTCATTCTGAGGGAAATGCATATTCATTTCATCACCATCGAAATCGGCATTGTATGCACCAGTGTTTGCATAATGCAACCTCAAGGTCTTTTCACCAGGTAAAACTCTAACTTTATGACCCATCATTGAGGCTTTATGCAAAGTTGGTTGACGATTCATAATCACCACATCCTTGTTCTTGATATGTCTATACACCTTTTTACCAACAAACGAATTGCTTCCCGTTGGGGTTAACAATTGGTTGGCCAAGGCTTTTCTTTGCTCTAAACTCATACCAATTAATGAAATCAATGAGCCATCTTCATTTTGAATTTGTACTGCACCTGGCCATTTCTCAGGACCATTGATAACAGCTTGTCTCAACTCAGATGCATTGTGCGCAGTAACTGGTTCTGGGTATGTCAATTTCTTGGCAAAAACTGGTGGCACACCAATCTCATTAGTTTCCAAGTTTGGATCAGGTGAAATGACTGAACGAGCAGCATAATTAACACGCTTACCCATCATATGCTTTCTAAACAACCCTTCTTTCTTTTCCAATGCTTGTTTGATACCTGGGTTGGGCACTTTACCTGCTGGTGCATTTTGGTTCTTGGTTGAATCGATAAATGCATTGACATCGTTTTGCAAAGTGACGAATGAATTCATTAATCGGTTAAATGCAATTTTCTTTTGTTCTCCACTCAATTTTGCTTCATACATATGTGATATCTGAGAGTTTAAATCAGCAATCAAAACAGTTGTCTTTAAGATGTTTGACAATAATTCATTCTGGGCATTTTCGTGAATTTCATCTCCCAACTTAGAAGGTAATCTGAATCTGGTAGGTGGTACCAAGATGGCCTGGTTGAAGAAGATGTCACCACTGACATATTCATGTTGATGTGGTCTGGAATGGAAAACTTTCTGCAAAACAGGTTGCTCTTTCTTGAAAACTGCCCTGATAATATTCCTGACTTCGGAAGATAAGACATACTTTGATCCACCTTTGTGCTTGATGTTTGGGATATCACTTGCAGTTGAGGAGCTACCACCACCATTTTTCTTAATCATATCAGGACGTTGCAAACCTCTAACTCTATTATTAGTAACTTGTTTATCATTGAGTGAGTTTTCAAAAATTTTGGTAAATCCATCTTTTCTAAAACTTGGTGAATACATGGAACAATTACTACATTTGGGTCTACTCAACAACCTGCGGTAAAATTCATGTATGGTTGCTTTTCTTTCTTCACCCACAGAGGCAGTAATAACTCCCTTGGCACTAGTTCTTCCGTCCTTCAATGCTGCTGAAATTGAATTCTTGACAAATCGTTCTCTTCTTTCCATCAATTCCTTCTTTGTCTTGTCATCTACTGAAACTCCCTCCTCTTCCTCTTCATCGTTGTTGCTCATCTCCTTGGCGGATTTCCCAGCTGGCATCATATTCTCCAACTCACTGCACTCCAATAACAAGCCATACTGTATAAGTTGCAACTTACACTTAAACAAGTGCACCTCAAGATGACTCAACTTGAAATGATGGCAATACAAACAAGCACTTCTCAAAAAAATGTACAACTGGTTGAAAAACATTGGATTGTAAACAGGCACTGGCAACTGAATATGACCCATGTGTCCTGGACAGAATTTTTCATCTAATCCACATGTAGTACACACATTTCGTAAGAATGCACCAAGTGACAAATCATATAAACCGCCATTCACAGGATGACCCAAGTTGTCAAATACGATTGGATTGGTAATTTGCTTTGACGATAATTTCTGAACTTCACTATCCGATAGCACTCCAAAATCAACAGACGTGATCTCTGAACCAACTGGTTTGGAAATATCCATGGTATTTATAGAGGGCTAATTGGTTGTTGTTTAATTGTAGATCTGTGAAGAGAAGAGGGTTTTTTTCTGAGATGAAATTTTTCTTCTAATTTTTTTTTTTTTTTTCTTCTTCATTGGAAAGTACACAAAAGCCAATGACTGCTCATCTCAATCCAATCTCTACGATTCGCAATTCGATGTGTATGTTCTTAATATTATACAAAAGTACCTAAATCGCTATAATCATCCTTAATCCAGAGATCCACCCAAATGTAATCCCTTTCTCAAGCCTTTGAATCCACCTCCAATACCTTTGCCAACACCTTTGCCAACACCTTTTCCTAAGACACCAACACCTTTACCAACACCTTTTCCAACATTTCCAACAGTACCAACAGTAGATTGACTCTTTGGCTTAACGTTCAAAACAAACTTTGGCTCGAATGATAATTCGGCGTAGGCAACACCTGCGGGCTCTCCATCTTCCCCTTCCAATGGGATTTCCACTTCAACAGAGCCATCTTTCATGTCGTATGAACCCAATTCCACGTACCCAACACCCAAGAAATCATCAGCATCCACTGCATCCCAGTCGTAACATTCAAAACGTAAAGTAGAGTCAAATTTGTTAGCCACTTCGACCTCAGATTTGTGGTTCCAAGTTGGATCAAGAGTTCTCTTGATTGTTTTTGTCTTTGTGAATGCATCCTTTTCAGTATTGAGATAAACCTTCATGTAAGGATCAGATTTACCATTTCTATCAGAAGATGGTAATCCTTCTGCCTTTTTCACCTCAACATACAAAACACCCGAATTGTCTTTTGAATCTTGTGGTGGTACTCCTGATGCATAAATCAATGGAATCCAAGAAAATTGCATCTTGAAGGATCCGTGTCCGCTACCTTCCAAGTCAATTGTCATTGGTTTGTCCAACCCATTCTTGATTAATTGCATTGTTGGAATGCTTGCTTCGGCAATTCCCTTATCCAACCTATTGTCATCTTCCTCCTTAACGAGCCTAAAACAAGTTTCAGCCCATTCAAGCTCAGTGATGACAGTATCTCCGGTCATTTCAAGCTTAGATTTGTTCTTCTTCAATTCTCTGGTAATGTAATCAGGATAACCTTGATTTCCTGAGTAAACCTGCAAATACGAATCACTCTTGGATACTGTACCTTCAAGAAGCTCAAATACCAAAATACCACTCTTGTATTCAATGAGTTCATCAACTGATAATCTAAGCTTCTTACCAAAGTTATCGTCGTCAACCTCTTCATCATCAATATCTTCTTCAGGATTAGCTTGTTTTTCCTCTTGAGCGTCCTCCATACCACTAGGATTCTTGTTGGTTTTCTTTTCCTCTTCTCTCTGCTTCTTCTTCTTCTCTTCCGCTTTCTTCTCCTCTTCCTCGTCTCTGTAATCCTGTAAAGTCATCACCGGCAAAGCTGGATAAAAAGATATAGTATAAGTTATCGAACCCTTTGGACCCTTTTTCAGCACCAATTTCGATGTTCTTTCCTTCTTATCAACATGTTCAATGTACAATCCTCTTTCATCTTTTTGAATCACATCATTTAATTTAACATCAAATGATCCGAGAGTACGGTCGGCGGAATGACTCTCAACATCCATAGCCTCGATGGTCAATTTCTGATTAGCAGATGAAACAGTAACGTAATGAATTTCGTTCCAGGTAGGATCCAAAGAAGACTCGACAGCCGCTGTTCTTGCCTTTTCAAAACCATTAATTAAAATCCTAGCGTATGGATCAACCTTTCCGATGTGCTCCAAGTTACGCAAATCTTCTGCATGCTGAATACCAACTCTGACGACACCAATTGGTGGGGTGTAACCACCGGCTCCGCCAGCTCCTTCTAACTCGACCGGTTTCCAATTTGCTGAGATTCGAACTTCACCGCCTCTGCTCAATGGGAACCAAGTTTGTTCAACTTGTGTCGCGTCAATCAATTCATTCAAGCTCTTGACAACTTGACCAACTGGTTTTCCATTCTTATCTTTAATAATAAGCTTTGCTTTTGCCTTTGCACGATTGAAAACAATCTGTTCAGTGACTGCTCCCCAACCTGGGTTATTATTATTCTTTTGAACTGGTGATTCAATAACCGATTTGCCTTCAAAAATAAGTTGTACACTAGTAGAGGCACCCTTGTCTCCTCCTTTCAAATTTCTAGCTTCTGGAATTTCAATTCTCGCAACACCAGTGTTCAAATCAGGTGGTGGTGTAACAGCTCCATCAGCTTGTTTTACACCTTGTAAAACAGGTTGATATGTCATACCAAAAAGAAGCTCACCTACGGGTTTATTATTTCTCAAAAATGCTGCAGTTAGGTTCTCCTGGTGTGGATTGTCAACTAATGTCTCCAAGTCAAATTGAACGGCACCAACCTGTCTATCTTTTCTAATATCATTGTAATCAATTACGGAAATAGTCAATGGCTCTGACAATGATGAAACTGGGACGTACAAAGTTTCCTTCCATACTGGTTGACTAGTGTCATCGATAACCTTAGTCTTTGCCAACACTTTATTCAAGAAACCAAATGTCAAGTATGGATCTAACGTATTACCAAGATATTTGAATCCTTTCAAACCACGAGCGGAATCTACACGGATTGTCAAAACACCAATAGCCGAGTCCAATGCATTACCAGCCAATAACTGTTGAACATTTAATTGAAACGACATAGGGTTAAAGACAATTGGTCCCACATATTTCTTCACCATTTCGTTAATCAATGGATATAAACCTGGAAATGCCAAAACTTCCCACCACCAAGAAGCCTCTCCTAAAAGCTTTGTATTAAAATCAAATTGAGGAGGCTCCAACATTGTTACATTCACAGTTTCAACATGGGGAAAAGAAGACATTAATCTTAATCTGATTCTGGCCATACCCTTGAATGAAACATCGGCGATTGTAACGGGAATTGTAACACCAAAAACTGTAGCTTTAACAACAATTGTTTCGTTAACATTATTCTTTAACTGCTTGTTATTTGAGTCAACGTTGGCATTTGGCGTAAATGAGAACCCCCAATCCATGACAACAACGTCTGGTGCCGTACCAATCAAGGTCTTTACACAGTCAATTCTGGGTGGCTTTGTTCCCAAAGAGAAACTGTCAAGCCAAACAGAAGTGACAAATGCAGGGATAGGTAACCCTGCCATAATAGGATTTGCTTGATCACAAACAATTTGAGAAATAGATGGCTCCAAATAGTACCAAAATTTCTTTAAGAAATAGTTGCACCAGTCCATAGTCTCATAATCGTCTTCAATTGTCTTGATTGAAAATTCTCTTTGAGCTTCTTCTCTCAACACACCTCTATACTTCTTAACTGAAGCTCGATACAAAATTGCAAAGACAACCATAACAAAAAACAATGGGGCTACTGAGAATCTGAACCATCCAATAATCCAAGACAAGAGGCCACCAACAATCAAGAAAGCAGTGTTATGGTACCAGTCACCGTAAGCGGCAGCTGGTAAGTACTGGTCAAATACAGAACCCCTCGACAACAAGTCAACTGTCTCATCGGCTGCAGTCAATGCATCGTCAGCTTCGAACCCACCAACTTCCTTCCATCCTCTAAAAGTTGGGTCAACTGGTTTTCTTGGCGGTGGTTTTCCCTTGACATTTTCCATGTCAAAATCTTCACTTGGAGTGAGACCGCTTTTATTCTGGTTTCCCGCTGAGAGCTGAGAGGTATCCGAAGTGGTTTGCTTTTCAACTGTCGAACGTGCCGTAGACTTTCCTCCTGAACTTTCGTTGGATGAACTGTTTACAGGCTTGATAGAAGAATTAGTTTTCTCTAAAGCTATGCCATTCTTTGAGTTTACTGTTGCTCCATTGGTTCTTTGTTGTTGGTTGCTGATAGCGGAATCGTCATGTTTATGATGAGGCAAATGATGAGGAATGTGATTTGGAAGATGATTACTAAGATGAGGACTCAAACGATGGTGGTTTTGGTCCTTATCACGAGAAGCATTGTTTGTGGCTCTAGATGCATCTTTTGAGGGAGCATCTGGTGGTGGCATCAGTGGTGGAGGACCAACCAGTCTTTTTTGGGTGTGTTGGATGCCTTGAGGTCCATTCGAACCGCCTTTACTTGTGTTGTTATTATGGTTGCTACTGGTATGTGAAGAGCCCTTGGACTTCTCTGGCTGAAGTGCTTCTTTTGGTGAAGGTGCTTGATCGACCGACACTTGTTTTGGAGGCAGGAGCATATCATTTGGCTAAAAATTGTGAAGTTGTTAGTATCAATTGAATGCACATAGTCATTGGTGATCACACATACATTTGAAGCAGCACCAGTTTCAGGTGCAGCTGTAACGTCCATATTGAAAGTTTTTCAGTTAAGAAGGAAGAGGCAATTGGGTGTATAAACAGGTGAATGAAAAGTCTATTCAATTGTGTAAAACCTCTTCTAAATGATCCTTTGCTTGTTGGTGTGTGTGTGGTTTTGGTTGTAAATTAAAATTTTTCCCTGGTTTTGCTTGAAGAGATCTTTTTTTTTTGGTTGCTTTTTTAATTATTTTATATTTTATATTTTATATTTTATTTTATATATTTTTAGTAAAACGTGATAAAGTCACACAAATTTGAAAATTTCATCTTTTTTAATCTCACAATAACTACACTCTAAAAGTAATTTTTGTATTCTTCTTTGAACCACCAACCAGAAATCACCATTTAAAACATAGCCTTGAAGGATTAACTCTTTTGTATTTTTATCAGATTATATAGAGCAATCTGTCAACGCAAATTAATCAAATACAAATACTATCTATAATAGAAGCTCTCAAATAATATGCCAAGAATCAGGCACTCAAATCAAAAATTGCCCAATTCTGCTTAGTCTGTACTGGTTATTCTACTATGCTAATAATGTGATTAATAGTACAGTCCTAGCATGTTCTTTCCGGGGGTACCGCTTTACCTGCTCCATATGTATCATATGTCGCGTGCTAAATCTATGTAGGACCAAAAGAGAAAAGACCTGCATTGCACTTTTGTGTGATGACGTAATTACATACATTTTTAAGGAAATAGACTTTTGCGCATGCAAGGATTGTTTGAAGGAAGCGAAATAGTAGAGGACATTACAAAGATACTCCTTTCCAACTCAGTGACTCCAAGATGTCTTGCTAGAGCGGGGTTTTCTTTATTTCATCACTTATGGAACGGCAAAGATTGCATCAGTGGCTTTTTTCAAGCTGAGCCGTGTTGCTAGTTACACAATCACGAACTGGAAAAAAAATTTTGTTTCTCCGTCTGTAGTGTGGCGATATTGAAGACCGGAAGTTAGTGCTATCAAATTAAGGAATACATACATATAAGCATAAGCAAAATGTATCTATGACTGGGCTCAATTAGAGAGCTAACACGAAATTTGTGCTGTGCAGTGTCCCATTTAAATTACGGCAGGAACACGACAATTTATCATCTGAAATGCTAACACAATCTATCAGAAGGGCTCATTAAATAACGACCAAGCAGTTCCTTTCTCCTCGTTCCATCTGATCTCTGGATTTTTTAAAATCAGAATCCCAGTTTACTCTTGTGCTGTATCATCTGTTATTTATCGCTTGTTTTCAGATCAAAATTCAAATTTTGATATGAAAGAAATTAACTCTCTGTCCTAGTTTTTTTACATTTTTTTTTTTTTTACTATTGCAACAACTGAGTGATTACTACTTCTTAGTTTTCGCAACTTTAATGTTATGGACCTGAACTTTCTTAGAATTTTATAGTACAAGTAAACACAAATACATATCTTGAAGTCATGGATATGATTAAGCATAACATACCTGTGTAGTATTCAAAAACAAAAAGTGCAACTTTAAAGTCATAACATTATATCAATATGTATAAAATAAAACGGTACAAATAAACACAAAGAGGGATTTCGCATAACCTACACGATATGGTGGTATAAATAAAGAGAAACTTTCCGCATCTGAGAGCTCAAATAGGTTTTACATCCAATCAATGTTGATCAAAAAACCCACGACCTTCAGTGGGCATTCTTTGTCTTCATTGGCGTATTCTACGTCCTAGCCTTCCATTGTTTCTCCATTTCACTTGAAGAGTATAAAACCAAGATGGCAGCAATTTGGGCTGAACCAAACAATGAAGGTATAGAACTCAACCCCAACACCAACACCAACACCAACACCACTACACAGTCAAAGGTCGAAATATTTTTGAAAAGGTGTTTTCAATCATCTGTCTTGCATTTTCGTTTTTGGAATATGAAAAGTTGTTTGTTCATTTTCGTAGCTGTTGAGTATTGGTACATTCCATAGCAGCTCTTTCTTTTTGTTTATTTTATGTAGCAATGAAAGTTCTTTTTTGTTAACCATTGTTACCTTATAATCAACTCATTTAGGTTAAGTAGTGCGATGTATAATTAGCACACGCACCCTTTTACCGAATATAATTCATCAACATTTAAATACTGGTAGCTTTTATTTGATCCTCTCTCCTCTAAGATTTGCATTTTGAAAACTATCTCCTTCAATAATTTACAAAGAAAGCACTCACTGTATTGCAAGCTCACCCTACCAAACCCACCCCAAGAAACCTCTCAACACTTTAGACAGCCTCCGTTGGGGTGAGATATTAAATCCCCAATATTCTAACACAACATAATCTTCACTTTCAGAAATTATATGCCAATTCTCTTTGATATCTCCATTCAATTGGAGGCTGCGATAGCTCAGCCTATGTATTTTGACTTTCAAATCATATGTCACATTGAACCTTGGGACCAGCTTTGGAATCATGCCTATATCCAATTTTCCAAAGCTTAGCTCAAGACGACTCAAGTGTCCCATTTTACGAAGGATCTGTTGTAGATTGATAATTGTAGTCTCTGAATTGAAATAATACAAACTGAAAGAATTAACTTTCCCTAAGTTGAATATATCGCTCACCCACCTTGCTTCAAACTCTGCGAAGTAATAATCATCACTCTTTTCAGAAGTTATGTTGATTTTTAATTCATAAGGAGTTGGCTGAACAGCTTTTTGATTTCTTCCGCATTTTATTTGATTGCGAATTTTTTCAAGCTGAAGCAAACTTACTGAAACTTTAATAATCTTCATATATGACATTACAAATCTTCGTCGTTCATATAGCCAATCAGTGATTTTTGGATTATAGTTATACAATCTGTAATTGAAAAAGGTCCTAAACTGGGAATTTGCATCCAAATCCGATGGGAAAGTGAGTGAAGTAGTATGGTATCCAAAATTATGTTGCTCAAGACTAAAGAAATGCAGCCAAAATGGAACTAAATTGGCCAGTACATCACTGCCATTCCATGTAAAGAAAAGCAGGATGGATGGGTAATACTCCAATAACAATCTTTTCACAACCCTAAAATTAAAAATGACAAAAGACTTGTAAAATTTCAAATCAATTGGATTGGTTTCAAAAGATATAAACACTTTTTGCACAAACTTGCAACAAAGTTCTTTCCGCCAATTGTAAGCTGAATACTTTTGTCTTGGACAAAGGATAACTTCCTTGTTTGATAATGTTGTCATTGATACGACTTTGGTTTCAGGATTTACTTGGAAGTGACTTAGGCCATTTTCAACCAAGAGTTGAAACAGTTCTCTTTGAGGAAGTAAGTTTAGCCATGGAATGATGGTTTCATTAGGTAAGTCAAGTAAATAGTTCTCGAATGGAAGGATTTTACAGAGAACTTGTACTGGTAGGTCTGAAAGTTCCATTGTTAGAGTTGATCAAGTTTGGGAATCAAATTCCACGTTTCAATTAGTTCCTTTTGATACTGCTACTTTAAAAGGAAAGAATAAACTTTTCCGATTTGACGATGCCATTGAGCTTGATTTTTGCTGTATTTCAGAACCCCAAATCTACTAGTACTAAACTAAACAGCCTTCGTCGACTCGTTGGATAAACGAGCATTTACAAGTAAAAGAGATTAAGCATTTGCGACTGTTCGCTTTATAACCGTTTTTGCAGCTTCATAGAGAATGCGCTACCTGCTCGCTACCTTCAAGGGATGAATGTAAAGAACAGTTCTGGAAGATGCCGATATTTCGGGTGCAAATTACGGAAAGTAAGAATACGCATATCTATTATCTGGTTACCTTGATTCGAATTAGGTTTGTTTAGAGCACACATTGTGTCATGGATCTTCCGTCGGAGTCCGCCTATCTTATCTTGCAGTATCTTGTCGCAAAACTTTCTACGACACTGACAACAGAAAAAAAACGAGTCAAACCATCCGATGAGGTTGAGAAACCATTTCACCAAAATTTTTTTTTTTCCTTCATTACAAGAACCTCTGCTTTTTGGTGATCTTGTTATTCCAAGTACCCCCTGACCCACTGACTTCTCCCAACTTTCTTTTATCGTCATGTCAACCAATCTTGAAGATGTCCCAATTGAAGTTTCCAAAGTTTTTGACACCATTTTGGTGTTGGATTTTGGTTCTCAATATTCCCATTTGATCACCCGTCGTTTGAGAGAATTTAATGTATACGCTGAGATGTTGCCATGTACTCAAAAGATTTCCGAATTGTCTTGGAAACCAAAGGGTATCATCTTATCAGGTGGTCCATACTCTGTTTACGCTGAAGATGCCCCACATGTCGACCATGACATTTTCAAATTGAATGTTCCAATTTTGGGTATTTGTTACGGTATGCAAGAATTGGCTTGGATCAATGGTAAGGGTGTTGCAAGAGGTGACAAGAGAGAATATGGTCCTGCTACTTTAAACGTTGAGGATAAAGAATGTTCTTTGTTTAAGGATATTGATCATTCACAAGTTTGGATGTCTCATGGTGATAAATTGCATGCTTTGCCAACTGGTTTCAAAGTAGTTGCCACCTCAGATAACTCTCCATACTGTGGTATTTCCAACGAAGCTGATAAAATCTACGGTATCCAATTCCACCCAGAAGTTACTCACACTTTGCAAGGTAAGCAATTGTTGAAAAACTTTGCTGTTGATATTTGTCAAGCTCAAACTAACTGGAGTATGGAAAACTTTGTTGATACTGAAATTGCCAGAATAAGAAAATTGGTTGGACCTACTGCTGAAGTCATTGGTGCCGTTTCAGGAGGTGTTGATTCAACTGTTGGAGCCAAGATTATGAAAGAAGCTATTGGAGACAGATTCCATGCCATTTACGTCGACAACGGTCTTATGAGAATGAATGAAACCGAAAGTGTTAAAAAGACTTTAGATGAAGGTTTGGGTATCAATTTGACCGTGGTGGATGCAGGTGATTTGTTCCTTGGAAGATTGAAAGGAGTTACTGACCCCGAGAAGAAGAGAAAGATTATTGGAAACACTTTTATCAATGTTTTTGAAGAGGAAGCTGCCAAGATCAAGCCACACGATGGTTCAGAAGTTGAATACCTTTTACAAGGTACTTTGTACCCAGATGTCATTGAATCCATCTCTTTCAAAGGACCATCCCAAACTATTAAAACCCATCACAACGTCGGTGGTTTGTTAGAGGATATGAAATTGAAATTGATTGAACCATTGAGAGAGTTGTTCAAGGATGAAGTTCGTCATTTGGGTGAATTATTGGGTGTCCCACAAGACTTGGTTTGGAGACATCCATTCCCAGGTCCAGGTTTGGCCATTAGAGTTCTTGGTGAAGTTACTAAAGAACAAACTAAAATTGCTCGTGAAGCTGATGCCATCTTCATTGAGGAAATCAAAAAGGCTGGTTTGTACAGACAAATCTCCCAAGCTTTTGCTGCTTTGTTGCCAGTTAAGTCCGTTGGTGTTATGGGTGATCAAAGAACTTATGAACAAGTTATTGCCTTGAGAGCTATTGAGACTGTTGATTTTATGACTGCTGATTGGTTTATTTTTGATGCTGCATTTTTAAAGAGAGTTGCTTCAAGAATTGTTAATGAAGTCGATGGTGTCGCTCGTGTCACCTACGATATCACTTCCAAGCCACCAGCTACTGTTGAATGGGAGTAATTGGTGTTGTATCTATAGACAAAATTATATAATCCATCATGTATTTGAGTCCAAATTGTAGATCTTCTGTCGTAAAACTGTAGCAATCACCAAAGAATCGTCATGAGATATACTTAGATGGAATTCTTCACTTTTGGGATCAAACTTGTCATTCCAAATGAATGGTTTACCTGTGGAATTGTTAAATCGATACCATTCATTGAAATTAAACTGGTCTTGTTCCTCTTGTTGTAAAGTTTTAAACAATGCTTCCTTTGCAGCCCAAGAGCCCGCCAAAAACTGGACTTGTCTCTCTCCACCCATTTCTTTAAACCTTGGCAACTCGTGTCTCGGATGAAGTATTCTTTTACATAATCGTTCAGCAAACGACGACGTCTTGGCTTTGAGTAGTTTCTCAAAGCGTGATGTTTTTATAATGTCAACTCCTATCCCAACTACCAATCCAGCTTTCCTTGCTACTCCTGGGGGACATTTTGACATTTATCGGTGTTGTTGTATTCGGGTAGCTTAAGCCACTGATGATTCGCACTGTTTCAGCCGCCGCGTTCAAAAATTTTCTCTCAGCTTTTAGTGAGTCAGACCCATCTACAAACGTATTGTGCTTTCCCTCCCATGTCGTCATCAATCCCTGGACCGGTACCGTTACCTCAGTCAAGACATGACTTACAGACATATTGGGGCCGTGTGAAGCATTGTGCGGAAATTTCAGATCCCACAATGCTCTTAAATACATCAAAAGATATCGAAACTGCAAAACGAATGATTTGGGATTACAAGAATGGAGTTATTCCAACCATGACTCCGGAATTATGGAGAGCTAAAAGAGTCCTTGACTCAACGTTACATCCTGATACTGGAAAAACTGTTTTTCTTCCGTTTAGAATGTCCTCATGTGTGTTGTCTAACTTGGTGGTGACTGCTGGTATGTTGACTCCTAATTTAGGTACTGCTGGAACATTATTTTGGCAAATTGCTAATCAGAGTTTGAATGTTGCTATCAATATTGAAAACTCTAACAAGTCACATCCATTGACGACGAAGGAAATTGCAGTCAATTATACTATGGCAGTCACCGCTTCTTGTTCAGTTGCCTTGGGTTTGAATTCAATTGTTCCTAAGTTGAGGAATATTAAACCAAACACAAGACTCATCTTGGGACGATTGGTGCCATTTGCCGCAGTCGTTTCGGCTGGTATTGCAAATGTGTTTTTAATGAGAAGTCAAGAGTTGAAAAAGGGAATTGTCGTGTATGACAAAGAAGGAAAAGAAGTGGGAACTTCTAAAGTGGCAGCTTGGTACGCTGTGGGTGAAACTGCTGCAAGTAGAGTCATCAATGCCACGCCCATTATGGTTATACCACCTTTGATATTGGTTAGATTGCAAAAATCTCGATTCTTGAAAGGTAAATCCAAGACTGTTGAAACTTTGACCAACATTGGATTGATTTTTGTAACTTCGCTTGCAGTTTTACCATTTGCATTGGCAATCTTTCCTCAACGTGAGACTGTACTCGCAAACAGGTTGGAGGAAAAATTCCATCATTTGAAAGATGAAAAGGGAAACAAGATATCAGAGTTGGAATTTAATAGAGGTATTTAAACAGACTCTGGTTGTATTAGTGCTTGTATATACATGTTTATAATTAAGTTCTTTCAGCTTTACCAGAACTTCCATTCGGGTACATTTTCCACAGCAAGTGCAGTCTCAATCTCTAATCGATTAGCATGGTTGCAAAACACGTCTGGCGAAAACTTTTTATCATCTGCAACATCCAGTTGAAACAACATTCCAACACCTTTTCCTCCCAATGAAGTTTCAAAACTTTCATACCCTTGACGCTCGTACTCCAAAATAGCTTGATAAAGTGTTGATTCGTCAGCATCGTCATTAACCAACGTGATAGCACACCCTCCTCCACCAGCACCTGTCAACTTGGTTGCGCCAATCTTCATCTCATCACCAATTAATTTCACCTTTTCCAAGGCCGGGTGTGAAACGCCCAATGCCACCAAAAGACCGTGATTGATGTTGACCAATTCACGCAAAATTGCCGTTTCTTCGGATCCAAAATCAGGGTGAGTCATCACTCGATATGCTTCTTGTACCAAATTTCCCATGGAATCCAAAACAGGTGTAATAATGGAAGTGTATTTTGAATTCAACTTACTAACACCCCCTACTAATTGGGCGGTACTCTTGGGGACTTTAGTGTTGGTTAATAATAACTTAACTGGAGGTAAGGTTCTGATTCCAGTTCTGGTAGATGGTTTCCCTGGTTCAGAGTTTCTTTGAAACATGACTGCTCCTCCATGTGTAGCTACTGCATTATCAATTCCTGAAGGGTTTCCATGAAAACATTTTTCACCAATAAGCGACCACCGATCAATAAATTCAAGATCCTCGATGTCTTGTTCTGGAGTGTTATCGCTTTCATGTACTTGTGGGTCCTTAATCCAACCAGCTAATTTTGACAATGCGGCTGAAAGACAAACTGCAGTGGAAGCAGAAGAGCCCAAACCTGCACCAATTGGCAACGTGGACCTGACTATGAAGGTCATACCAGGACATTCTTCGTCACAAAGACTAGCATATAAATAAAGAAAACAAAAGCAGGCAAGGTGATGAACACTATTTCTCTCAAACCCGTCAAGCATATCAGATAACTTGTCAACGATTTCGGGTACCAACTCTGATGGAGGAACTGGGTATCCTTTATTATCAAACTTTAACAATTTTTGAATTTCATCCCATTTGATTGAACTCTTGTCCCAAGAATGATCAAGTTCTATATCGGGGAATTGTAATCGTATGACATTTGTATCCGCAGAAGGAGCGACAAGTAGAAAGCATCTTAAACTCAAGGCTGCTGCAATTGCTGGTTTTCCATATACGGCTGAGTGTTCACCAAATATTATAACCTTTCCTGGTGCACTAACAATGAAGGACTCTGTAGACAGTGACATGGTATGGGTTAAGCTCGTATAGGTGTGTTAAAAATGGTAAACAAAACGAAAAAGAAAAAAAAAAAAAAGAACTGCGAAACCTCTTCGAACTGCAGCAAAGAAGAACATCGTTTAAACAGTGGACATTGTGAATCAAATTACTACATGCCATCTACCACAATGTCTGTTACTGGGTTGGGATCAAATTCTTTCCCACTTAAACCTATTCAGCCCACACAGTATTGGACTCTTGAAAATGTGTTGGCCTTGATCAATGATTGTCAAGATCCGTACATCTCAGAAGCATTGGACGAATACTTGTTACTTCTCAAAGATGTCATATTGACTCCATCACCATACACTGCTGATAAATCAACAACGGCCAAGATTGACACTAAGGAAATATCTGTGCGTGGAATACTATACACTGGCATCACCCAGCAGAATATAAAAGATGCTGAGTTGATCCAAAAGTATCTTGACTTGGATTTCAAAGAAATTCTTAGAACCATTGATCAAGTTTGTAAAAAAGTTCCACCAAAGACTGCACTTAAATTGAATTTCAAGAGCAAGTTGAATGACGATAGGGTAGCACAATTGGATAACGAAAGAATAGAGCTATACATTTCCAACATACTACGAGAAAGAAGAACAGTTTTAAAGATTGCCAGAGAGGCTTTGAGTAATAAAACAAATCCATCCACGTCTTCCGTGATTAGAAATATCGGTAAGGAGTTGTTTTTGTCTAAGGATTATATTGAGAAGTTGATCAAGTCTGTCCAAGAAACCTTAAACTCCATTGTCAACGAATCATACAAAACGGGATTGTCGAAAAGTATAGATGGCACTATCTTCAATGAGTTGGTGTTATTCTGCATTGATTCATGCAGAGTTTTGATTGAAGTTTCTGCTCAGAATCCACTAATCACAAAAGATTTGGTAAAGCAATGGTTTGAGTTGATGCAACAAACCAACTTTTCTATTGCTTTGGGTCCTCATTTGCAATACCCTGAATCATTTGAATTAATTCAGGCTTTGTTTACTGTGATATCTATCGAGTTTCTTGATCTTGATAGTGCGTACGACTCTAACGATGATGATATTGGCTCATATGTATCCGATTTGGACGTATTTTCATTCGTCAATGATGTCATTACAAGTGATTACAACAACAATGCAGTTTTAATCTACTGCTGGAGTATAATCCTTTTGAGAAAGTCTTATTTTTATCAAGAGTACCCAACATCTTCAGCTGCTAAATCATTTGAATCGAAGTTCTCTGTGTCAGAATTAGACGGCCTCGTGAACCAATGCAATAACAAGAGCTTATCTTTGAATGTTTTTGCTGCATTGAAGGATTTGAATGAGAGGGTAAAGTTTGACAAATTATACTCAACTGTGTTGTCGTCGGTTATTACAGCATCCATTCCATTGCTAGAGCTCACACCAGAAATCACTGGCACTATCACCAATATCATTAGAAGCTGTCCAAACAATGTTGTGGAAAAGTTTTTCAATAACGAAGCGACAATTGAAGCACTTATTATTGCTAGGGCTAAGTTTCCCCTTTTGTTGTCGCCGTATATTAAACTCGCTTCTGTTAATGGCGATTTTGCATTACACGAGTTTAACGATTTGAAATCATATATTGAAGTCTACAATAGAGACCATTTTGATAAATTGTACCAAATTGACGATCAGAATCCCGAGTTGGTCAAGCTCACTGATGGAGTAAGTTTGTTTCCTCCGTTTGAATCAAATAAGAAGCTTGCAATGGCTTTGACCTCAGGCACTAGAGCAAAAATATTGCCTGCTGCAAATCCAGATCAAGTATTGGTGACCTTTTTGCATGAATATAATGGATGGGCTTTTATTGGAAGAGTGCTTTACAATATATCCAAGGGAGTTGTCAGTATTGATGAGACTAAGGAAGAGTTGATTCTAGATATTTTTAATTTGATGACGAGTGTTCTGACGGATTGTGGAGAAGACGAAGTCAAGTTGATGATGGAGTCCATGTCTGCGTACACTGATGATTCAGATATAGTGGGCATAATCCTTCGCATTTTTGACCAATCCTTGCATACAAGAAATATTGCCATCCTGTCCACCGTGTTGAAATTGTTGTCGCAATTGTTGCCAATTATAGCGAATAGAATATGGGCATATTTATCCAAATCTTTATTGTTTACTCGTGACGGCAAAGAAGGTTTAGCTTCAACGATTTTTGGAGCTGTGGAAATGGTCAATGGTGATTTTCGTTTTTCATTAGCACTTGTTCAATTTGCCAATGCCTTGACTAGAGATTGTATTCTGCATGAAGCTATTTTGGAGAAGTCGAGAGAAGATATCATTTATCAATTTACTTCTCATCTGGTGTTTTTGTTTGAAAATTTCTCACGTTGTCATTTCGCTCATGTTTATGATAGGTTCCATCTCGGTAGCTCATTGTTGGATTTGTTTACCGCCATTTTGACATCAACATATGGAATTGAAAAAGAATCTGTCCCCGAGAGAAAGCTCACCAGAGTATTTTCTAAAGGAAGTCGGTATTTGTTGAATTGCTTTTTGACGACCGATGCCAGTTCCGCAAGAACAATTTTGCCAATACTCAATGTTGTCGAATCAGTCACATTTCACACTGATTTGTTTGAACTAACTGACGTATCTGGAGTTTGGTTCAACAGATGGATTTCGCGTGCATTTTCATTTGCTGAGTTGGTCATTACATTGCGTCATAGTTTGAAAATGGCACCACTGGCTTTGGAAAAAACATTGTTCGAGAAAGCAGCAAACTTGGTGACAATTTTTGCCACCACTGAGTCGTACAAATTGATTTCCATTAAGTTATTAAGTAGTGTTATTGGTGCTGCATGGGAGAATGAACCAACGCCTTCATTGTTGTCTCATTTGGGACATTTTGAAGCACAAGTATTGAAGCTGTCGATAGTTTCCTGCTTGAAGAATACATTGGATGATTATGATTTGAAGATTGCATTGAGTGAGTTCATCTGTGCGGTAATGAGCAGTCGACAAGAAGGACTTATAGTGTTGTTCAACACAGGCAAGAATGCATTCCCTATATCCAAAGAGCCAAATGACTCACTGGCAGACTCAAATGAGTCAGTTGTACAAATTTTGAAGAAAAGTGTAAGAGAAATGAAGTATTATCCAAACTTTGTCAATGTACATTTGATTGATGCTATTGCATTGTCGTGCAATTCGTGGACCACAGCTAAAGAAACTAAGTTTGATGAGGAATTTGTTCTGATTTTAATTGAAAGAGTCAAGGTGCAAGTAACTGATGCTCCAAAATCGCTTGATGAGTTTATAAGTCGATGCTATGAATTGGTTTTGGTTGCAAGGATTGCTGATATTCTTGCATTGTATTTGTTCACCACCAAGAATGAAAAATGTCGTGACCAAATTGTGGAATTTCTCAACTCAACAAGCTTTATTGATGCTGCTAAGCAAAAATTTGAAATTAAACATTACCAGCATTCCTTACACGGTGAATTGGAAGCCTCGTTCAAAAACTCATTCCCCAAGCTTGAACTTGCAAATTTCACAACTTCTATGAACAAGCCAAACACCATTGGTTTCAATTCCATCTACAATCTTGAATTTATGGACCATTTATTCCAACACCATGGGTCATGGAACAATATTAGAGAACAAGTGATTGCATCGAGTGTAAACAGCCAATACTTGATGGCTCAATTCACTGCTGCCAAGTCATTTGGTACATTATTGACCAGTTTCTGTCGTCGATATCAAGGACCATTGAATGTTGAATTGTTGGAATTAGTTGATTTCTTGTTGAAGATTGATATTGTTGAAAACATTCCCTCGGAACAGTTTCGTCAAATCTATTTCGATCGAATTGAACTTGCATTTTATATCATGTACTCATTTTTCAATGGGAAACAGGCGACATACCATGGCAAGTCATTATTGATTTTTGAAATTGTTAAAAGTACAAGTACATTGCTATCATCAACTAGTTTGAATTTTATTACTGATTTGGTGGCATCAAAGGGAAATTATCGACCTTTATTGCGTATTGTTTATTGTGCATTGAAGATGATTGAAGTTCATTCTGAGTCGAAATCTATTGTTGGTCATTTAAGCTTATTTCAAGATTTGTTTGATGCGATTATTATCAACGGTGTGAAATCGTTATCAGTTGAGTTGCAAAAAGATGTATTTTTGCTCAAAAGGAGCAACAATAACAACAATGAACATGATTTACCTCGTTATAAACTTGGTGAAAAATTTGATGATTTACAACTAATCTTGTCAATTTTGAAAGTGTTTATTGCATTTAAGCCCAATGAACCATTGTTAACTCAAGGAATCACAACATCAGTCAAGAATGCCGATATGATAAAGACATTGTTGAATGTATACACCATTTCCTATTCTATTGATATAGGTGACCAATTTGCATTCGCTCAAATGAGTTTACTGTATTTGATGGAACTAATGGCGATTGATACAGTGGCCCATTCAATAGTTTCATCGGGTCTTTATGTGACATTATTGGAAAGTCCCATATCACGACCAATTCGAGCAGGTGGATTATCAGTGCAAAATGATGCCAAGCATTATCGATTATGGATTGATGGAATTTTGCCAATTGTAATTGCCAGTATTTCGAAATTGGGACCATCAATAGTTCCGGAAATTGTGGTTGCTTTACAATTATTTGCTAAACAGATTAAACATTGTATATTGAGTTGGGGTCAGGATTCTTCAAGTTTAAAGATATCTAGTGGTGCCATCTATGAAACGAATCAAATTTTGGTGATTTATAATTTATTGAAAGCGATGAATGTGGGTGATTATTTGAATTCGACAATGCCAGAGTATACGAGTTCGATGGAGAGGCAAAAGGGAATAAACGAAGGGAAAGAAGGTAATCATGGTCGTGGTCATGATAAAGATGAAGCAGGGAACGACAACGTCGATGATGATGTTGTTGATGATGATGATGATGATTCAACGATTGTTGATATGAGAATCTTACCAGGTTTGGACTCAGAATCGAATCGAGATGATTTTATTGATTGTATTGATAATTTGCTTAAGCATCCTAAATTCCTTACATCGAGAATCATTGCTAGTACACCGGAAGAGAAATTGATTATTGATCGAGGAGATGAACGGTATGATGAGTTTGTGAAAAGAGTGTTTGAAGATATTAGAGAAATGAAAAATATGTTGTCATAGGTTAATTAGAAATATAAACAAGGAGGTATTTACTTTTTTTCAATTATTTTTGAAGTAGTAGTTTTTATGCGTATCAACAGGAATCTCTCCATCCGGTTCAACTGATTTCTTCAACTTGATTTCAAAATCCTCAACAAGGCCCGGGGTATTCTCCAAACTAGTATTCAAAATACAAGGCAATTTCTCCTTATTCGATGAGTTTACTTTCCCATCAACTAAATTCCGCCAACTCAAATTACACTCTTGCACAATCTTAACCGTCTCCAAAGCCGACTTGTACTGTCCATCAAAAGCAAACGCATTCACCAGTTTCCCATCAGCCAATTTATAATCTCTAAACCATTGTCTCGTAGCTTCCAATAACCCCGGGCACAATTCAAACACATCCTTCACGTCATTCACAAATGGAGCCAATTCATCAGCGGTATCAATTACAATTACTTTCCAATCCATTTCTCCATCATCGATTAATGCTAAGGATCCCAAAATCTTGACTCTTTTAACAGCACCCGTGCTCAATACATTAGAGCCAATTTCACACACGTCTAATGGATCATTATCTCCATACAAGTTGTAATGTTGTTCGAATGGATCTTCCCAAGTTTGTGGAAATGCACCATAGTTGTGGATATACCCATGATAAGGGAACAAGTTCTTGACAAATCGTACTTTACCATTCTTGGTGTCTTGAATAATCGGATTACCAGGTAATTTCGTAGCAATCTCAAACTTGGCATTCGACCATCGAGGTATCTCACAAATAAAGTTGGCTTCTTTAGTCTCTGGGTTTAAATCGAGCGGGATATCATGGAAATAAGAAAGGATTTTTCCCGAGTCGCTGCTGGTGGCATAGTTGGCGTAAGTGGCAGTGTACTTGGTCCCTTGTCCAGTAGGGATAACCAATGGTGCACTCGATGTGGTCTTGATGGTAGTTTGTGAGTCTGGTGCTGGTGTAGTGCTGGTGCTAGTTGTGGCATTTGTACGTGATAATTGGAGGTGTTGATTAGTCAATGAAAGTCTGGCTAATGCAGCTCTAGTAGTAGGTAATTGTGATGACATGGTTGTGGATACTTTAGTAGATGATGTTAAGTTAGATAGTATTGATTTAGGAACTGATAATCTAATCATAATCTATTTTTTTTTTATATATGATGGAGGAAAGCAATTTTCAAGTGGGGTAATAAAAATAACCTGACGAAGAGTATTATTATTTTATTTTTTTTTTTTTTTCCATGTTTTCTATTGAGCGGAGATTAAGAAAAACACCCTCGGCTATAGAAGGAGATCAAACTCTATTTCGTAGTTGAAGACTACTCATCGTTTCAGCACAGTTCTTTCTCTTTTCATGTCTATTAAATTCTCCTCCTTCTTCGTCCATTCTCTATTTACATCTATAATGCCCTAGTTTGGAGGTTCACCTAAAAACTGAATCTTACCCTTTTCATTAAACCCAGCATTTTCATCACTAATATCAACAACACTGGACAACTGTTTAATTTCCAACTCTGACAACCCCATAGGATCTCTAGGAATCCAAACTCCAGGACACTTGGCAGAAATGGCTGGTGCATCATAAGCATGCTTGTCATCAGTCATGTCAGGCTCGACATGGTATGTTGCTGGAATCAACTTTTTCACGTGACGGAAGTTGAGAAACACATCTGGTCGAATAAATCTAATCAAAAAATTTTCAGATTTCGTTGACTTCATATCACGATCGGCTAATAATGGCACAACTGATATGTTGGATGTGCCAATTTCAGTTTCTGGGTCATATTGACGAACTTTTTCAAGAACTTTTTGTTTAGTTATTTCCTCCTCTTGTTGTTCAGCAAGAAACTTCTTTTCAAACCTTGGATCATTTTCATGTCTCTTCCTTTCAAGAACACGATGTTTAAATTCGGATTCTCCCTTGAATGAACATGTTTGAGACACACCATCCAATGCACGCATCGCATCCATAGGAACAACTTGCATCAAATGACTAAATGATTTCAAAAGATTGATATGAATGAAAACTGTGGCGATAACAGCAATGGCTTGTAATACAATTGGTCCCCAACCTTTACCAACTGCAAAGATGGCGAGCAAGACCAATTGACCAAGGTAGATACCAGTAAAAGTTTGAAACAATGCTCTTGGGTAATGTTCACCTCTGGTATCGGGACCCTCAACAAAACAATACAAAATGTTGTGACTGTATGCAAGATAGATTAAAGCAAATCCAATTAATGCAAAGGCAATAATCAATGGTGAAATCATTGAGTATGCTAAAGTGATGGTGGCTAATTGAGTGAAAAGTGGGAAAACCGTTCCCCAAGCAACAGTTCCTAACCCACTAAATCTATTCCATTTTTTACGAGCGGTGTTATCAAAAATGTACCCCAAGATGTAATACAAAAACAATCCAACAACTTGAAACAATGAACCTCCAGCTATAGTCATACCTTGCAAAGTCAAGTATGAAATGTAGAAGTTGGATGATAATGGTAAGTTGGATTTTAAAAGCTGTAATGCAGATGTTGGATCCTCAACAATTTTAGTAACTGTTGCTGTTGCTGATGAAGCCAATGCAGTAACAAGAAAACTGTTAACAAGAAGAAATGCAAAATAAGCCAGTTGAGTATACAATTCAATACTTTGATTTGATATAGCACCAGCAACTTTAGCCATGGCACGAATATACATTGGCAAAAGGGTGTTCAAAATGGAAAGCAAAGCTGTTGGTAAAATACCAGTAACGATACCCAACAATTGGCTTGGTAAACGTTTAATCCACCTTAACCAAGGTAATCCATTAGTCAAGTAATTAAAATTGGTAATAACACCAATAAATGCCACTGGAACTGCCCAGAATATAATGACAGCAACAATCGCTGCAAAAGCCAATGATCTTCTAGTCAATCTTTCCCACCAAAATATACGCAAGTTTCTCCATTGAACATCACTTGGTGCAACCCCAATATAAGCTGGTGTCATACGAAGTGGATTATGATGAACAACTGATTGGAAAGCCAATTGAGCATGATATTGATCAACAAATTCGACAAAAAGTGAGTTATTTGGTTGCGAATGTCTAAATTTCTTTTGCAATTCACGAACTTTTTTATTTAAAATTGGAATCTGTTCTTGACAATATCTAATGGTGTCAACTTTTGGTTTGAAAAGACCATTTGCTCTAAAGCTAGGACGTTTCTTTTCTGGTACATAAGCACTAATTTCATCTGCTGGCTCCAAAGTAATACCCTTTTTATCAGCCTTTTTCTTGTTTTTAACAGCCAATTTTAACAATTTATTTTCAGCAATTTCCAATCGATTAACCATTGCTGCTCTTGCATTGACAGCATCTTCCAATTGTTTATTTGTTCTTGAAACATAAATACGTTTAACACCATTAAAGATTTTGAAAACTTGTTTACCATCCAATAAAGAGTCAGGAACACATTGGAAAATAACCGTTCTTCCAGGTAAACTCATGGCATATTTTGGAGTAGACAATACAGCATTCTTTAATGAATTATAAAAGAACAATTCTCGATAAATGACATAAATGATGGCTCCATACCAAATCCAACCAATGAAAACATGAGCATAATATCTATCTTCATTTTTAATATTGGCAATTGATAATTGATCAAATCCTTTCAAGTGATTACCATTTGAAGCATTGATTGGTAACAATATGATCCAAGTTAATAAACCAAAACCAAATAAATAACCAAATATTTTCAAATATCTTAAAAAGAAATAACCATCCAAACCAGCTTGTTGTAATATAAATGATTCTGGTTTAGCTAAAAGAATGAAAATCCATCTAAAAGGGTCCTTAGGTAGTGGTTCTGGTTTCTTTTCTTCTGGTACTAAATTAAACGATGATTTAGGACTGTAAATACGTTTAAATTTCAAACGCAACAAGATAAAACAAGTGATGAATATACCAAATAATACAATGTTTGCCACTAAGGTGGATACTACTGTTGAAGTAGACTGTGTACTAGTAGCAACAGCCATTGTTGGGAATATCTAGTATTTTAGGAGATGTGTGGGTGACTCGATTTGATTCCTGTTTTTATATTCAACAAGCAAAGATAAATGTTGTCTGTTTCTTTTTGGTTGCTTCTGATTGCTAAGTATAACCTGTTGATTTGTTTTGATCAATTGTGATTCTGGTTGATTAGTTTGGTTGCTGCAAAGGAAATGAATTGGTCACACTCTTTTTCTCTAAAATAAAAACTTTAAAAAAACAAAAAGTCACACTTGTAGTTGGCGTGAAGATAGAGAGGGGTATATAGAATGAGTGTAGTGATGAGTGTAGTGATGAGTGTGTAGTGATGAGTGTGTAGTGATGAGTGTGTAGTGTAGTATGAAATGTGTTGTTGTAAAATGTGTTGTAAATTTTTTCTGTGTTTGCATCGCCCCTCCCCCTTAGTTTGTACATAGTGTTCACTACTCATTCCTCATTCCTCAAATCCTTCGTTACTAATTGTTACTATTGTTTTTGTTTCCTATTGTTACAATTGCTACTACTACCACTACTCGAGTATATGTACACAAAATCAAGATTTAAATAGAACGTTTCATCTCAATTTATATGCAGTATTACAAAAATAAAACACTTGCTACAGCCCTTTCATCATCGTATATATCTTCATTCTCTTGTTCCTGAAAAATTCAAAAAAAAAAGAGTAGGAGATATTGCTGGTCTCTCTCTTTTTCTATTTATTTAACTTCCCATCATATACTCAGATATATATCCAAACATAACATACATATAACTAGCCAAAAAAAAACAAAAGACCTCTTCTCTGAGAAAAGTGTATATTCCCTTTGAAGGAAAGAAAGAAAAAGAAATTTTCATCAGTACACAAACTGCATATAAAAAAAAAAAAAAGAAATTTTTGAAAGATACACAAAACGCGTCATTGATTACGTAAAGAAGAAGTTGTTATTGTGGATGATGATGTAATTTACAAAACCAACAAGAGTGCACGTGACTTTATGTGTTAATCCATTCATAACCTTATTACTTGACTCTACTAATTACATTACACCTCAATTTGTCTATCAAAGTAATAATATATTCTTATTTGCTTCCCCTCTCTTACAACGATATACCAGCATCCATACCAACAATTGTACCAGTAGATGTAGACAACTTACTCAACAACACATAATGAGAAGCACATTCCTCAACATCAGTAACTTGTCCAATTGGTGACTTCAGTTTAGACATCTCAATCTTTTCCTGGGGAAACTTTTTCCCCCACTCAGTTAAAAGTAAACCAGGACAAACAGCATGTAATCTCACTTTAGGACCTTGAGTCTTGGCCAAAAACTTAATCATATGAATCAATCCTGCTTTACTAACTGCATAAGGAATTGATGATCCATAAGTAATAAGACCAGCCACTGATGCACTAGCTATGAAAACACCACCATCTTCATTAGCATCAAAATACTTTTTAGCAGCTTTAAACAAGAAATAATGAGCTTTAATATTGGCATTAAATGTACCATCCCATGCTTCTTCATCCATTCCATCCAAATCAGTGTAATCAATAAACTTAGTCCATCCAGCATTAGAAATCAAAATATCAATTCCACCCAATTGTTCAACTGTTGATTCAACCAATTGCGTCAACTCATCAATTTTGAAAACATCAGCTTTTAAAACTGTGGTTTTAATACCTGGATATTTAGTTTCAAGTTCTTTAGCTAATGAATCTGCTCTGTCTTTATTGTTGGCATAGTTTATGGCAATATTGACTCCTTCAGCTGCCAATTGGTGGGCAACTGCTGCACCCAACCCAGCACTTCCACCAGTAATTAATGCATTTTTACCCTTCAATTGAATCATGTTACTCTGTTATATATATATAGTGTATACTATTAGTCGTATTTTCAGTCTTTTTGGAGAAAACTTGTGGATATTTATACTCTTTCAATTGCCTGTTTAAGAAAAAAAAAGCGGAGGTGAATGAATAAGCGCTTTCTCTTTCGCTCCCCGGACATGGAAAAAGTGCGGAGATATATGCGCATGTATGCACATGACGCTTTACACTAGATGAAGATACTAAATAGAAAAAAGAGTTAAAGTAGGCAACTATAGGGACCAATCCCTAAACGTTAAGGTCCAAGCAGCTTTTGGAATAAAACTTTGAATCTGCAAAAAAAGAGAAACAACAGAAGATCAAAAGATATTATATAAAATTCTTTTTAATTTGCAGCCCCAAGTAGCCTTTCCTTCTCTTGGTATAAACTGAAACACTGTTGAGATTGGAATTGTAACTGAAAAGAGATTGTTTTTGACTGACATGGTATCAACTTATTTCTCATCCGCTAATATGAATTTGATTTTGTCATTATTTGACTGCAAAAAAAAGACACTTTCTCTTGACCATCAAAAAAAGTACCGTAATTACAAATCACACCACCTTTTCTTCAAAAATATATCTTGTATGTTTATTCAAACCATAATGATGCAAATACCTGCTTCATAGAACAGAATACACAAAAGAAGGATAACAAATGATCCTAAATCGCTCTCCAATTTGTAATTCACTGTTGTCTTTCGCAATTAGCAAAAAAATGTCATTTTATACATAGTAAATCATAACTGTTACAACCTATCATCTCCAGGAAGAAATGACCTAGTGATCAAAGGTCCTAGGATTAGAAGTTGTGCTGGCCCAAAGTTGCAAGAAAAAAGAAAAGAGACTTCACAAGTAGACCATTTTTCATAGGAATGCCACCCACCGTTCTCTCAAAAACTGATTAGCCACTACTTAATGCTCCTAACTGATAAATAAGCTCATACCTCATTGTACAGCAAAAAAAACATAAGCTTTCTTGTCAGAAGGAATGCAAAATATTATTATTGTTAGATACATCAGTTCCAAACCAAGGGAAATAGAAATTAGCACAATTCGGAGATACATTAATATCAACAGAGCCACTCATTAAACCAACAATAGATAAGAAACATGTTCGAGCGCAATATAAGCCGTTTTCCTAGTTTTGATAACGTGATCGAATTTGCACTCGTTCCAAAAAGTGGGTTTCAAATTTGAAAAAAATTAGGCTTGATGGCCTAGTGGTCATTTTGGCAATGTGACCGAGTGGTTAAGGTGTCTGACTCGAACTTTTGTATGTCTTCACATTCAATCAAGTGATCAGATGGACTTTGTCCGCACAGGTTCAAATCCTGTCATTGTCGATATTTTTTTTTTTTTTATTTTCCTTTTTTTTTACACTCTTTTCAAACTTTCATTATATATATATATATATATCTATTGAAACGACTTACCCAGATCACAAGCACCGAATTGTTCTACCGCTCTTTTATTAAACAGAGAGTAAAGTTTTGAAGTTTGCGTAATCAAAAGCATCAAAAGAAAAGCGCAAAAAAAAAAAAAAACAACTCCTACAACCATAAACACATCTTCTTTCACATTATTATCTTTTCTACACATACAAACTGCATGCCACGAACAACCAAATCGAAACTCAAGATCAAGAAAACATCACCGCCACCAACAGGCTACGACAAAATCGAACCAACGATACTCAAATACAAACAAAAGCTAAAATCAGCAACAACAAGCACCAGCACCAATACCAATACCAATACCACGTCGCATCTTCCACCGGGAGCAAAACCCACCTCGCTATGGCCCATCTACAAAATCACCCACGACGTAACTAAATACATCTATGACTTGCACAAACGGCACAAGATTAGTGATGAGCTATATACCTGGCTCACGTTGCAGGATTATGTTGATGCTGTCTTGATTGCTAAATGGAAGAAACAGGGCTATGAGAGACTATGCTGTACGCAGTGTATCATGGGCACAGGAGGTGCTGGTACTTGTATTTGTCGTGTTCCGAAAGTGGAGTTGTTGAAACGAGGTCAGGATGATAAGGTTGATGTTGAATGTGTGACTTGTGGATGTCGTGGGTGTGCTTCGAGTGATTAGAGTTTAGAGAGATTTTCGTTGTGATGGGAAGAGAATGTAACGTTGCTAGTTTAAATAGGAAAATCCCTGTATTATAATATTACAATCTAATCAAAATTAACCTCAAAACCTTTCCTAAACCTCCTAGTCCTTTGTTTCTCATTCCAAAAACTTCCCTTCTTCACTAATTAGTCTACAGTTCACGTTGCAATTTCTCCAACTCTTGAATTAACCTCCTGCTTTTAGACTTTTCATTGAATGCTCGTTTCAAAATTGGACTCGATTGGACAGACACAAGCTCATTATTATTCATATCACTCGTTTTCTTCTTTTTGTCGCTGCTGCTGCTGCTGCTGCTAGCAACAACATTACTCAACTTCAGATGTGATGAGGCAGATACAGAAGAGTCCGACGACGATGAAGTTGAAGCTGATAACAAGGTCAGTTGCATCAATACCGAGCCAGCAGTTGTTGACGATGATGCTTCTCCTCCTCTATTTGCACTAGCTGCTGGAGGTGTTTGAATATAGTGTAATGGATGCAGTGCTGGAATATGTAGGTTATTATTGGCATAATGCAACTGCAGTAGCTGCAGTAATTGCAGCAATTGTTGTTGTTGGGGTTGTTGCAGCTGCAGGTGACTAGCATCATTCAATGGACTAAAGTATTCTTCAAGATATGATATAATGGAATTTGTAGTTGGTGTCCTGCGTAGTGGTGTAGTTGTAGATTTAGGTGTTCTTGTGAATATAAACATTTGTTTTGAATTTGATCCAAATATACTGTTGGCATGTTGCAAATGAGTAGACAGCAGAACCAGCAGTGGCTGCAGTTGTGCCAATTGAGCAATCTGAGGATGACCTCCATATACTTTTGCATTGTTATTTGCTGGAGTAACTGGTTCCAATAATGGTCCAGTTTCACTTGTTCTCATTGGTGATAGTTCGAAATTTGAATTGCAGCTGAACGATGAAGTGAATGTCAAGTTTTTACCAGCATATATTGGATGTTCCGGTGATTCAGTGATGTGAAATTGCGGAATGTTGTTACCTCCATTGGTACTACTGCCGCTGCCGCTGCTGCTGTTGCTGCTATCATTTCTGCTAGCTTTTCTTGAGTTGCGGCTTGGAGTTGACAACACTGAATTTGTAAGATGGGAAATTGGCGGTAGTTTAGATGGTGATTCAGAATATGGTGCGTTTGAAGCCCATGGCAAATCCAGTAGCTGAACATTTCCAGACTTCAGTTTGCCCAAGGCACGTAACAACAGTTCTTCCACCCCTTCTTCTTCTTCTTCTTCTTCTGATTCATCACTACTATTTCGTTGTGATTTGAATTTTTTAATTGGTGGATCCAAAATGGTAATATCTTCCTCTCCATAGTAGTCTTCATTATCCTCAGATACAATGAGATCGTGGGCTTCTTCACTTGCTTTCTTACAAGGTATAGTAGGTGAGGACATTAACATTATTGGTTGCTTTCTTTTCCTCTTTTTGGATGTGTTGTTAGTGGTATTGGTGTCTTTGGTTGTTGGTGGGGAAGTTTGAGAGGCAGTGTCAGTCGTTGTGGTCGCAGTGGCAGCCGCATCCGCAGCTGCAGCAGCTGCTGCCATAGCTTCATTCATCTTTGTTGCATAGTTTAATTGATCCATTACTTCATGATATGATGATTTTTTAACACTTCTGCTTTTCAAAAATTGTTCTTCAAAACCTGGTTTAATACGCCAATAATGACCTTTACCATCTTTGGATTTTTCAGCTTTAACAAATGCTTTATTTAGTGACAAATTGTGTCTAATTGAGTTTTGCCAACCGACATCTCCCTTTTTATAGAACTTGAATGTATCTGATATCCATTGATAAATATTTGATAAAGTTAATCGTTTCTCTGGTTGAGATAATATAGCAATTCCAATGAGTGTGGCATATGAGTAAGGGGGCTTTTCTTGGGAGTATAAGCTGAATGGTTTGTTGTAGTTGTTGTTGTTGCTGGTGGAGGTAGAGGTACTGGCGGTGGCAGTGACATTGGTGGTTTCTGTCTGTTCATCCCTCGATGGTATGGATTTGGTCCTCTTTTTCTTATTTGGTGGTGAACCATTTTCCTGTTCTGGCTCTTCTATGAATGGAAGTGGTGACTCTGGTTTTGATTGTGTTAGTTGTTGTTGGTGTTGTGGTGAAGAACTAGCAGGTGATAAATAAGTTGATTGCATATTGAATATATTCAGATCATAGTTTATACTTGACAATATAGTTTTTGGATCCAAATGAGTTGCTCTTAAGGGAGTATTAAACCCAAAAGCATCAAATGTTGCTCCTTGATTGGTTCTTTTAGTGGGACTAGTATTATTATTGATACTTGCTGTACCAGGAGGTGTTTGATTTGATAAAGAAGTGGGAAGTTGCTTATTTTTAGTCAACTTTGTTGGTGTTGTTGTGGCAGCTAATGGAGTAGTAGAGCCTCCTGTTGCTGTTACACAGTAATTTGTAGATTCCACCAAAGGAAGTCTGTCAGATGGGTTATCCTTGGTGACTGAAGAAGATGACGACATGATTGGAAAACCTCCAATTCTGTGATGTCAAAAGCAAAAAAAAACAAAGCAAAAAAGAAAGTATTACCAAATGACGTGACGTGATATGTGTGTGTCTGATGAAGGGGGATTTAACTTTTTTTGGCGTTAACTTTTGAGATAGTTGTGGTCTGCTTGCTTCTAAAATGAAATAAAACTCTAATTTTAAAAAAGTAGTAAAATAATGGTGATGATGAACGAATGAGTGTGAATTGATGAGTGGTGATGAATGGATGAGTTATAATGATTTAGTATTTTATTGGTAGTGCTGTGTGTTGTAAAAAGAAGAAAGAAGCTGAAAAGCAAGGTTTAAAAAAGAAATATATTAAATTTGTTAAATTTTTTTTCTTTGGTGGTGGTGGTGTTTGTGTGTGATATGCGTTATAGCCATACACAAAATTGTTTTTGAAATTGTTGCGAAAAGGAAAGGATTGAGACTTGTATATATATAGTATATAGTATATAGTAGATGTGGTATATGGTAGATATAGTGGATATGATTAAGGTAAAAGAATATAGTAATAATATATACTTTGAACCCAAAAGATGAAATTTTGATTGTGGTGAGTTTTGCCTTAGAGAGAAATGAAGAAGAAAATACAAAAGACGTGTTCTATCTTTTATCTTATAATACAAATATACTCTTAGGTATGTAATGTTACATGTAGATAGGTAGCAATCGTATTTAGAAACTCATCATATAACTAATTAGCAATCATAAAAACTTAAAACTAATCTATCTCTCTCTCTCTCTATTAGCAAATTGTAGAAATACGCGTATATAAAAAAAAAAAAAAAGACACGAAAAAAAAATTATATAAAAATAACACAAAATCACACATGAAACGTATATACACGCCTTATTTCCATTATATCTTACATTACACAAAACAACACGAGAAATAAAGGAAACGCGAAATTCAAAAAAACAATTTTTATTTTTTAAAAAAATAGTTCTCCCCTCATTTTCAACCAATTAGTAGGATAGAAATTTCATCTCATGTGTAATCACAATTGAGCAGCCTTATCTTATCTTATGTGGTATATCATGTGGTATATCACGTGTATTGATACTCACATCAACACACCTAGATCTCTGTTTAATAAACTTATATTCCTCACCAAGTGCTGATACTTTAATATCAACATCAGTAACCAAGAAAACTACTATAAGCTTGGGTTCTATAAATTTCTGAATGTGGTGTCCTAATTTGTAAAAGCCGCATTTGGCTGCAAAACTTATTTCCACTACTAAACAAAGAGAAGTGATGTTTATCTTGTTCAAAACAGTACGATTGACCACTAATAACAACCTCTCATTGTACTGTCTTACACTCTTAGGCTCCATTCGGTAGAGTTATTCTTAAGATCACTTGACTTAAGCAACCAATTCAAACTAAAGTTACACATTTTGTTGGAGTCCATATGCAAAAAAAGAAGATTATGAAAACACTAGAAAGCACATTAATACAGTCAAACACTATTACTTACTTTGTAAACAGAGGACCCACTAGTATTACGTTAACTCCGTACACTATTCACTACGATCCTAGTTGATGATGTTATGTCACTTACATAGTCTGCAAAATCAGCCAAAGTCACACGACCTTTGATCACGTGAATAGCTCAATAAAACAGAATGAAATAGAGAGAGAGAAAAAAAAAATTATCTCAACTCACAAGCCTCTACCAGTTTTGAACTCACCTCAATACTTTGGTCCTTCATCATACCATCTTTAGTCTTTTTCATGGACGATTCAGTTAGGTCTTTAATCAGGTTTGTCAGCAGAGGGTTCTATAGCACACCATATGTCTTGATCTTAGATGCTGTATTACGTCATTCTGTATTATCAGAAGATGATTTAATTCATTTAATTGGCATTAAACGTAAGGAGTTACGATCACTTTGTAATCGATTAGTTGAAGATCGATTATTAATAAACCACATACAAAGAGAAGATAATGGACAACAAAAATATGTTACGAGAACTTATTTTTATATCCATATAACTGAAGCTATTGATTCAATTAAATGGAAAGTTCACACCATTGTTAATCATTTAAAACAAGAAATGTCAAGTTTTGGTAATCCTCAGGGTTATGTATGTCCTAGATGCGGTAAAAAAGTTTCACAATTGGATGCCATATCATTACTAAGTGAAGATAAAACTGAATTTGTATGTGATGTATGTCAAGGAGTATTAATTGAAGATGATTCATCACAACAAGCCATTTTAAAACAAGAAAAATTAGAAGATTTAATGTTACAAATTGATCCCATTATTAAATACTTGAAAATTATTGATGATTCTCAAATTCAAGATAATGATTTTGAAAGTTCATTATTACAGGCAATCCCAGCACAATCCACCACATCAGCTCAATACACTTTATCCAATCGTATTAGTTCTAAATCAAGATCAGGATATCCCAATAATAGTTCACAAAATGCAGCAGCAAGATCACAAGCTACTTTACATGTATCAATTACTGCCAATGATGAAAATTATGAACGAGAACAATTGGAAAAGGAAAGAAGAAGACAAAAATTGGAACAAAATGCATTGCCTTCATGGCATTCAAATAGTACTGTTGGTAATTCACAAAATGTTGATTATATGAAGGAGGATATAGGAGAAGGAGAAGATGAAGAGAAGAAGGAGGCAATTGGTGAAGAATCAAAAGTTAAAGCAGAGAATAACGACACAACTGTTAAGGAAGAAGGAAAGGATGGTGAATTGGATGATAAAAATGGTTCTGGTACAGAAGTATCTTCAGTATTGCCTACTCCAGAGCCTACTACATCATCATCAACAGCAGCAGACGCATCACTTAACAATAACGTTCCCCACACCGATCTCAAAGATCAAGAAGCACAAAATGCGTTGGCTCAATACTATGCCCAACTTGCAGAACAAGAAGGAGAGGATGACGACGACGATGATGACGATGATGACGATGATGATGACGACGACGATGAAGATGAGTTTGATGATTTGATATAGGAAGGCGCATATTCAGTTATTTTTGATACTTATAGAGCTTGTATACGCACATAGAGTAATAACCGATTACCGATATTGCATATACCAACCCATTCTTCTGTACTCTATGCATCTTAATTAGTTGATTTGTATTTAAGTACTTTTGTTTCTTCCTATTTTATCCGACCGAGAATGATTTGTACTCCGGGAACTGCACTAAAAACCGACAGACAGACAAGAAAGGGAAATCATGTCAGCAGAAAAAAAGAATTAAAAATTAAAATTAAATAAAACCCTCAAAAAAATCTCACCTGTTTTTTCATCACAGAAAAAAAAAGTATAGAACAAGACAACCAATAGACATATATATATAAAGATCACATCCCCACACACATACACAAAGACCAATTGGGCTTAGATAAGACATATATACACACACATACACACACAGTACTACTCCCACTTATATAAATGACTACCTCTGATCTTGTTACCCCACACTCACGTCCAGGAACTCCATCAGGATTGGCAACCGGATTGGCAACCGGATTGGCACCCACCACTAGTCAATCATCTACATCTTCTTCAGGACAAGCTAAACAACACACCCCTGCTACTGTTGCTGCTGCTGCTGTTGCCGCTGCTACTGCACCCACGTCTGCTTCTTCCTCCTTGTCACCTTCTTCCTCAGGTAAACCTACAGTTCCATCTTATGAACGTTCACTTTATGAAAAGTTTATGGGACTTTACAAGAGTTTACTTGAGATTAAGAATAATCGAAATAAATACATTGATCTGAAACAAGTTTATTCATTATATGATACGTTTCTTGATGCTATAAATGAATTGAAATTGACTAGAAAAGATGAAGAATTGAAAGGAATGAAGTTGGATTTACCCAATAGTAATGATTCCATAATTGATGATATTTTCCAATTGTTGAGTTTATGTTTTGTTACTTGTGGATTAATTAAGTTTGCTCCTGCAACTTATTCAAGTTTAAGTACAGTGATGAAGTTATTGACTCATTTGAAAGAATGTAAAGTTTACACCATGGCTGATTTAGAACCTGTTGGCCAACGGTTGTCTGAAATTAGTGAGATTATACTATCAAGTCAAGATAAATATGCTGCTGATGATGAAGAAGAGGCAGAAGCAGCAGCTGCAGAAGGAATAAGTGTAGGAGCTGCAAGCACCAAGTTGCTGCAAAATCATCAAATGGAGGAGAATTTATTACGAAACAAGTTGATGAAGTGTGAAGATTTATTTAAAGAGTTGGTTGATAATTTTGAAAATATTCCTCATGATTTGGAACCAATTTATCACCAATTGATTGATTTAAGACATAAATTGTTGAATGTTGTTACTGACTCTAGTGAAGGAAATGGTGGCGAAGGAGAAGGAGAAGAAGAAACAGTTAGTGATGAAGCTAAACGGACTCAAGTTAAGAATAAGCTTCTTGAGTATAGAAATGAATTGAAACAAATTGAAAAATTACGTGATGAATCCGATGGTAAATTCCATAGTGTTGAAGTTAATGATGAGAAGAAGTTGGATTCAATACAAGCAGTGCTTAATGGATTAATTGATGATTGTAACAATTTAATATCAGACTTGTTAATTCATGATGAAACTTATGCTTTAGAACAATTGGAAATTGATGATGAGAATTCTGAATTGAAGAAGCAATATGATCAAGTTTATAAAAATTTACAAGATATGAAGTCAACATTGGAAAACATTTTATTGACCAGAAGATGGACATTAAGAGAAACTGATTTATACAATTATCAAAAGACATTAAAGGGAATTGATGATGCAAGAATTAAAATATTCAGTGAAACTCCCAAGGGGAAATATAAGAAATATCAAACATTGATTTTATACTTGATGAGAAAATGTTATTCAATAGTTTACAAGTTATTGGAGAGTAGTGAACCAGTTAGTGAAAGTTTGGCACCTATACATAATCAATTACAAACAGTCAAGAGATGTTTATTGGAATTGAAACGGGTTGATGGATTGAATAATTTACGAGAATTGTATCCTTTCCAATTCAAATTGGGATCGATTGATAATTTAAGAAAAGATGGTAAATTTATCATTCATCAAACTGTACCTGAAGGTCAAGGAGCTGTTTGTGCTTTATTGAGTGAATGTTTTGATATTTTACAAGAAATGAAGATTGATTTAGAGGAGAAGGAAATGGAAGATGAAGATTATGAGGAGGAAGAGGAAGAAGAGGAGGATAAAGAACAAGAAAAGGGAGGTGCTGGCACCACTAATGACTCCAACCAAACATCAAATAGTAATGGTGCTGCTGCCGAAGTGCTGCCTAAAGTTGCAATTAGTGGAAGTTTTACCAATTCTAAAGCAACTGGTGAAGGTGGAATAGGTACAAATGCCGATGAAGATGATGTTGAAATGAAGAGAAATAGATTTAAAGAGTTTAATGAGGCTGATTATGATGTTGAGAGTGAATCTGCGTTTGGTGGAGATGATGATGATAGTGATGCTTTTACTGATAGTGAAGTTGAAGGTAATGATTATTATTGAGTGAAGAGAGGAACTATGTTGATAACTTGTGTATATTTTTAACGTTTTGAAATTTTTGTAGTTTCGATTTTGTTTAAACAGAGTCGGAGGAAGAATAAAAGAATAAAAGAATAAATGCTTTTACTCTTGCTCATTGAAACAGGCATTGGTTTTGGTGTAGCATTGAAAAATGGGTTGATTCTGTATATATGTGAGTTAACGCTACCTAATGAGTGTTTGGGCTGGTTGGTGATGAAATTTCTTTTTTTCTCTCTTAGAAAACAAAAAATTTGAGGAAGCAAAAGAGAAGGAGAGAGAGAGAGAGAGTAACATCAACCATCAATCATAAACCAAAGGGATAAGGACATAACGTTATACATAACATATATCACATAATACACTCATAAGAAGTCAAGCACAAACGTATATCGACAGAGCTATACTATTTCTCCCTAGTTGAACAATTTTATATTCTGATACTACGTTGCATCACACGACTATCAATACCGTCTAAATTGCCACAGAGACAACATTAATCTATTTACAAATAACATCAATACTTTCAACACAGGTCCAAGTCAAATATGATGTCAACTGGATTCCAATGGGGAGTCAATAACAGTAATAATAAGAGCAACAGCAGTAGCTTGAATGGCAGTGGCAATAATAACCACCATCAAACGCATTTCTCATTAAAACATCAACACAATACACCACCTCGATCACAGACTGAATCTAGTCTATCATCTAAGAAAAGAAGAAGAGTCGACGAAGAGGATGTTAATGAAGACGACAATGCTGCTGGAAGAGGTGATGCTAAACTGCCAGGCAAATCATTTTCATCTCATCATAACCATCATCGCAAAGAATTCAACTTTAAATCTACTTCAACAACAAGCACAACGCATAGGACAAGCACACCAGCTACAACCGCTGCAACTTTATCATCCACCAAATACAAACGAAGTAAAACTCCTCGAATCATTGGTCAACCATTACCACCAACAAGAATTATTGAAACATTAGATAAATCCGACATGACCAAACTTCTCTACTCCCTAATCGACATCCACCCAGAACTAAACCAAACAATAACAAGAATATCCCAACCACCATCAATACAATCCATCCTTGTCATTTTAAACACCAAATTTGAAACTATCATCAATTCCTTACCTTATAAATGTGATGCTTGTTCCGATTACTCTTATTTGCGCATCAAGCCCAACTTGGTTGATTTTTTAAATTGTCTTGAAGATTACATTTTATGGATCTTGCCACCAAATCAACATGATTATGATCTTGTGATGTCGTTGTGGTTTTTACACGAACTGACGAATTTGATTCATAAGTTGCCGAATTTCACTAACCTGGAGTTTCAATATACGAGGAATTTAACGTATGAGACGATTATTAATTGTTGGATTATTTTGTTTAATCAGGATTTGGCTAATGATGCGATTTATGAGATTTTCCAAAAGAAGAAGAAGTATCCTAGTGATGGAAGAAAAGCGGGCGAAGGAGAAGATGAAGATGATGACGAGTTGATAGAAAAGTTGAGAGAACATCAGCGTTACTGTTCCAAATTTGGTCAACTTATTGAAATTTACCAAGAGAAACTACATCAGTATAAATTGGCCATGAATGAACAGTATAACAATGGATTAGGAAGTGATGGTGCTGCTGCAGGAGCTGCTGGTACCGTTGGCACAAGCACTGGAGGTCACCATCATCATCTTAATGGCGATGGAACTGGTGGCGCCAATACCAGATTGAATGAATTTGTGACGGTTGATTATTCACAATATTCTCTTAATCCATTTAGGTAGGGATAGGTAGACATACTTTGTATAGTGTCTAAAGTTTTATTTCTTTTAATTGGCATTAACTGTATGATGATACTCTTATTTATATACTCTAAGTCTCTCTCTATTTAATCGTCCTCTTTATCATGATCCATAACTACCATGATTCCCCACCAAACCAGCCATTTCCAAAAACGCCCGTTCTTCACCCATACTCCGTACATTGACACTTTGTCTCGCATTGGCTTGTTTTTCTTCCCACTCCCATTGTTTGCGCTGTTCATCCAACTCTTTCATTGACCCAATGCCCCATACTTCAAGATCAGTAATAGTGAATCGATCTTCAAAATTGCCACCATTTCCCAATTGATCTATAACTGAAGACGGGTGAAAGAAATTCGTGGTGTTGCTGTTGCTGATTTGTGTCAGTTGTTGGGCCAAGTGTCGAAATACGGCAAATTCTAAATTTGCCTCAATGGTCAATGACACATCACCAGGATAATATTTCTGATGGCCATTTTTATTCAATGGTTGTAAATTTCCAAACCCGAGACCCATGCCTTGATTATTGAAATAAATCAGTTTCCCCTTAACGACATCACTATGCATACTCTTGAAACAATCAGCACGCGGCAGTACCGATAAAATGACACTTGATTCATCACCGAAATTTTTCTTGTTTGAACTCTGCCATGGTTGTTTGATAACTACACAATATGTGATTTTATCATGTTCATGTTGCCATGGCTGTAAATGATTTTCATACTTAAGGAAATATCGTGGGTAAATTTCATCGAATTTCTGATATCGTCTATTGGCGTCAACTGTTTTCTGTTTGATTCTTTTCCCGCTGACTATAAGGAATGTCGGTGCTTGCCATTTGAAAATTTTGGTTTCTAGTGATCGAATTGAAAATCCCGATTCAGCGCCAGTGTATAACTTGACGGCATTTTCAGTCGTGACTTCCAAGTTGTTGTTAGATCCTTTCAATATTGATGAGATGTAGGCTAGTGTGGCTGGTGTAACTAGCTTTGTTGATTCAAATGGCAAATGCTTCTTTTGTACCGCTGGTTCATCTGAATCTTTCTCTTCGGTTTCAACTGGGATCAATGTGGTGAATAGTTCATTAGATAATCGTTTCATCCCATCTTGATAGAAATTAGGTACGAGATCAGCAACACCTTGAGAAAAGTCTGGGTACAGGATTGATTCCCCTTGCAATTTTGTAGTTTGTAAATTGACATTAATAAATTTCAAAATTGACATTGAATACAGCTCAAAGTCATTCCATTGACGCACTCGTGAAATGAACTGATTTTCCATTGAACTTTGTTTCTGTAATGGGATCGACTTGGCAATGAGAACCAATGTAGTTATCGCGATAAAGCTAGTGGCTTCCAATGTGGATTCTGTTGCAATTTTCACAAACTTAGCTAAAATTGGTGCATTCTTCCAATCAACTTTTCTAGATTTGAGATTCATTTCATCGGAATCTTCAAATGGTAAAAGCAACGGCATTTCAATTGATTCATCCTCAGTACCTTGAACTTTCTCCACCACATTTGGTGTCTGCTTGTTTGACGAAAGTGACGTAAATAGAAGCCTTACAAAGTCAAAGTCTTGTCCCAATATCTTGACATATCTCCCCAGAATGAATGTAAATGCAATTACAAACTCATGAATAGTCAATTCTTCAACTTCTTCTAAATTATCATCCAAAAAGGGGAATTGACCCATTCGTTCCATCAAGGGAGACAAAATATCCATCACTTTATCAACATCCCTGGAATCCAAACTATCTTCCTTGACCAATTGAGCTTGTAGTTTGCTTCTCGATACAATCTTGGCTTCCTTTTCATCATCAACAATGGATTTGATAAATGCAAGTTCCAGCGGTTTCAACACTGATAAACATCTTGTGTAAAAGAGATTGTAGATTTCCGTCTTGGTGAGGTTAGCATGAGCTCCACTCTTGGCGTCATTCTGTTGGTTGGTACTGGATGCTTGTCCCATTGAAGAACGTGATCGTGTGTGTGTGGGGTGGCGTGGCGTGGAACATCTAAGCGGAGTTTCTTTTTTTCTTTCATGCGCACTTGCGTGCAACTTATTGCGCTTGCAAAGGAGTTGGGCTTAACAGAGGTACAGAAGAGCATGTTTGTATAATATAGAGTGGATGAAGACACTACGTTAAGCTTTAATTAACTCAAGATCTTCATTACCTCCTATTGATAGCCTATATACAACCAGCCCTTCTCAATTCAACAAATCATCAAGAAACTCTTTTGACCTGATCTCAATATCGAGCATAAACTTTTTAAACTCACCAGTAAGTCCAGTTGAATTCAAAATCTCAGTTTCTTCAGCATCAGCCGTTGATGGTTCATTTGAATCATCCCTGTACCTTTGCTCCATCGAATTCTTCTTCAACAATGCCTTGGTGAAGCTGACAATGACTAATGCAAAATATATTCTAACCACACTCATGGCAATTGTTGTTGCAAAAATAAAAAACAATTCTCTTCCAGCTGATGCAGACTGAGAGGACAAATTGGCTCCTTCATCACTAGCATCCGTTTTTCTACGCATCAATGCCCCTCCTTCAACTTCTTCAGTACTTCCTTCCTCTGAACTGAACCAGAAATAGACAAAGTAGATAGTGTAAAGCGTTCCTATGATGGTATCAATAAGATACACCACGGTAGCCAAGGAGATTTTGCGTAAATTTCGAGACTTGTGTCTTAAATTGATCAAGGCGGTGGCATATACTGGCAACATGATAATGGCCAAGGAGTTGTAAAGCCACTGCCAAAAGTCTATAGGATGGCCAGTGAATAATGACAAAATACCATAGATCCCTCCTGCTTTATTGAGAATGGTGATTCCAAGAATGACCTCGACACCAATGAATAGTGGGATAAATCCCAAAAATTTCTGATATGTTAGTTCAACTGATTCCTTTAAATAGTCAACTTAGATACTTTATACATACTTGTGGTAAAAGACGTTGTAGACTTGATGGTATTGCCATAATTTGCAGTCAGTTTATTGAAATCGAGTTGTGTTTTGGATTTTATTCTTGTTCTCTTCTATTCTTTTTTTCCTTGTCAATCTTTTCAGATCTCAAAGCTCATCTCATTTGCAACTATTACGCAACAATGACTACCGAAGCAATTCTGAGAAAGCTAAAGCAGTTTAACTTATCCGATCTGGATCTGGATAGTGGCAGTGACTATGAGAGTGGAGATGAGCAAACTACACTGCAACCCACAAACAAACCTGCCATTTCCAAACCTTTGGAGAAGGAGGATATAGTCACCAAGTATGCCGATAAGATCAAAACCGAACCGTTTAAGAAAGGACCACAAGTGAATAAAGACAGAGCAAAGAGGGCCACCGTTGAGCAAGTTTTGGATGCTAGAACATTACGATTTTTGGGAAAGATTTTCCGTTCTGGTCTCATTACTAGAATTAATGGTTGTATCAGTACAGGAAAAGAAGCAAATATTTACCATGGAACTCATGATGATGAAGGTGTAACAGAAGAATTTGCTGTGAAGATTTACAAAACATCAATCCTTGTATTTAAAGACCGAAAGAGATATGTTGATGGTGAGTTTAGATTCAGAAATACCAAAGATCAAGGAAATCCCAGAAAGATGGTTAAGATTTGGGCTGAAAAGGAATTCAGGAATTTAAACAGAATTTACCAAAGTAATGTACCGTGTCCCAAACCATACGTCATCAAGTCACATGTGTTGGTGATGCAGTATTTAACAGAAGGTGACGATCAACCGTCTCCCAAATTGAAAGACTATCCATACAAGGATGAGGATGATATAAGTAAATACTACCATGAGATGCTAATTTGCATGAGGCGATTATTTCAAAATTGCCGATTGGTTCATGCAGACTTGAGTGAGTATAATTCCATTGTTCATAAAGACAAGTTATACATTATCGATGTTTCGCAGTCGGTAGAGCCAGACCATCCTATGGCTCTTGATTTTTTGCGTATGGACATAAAGAATGTGAATGATTACTTCTCAAGACAGAATATCAATGTTTATCCAGAAAAGTCTATATTTGGGTTCGTTACGGAACCTATGGGTATCGAGGATAAAGAAGAAGATTTGAATGCGTATTTGAATTCCATCCCATTGAAAACTACTAAGGACCAAGAAATTGAGGATGAAATATTCAGATCTTTACATTTGGTGAGATCATTAAAACACTTGGATGAAAGAGATTTTCAGAAATTTTCAGAGGGTGGGGTAGATACTATGAGAGAATTGGTTGCGCCAGCCCTACCGTCACAGGAATCAACTCAAGCAACCACTGAAGGAAATGAGGAAGAAGAAGAAGAAGAAGAAGAAGAAGAAGAAGATTCAAGCGACAATGGAAGTGATGAGGAATCTGACGACGATGATCTGTCATCTGATGAAGACCAATCCAATAAACCAAAGGGAAAGAAGTTTGAGGATAAAGATGAAAAGAAGGCAAGAAAAGATGCAGTTAAAGCAGCCAAGCAAGAGAAGAGGAAAACTAAAATGAAGAAGCACGTAAAGAAGAAGCTTATAAATAAGAGAAAAGGTGGTAAATAGAGGAATATAGTAAAACTATACGAGATGTAACGCGTAGAATATGTCACGTGAAACTATTGAGAGAGAAAATGAAGATTTGCAAAAAAAAAAAAAAAAAAAAAAAAAAAAAAAAAAAAAAAAAAAAATTCAACAAAAATAGAGCAATACGTGTTTTTTCTCTAATCACAAGCTTTTCAAATACACATCCAACGCAAACGCCATGCTAAACTTGTCTAAATTGGTTGCTGTTTTCATCGCATTATTTCACCTCACAAATGCTTTGCATTTCTATGTGAAGACAGGTGAAACTAAATGTTTCTTTGAAGAATTGCAACAAGATACCCTTGTCGTTGGAAGAATCGACGCTTATGAAAAAGATGAACATTCCAATGAATATTCAAAGAATGGCAAATTGAAAGTTCAAATCACAATTGATGTATGTAATCACCTAAACAACTATTGATGAATATATTACTAACCATGTTTTACAGGAAACATTTGACAATAATCACAGAGTCATCAATCAAAAATCGTCCCCTAACGGAGAGTTCACATTCACTTCATTAGATTCAGGAGAGCACAAGTTTTGCTTGACTCCAGTGTATTCCGATAATACTCACAACAAAGTTCACCGTATATTCTTTGATGTTGTTCAAGGATCCACGTATGACTACGTTGACTCCAAGTCCACCAAAAAGGTTGATGATTTAACTCAAAGAGTGAATGTTTTGTACGATAAATTGGACAAGATCCATTGGGACCAAGAAGCTATGAGATCGAGGGAGGCTGTATTTAGAGATCAAAGTGAATCTACAAACTCAAGGGTTGTGAAATGGTCGATTGTTCAGTTGTTTGTCTTGATTGGTACCTGCGTTTATCAATTGCGTCATTTGAAATCATTCTTTGTCAAGCAAAAGATTGTATAAAAACAGAATATATAGCTGTGTGATATAAAACTGGGATTCCTTTTGTACCTCTTTTTTAGTTCTCTTCGCGAAAATCTGCAAATGAGATGAACCTGTCCAAACAGTAAAATGTCTATCGAAGACGAACTACGCCAACGAATAGAGTTCTTGGAACTTGAAAATGAACGCTTGAGGAGGAGCAGATCAGAAGAAGTGCACCTGTATCCCAAAGTGGATGACTGCTTCAGTCTCGACGAGTACAAGCGGTACGGAAGGCAAATGATTGTTCCTCAATTTGGATCATTGGAGTCTCAAAAAAAACTAAAATTGTCCAAAATCTTAGTGGTTGGAGCAGGAGGGTTGGGATCTCCTGCGCTAGAGTATCTTTCCGCTGCCGGGGTTGGCGTGATAGGGATAGTTGATGATGATATTGTGGATACAAGTAATCTACATCGTCAAGTTATACACCAAACGGGGGCCGTGGGCACTTACAAATGTGAATCAGCAAAATCTTTCATCAGTAGAATCAATCCGCACGTGAATGTCACTACATATCCCATAAGATTGAGCAATGATAATGCATTTGATGTGATCAAACAATACGATTTGGTTTTAGATTGCACTGACCATCCAGCGGTCAGGTATCTCATTAATGATGTTTGCGTACTTCTAGGGAAGACCATTGTTAGCGGCTCAGGACTTAAAGCTGATGGTCAATTTACAATATTGAATTTTGAAAATGTCGGCCCATGTTACCGATGCTTTTATCCTCAACCGCCAAGTCCAAGCTCAGTCACATCTTGTGCTGATGGTGGGGTAATTGGACCAGCAATTGGGATGGTAGGAGTTGCAATGGCGATGGAAACGATAAAGGTTTTAACTGGATACTACACTAAAGAAAACTTTAGCCCTTTTCTTTGTTCTTACTCTGCTTACCCATATCAAGATATAAGGAGGTTCAAAATGAGACCGAGACAAGCCAAATGCATAGTTTGCGGTACTAATAGAGAGGTAACTAAGGAAAAGATTGAAAATGGAGAGATTAATTACGTTGCTTTTTGTGGCAAAGTCCAATACGAACCATTGGACAAAGAATATAGAATCTCAGTTACAGACTACAATGCTATAGTGAAATCTGGTGACAACCACGTCTTGATTGATGTTAGACCTAAGGAACAGTGGCGCATCACCAAGCTCCCCAATTCCATCAACATTGAGTGGGACCCGTTATTTAGAAAACTAGACTCGTTAGAACAATATTCAACAGCAAAGAAGTCCGACAATATTTACTTGATATGCCGGTTCGGTAATGATTCTCAATTAGCTGCCAAGAAGCTTCATGATTTAGGCTACAAGAACGCTAAAAGCATCGACGGTGGTATTGACAAATGGTCTGACGATATAGATTCAACTATCCCGAAATACTAATTTTGAAACTTGGGGTCCAATCTTTCCACAAGCAAGATACCTGTAGCTGTACCAGCCGCATAAACTGAACTGCCCACAACATTTTCGTTCCATGCCAATGCACTAATCATAGTTTGCCATGGCATATACGACGCTTGAATTGGACTTTCTACCTCCATTTTTTCATAGTCGGCCGAAATGGATATCGAGTTTGTATCATCCAAGGTGAATTTCCATATCTTCAAGGGAGCCATCACCTTATTACCAGCTCTACTGGAAAAGAATTTTCTTGTGTAGTTCATTAATATTATATCCCCTGCATCTGTCCCTGTTAACATGAATGGATGCCCTAAAGTTTCGGACAACTTGAATGTTGTTATGTGACTATCAAGCCTTAGCATTGCCGAGGATCCATCTTGTAATGATCGTAGGGAGTAAATGTTGCTATTTTCAGGATTATGTGCAAGGAGTACGTCTTGTAAGATGTAATTGTAGGTTGGCTTTATTGTTGATTTTTCGGACAATGGTGAAAATATATCAACTAGCGGATTCAAGGATGAAAAGGCAATCCCCCGATAAGCTTGACCGTTTATGATAGTTATATGCTCTCCAGTGGTGACTGGAACCGATACGATGCTTGAAATTGGACCGTCAGAAACAAAAGTTTTGTAATTTGGTTGTGAAAAATCTCCTTTATCTCTCAACGGTAGGTCAAATTCCATAATATAACCATCAGCGGTTCCCGACAATATTTTATCTGCACTGACAAATGAAAAGCAAGTTAAATTGGAAGAGCCTTTCTTATCAGATCGGAGCCTACAGGATGGCTCAAGAACGACACCAAATTCAGGAAAAGTCTGATCAATTTTCAATAAATGAATCTCTCCATTTTTGAATACACATCCTAATACACCAATAACGTCTCCATCAGTGTACATTGGAGCCCACTGGATGTCTGCCACTGCTCCAAAGTCAGAAGTGACTAATGTGCTTTTGAGCTCTAACTGGTTTGAACGTGCATCGTATTTCCATATTTGTAGAGAGGACTGGATATTCTTTTGAGGCACATTATTAAACACATTTAACTCCGGATTGATTGCATTGACTTCCGAGAGCCCCTTCTCCCCACTTATCACTCCGAGAGCCAAGTATGAAACTCCATCTTCCCTCTCCAAATTGTCGGGTAACCACTGCATAGATGTTATAAATCCACCCACATTGGCAGCAAATACATTTCGGTTTATGACGTCTTTCAATTGAGTGGGCTTGATATCCAAATCGATCTCATGGGAGGTCTTTCCAAGAGTAAGATTGATAGGGCAGCGAGAATTAAATCTGAATCTGACAAACTCAGAGTCCAACTCTTTAACTTTTATGTCATTGATTTTCAATTCTTGAGCTGGGACGTACTCATTCTTCCGTGAGGCGTACTTGAATTTTTTTGCAAGCGATTCATCCATAACAAACAACTTCTCTGCCCAATGCGCCCTGTATTGTTTGATCAAGTCGTAAAATTGTTCATTATTACCATAACTCAGCAAAACCTTGCCTTTAAAGTTCATGGTTGTTTCTACTCCCCAGAAGTTTTTGTTGATACTTTTTCAAATGAGCGCGGAAAATTTACGAAAACGGGCCTTTTCTTGATGGACTCCAAACAATGTACGATGGAACATTCTAACAGTGAAGCACAACTGACAACGAGCCAGGGAAACGATAAACTGAGTCAAGCACCTGATCATGTAAAGACCAAAAAGAGATCATTTTTGGAAGACGATTTCTTCTCGTTGAGTAGTAGTTTTGACAAAAAGAAGAGAAAACACAAGCGTGGGAGTCGAGAGACATCATCAAACTCACCTGTTGCCTCAGAATTCAAGGTTAAGGCTGAAGAGCCCACACGCGTGGAACCAGAACCGAAGATGAATGAAGCAAGTCCAGAGAGCGCGGAAAAGTTGGTTATTGTTCCACCATCAGAAGCTGTCTCCAACACAACTCCCGCTGTTGCCACCAAGAGTCTAGCGACGCCCCCATTCATAGACAAGGAGCTGATTCTTCGAGAAATTGAGAAAAAAGTTAGTGAACGTGAAGCTAAAATGTCGACTCCGGTACTTGATGAATCAGACGAAGAGGAGGTGGAACTAGAGATTGTGAGAAGCTCTCCCAAAACGAAAAACTCAGCAAAATCTACGATCCCGAGTCATAGCTACACGTTTGCTGAAACAGAAGAGAAGAAAAGGCGATATGTCATTAAAATCACTTCAAAGCTTCCGGCGCCACTGGATTCGACTATTGAAGTTGACCTTGGCTGCAAAGGTATGAAACTGTTTGGTAAGATATTAAAATCAGCGGTAGATTTCTACCGAAATACCTACTCAAACCAATTGCCACCAGTTTTACTAGATCGTTACAATATTGAAGAATGTGCCTTGGTCTGGGTTGAAGGAAAGATACTAGTGCATACCTTTTTTACTCCGCGAATGCTTAGAATTCCACCACCTGGTGGGGACTTTAATGCTTTAGTTGACAAAGTAGAAACCATGCCACCTACAATAATACATTTATTTTTAATTCCCAAAGACAATAGCGAAAATTTCATGAACGTTTATCCTGAGTTACGCGCTAGTGCAATCGAGCCAGAGGTTAAAGAGGTTAAAGAGACAGAAGAGCCTACAGTCACCGAAGAACTTAGTCATTCCAGTAGTGAGGAGGAGGATGAATTAGAGGACGAAGAGCCTTCCTCCAATGGTGCTGAATTGGTACATCCTGTGAGTAACGAAGAAGGACTTTTCTCAATCGGTCTCAAAGGCAAAGATAATAAGAGGATCTCGTGTAAGGTATCCCCAGAAACCAAACTTGAAAGACTCTTATTTTTTTATTTGGGAAAGAAAGGGATCGATAAATCCACAATTAATCTATCATCTGTGAAGATGATATTCGATGACGAGGAGTTGAATCTTCAGGATACTGTGGCAGACACTGAATTGGAAGAGGATTTCGAAATTCAAATTGTATTATAATTATTGTGTATAGTAATGAACTTTACTTGGTTAGAATTTGCGTATCATTCAATAGATCTTACTTCCTGAATCTTTGCAATTGATAGACAAGCTACTCTACTGTTCAGGGTACTCTATCCTAGTTGTTGCAACCAGTTTTCAAAGTAGTGTAGTTACCACTTTTGCGTGAAAGCGCAGTTCGAAAATACGTTACACACAGTACCTGACCAAAAACCATAATTTTATTTTACACAGAGGTCTCCGGTTGAGGTCGGATAACTTGATCAAACACCATGGAACTATCTGAAGATAATGAATTTCAAAAGAACCATGACCAGAAAGTTATTAACGAAATAATTAAATTATTTCCACAATTGGAAATTGAACAAGAAGCTCTACTCAATTGGGAAGTGGAGTTGACAGAGAGCATAGATACTTATGGAATAGAAGATACAATTTCCAGCATAGTGCATTTAGAGCCAGGTATAGTCTCAACGTTTCGAGGACGAAACATGAGCTCCGTGCTAGATATGATTCTGGACTATGTTCAAGAAGGGGACGAGTTCACAAGCCTTGTCCTCGAAGTACTATGTTTGATACTATCACAGAGCCAAATCCTCCGAATCGAGAACCATAGTAACTTGCATTCACTTATTGACTGGTATATGAGACTTTTGAAGAGCGACTCGAAGGATGCAACCACCAGCCTTACGCTCCTCCATTCACTCCAAAAATTGATTTTGATATTGATGGATCTTGGATGCGACGTTGATACATTTCGAAAGCTCATACAACCGCTTTATACCAACTCGAATGAAAAGCTACTCCAAGAGCTTATTGGCTTTTTAAATCAAATTTTGGAAAAGTACCCAACTCATTATCCATTCATTCTCACTAATCAACAAATCAACTTTCCAATTTCAAGCACTATAAACAAGTGTTTCTCGATATATGGTTGGATAAAGTTGAGTAATAGAAATAGTGAGAGCAACAACTTTTCTATCGTGACCTTATCGAGCTCCGATTCGTCTACAAGCACAATCTTTACACTTCAAATATTGAACGCGAATCAGATCATGGTAGAGTTGAAGAACCCGGTAAATAAATCCAGGTCTCAATTCACTTTTAACCATATCATAAATGAAACGTTTGAAGAGCCATTTCAGGTTGTGTTGACATATGATGAGAGAACTAACCTTAACTTGTACATTAATGGGGAATTGTACGAAAGAATTCCCTGTGCGGGTCTCCACAAAGACAGTGTAAACTGGAGTAAAATCTCAATTGGAGAAGCTGACTGTGGCTTGGTGGTCAGAAATATATCCTTATGCAATGTGAGCCTACCTCGAGAACTAGTTGAATATTTATTCTGTTTGGGTGTTGGTTCCAATGTACAATTGAGAAATTTAAATGACAGCTCGTTGCCCCATTTGAAGACGCAAATATCATGTAACTCGCTATTTACATTTGCAAGGAACCACATCGATAAAAAGAAAGCCGAGGACAAACCTAGTAGCCAAAAGATGAGACTTGTGGGGACCAGCTTACATAAACACGACAAGCAAGAGCAGCTTGAAGATCTACGGGTAAAATTCATTGGTATGCTACAGAAAGGGGTTCTGATCTGTCAGATAGATGAAAGGAACGTACTTTTTGATAGCAATGAGGTGTTTAATAATTTTAACCAGAATGCCTCTTCTCAATACGGTGTAGGAACAAAGGTGATATTTTGTAACCCAATCTCAATCTATCAACAAGTGCATGTCTTTGGAATGCTTGGATCGGTACTAAAAACTATGGAGGATGCTTGTAAATTGGACAACGAATTACTGAGAGATATTCTTTTCTTGAGAACATTATCTTTGTTGTTCAAGCTCTTGAACAATGACTGGAGACTTAGTAAAGAATTTGAATCCTTCAGTGGCTACAACATATTGGGGCTCATATTGTTTCAATACAAGGCTGCTAATTGCAATCTAACATTTCATCCCGACATATCTTTGACTGAGGGTATTGATGTTGAGAGTACCGGTTGCCATAGCCTGAACTTGTTGAATGTGCTATTGATGCTTTGTGGTTTTGACTTTGCTGACACGACAAAGTCAGTAATAGTCAATTTTGACTGCTATAGAACCTTGGTTTTGAATTTTGATTTGTTCTATGACTCAACTTCATTTGAATTTTTACTTTCTCATGTACACACATTACTTGCAACTTCTCACTACAAACAGCACAACTTGTTGTACATCAAAAAGGCAAACTTTTTCAAACGCTTGCTACATTTCGTCAAGAGCACGAAAGTGAGAGATGATCTGCTACCCCCAAATTTTGAAAAGAGTTTACTGCAGTTGGTAGCTACGATCTTGCCAGCAGAAGCAACAGCGGAAACAATCTCGGCAGTGTCATCATACGTAGTATTCGCTATCTATAATCCTGAAAATTCCAAGATTTGCGCAAAGGGAGTATTAAGTGCCCTCACAGATTTCATTTGTGATCCAGAAACGCCAATTAAGGCCTTGAAGAAATTTTCACGTTCGATAACGATCCACTGGGTAAATCTTTTGTTCAACAGCGGCATAGAGCTGGTTGTCTGTTGTGGAGTACGCCTACTTAGTCGGTTATTGAAAATATTGGGTAAACACATTGTCCACCGGTTCTTTCAGCAAAATCATGGACTTGATATGTTATCACTGTCTCTTGAAACTTGGTGGACTAGTGACAAGGTGTCGCGGTCAATATTCTTTGCATCTATTGGACTTTGTAGTCCTAATGACGAGGATCAGATGCAAGCATTGAGAGATACAACAGAAATACAGATCCCAGAGTTCCTCTTGCTACTCATCGAATTAGAATTGAATTCAATGTACACCATGAGTACATCTTTTGGTTTGACTATAGGAAGCAATCCATCTACTCCAGTTAAAACCACTAGTCAAGAAGATGTATCATTATCTTTTGATACCCTTCACCTGATCAACTTATGTTGCGATTGGCTAGAGAAATTGAACGTCCTTCCAAAGATGGAAAAGTCACCACAGTTTATGGACGGCTTGACGCATCTATTGGGGTATTTGAAGCTAAGCTTGACTTGGTTTTCGGACGACACCACTCAAGCCGGTTTTACTCAACTTTACCAGCGTTTATTGGACTTGTTAACCCTGTTTTATGTATCAAGTCTTCGTAATAATAGGTTCTTTTCTGTTTTTGAAAACCTAAGTGAGTTTAGCAAATTAATGTCGTTCAATTACATATTTCCAAAGATTTTTGCACACACAAGAGAGTTTATCACTGTTTCAAATTTCATATACGACGAGGCTCAATTCTTAAGGAACCTAGCCAACTTATTGTTCATGTTCCACCACGATTTCTTATCCAAGAATTATTCTGTTTCAACTGAAGACTTGCAAAACTACCTAGCATGCCAAGTGATCTTATTGGAAAAAAATCAGTCGAAAGAGGTAAAGAGGTTGGATTCAATCTTGGCGAAGACTATCTCTCTACTTTTCCTTCAAATCGCATGCGATCTGGATTATGCATATTCTTCTAGCGCTAAGCAGTTGACAATTTTATTGAAGGAACTACTTTACAGACAAATGACAGTTTTTACCAAGGACGTACTTGGACCGGATCAGCTTGTTCTTATAATTAAGCTTGTGCTTGGGTTCGTATTGACAGACGGACCAGAAGATTCACAAATGTCGACTGAAATCCCATTCAGCTTTCTCAGGACTGCGTATCTACAATGGATGAACGAGTTTCCTCTGATCATACAAAAATTGCGTTTTGACGAAAGTTTGATGAATGAGTTTTTTACAAACTTGATGACAAGAGATGACAACGAAACATTGTCGAAACTAAAGAAATACCCTCCTGTTGTAAAAAGCATTATGAAAGATTATCAAACATTGAAACAGGAGCACCTAAAGATGGAGCGATTGAGAGTGTCCAGTATTGCGAAAGCTAGCTTTCATAGTGGTGCAAAGTTGGCGCAAAGTAATAGCATTTACGTGAAAAGCTTTGAAAATGATTGTCAGACGATGAAAAGACAAACGATGAAGGTGGAGAGAACCAAGCATAATCGCACTGTCCAAGATCGAAATGAAAACATGTCTCAATACAGCCAACTTTACCAGTCTTTGAAGCGTGAGACAGTAAGAGTGTTTGGTACTTGCGAGTCCGATAGCTTCACCCTCGATTATATTGAAAATGATGACAGAATGCGATGTAAGTTTGTTATTGAAGAGTTCTTATCGGAATCGGAAAAGTTAAGTTATGAAGTTCAGGTACCTCTACTACAGTCCGAGGCTGAAGCTCTTCCATCAAGTGATCCAAACTTCAATACTTTACCCAGCAGCATTGATACGATGAGTTTCTCCAATGAGCTTTTGGGAAGCTTAACTGAAGGTTCAAAGCCGATGGAAGGCGAAGATCACACCGGCGTGGGTCAAGGTGATGAAGTTTTTGATGATAAGAATAGACGTGTTAGTAGAAGCTTGTTTGTCGGTGATCATATTGAGTCTCTTTGGAACATTTGCCAAATCAATGGATTGGTCCCAATCGAGAGTTTATTGATTTTGGGATCAAATTATTTGTACTTGATTGAAAATTACTTTCTCGGACAGGATGGCAACATTGTGGATGTGAATGATGCTCCACTGGAATTGAGAGACCCTATTATGCAGTTGGTTAATTTGCAGTCGAGTAAGCTAGAATTGGAAAACCATACACATAAAACCAAAAGTTGGGGATTGGAAAAGTTGAGCTGCATTTCAAAACGCCAGTTCTTGCTACGCGATAATGGACTTGAAATGTTTTTCAGTGATGGATCCAATATTTTGATAACATGCTTGAATTCTAAGGATAGAAATATGGTTTACAACAAGTTGTCTCATTATGCTTCAGGTAAAGATATTGATCCCGATCTAGCACAAGTTTTGGCACTGAACTCGAGCTCGTCACACAATGATAGCATTTCGTCCAAATTGGTTTCTGCACTATCTAATTCGTCTCTTAATGGCTATCTTCATTTATCTGCAACTAAGAGATGGAAGATGGGGGAAATATCCAATTTTTATTATTTAATGATAATAAATACATTGGCGGGAAGAACATTCAACGATTTAACCCAATATCCGGTGTTTCCGTGGGTGATAGCTGATTACACGAGTGATACATTAGACTTGTCTAATCCCAAATCATTTAGGGACCTATCTAAGCCTATGGGAGCACAGACGCCCATCAGAGAGAATCAATTTAGAGAAAGATTCGAGGCTTTGGCTAGTTTGGAAGATCCAGACTCTCCCCCTTTTCATTACGGAACTCATTACTCATCAGCGATGATCGTGGCCTCTTATTTGATTAGGTTGAAACCATATGTTCAATCGTATCTATTATTACAGGGAGGAAAATTCGATCACGCGGACAGGTTATTCAATTCCATAGAGAAAGCTTGGACTTCAGCTTCACGAGATAACACCACAGATGTTAGGGAGTTGATTCCTGAATTTTACTGTCTACCCGATTTTTTGGTGAATTCCAGTAATTTTGACTTTGGGGAATTACAGAATGGTGAAAAATGTGATAGCGTTAAATTGCCACCATGGGCCAAAAGTGACCCGAAGCTTTTTATTGCAAAAAATCGTGAGGCTTTGGAAAGTCCATATGTTTCGGCAAATTTGCATTTGTGGATTGATTTAGTGTTTGGATTTAAGCAAAGTGGGCAGGAAGCGATTGACTCATTGAATGTATTTCATCACTATTCCTACAATGGGGCAATTGATTTGGACAATATTGAAGACGATGTGCAAAAACGCGCGGCCATAGGAATGATCAATAACTTTGGTCAAACTCCAGCAAAGGTATTTCTGAGGCCACATGTTGCAAAGGAGGTTTTAAATCTACCTTCCTATTATTTGACAAAGTTGAATCCAGACAAACTACCAGCATTGGTATTTGAATCAAAGATTAAAGAGCCAATAGCCAAATTGGAGATTAGCTCTAGAAATTCACGCCGATGGGTTGGTAGACACCAGTGCGTTTCATGTGAGGACGAAATTTTGATTCGTAAATCGAAGCAATCCAGTTTTGCAAATGGCTCATTGATCGTCAATGACACGACATTTTCAGATATGCACTCATGTGATATTACCTGCATATTGCAAATTGGATTCAAGATGTTTTTGACAGCAGCAGCAAATGGGTTGATTTCTGTTTGGAAATATCAAATGAAACCACATTCATCTTTGGATCACATTGCTACACTAAGGGGCCATTTCAGTCCTGTCACAAGCATGCATTACAGCAGAAGCTTTAAAGTTGGTATAAGCGTGGATGAAAGTGGGGTGGTCATATTATGGGACATGATTAGACTCAAATTCGTCAAAAAGTTTCTTTCTGAGGAAGAACGACAGTACAGATGTATTGCCAATATCTCAAATGATTCTGGGGATATAGTCATTGTGAGAGGAAACGAGAATTATGGGCAGTTGAACTTGTACAATGTAAATGGTGATCAAATTCTTTCCAAACCAATTGAACAATTTAATAACATTTCCGCCATAACATTTGGAACTGCAAATATACCTGGACTCAATGCAAGAGGCCCTCATAGTCACGTCTACTGGTCGAATGAGCTATTGGCAATTGCTCGTAATGATAGTGTTGAGATCTGGGAGTTGACTCACTCTGAAACAAGATGGGATTTAGCGCTTCTACAAGAGATTTCAGTACAGGAAATCCACGGGAAGATTACTGCAATCTGTTTATTGAAATGCTCCGAGGTTGATAATGAAGATAAACTTATACGCGGTGTGTTGAAATTGGTCCTTGGAGATTCAGCAGGTAAGGTGTATGTTCTATAGATGAATTTATGATGACATGAAAGTATGAATTCCACTTCTTGAAGAACACAGAGTAGTCAACCAATAGCCCCAATCTGAATCCTCACCTTCTCTTTTTGACTGCAGTACTGGTATTCTTGACTCCTGTAGCCCCAGGGCCAGCACCGACAGGAATTGATTGTGGGGTCAGACTTGCATCCGCTTTCTGTAAACTCAGGCTTGCAGCTTGTGCCTGAACTTCTTTAAATTGTTCAGCCAATTCAGGATTTACCCATTGAGCAACCGTAGGAGCTATCGATATCACCAACAAAACTACGAATATGACTGTATAAGTCTTGTTTCTGAAAATGAATCCAAACGGACTATTGAGAAGCATATCGTACACAGTTCCACCAGACTTTTCGTAAAATTGCTTGATCTCTTTAAATTCTATTTCCAAGGGAACTCCTTGTGCCAACTCTGTGGGGACAGATGCATTCGATTGCTCTTCACCAAGCGGACTTTCGTACGCCAAAACTTTGTCATTATCGACAACTACTTTATACCTACCATTTGTAAATGCAAAGTCATACGAATTGGCAATCAATTGGTATTCTCCATCTGCCAAGTTCTTAAATGTGAACCGGTAATTCTTATCCACAGCAGATGATAAAGGAACAAAATCGTGGTTTCTTCCTTTACCATTGAGTTTATAAAGATCCACTGTGATCCTCAGGGGATAGTTGTATAAATTTGGAATCGTTTGTCGCAATTCTTTAGCCAATTCGGGAACATCATTGGGTATATTCTTGAAAGCTCCAGTGAGCTGAGCTGCAGTGATAGCATTAAAAAGGCACGAAAGTGCAAGAAACACCGAAATGTATTGCATAGTTGTGTGGGTGGCTTGCGGAGGATAGGAGTAGGTGAAGATCGATTTGTTTCGAAGTGGAAAAGAAGTGCCTTATGTTGTTCAATTGCCTTTTTTGCGACACTCAGTGAATTTGCGACACTTCACCAGCTCTTTATTCACTCGCATCAAAAACAGAAAATTTTTCATTTTCATTCTTCTTCTTCTCTACATTGTATTTTACATGTATGCGTATTATTGTAGGGCGACAATTTGTTCTTGGATCAGTTTGATTCAAAGTATTCTACGATTGCTGCTCTCTACAACGCATACTAAAGTAACACTAGTCATTTTCCAATATTTTTCTGTAAAGAGAAATAGTGAATGTGATTAGTCAAGGAAATTACGGGCGTGGCTGGGTTGTGATGGTAAAGGTATTTTTATTTTTATCTCACAAGAGTTCTCAGCTGGGCATTCTAGCCTCCGCACATCTTAACAATGCTGTAGAGATTTTATTTTATTAACTTGGTCTAAGGGTTCGTGAGCCCCATCTATCGTACGAATATAAACCAATTCCAATCAGACTAATACCAATAAGCTGCTCGATAGTAATATTGCTTAGGCATGATACTACGCCGAAAGTTTGGTCCCCACTCACTCTCAATATAATACTCATCAAGATCAAGACAATTCTCTTCATCATCGATGCAATGGAATATGAGAGAGTTGGAATTGATCCTAAAAGGTGAAGGGCCAACAATGTTTGTCCAAAGTAGGATAAGCTATCGAGTAAAATGAAAACCAAGACCCTGTTGAAATTGCGGGGAGAAGCCTTCAAGACTTCTTTCGAATATTGTAATGTCAATTGCTCGTATAATTGAGGTAACTCTTTACATACAAATCCCCCAATCGAAAATGAAAGCCCTATAATCGAGCAGTATAAAATGATTGATATCTTGTCTGGTTTGGACAACTTATGTAATTCAAACTTGTTCACGATGAAAGCAAAAGGATTGTAGGCATTGGTATTGCTATTCAATGCGGTTTGGGTATACAAACATGACGAGCTTTTATGCCGCCGCGACGGTGGGGTCGACAAATTGTTTTCCTTCATTTCATTTAAGCTAAGATCCGACGTTGAAAAAGGAAGCCTTGCTAACGTGGAATGGCTTGGTATTGAAAGCCGGTCTCGATCCAAAGATAAACTCTCCTCCACTTCCTGAAAATGAAGCTTTTCCCTATCTTCATTTTGCGGATCTGGTGTCGAGGGCTGGGTATCCGTGTGCAACACTAAGGAAACTGGGTGTCGAACTTTCTCATCCATGTTATCCCAAGTTATTAATTGTTTCCCGTATATGTTTTGAGCGGCAAACACAATAGTGCTCATCAAGCACATGAAGATTCCCGTCAAATGTTGCTGATTAAATTCACTATACTCACTCACCAATGAATTAGTATTGGAGTGTGTGTTTCGTACTGAATCAGACAAGATAATCAATATAACTCCAAATAGCAATGGAATTAACGAGATATATGTCACAAGTGGAAACAAAACATTATAAAAAACTCTGTAGCCAAAAACAACTATTAGTGGACTAAGCGCTTTGATGCTTGAAACAGTAGCCAATGGTATCAATGATGTAGCTGTCAAGGAGAAGAACTTTCCGACAAACTGAAATAATCCCAATGGAAACACCTTCAACAACATTGCAAATGAAAATGCTGGTTTATTATTGGTATTGTAGATTGGAACACTTCCAGGCGGGAAGTTCTCACTAACACCTTCCACGTTTCGGCATATAATGATTGTTGCAAAAGATAGTGCACCTCCAACAAGAAATTGGCATTGTGAAAGAAACAACGGATATGGTAATTCATTCAAGATACGTTTCGTCAACTGGGACGTGGTTGTTGAGACAGCATACCATAAAAAGCATAAAATGAGGGTTTTTATGGAAATCGAGGGTGCCATAGAGCTTTGCATTGTGTTATTGTTGCTGAGTAGTGGCTCTTTGTTTCTTATCCTGCTTGACACAAACTACCAAACACGTATGGGGACTGCCTCTAGTTGGAAAACAAAGGGTTGAAAAGTAAACGATTGGATAATAGTCAATGTAGTTTCTGTGGGTCGAAAGCCAAATTTTTATGAATGATCATATGGAATAATGGTTGTTTTTCGAATTTTGTGATCGTGGGTTGGCTGGGTAGCGTGCAAAGTGCTTAGCCCTCCTGATTTTTCTGGGTCTTGTTACACGACTCGGAGTTTTTTTTTTTTGCGCTGCGCATTGATTAATTGCACCCCTCGATGGAAATAGAGTTCTATTTTTAAGTAGACTGTAAACAAACAACGGATATGCCAAGAGTTACTCTACTTGGCACTACAGTAAGAGTGGCATTCTCAAAATGCTATTGATAGCACACTATACATAACCTAATCATTCATTATCTGCCAATTTGGAAACATCAAACCCCTCAGTTTTCATATGCTTCTTATCATAACCAGAGCCAGGGTTATTCCAACCTTCAGTTTCAGATTTGTTGACATTATCCTTCACCCAATATGCAAATGGGTAATTTGGCTGCGTTTTCAATGGTGTTTCATCAGTAATGATACCTAAATCCCTCTGCCTTTGGATCAATTCGTCCAAATAAGGTGCTAATTTATCTCTCACCATTTCAAAATTTTTGTACTTGATAATATCCTCAGGTCCCTCATATATAATCTTTTTCAAAATCGATGGAATCATTGGCTCATCTTTCATCTCTTCGATAGAGTAATAAACTGGATGATTTGTAAAGACGATGGCTCCTGTTTTGGGCAAACGACGCAACGTTTGTCTTTCAACACGAACATTGAATTGACGTGGATCAGTCTCTTCAAGATCTTTTTCCATGTTGGGAGAAAACTTCTCAGTTTGATAGATGTTGCTGACTTTCAATTTGGTATCCCATGTGATGTACCAACTAGCTCTTTCTACCGGATCTTCAGGCTTCATTCTTCCAAACCATCTTTCCATTGAGGTTTTCAAACTTTTCTCGTAATAAGGCACTTTCTGGTGAATAGTATCAATATGGTTTCCCAATTTGTCTTTGATGAAAAAGGATCCACCAGGGAAGGGGACTGCCCCCGCAACCATATAGTGTCGTCCATCTGAAGGATTTTTAAGCACAAGATAAAAGTCCTCTTTAGCCAACTTCGAGACATAGACTAAAGGCTCATCCTTGAGTGGCGCTGTCATATCCAAAACTTCTTTGGTGACTTCATTTCGAACAATTTTACCCGTAGTCTTCCAATCACCATCCTTGAGAACTGTAAACAATAAAGGGTACCTCTCTACCATATGATCAACAACTGTTTCCATCAACTCCACACAAGCATCATATCCCTCAGGTAACATACCAAAATTCTCCTCTCCATACTTGAGCCTTATCCTTTCCTTTTCATCAATATAGTGCTGGTAGTACTTATCCATGTCAAGCCAGTGATTGATATCCAATTTAAAAATAGACATGGTTTGATGATATGGCCAACGGAAAGGCCTCCATGGTCTGTCGTCATAGTTCTTGACATCCTCTGGCTTAATCATCAATGGAGTTGGCTTTGGAATAGCACCATTGCCTTTTTGATATGACAAGGATGGTCTTGTATTACTAGAAGATAGTGTTCTCTCTTTGTCGGATACAACCGCCTTTATAGCAAACAATGAGTTGTATAAAGCTTTAATCTGAGATTGTGAAATATATAGAAGCAAACATAAGCATACCAGGAGTGTGACGATATGAATAGTATCAATCATGTTTGAAGGCAGTGCATATAGTGTAGTGGTATCAATAGCAATTCAAGAATGTCATGATTATAGGTGTTATATATACATATATTGATGTTCTAGATAAAGTTGATGGATTTATTGTTCAGATTGAGTAAATGGTAACACAGATACTGATAAGGAAATTAGAACACCAAAAAAGTCATTTTGCAATTTGATAAGTACACATGTTTTTTTCTCATGGACTTTGCAACCTAATTTGGACAATCTACGCAGATACATAGTATCCACAATATCAAACAGCAAATGGTAATTTCACAAGTACTATCTGCATATATATATGAAAAGTAGGCTCATGTGCTCGTTTCCCCTACTTTTTATAAGCTAGCTCAAACCTGTACAACACAGCTTGTCTATCATAATCCTCTGCACATTCCTCCAATTGTCTTATCAAAGGGTCCATCAAGCCTTTGATCCATTTATTCAATTCATCCTTGTTGTTTGAGTATTGCATAGCTATGAATTGATTAAAAGCCTGATGATGGTAATAAAGATCAAGGTACTCTGTATTTGCCATACTCGCCACTACTCTATGATAAATGTGATTCGTTTTCAAATCCCCAAGAAATGGACTCAGCACACCTGAGACAAAGTTTAACTTCTTTTTAAACGCCTTGTCAGTGAAGATGTTAAACACAGATTCTTGAACCATGGGGGACAACTTGGACCGACTTAGAAAGTAAAGAACTATGAACCTGTAGTAACGGAATCCAAGGTCACCATATTTAAACAAAGCTTTGACAGCATCATGTTGATCAGTTCCAATTTCTTTGAAAAATTCAGAAGCTACCTTATGATTTATCAAAAGAAATTTGTTCATTGTTGTTTCAAGATTGAGTTTGGGGGGATTCAACTGACTTGATGTGTAGTTCCAAAATGGAGCTCCTGGTTTACCGAGACGAAACTTTAATTTATGATTCAACAGAATTCCCAGGAAGGATTTATCCAATTTCTCCTCATGCGTTGTTATCTCTTTTATTACTTTGATTCCTATTGATTCATCTTTGATGTCATTCATTGAATATCCAAGACGGGTCACGCTGTCAAAACCAAATGTACGTAAAAGCTTTTCTTCAAACAAATCAAGGCATCTTCTATATTGCCCTAAAGATTGTGGAATGTGATATTTGACATTCAAGTAAGACAAGTACTCCATCCCTAGATTGTAATATAATGAATACTCCATTTGTGTGAGGGGCAACGGCATCTTTTGCAACTTGCGTAGAGTTGAGCTCTTTGTTTGATTTGATGTCGGAGAAGCCAATGAATCTAAAAATTCCTTTCTTTTCAATAACTGCAATCTCAACTCAACAAGAAATTCATCGATATATTGCCAATCCAATTGGGACACCACAGTAACGATCTTTGTAATTAAATCATTGCACCAATTTTCTTTTTGCCCTTCCGATAAACAGGCAAAAATCAGATTGAATTGATCAAGATATATCAATTGATCGGATCGAATTTTTTCAATATTCAGCATATAAGAGATCCTTTCATTTTGGTTTTCGAAAAACTCCATCAAGTCAACAATATATGACTTAAACGAGAGGGTTTCAACAATTTCACGAATCTTTCTTAATTGATTACTAGTCAATGTTGTTGATTGAACCCTTTCTAAAGCCAATCTAATGAAGAACGCATATGATATGTTACCAAAAAGTTCAAAATTTTGAATGGTCTGGCCCATAAACCTCCCCTTCTCAGAATTTCCAAAGTACAACCTCCTGCTTAAAAGTAGAATTCTGTTGGGTAGATTGGGATTTATCACGGGAGCAAGGATTTGATATGGTGACGCAGTTTGAGGTGCATGATTATAAATCACGGGTAGTTCAAAATTGGACATACTAAATACTTTGATCAAGTGAAATTTAAGGGCAAAGCTAAGTCTCGGTTCTTGAATTTTCAAGAACTCAAGAGCATACTTTCTGTAATCCGTTGTTATCAATTGTCCGAATGTCCCCATATTTGCATCTTTACGCAACTCAGGAAAACGTTCCTTGACTGAAAGGAGCAAGTCTTTTTTCTTAGTAGTGTGGCCTTGAAGTAACTCAATTCTTTTACCAAGCAACTTCAAAGTATATTCAGCGAACAGCAGCTTTTTCTTCAGATCGATCGTGTCATCATTTTCCACGGAAGAGATTGCATCATCAGTATCTACCTCTTCAGAGGTATCTCCATTGGCATAGTGGTATTGCACTATGTTGCTTTTCTCGGTAAACTTTGCCAAACTAAGGATGAAATGCGATGACAATTGTCCATTCTTAACAACCAATAGTCCCAAGTACTGATAAAAGACAAAGCTGTATTGAAGTTCACCATGCGTTGCGCTTTTGAGCATACGTCTTAGTCGAGTATCCAATGCATTGAATATACCACTAGCGGCCACAATTTCGGGGTAATTCAATTCCTCCAGATTCAATTCTTTTCCTAGGTATTCTTGCCAATATAATTTCAAAGAAAGTCGCCCGATACCTCGCAATTGATTCAAGTGCATATGGACTTTATCAACGTCACTCTTTTCGACGGATAGCACCTCTGCAAAACGTTTTATGCTGTATGCATTTGCACAGAAGATAAACGGACTGACATTGACATGGATGGAAAACTTATCAAGTTCTAAGATCTCATTATAGAATTCATCAGCTGGATCATATAGGTTCTTATCACCATCGTTTATCATAGTTGTGTCGATTTGCTTATCCGTGGACGTCATATCCAACAGCTTGTTGCTCTCATTCAAAGCATTTTTGCTTTTTGCAATCAACTTATTTAGATCATTGAACTCTTTACTAAGGTGATTCCTGGTTTGGGGAATACCGGCTTTTGGGCTAGCCCTTGCTTTGTCATCACATGGAAACGCCTTAGCTATTTGTCTATGAACAACTTCATATTTTTCATTGTATTGAGGATCACCTAAACCAGGGAATAATATATTGATCGCGAGATGAATTGTCTCTCTCTTGTTCAGTACAGACGTGGACCCATACCGTATGGTTATCAACAGTCTTCTATGAAAGGTAGAATATAGTCGTCGTATCTTGCAACATCGTATTGTCAACATCTGATTTTGTTCCGTTTCTTTGTTGTCAAAAAATCTTCACACTCTAGGAAAATGTTTCAAATCACGATGGATGCAACAAGACAGATCCTATTTAAATGCTCTACAATCTACAACCATAAGGCAAATTCGTTACTGATTTTATATATATTTAATTTCCTTTGTTTTTTAATATACATAGGCTTGGTACCTCCATATCGTCAAACTGTGATATTAACAAGTACCCTGATTAATGAAATGATGGAAAATGGTTGATAATGGCAAGAAAAACATGAGTTGTGAAATAATGGCAAACAAAAGCACGATTATAATCTTCTACCTCTTCTACCACCCTTTCTTCTAGTAGAATCTGATGGAACTGGAGTAACATCTTCGATTCTTCCAATTCTCAAACCAGATCTAGCCAAAGCTCTTAAAGCTGATTGACCACCTGGACCTGGGGTCTTGGTCTTGGTACCACCAGTAGCTCTCAATTTGATGTGGACGGCAGTAATACCAACTTCTTTACATTTAGCAGCAACATCTTGAGCAGCCAACATAGCGGCGTATGGAGATGATTCATCTCTGTCAGCCTTGACTTTCATACCACCAGTGACTCTGGAGATGGTTTCCTTTCCTGACAAATCAGTGACATGGACGAAGGTATCGTTGAATGAAGCGAAAATTCTGGCAACACCAAAAACTTGGGAACGGTCTAGAGAGAAAGAAGTTAGTAAATGAATTCAAGTTATATTGAAAATGAATAGTGCGATGGAATAGGAGTGTTCTTAGGGGATTCTGATCATGGTTGCTTCTTTGAATGAATAAACGCCTGCATGATTGCTGAAAAGTATTGTCGTTCTGTCTTCGAGTGGCATTGGCATTTATTCTTTGATGATTGTCTTTCTTCAATCAAGGTAATCCTCTCATAACACTATTCCAACTTGCGATATTTTCCCTTCACATATGCACTTCGTTTCAAAGGTCATAGCCTGACTCATCTATTGGCTCCAACATACCAGTGGACATATTGGTGATTGTTGTGATTGTATGTGTCTAATAGATCTTTCAAAGCAGCTAAAAATTTCAGTTTTAATTTTTTCCATCAAAAGAAACTATTTGGTGCGCACACACAAAATTAATCGAATTGGTGAAGAGAGAGAGAGAAAAAAGATGTCGCATGTGCAACAACGAGAACATGGCTGTAGCCCTAAATATATTTTTCAAAACATAACAGCCATCCTTCCACTAGAGTTGTGACCTGTGCGCCAGTATATGCAAAACTAGAGCAGTATCTACATCCTGAATCCAACTAGCCATCTCCAAGAATGCTAAATTACTTTTTATTTCTGATTTGATATATTCTATAGTACACACGAACAGTAAAGTTCCTCACATCTTTCTCCCTTAATAAACGAAACCCAAAATCTTACCAGAAACGTGCTTTCTTCTAGCTTCTTCGTGGTCCATGATACCAGCAGAAGTGGTCAAGATAACGTAACCGAACTGTCTAGCTGGTAACAAGTTATCAGTCCATCTCTCAATATCTCCAATCTTGACGTTGAATCTTGGGGAGATAACACCACACTTGTTTAATCTACCGTTTAATTGAACAACAATCTTACCTGATCTGTGGTCGTCAATGTATTCGAATTCACCAATGTATCCGTGCTTTTGCATAACAGTCAAGAATCTGATGATGACCTTTGATGATGGTTTAATGAGAACTTGTCTCTTACCGGTCTTTTCGGCGTTGTTGATGGCGTTTAAAGCATCTGCTAAGACTGAGGTTCTAGTCATTGTGAAGTGTTAACTGTAGAATTAGACTGGTTTGTTAAAGGAAATATTTTCGTAAAAGATTTTGAAAATTTCACAAATTTTTCACTCTCTCACACGAGACACACAGAGAGAGAGAAAAAAATATATAGTACGCTACCATTTACTGTCTTTCTTTGTCACTCTCTCAGAGAATCAAAACTTTTTTTTTTTTTCTCTTTGAATAAAAGTTCAAAAAATTTTCACCTCTTAGAAACCATACTAGAGTTAAACATCAACGATGCCTGTATGTACCGCTTGAATATCATAAGGGAACCAGAGTATATACTGGACATTATAGAGGCTGGTATCAGACAAAGCAAGAGGGAGGAAGCTTTTGATCAGATCGCTTCATCCTGAGCTATTAGCAAGTGATGTGAAGAGCAATGACTGGGCTTCCACTGCTTGAGAAGTCTGTCATGTGGGACCCGCTGTATATCGCTCACACCAGCAATATCCCCCTATCCATTTGCAGCAATGTACTAACTTTTCCTAATAGTCTCAAAAATCATTCAGAACCAAGCAAAAATTGGCCAAGGCTCAAAAGCAAAACAGACCATTGCCACAATGGATCAGATTGAGAACTGACAACAAAATCAGATACAATGCTAAGAGAAGACACTGGAGAAGAACTAAGTTGGGTATCTAAGCTTTTGATACAAACATCATCATCAGTAATATAATGACCATTTTTGAACCAATTTACAACTACGAACCCAACCTTTTGTTCATCTTTATTTTTATATTTCCATTGCTGAGGAGTCTATGATATGTGTATTGCTTTGCTCAAAGTTGTTCATGGCAGAGAGCTGTCTTTTTTTTATGTCTGATATAGAGTTTTTAATCGTATAGTGGTATATTCTGCTGTGCTTTTATCTATGTTGGATATGTATATATGTATAGTGGATCTTCAAGGCATTTAATATAATTTTATCAGCATTAGAGAAGAAATTCCTCTTTGTAATGGAGGGGATATTTGGAGTGCGCAAGTAATTCAAGTTGCACAAGTAGATGTTGTATCGAAGCCTACTCAAGCAGTACGCCTACAATATTAAGCTTCCCAATGACCTTACTTTTTCTTCTATACACGATCAAAATAAAAGTTAAATACCTACAACGTCACCCGACTTGCACTATCTTCAAAACCCTTAAACGATTCCTTCATCTTCAAACACAGTTTCAATTGGTTTTTCCATTAATGAAGCATGAGCACCAACTCCAACAATACTCAGTCCAATCAACCACATCAAAGTTGAAACAGGACTAGCCAAGAATCCCAAAGGAACAGTAACAATCAACAAACCAGTATACAATTGTGAAGTGTTCAATCTACCAAATGGAGTAACCAAATCCTCACCACCTAATCGATTAATTGCCCAAACTCCGAATATGCCAAATCCTAAAACAAATAACAAAAGTAAATTAGTGACAAGGGCATAAATGCTCAAACAAGCTACAATAGCTAAATAATTGGCTGAGAAATAGCCCAAGTTGTAACTGACACGTTGTTGTATTTCACCAAAGTTGGCTGGTTTTGAAACACGTCTAAAATCAAAAAATTCTTGTGGTGGACGTAATTTGGAAACGGTTGATTGCAATGAGGCAAAATCCGACTTGATTCTTTCAACACTGAATCTATCAGAAAGGTTGGAAAAGTTCTAAACGGAGATATATGTTAGTAAATGTGACAAAAGGTTCACGATTTGTGCTTGAAGAAACATACTGCTAAATTTAAAAGTTGAGACATGATATTAGATTAGTTCTTTGATAGTCTACTTTGTGATTTCGTCCGAAGTGTGGTAAAAGTCTATCGAGTGTGTCCCCTGAGTCTTTTGTAATGTTATGTTTGATGGTAAATTATTTTTTTTGCTTGTGTTGATTTTAGAGTCGCCTTGAGAAATCTTTTTTTTTTTTCTTTTTTTCGGTTTGTTTACGTGTCCACGTCTTTTAAGAGTTTCAGCCTTATCAATAACCACAACAGGACATTAAGTCCAAAAACAAAAGGAACAACTATTTCTAGAGCCATGAAACGACCTTTACCCTTTGTATAGTAAATCATCTTCTTAGGTTGCATTATACACTACGTAATTTGTACTGTAAATTCCCTTGTTTCTTATATAACGCGCCTCAGGTACGCATTCTACGCCTCATTCTTGATACAGCACCAATTTATCAATATTATCTATTCAACAAGCGCTAACTAGAAATGTCCACAAACGACTAGTTTACTTTATTCTTCAACTTTTTGGCAATCGACTTTGCATTTTCATATCCAGAACCATCTTTCAATTTACGCTTTCTCTCTCCAGTGTCATTTTGCTTCCTAGATCCATTACCTTTGTTCCTATTGGACCTTTCTTTTAAGATCTTTTTCATTGTTTCAGTCTTCTTGAACTCACTACTAGTAGGATCTATAGCATAGTCATGACTTTCAAAAATTTCATCGAATCTTGGATCGTTCAAATTAGCTTCAAAGTTGTTTTGAGTCATTTCTTGATCAATGTTTTTCTTTTTAGACTTCTTACTCTTCTTTGACTTCTCATTCTTGAGCACATCTTTCATGTTAAAATGTTCACTCTTTTGATCGTTATCCATGAGTACCAACTCCAATTCAGCCTTTTCCTTTTCAGAAACATCATCAGCACCTTTCTTACGAGGGAGCTTGTTCTTTTTCTTCGTGGATACTTCCTCATCGGCATCTTCTGCGTTTGCTTTACTCTCTTTAAATTTATTGAGTCTCTTTTGACGTCTTTCCTTCTCCTTCCTTTTATAAGCCTCGATACTTGTCTCTTCAAAAGCCTCCTCTTTCGCGTCCTTTTCTGCTCCATCTTTCAAACCAGGGTCGAAAGTTATCTCCATGTCTACATCATCACTTTCGTCACCTGACCCATTCCCCTTATTGAATGTCTTTCCTAATAAACTTTGATATTTTGACTTCAAATCAGAACCTTTGTCGTTATTATCAGCCGCATCTTCATCCGAGTCACTTGCCAAATATGCCTTAAAGTCATTTGCCTCTATTTCCTTTTGCGAAAGAGGCCTCGAAGACAATGTGAGACGTTCTTTTGGAGTTTCATCCCAAGTTAATTTCACTTTTGAGTGTTGCAACGCATCAGTGACAAATCTTGACTCCGGCTTGTAATTGGCTGATACTTTAGAACATTCATCTTTCACGTCATTATCATCAAATTCCATGTCTTCTGGAACATATCTCAAATCGAAAACATTTGCAGTGGATTCGTATTCCGTTCCATCAACGTTTTCATATATATTCCTGGCCGTGTCGACCGAGTCACATTTCACAATAGCATAGTAATACCTTAATCGCTGTAGTTGGTACCGGCGAAGAGCTTTGCTGTCATAATCTTCTTTTCCATCATCTTGTTCGTACAATTTTCGTGTCACCCTTTCCAACTGTTGTGGATCTTGAATGTCTACGTCAGAGTCCAAATCAGAGTCCGAATCTGATTCTTTACCTTTCTTGCCTTTCTTTTTAAACAACTCTCTTGGTGGTCCTTCGACTTCTTCCTTTTGCATTCTTTCCTTTCCAAACTCGGAAGGGTAAATTGTCACAGATTCAATACTTCCACCTTTAGGCACAAACGATAAGAATGTTGCCATCAAGTCTTCCGCTCTCAAGTTATCCCAGTCCATGTTAACGACAGCAAATGAGGAAGTAGGATCGGACTCACCCGGTGCATTCTCTTCCAATTCTAGTTCAGACTCGCTTTCCGCTTCCTCTAATTCCAGTTCACTATCAGACGACGAGTCCTCAGAAGACAGATCAGATGAAGAGCTCTCAAGTCCTTCTCCTCTAGCTCTGTCCAACTCCTCTTCTTCACCTCTGATCTTGCGGCTTAATGCTTCCACATCATCCTCTTCCTCTTCCTCATCCTCGTCCTCCTCATCATCTCCACTCTCATCGCTAGAGCTCTCATCTTCATATTCGTAATACTTGTTGAGTTGCTGGTCCTTATCCTCAAGCTTTCTTCCATATCTATCAATTTTGACTTTACTCCCGCTCAACTTTTTCAATTCCTTCTTGTTGAACCTGTCATCCACCTTAACTTTCAAGTTTTTGAAATTTGGAAACTTAAATCTAGGATCATTGTGTACAGACTTGAATCTAGCATCTTCTGTAACTGGCTTAATCTCCTTCAGTGGTTTCTCTTTGCTACTCTGTTTCTTGTTTCCTTTAGACATAGCTTGGTGGAGTTGTTTGATTAAGTGAGTGATCAAATGGATTTTTTAATTTGTAAAGCTCATCTCTACGAGTGACACAAAAATTTTGTTCTTGTGTGGTCGCTGCTACCAAGTCAAATTTGATCACCAAGGCTAGGGCTAAGGCAAAGGCTACGTTTACTTCAAGTCATAGAACTGTTGACATAAGTGGCTATTCTAGGGGCTCTTAAACTCTATGACATCCAAAGTTGAAAGAAGCAAGAGCAAGCCCTTCAGTGAGCTCAAGACGGTCGATTTTCACTGGCGCCTCCTTAGTACGCTCTTTTGAAGTGACTGCCCCAATATAGCTGGAGCTATACCCAGGACCCAGCTTTCACAATCATCGACAAATCCGCTGTCTTGCGTAACTGCATGTATGCACGTGGCTGCCAAATTGTGTATTGTCAACGAAAAAGAAAAAAAAAACAAAAGTGGTGACATGTCTGTTACTTGAAGCAAAGTTGAAACAAATGAGGATCTCAAACAATAATGCAAGTCCCTTATAAACAGCAATTCATTTCACCAATATGAAGTTCGAAAGCATGAAGAACTTTCTTTCTTCGCATGAGCTTATCGAAGATCTGACATAGCACATTTTGAAGTCAAACAACACTACACTGTAACAATGGAACAGAAAAAGCCCGTCAATAAGTCAAAGCACAGAATTGGGATGATTATTAGTCCACGAATAAACGTGGATGATTTGACGAATAACGCAAATACCGAAGATTTTGATTATTTTTCCATGAGGAAGAGACCAAGGAAGCCAGCACGTACGTTGGCAGAAGTCGAGCAAGACAAGTACCCACAACCAAGCACGACAACAGGCTCAAAGAGTGAAACTACATCACCAAAATTGGGTGACAGTACAGCCATTGCCCTGCACATCAGCAATACTGTGGTTGCTACCGGGATTGTCCAAGAAGGGAGCAAAGAGAGTAATGACAACCCACTTCATGATGGTATGAATTTGGAACATTTCTCGACCCACGAAAGTTTATACTCAAATGATCCCCACAGAGTAGACCACGAAGGCTCCCTCAAGCCAGACAGCATAGAGAGGATGGAATTTACACTGGTCCCTCAAGAGGTTGAAGTTGAGCAGTTCAGATCCTTTTCCTGTTTTGCCACACCACGCATGGATCCAAATCCTAAACTCTCTGAGCAGGATGCAGTTCTGGATGACAGTGATGACTCTGATCACGATACAGCCCATACAGGGCATAATGGTTCATACGAAAATTTGCTCAAAAAGGATCAAGAGAAGGGATCATTCTGGAAGAACACACTCCGCTTTTCAAGGCTGAAGTCATCAAGGCTAGAGTCTATTGGTGATAACGGATTGCCCAAGCTAGGAAGAACTTCAAAGAGTGATTACAGCTTCAAAGGGTATCGACTAATGCATCAGAACGTCAACTTAAACTCGCATGAGACTGAAGGCTTCAGAGGGAGTCAAGTATTTTCTTCATATTCGCAAGCACAAACGCATGAAGACGATATGGTCTCATTTGTTGTTGCAAGGAATAGGTTATTCGTAAACAACTCGACAGAAGAAGAGACCACTACTAAGATCAAAAGTCTAGAAGTTGATTCACGTCAAGGACTAGCAAAACCAATAAAGTTGAGGAGACTAAATGAATCTGATTTTGAAGACGATCAACATCCAGACCCATCCAAGAAGTACACCTATAATGTAAGGGCCGACAGCTCACTAGACTCATCTTACGCCAAATCAGTAGACACATCTACATTTACAGAAATGACTGATATTCCAGAAACTCCACATACACTTGCACCTCAAGTATCAGTAGCGTCAACTGATTCATTGGTCTCCAATTTTCTGAACTTGCATGTTTCTGCAGCAAGCACAGAAAGTTCAGAAGTTAAGCGTTCCGTATTCAAGTCGTATGTTAGCCGGATTAAAATGTTACCAAAGGTGTTTAGTAGGGATAACCATGTCATGTATGACTTTGGGCCAATCAGCTTGCCAAAATTAAAGGAAACCAGCCAATCTCATTTGATGAGCTTGGCTTTGGGGACTAATTCGCATCATTCAAGAAAGCCATTCAATATAAGAAGGAACGTCAAGAAAAATCTGTTAAGGAGCTCTACATTGGGTCATCAAGATGATCGAGCCCGGTTTAAGAAGCTTTTAATACAATCAGAGTCGGTCGACTCGTCCGTCAAGCTATTTGAAAAGTATTTAGACGCAGTACTTAAGTAGTCTCAATATTCTATACACCAGTCTTTTGTGAACCGTTTACGGCAGCCATATGTCTTTCCAGCACACTTCTTTTCTAACGGCATTGGAGTAGCCCTCGTTAAAATTGACCCAAATCCTAGGAACCTGTTTCACAATATCATTGTCGGATTTAGTGGCAGACTTGACGCTGTCATATTCGGATTTGAATGTTTGACCTCCTTGTTTCCCAATTTTTGCCCTCTTTGATTCGGAAACTTTCACATCATCAAGTTTATGCTTTCCAGTTTCGGATAAAGTCTTCAAACCGTCCAACTCCGCACTAATTAAAGGAAACAATGTTTGCCGTTTGAGCTGAAGCTGTTTGGTCTCGATTGAACTTGATCTTCCAGCAACAAATGTGTCAAATACCGATAGCGAATCCCAATCTGGCCCGATCTTGAGCTCTGTTTGACCCGTTTCGAAATCTTTCTTTGTCTCAAGTGTTAACTTGAACGCATCTATCAACAGTATAACCTTTTGGAGCTTTTCAGCCTCATTCGAGTTGAGATTACTTTTAAGCTTAGACGATAAGCTTGGGGTAAGAATCTTTGTAAGGCATGGGAGGAAGCAGCATGCAATATTATCATCGTTCGTGCTTCCTAAAGCCAATCGAGTATTGGGTGGGACACTAGATATAACTGTTTTAACGATATGACGATTTTCTTTCATCTTTTCAAAACTTTCAAATGACAAGTTTTTAACGCTAGGAATCAACAGGGTGATGTCACCGTAATTCTTCAAATCGCTAAATAATGTCCAGCTTTTTAAAGCTATCAGTGCGTTGTATTGAGTTGCATCATTGAAATTGTTGTTGAAAAGGTCATGGTAGTGAAGCCAATCACTAAGTTCGCCAGGTCGAGTTAAACTGTCATCTTGTAAGTGAACAATATCTAGGTACTTGTTAAAGACACCATTAATGAACTTCTCAATTAAATCATTACTACCAGTGATGGATTTTCCATTACCATCCATGTACTTTTGCAAAACAACTTTGAAATTATCTTCTTTTTTCAATTGAGGGTCTCTTTTGAAAACATCCTCAACCATTGTGAACCAGGATATATGCTTATCTATAGGGGAAACCTTTTTGGCATTATGGAGGGAAGCTACACGTCTTCCTGAAAATTGCATCTGATTCAAGCATGCTCTCAAGTCTCCGTCACATACTTCACAAATTTCACCAATGTCTTTATAATCCAATCCCAACTTTTCCCTATCGCTAACTGTCATTAGAAAGTCTTTCACCGATTTCATTGCACTACCACTAACTTTGGCACCAGTTGCTCTTTGCACAATAGCTGGTTTTCGAAACGTAACAACATCTGATATTACCCTCATCTTCTCTAGTGGGTTCGGACCAAATCTTCCTTGTTGACGTGAGTATATGTCATTAGCAATGCAGATAATTGGTCTGTTTAATATCCTATCAGCTTTTTTCGATTTCCTTTGATCTTTGTTATCAAGCCCAATTGTGGTCCTCTGTTTCGAATAAGCACGTTGGTCTGCATTGACAATATCTTGCAAAATCTTAACAACATCATTTGTATTGGCCAATGAGTCCAACTCGTCTATGAGCAAGCAAAAAGGTTTCCCGTTTTTGGACACGGCATTGGAGGTCAATGTATTTTGAATCTTCAATTTCAAAGCACTAGACGCATTTGAGTATGGGTTATTCGTACCTGAATTTTGCATGGATCCTTGGGGAAGAGTGTCCATACTGTTCATTGCATTTAATTCTTGAATATTGTATCCCATTTGACGAGCTAGAATGTGGGTTGCTACCGTCTTGCCTACCCCAGGTGGCCCATGAATAAGTAGAATCTTACGAATTGGTCTACCAAGTGAATCTGTTCCATCCGTTTCTTTGACCCTTTCACCAAATACCAACGGAGACCATTTTTGAAGCCATCGCATAATTAGCCGGTATTGTCTTTCATTCCCAGCAGGACACAACTGTAGGAAATTTTGGGGCTTATACTTTTCGGTCCACAATGGCATATATTTTGAGGTGTTACGCTCCGTTTTTGAATCTAGCTTTGCTGAGTTGTCTTTGATTTTGTTTTTAAGTTCAACCTTTGCAAAAAGTGAATCCATGTCCATGTAAAGACTGTCTTTTTCGGTCATTTGTACAGAAGTTTGCTGGTGTTCCCTTCGTTCAAGATTAATCATCTGACCAGAGAACAATTTGACCTCTTTGAAATCCCAATTCAGCTCAGTAGCTGCATCATTGTGATCCTCAGATGGATCGGTTTCTGCATTGGGTGTCGATTTATCTGTCACATTCGATTCTGCGTTGGGCGTGAACACATCAGCGGAATTTGATTCTTCATTCTCGTCCTTTCCGAAGTGTGGCTCTGGCGGGGCAAATAATAAAGAGCTTGCAAGATTAATGCTTCCTTCGATGCCCTCTTCTGTCATACTTTTCCCTTTGGCTCTCCCGAATGGTTTCCTAATGGAAAAATTGCACGACGCGTCGTGAGTTTTTCAAGAACAATAAGAATTTATCAACGCGACTATGTATTAAAGCTCTATACAAAAGTTTTCAATTCTATTTGGGGATCTGTCATACTCTCTTGTGAAGCCTCTCCTTTCAACTTAATAAGCTCTTCCACTGAAGACCTTTGTGAAGGGGTCAAAAATTTATTGATAACCTCCTTGAACACTTGAGGATCCTGTTTGACTAAAGACAAAAGTTTGTCACGTGTGTATAGCTTATCGTTTGCACCATTTTTAGTCAATACAGGTAGCAAAAGGGAGTAAATAGCAGTCAACTTTTCCTTGTTCTCCACGACGTTTCTTGTGTATAATACCAATATTTCAAACGCAAGTTTGGAGTTGACACTATCACTTGATTCAATGCCCGTTACTTCATTCACAAGGTCGGCTATTAAATCTTTCAAGACAATATCAACATGGTAACCTTTTTCTTGCATAAGTGATTTGATACATTGCAAGCTTAAAGATGCGCTATTCTCACTCAGTAAAAGTTGAAGCAATCCATCACTTAATTTTTTCGAATTCTCGGCATTTAGCTGAATACCACCATATGACACAAGTATCACTGAAGTCAAAACAGTGTAATTATCTTCGGCATCGATGGAGTAATACTTGGAGATTATATCATAGAACGGCTTGACAAAGTCAGTACCAAGTTTGGTGCAATCTATGACAACTTGCTTCAAATATGGGAGTATAACCGAAATCAAAAACACTTTTTTGCTCTCATAAACTTTAGCAAAGATATATAAAAGACACGAGTATAGGTCTTGCTTCACCACATTTGGAAACATGGATATCATTTTTACCAAATTTTCAAAAGTTTTCTTCAAAATCAACAAGTTTGGTGCAGTTTCGGCATTTCTGAGTAAAACTTCATAATTATCTGAGCTATTGTCAAAGTCGGATTTAAGGAATGGTAATATCCTGAATAATGGTATCATAGTGACTCGAATCAATTCAAACAATTTATCAAACCCTGATTCCAAATCTGCTTGATGAGACGTGATGTAAGTACGGAACGCTGCTTCGATACTATCCAAAAACAAGCACTGAACCTCTGCATCATCCTCAACCAACATGTAACGATCAATAATATCAATCAACTCTCCAAATATATGGTCATTGAACGCTAAATCAACCAAAGTGCTTATACGCATCAACTTGTTGAACGACTTTAAAATAGGAACAATGTTTTTGTTTTTGATCAAGGACTCAATGCATTGACTGAATAAAATGAAGAAAAAGTTGTCGCTATCTCCAGAGAGCGAGTCATTGATCAATGTGAAATTGGTCTCTGTTTCCAAACTCAAGACTGTCACCAAATTGATCCAATAATTGCCATAAATTTCGAGTTCCCTGCTAGAAGACTCGCTGTATTTGACAATGGAATACTCTCTTAAAGATAATATCCACAACGAAATCAACAACTCAGAATACTTTTCCAACACCTGCTCGAATTCATCCTCATTTTGATCTGGATCCTCATAGGCTTCGATTCTCAACAAAGCCCAACAATTCAAAATAGCCAACTGAATACTCTTTTTTCCAAATTCTGACATATCTTCCAAAAACCCAAACTTTAAGAATTTATTTGACGAAATCTCCTCCAATAATTGTATCAATGTTTTCAAAATTCTTTGCTTGGAGTAGTACTTTATCCGAGGCAAGTTAATAAAGTTGGATGAGACTCCAATAGCATGAGCAATGACCTTGTAGTCATTTCCTGGAGCAAAGCAAGGCACCAATGCACTAATTATTTGAGCTTGTTGTTGCTCCAAAATGGATGTGGAAGGATATAATGGATCTTCAAGGTCGCCAAACAACTCCAAAGCAGAATTCAACAAATCAAGCCCTTTCAATTTCAATTCGAGGATTGGAGACGACGCACCCAAGAACGAAAGCTTGACAATTTCAGCGATTTTACTCTTTAATCGTTCAATCAAGTTTGGATTTTTGTACGCCAACAGTAATAAATGATTCAATGCATCATAGATAAATATCCTAAATTGCAATGTGATGGGCTCATTTTTTTCCAACTTTACCTCATTCTCATCAACAATTCCTTCATTCTCTTCATCTTTGAAATCGACAACATTTGCCTTACTGTGCTTCTTTTGTCGTTGACTTAATGGTAAAAGCTTTTGCTGATAGTTTGATTCGAGGAATGGATCCACCAACTTTTTCATACTTGATTTTAGTAATGTGTTTAATGTGTTGAACCAATTCTTTTCCAAACTGCACTCTATCCAAAGTAAAACAAGTTGTTCCAATTCAGGACATGGGACTATGTTCATTGATACCCAGAATAAATACTCTGTCTCTTGTGAAATTATTCCCACTCCGTATATCTTTACAAGTTCGTAATAACAGCTGTATGCCGAAGAATACAAATCAAAACTTGCAGTGAATGGGAAAATCGAATCCGTATTCAAGGAAGTAGGAGAAACATTGGCCACGGCAATTTTCATGTTCTTGGATATTATCAAATTCAACAACTTTGTAAAAACGCCAATTTCACCTTCGATAAGGTTTGGGTCAAATATGATCAACTCTTTGAATAGTTCCATCAACTGCTTGTAGATCTCTATATAATCATCCGAAGTTGCTAAGCCAATTCCATAACTCAAAGTAACGATAAGGTTTCTCAAAGTTGCCTTGTCGTGTCGTTGCCATTCACGCAACTCTGGCCCTAAAGATGTGATGATTAACTGCAACAACCTTGCCATTATTCCAATTGATCCAAACCTGGTTTTAAGACTTACCGACACATTATCTGCAACGTTATATCCAAAATGGTTATCCAAATAGTTATTATAAAGTCTTTCCAAAAGATGTGGTGCTAATGAAGACATATCTGAGTTGGATTCAAATAACTTGACAAGACTTTGCAAAGTGAAGTAATAAACAACAGGATTTTGATCGTTCAATAATTGAGTCAAAATATTGTAAGTTTCCTTGAGGCCAATCTTTTTCTTCAGGTAGATATTGGCCATTGAAAGGACCGAGAATCCTCTTTGAAAAGGGTCTCCGTCGGTTACAACGTCGTTGATAAGGTTAGTTATAACCCCGTATGCCTCGTCTTTATTAATTAAAAGTGCGGTGAGCCCCATTGTCTCGGAATTGAGTGTGAGTAGTTCAGCATTCTTAAGATTGATTTTTTTTATCACATCAATAAGAGTTGAAGCAACACCATTGTCCAAATTCAACTCATTTTCGGACATGTTTTTCACAACCCCGTTCATAGCTACTGACACATTCAACATTATAGCCTTGATTCTTAGCTCATCAGCTTGATGGGCTGTAAGCGAATTTCGAATTTGTTCCAATAACGAAAACTGAATTTTACTTGTCAAGTGCGCAAACAGTGTTTTGAACAAGTCTATTGCAAGGTCAACCAATGACGTCATCAACATAGATGAGGACTCGCCACTCAACGGGGTGTCATTAGTCAAGAAATCATTGGGATCCCACGAGATACATCTTGATGATGAAGAAAATGCAACTTCTTCTAAACAATGAAACCAATAGGCAGCGCGTCCATTGTTGTGTAATGTGAAGACACTGTTTGTTGGTGGCGTTTGCTCACGAAGATCCTTTTCCAGAATAGTTGGCCTATATTTTACCTCAGTGGGCCATTTGCTAGTCAAGCCAAAATTGTAGTTGTAGTCTTCACCAAAGTAACTCACAGAATCATCAATCAGATCCGCATGCACTGATATATATTTCAGTTTACTCTTTGATGACTTATCACCTTCTAACGCAACGTTTCTTGAAAAGATTCTATGATCACTAAAAATTTTGATAAGGAAAATGACCAAGTTGGAATTGATTTCACTTTTGAGTGAGCTTGCTATCTCTTTATAGCTTTGCAAAATCACCTTCTTAGTGTAAAACACCAAGCTTACAATCATCCTTTCCGAAGACAACTTCCCGTTAAACGAATGGTTGGTGTACAATATATTGTTGAGAATATTGGGGTTATAATCATAGTCATTGAAGCTGTCTGCATTCAATGTAGTGACAGCACTGACATTTTCAATGGTACTTTCTAAATGAGACAAGTAATTGTATGATTTGGTCAACAAAAACAGAATTTGCTTGAATGACTCTGGAGTCAAGTCCACTGATTTCAAATAGTTATGCAAACACACCAAAGCAAATGCTCGCACTTTTAAGTTAGAAATGACTTCATTAGTTTCGTCACTTCCTGATAGCCCTGAATTGACAGAAAGAAACTGTGATGTAAGTAAACTTTTCCAAAATATCAATAACTGGGACGAGTTTAATTTAACGTACTCGGAAAAGTTGTATAATGACACCAATGAAGCCAAGATAACCCAACAACTGGAATTTTTGATATTTGAGTTTCCACTATGTTTTAAATTCTGTGTACAAAAACTCAATACCCTCACAATGATTGTATTTTGTAACAAGGCTGGATCCGTTTGTTTGATTAAAGACAGCAATGCCAATGAATAGCTAAGAAGTCTTACCGATGCTATGCTGCAAGTGTTGTGTGGACCCCTAGCTGATGCTATATCAGAATGCTTGTGTTCTTGATCAACAAATTTAAATGCGAATAATATCAACTGATTAATATGAGCTGGGTTGAACCTCGCGTACGTCAATAATGTTTTTATAGCATTATTACGAGTATAAAAGTTGTCATTTGCAATCAAGGTGAACAAGGTGTTTTCTAAAAATGATAGTCCCCGAGTGTCAGAAGAAGTCGTAACCTCCAAGTCGTCTTCCAAATCATTAACAGTCTTTTTCTCCTCATCCTTATCTCTCTCTTCAGAGGATTCAATATTTGTACCTCCAGGAATGATGGTTTCAATAACTGACAAAATAAGACTTGCTTGATACGGGTTTCTAAAGATATTGATATCTGATCCTGTTGTCTTCTTTTTCGAAGATTTGGTAGTCTTGAAACCAAAGATTCTTGACTCACGTTTTTTATCTCTATTCAACGACACCAGCTCAGTGTTCTCTCCCAGTTTGGTGTCGGTAATTTTGTTGGCAGTGCTGTTTAACTTTGAATACAAGTAGTTCGATAGAATGTCACCAGCGGCAGAGCCTGTTTCTTTAACAACGTAGTCAAGAATTACTTTCCAATTGGTTAGAGTTTTGTTCCAATTCGTGTCTTGTATGTGAACAACTCGATCATTGTCAAATTTCAAATCATCAAACTTTAAAAGCACCATTTGCAAGATGTTTATCAAGTTGGAACTCAAGTAATCTGGATTTTGAAATTGTTCCATTTGGATATAAAATATAATGGTGGCGGCTATACTTGATTGTAAAATATTTTGTTCCAATTGCGACCTGAGAATAAATGGACTATCGTGATGAAGAATGGAGTTTCTTTCCTTTTTAGTTGCCACAATTGGCTCACCATTTGTATCTAGCTTCACTGACAAGCTCGCATCCCAATTATTTTCGTCGGGTAGTGGGTAAAATCTAATCAAGTACTCAATGGCACTGAAATTCCCGGTTGGAGTGAAATTGATAAGAAGATTCGATAATAAATCAATTCCTGCCACACGCACCTCCTTGAGTGGACTAGACAAGCTATACTCAAAAACTTTTTCATTTGTAGATAGTATATTCTGTTGAAAATGGTATTGTTGCGTCATAATAGTTTCTGGTTTCATCTTGGCTCCAGCTGAACTTGAACTAGCTGAAGCTTCCACCAAAGACTCATAATGACTAGATATACTCAACACCAAAAGATTTTTGAGACACTGAACATAATTCTTTTTCAAAAGCACGGTAGTCGAACACTTTTCATCTTCAATATCGAATGAGATCGTATCTTGCAAAATGGACTTTGTGGAAATCTTGATCAATTTAGCGCACAACTTCTCATCAATGTCTTGCTTCGTCGCATTCTTGGAAACTGAATATAACAAGTATATCAAGTCACTATCAATGTTTGTATCTTTCTTCAAAATCTTGTAAATCTGGGCAACGCAAAAGCTGATTAATGAACCCAATTGACTGGGGAAATGCTCGAAAAGGTCAATAAGAATGATTATAGCCACTTTTGATAGTTGGCTCAAGTTGCCATGTTCGTCCAAGTAAACATCATTTAATAGCAGGTTTGCAGTGTCGTAAATCTTGGAAGAAAGTACACGTAGAACCATCACCAAGTTGCGTGAAACCAACTTGAATACATTCAATGAAGATTGAACTTTAAGCTCGGGTGCAGCACTTTGTTCCGCTTTCTTCTTTTTCGCAATTGGTTGTGGTTGTCTTTTCTTTTGTTCTTCAACAAGTTGATTCAATTGGTCACGGTATACGTTGAAATCAGACTCCTCAAGGTCCTCCCCTTTGGAAAGCTTTCTGTTCATATCAACAAGATATGAAAGCACTTCTCCATTGTCAAATCTCTTAAGTATATCATTGAATGAATCCATGTTTGAGTTGAACGTCGAGAGAGTAAGTAGCAAACTGGACAAAAGAAAATCGAAATCAGATTTTTGCGTGTCTTTAAGTTCATGGTAGCATCTATACACTCAATATTTACTAAATTAACTTCCTAGAAATGCCGATCGATAGTTCTCGGACTACCTGATATTGAGGGTAATTGAGAATACCTTTTACTATATGAAAGACGCTTGGTTTTTCTGTCTGTGTCAATTTGCACTGATTGATCCAGAATTGTTAACTTTGTCAGAGATGGAGCTTTCAATATGGACAATCTTTTTGATTTTTCAATTGGCGAATCATCTAGATGATGCTTTTTCCCTAAAAAGATGTCGATATCTCTAGTCAAGTTCTTTAATTTTTGAAGTGAATCGGATTTCTTCATTTTGCTTTGTGACGTATTGGTGACATCTCGAAGTACATTTGGTGGAGGTGTGCTCTTTAGTACATCCAACAAGCTAACAAACAGCACATCTGCTGCATTCTCATCAGGTTCAGCATTTTTGATTTTGTCCTGTAAGTCCTTTATTTGAATTTTGTAATTGGTAATATGCAATTGCCTCTCAGCGTTTTCCTTCTTGGTCCTATCCAACTCATCTTCCAAGATCGCCAACTTTTCCAATAGTTCATTATTGAATGACTGCTGTACCTGATATTTGTTAAGCATTATCCTATCCTGGCTTTCCATTGAGGCATTTGCAATTTCAATCTTGACTATTTTCTGTTGTAAATTGATGATTTCTTGATCTTTGCTTAGCAAGAGATCTTGTAGACTGTCCAACTCCTTCCCTTGTTCTAAGTTTTGCTGCTTTGACGCAATCAACTGATTCTTCAAGTTTATGACTTGATGCTCTAGGTTCAACTTTGCCGTTTCCAATTCTTGAAGTTCATCTTCCAACGCTTTTTCTAGATCCTTACTGGACTCTTGAAACTCATTTAAAATAGCTTCTGACTCCAAAACCTTTTGTATTAGCTCCTCCTTGCTTAGGGTGCGTAACCTTTGAGACATAGTGTGAAGAAAGTTGTATAGATGGTTGTGATGTGTGTCTCTTCGTCTGTTTACTTTGCTTTGTTTACATTTTCGAAAAGTCGCGACATTTGTTTTTGATTTCGACTCAGAGTCAAAAACAACACTTTCTTTCTTTCTTTCTTTCTTTCTTTCTTTCTTTGCATGCAATCGTGACATTATTATTATTAATTAATTAAAAATCTAGCTATATAGTCTATTCTTCCTTCTTCTCTTCTTCGCTGTTGCTGGTCTCTTCCTCTTCTTCTTCTTCGTCGTCACTTCTTTCATCCTTTTGTTCACCAGAGAATATGTATCTTGACAAAATCCTTAAAATCAAAACCAACCAGTAAATGTTGACCAATTGTAAAGCAAAGATCAAAAAGAATGTAATTGGTTGTGAAATGTAACATTTATATTGTTGAGTTTCCCAATTCAATTCCCATTCACCAACAGTTTTGAATTCGGTTAAAACCGACCACAAAATTCTCAAGTTGATGTAATGTCTTAAATAAATCCACACTGCAATGAACCATACAAAGAATGGGCCCGTCAATTTGGAATCTAAATAGTTCAATGTTTTGGACAAGGCTAACCAAAAATCAGAGACATCCATGGTGATGAAAATTTCAATACCAATCCATGTGAAATGGAATCTATATGAACACCAAATCAATGCAATGGTAATAATATGATGCAAAACCAACTCAAAAAAGTCCTTTCTTGGTTTTTCCAACTGTAAAACAAGAATGACAGATTGTTGGACCCAAAAAGCTGCTTGTCCCAAGTAGAATACTTTAAAATAAATTTCATGGGTCTTGTGGGGGTATTCGAGATACATTGGTGTAGTCTCAAAAAACCACAATGGTGTCCTTGACATAATCCATAATCCCAATGGACCACTAATTCCATAGTAGAACATAGCATAAGTTTGTTCCAAAAACCTTCTTTGTTTGGCTTCCTTAGTTACACCAAGGAAAACACTAATTGGTCTCAAAATACAACACATCATAAATTCTCTTAAAAATGTAAAGAAAATTGCATAGAATCCAACAAATTTGAAATCATTAGCACCTTTTCCATATTGGTCAGTACCTGGGATATGATATGATGGTACAATCATATCTTCCAAGAACTTGTGAATTTTTCCTTCTGGGCTAGAGAGGAAGAATGTCCCAAATGCAGCAGCCAAAACCAAAAAGGGTATAATCCAAGTTTGTCTAGAAACTAATTCTCTAAACCCAATGACGAGATGATTTGCAATTGCCCAATCTGATTTGGTTTCACGCTTTAATTCGGCTCTTCTGGCGCTAGACCTTCTTCTTGCTGCCTTTGAAGTAGGCATGGTTGACAATGAAGGTGAAGTATCTCCAACTGCTATTTCACCAACTGATGATGATGAACGGTGGCGACGTTGTTGTTGTTGTGGTGGTGGTGATAAATGCCCCTCTTTCTTTGCAGAAGTTGACGAAGCTGAAGAACTCATAATTTGGAGGAGATAAACGTGGTAGTTCCTTCAATAAAACACGTTTGAGTAAATCCACTGGAATGTAAAAAAAGAAAAGAGTGTAAAAGGTGAAAATACCAAATGTTTTTAGGAGAAGGAATGGAAATGAAATGAAATGAAAATTTTTGTTGTTTGTTTTTGTTGTTTATTGAGAAAAGAGAGAGAGAGAGAGAGAGAAAGAAAACAAAGATCTCCTATTTTTTTTTGTTTTTTTTTTTTGTTTTTTGAAATTACGTGTAAGTACTCTGTACTCAACACAAAGTACAAATAGAGTATTCTTTCTTGTAATTGCTCCTCCTCCGCCTACGTGTCACAACTGCACTTGGGCACCATAACGCGGCTATATTCTTTTTTTTTAAATTTCCTCTTTACTTGAAATAGCTCTTTGAAAAGGAGAAGAAGAATTTCTATTACTTCATGCATACATCTTTAGTTTTTTTCTTCATTGTGTAAACATATATATAACCATTTGAGATCTATATTCTCCTTATACCCCTCGCGTGAGCAAATACAGAATTCCTTCACAAAGTGGATAACACACAAAAAGCATAACCTCTTATAGAAAAGAGCTCATTGGTCCTTGAATTGAACAACCCTCTAGGCACTTTGTGTACTTCAAGCCTGATTGCATACGCACAAGCACTACATCATGGCGACAATCGACAGCGTGATTACTTATCACATGGTTGATACTTGTACCCTCTCAGATGCCCGGGTTAATCAACTACCGAAACTCGCATATTGAGTGACTTGAATAGTATTAGCTGTCAAATGACTTGTAAGTTCTGAGATTTGAAACTATAGCATTTTGTATCGAAAGAGTGCCACGATCAGAGGCTTTAAATCCATTTTGAGGAAACTCTTTGGACCAAAAACACTGATGGACCCTTCTTTTATATAATTGTGAAAAGCCAGGCCACCTGTATAATTGTAGTTTCCTAATTTTGTAACCATCTGGCTTTGATATATTGCTGCGAAAGCCTCCCCCGCGCTTAAACCCAATATCGGCGCGCATCATAACATGCAGCTTCTCGACCTCCCCATTCAATTGCTTTTCAAGGCTATTCAACTAAAGGAGCATCTACTAACTTTTCCTGAAGATGTGGTACTTTTGTGTTTAAATTTGCTATCACAAATTGACCAATTTGAGCTATTGGTGGAAGTCGCTTATGGAGATAGAGCCTACAAAATTGCCAATAGATTGGCACCCGTAAACCAGACTTGCCTACGTATCTACGAACTTTTTGGTTATTGGGCAACTGTACGTGCAAGTATGATTCCTTTTTCCAGAAGATTCGGGGAGACGATTTATATCCACTGTGGAAGTCCACCTGCTTCAACATATTATAAAAAGTATATTATCTTCGACTTTGATGTTGTGAAACATTTGATTGAGCGTTACTTTTACTTCACTACTGTGCTTCAAGTGTGGACTGGGGATGAGTATCGCCATCAGTATGTATTCATGCCGTATTATTCGTTCGAGGGTCAACTGGTGTTACATATTTGCCCTCCACCAAGCTCAGAGTTTATTCTTAAGTCAAGGTCATCAAATCTATTCCACGTTTTGCACGTGCTAAACGAGACAGATAATTGGATATGGAGGTTTAAATGTTTTTATATTCACTCTGTTGAGGTGAGAATGACAATTGGAGAGTTTTTAAAATTGACGGAGTATGGACCATATATTACAGCAACGGCGCATCCTACAGTTTTGAGACTTTATATCACCGATGCGAATAAGTCAATTAGCCATACTGAAAGCAATGACTCCATGGAGCGTCTTTTCTCCCGCATAGTGTGTATGTTTTTTCTCGACCGAGTAAGGTTCCTTTCACTCCAATACAATGGAACCACCACCGAATTAACGCCCCTTATATGGATACTTGAAAGAGCGCCGCTACTTGTGAACCTAAATCTCAATTTTGGAACTTTGGATATCACTCTGGTACTAGAGATGATGAAATGTCAAGTGGGTGAATGTTATATACAAGTTAGAATTGACAGGTCCTTCTACAACACTATAAAGGACAAACATAAGCAGCCATTGTGGGATATACACATCTTCGAGAACTTTGTTATCTTAAATTGTGTAAAGACCTTGGATGAGATAGTTCCATTTTCAGTCAAATACCCTGAAACAAGTCTGCGGCGACCCAAATCAGTCTCAGGATTCCGTCGTTGGCTAGACCGTTACTGGTGAAAAAGGAATAAATATCGAATACAAGTCTGAGACACTCGTTGCTACCTGTTCTGCGTACTAATGCGCGCTAATTTTTACCAAACCGACCTAAAATTTTCAAACCAGTGAGGCACAGTCTGGCTCCTATTAAAACCAAAACAAAGCACAAAAGACGCATAAAAAGAAAAAAATAGGGGAAATTGGTGCTACCAGTTGATTTTTTAATTTTGCCTCGGTCAAATCTGTTGCTAAACCCGTTAATATTGTTAGCAAAACGTATACCAAGCTTTACTAAGCATGCTAATTATAAAGGCTGCTATTATGCACTTCTTGTAGCAATTACTGAAGCGTTAGAATGAATGAAAAATTGATTTTAATTTTTCGCAATAAAATTCAAACAAAACGTTCATAATGAAGAAGTTGCCTGAGTTGAAAAGCCAAAACTCTTTTTGGCTCAGCCAAACTTCTCTAAAATGTAAGCTTCAAATACTCTCCTCAAGTTATTCAAATGTACAACTGTAAAACTTTAAAGTACGAACGTTCTGGTGACTGCATTATCGAAAGACTACACACGGCGAAGCCAGTTACAAACTGACCCCGAACCAGAGTGTTCAATTGTAAAGCTTACTTCAGGCTTTGCTTAGCCACATTCATGTTGGTTAACAGCAATCCAAACTATCATTAATATTTGATATTTCAGAGTCATTAATTTTGCAGCCACATTTGAATTGTACTGCATATAACACTTCTACTTTCTGAGATCATCCAAAGTCAGCAGAAAGAGGGACAAAATTCATTTTCAACAGAAAGTAAGTGGCAATCCCCAACTTGATCAGTAACCTATACCCATCTACCAGCACATCATGAATACATTAGATGCCTTTATAAATAAAGCTACAGATCCAACACTTACATCGGATAACTGGCAATATATCTTAGACGTTTGTGACAAGATATCATCCAATCCTGAATTGGAAACTAGCCGGGCTGTAAACTTGATAAAGACAAAAATTACATCGACAAAGGATGCAAATACCATCTTGAGATCACTATCATTGATAGTTGCTATTGCTGAAAACTGTGGATCTCGAATGAAACAAGAGATTGCCAGCAAATCATTTCTTGAAGATTGTCTTGTGAAGAAATTACTGGATAAGAAATTACACATTACAGTCAAGTACAGAATAATTGAAGTTCTCGAGCAATTAAACAAAAGCTTCAAGTCTGACCCATCATTGAAACCCATGAATGATGCATATAACTTGGTAAAGTCGGACTATCCACAATACTTTAAAGCCCAACAAGGTCCTAGTAAACCAGCAAAACAAGAGAGGACACAACAAGATAAAAATAAAGAAGATGAAGAGTTGCAGAGGGTATTGAAGTTGTCATTGCAAGAATATGAGAATGAACAGAATTTGAAGAAACAGTATTTGAATGACAAGCCATTACCAGATTCACAACAACAACAACAACAACAACAACAGCAAGACCAAGCCCCACAACGTGCAGCATCTCCAGCTGGATCAGAACAAGAGCAAACTGTAGCAACAGTATCAAAAGTAAGAGCTTTGTATGATTTGATATCATACGAGGAGGATGAACTTTCGTTTAGAAAAGGTGATGTGATAACTGTGATTGAATCTGTCTACAGAGATTGGTGGAGGGGATCCTTACCCAATGGAAAGATTGGAATTTTTCCTTTAAATTATGTGACCCCAATTGTTAATAAATCACCACAAGAATTGGCTCGAGAGAATGAATTGGAAAACAAGTTGTTGAATGTGGATCAAAAGCAAATTGACCGCTTATTGGCTATTTTATCTACCAACGATATTTCTCAAATCAACGAAGATGAAGTTACTGAGCTATACAATAATGTCATATCTTCAAGGATTCAATTGGGAAGTCTAATAGATAAATACAGTGTACGCCAAGAAGAGTTGGGAGTATTGAATACGCAATTAAACACTGAGGTTAAGTCATACAATGAGCTATTGGATAAGCTGATTAGTAATAGGTCAAAGCAAGGTCATACGTATAATCAACTTCCGTACCCAACAGCTTCACATGCCGTACCTCAGTTGGTGCAAGGTCAAGCTACAGGTCCTCAATATCAGCAATCACAACCACAACCACATCCGACGGGTGGTTCTCAGCTTCAATATCGTCAACCAACCGGTCCACCTCCGCAACAACAGCAATATCAGCATGCTCCACCGAGTCAACCGCACTTTGAGCAGCCACTGCAGCATCAACAGCCTTCTCAACCACAATTTCAACAACATACCGGTTATAATAATGCACAATACAATGGACAGCAATATGCTCCCTACCCCAATCCTCAGCAGCTAAACCAACAAAACACTAGTGCTGGCTTTGGTAATTCTGGATACTAGTTTATAGATTTTATAGGCGAACGGTGGATTATATTTTTCATAATATCGCTGTAGCATTTGGTCATAGTAGGCGAGGCCAAACAGCAAAAAAAATAAAAGAAAAAGCACAATGGAACACGCAAACCCAGAAAATAGTCTTCACTAGTCACTACCTCACACGCAACAGCAACAAAGCAGAACCAATTACCAAAATGAGCAGTAACTTATATTCCCATCGAGAGCAACAAAACAACCAAAAATTCGACCAATTAGCCAACACATTACATCAATTTCGAACAACGGTCAATAACGATATTCATGATTCAATAGAACAAGAACTGGGGTTATTACACCAATTAAATGACAACTTCTCAAGTTTGATGCAACTGGTTAAAAAAACTCTGGGCAACTTGACTACTGTTATGAATCGTAATGCTGGGTTGACGAGAATTGTGGGGATTATTTTGGGGGCGTTTTTTGTTATTTGGATGTTGTTTAAGTTATTATAAAGTGGATAATGTGGCATAGGTGGATGCAAGGTGGAGGAGTGGAGATGGGTGTGACGTCACTGAATGTTTCAGCGAACATCTCAGCTTTACAATAGGGAAGAGTGGAAGGAGTCATGAAAGGATTCTTTTTCACTGATGTCGACTTTGAATAATCTACAGGTGACTTTTCAAACACTTACCATAATATGGCTTACTACTTTTTATTAACTACATCGGATCCTAACCTATAATTACCAATAGCACTACCCCAATTAATCTTGGATCTAGTCACAGGCAACAATCTTCTCAAGTTCTTAAACGACTGTTGATTCAAATGCTGGAACTGATCAATCAATTTCAATTCAATTGCATTATCAGTCCGATTGATAAAATTCACCACATCACTAGCTGAAGAAACTGAACTACTAATGCCTCCTCCCTCGTGATTGGATATATCTGATTCAGTATACTTTAAACGAACATTTCCGTCTTCAAAATAATGAATATCTAAATCAATAGCACCAGAAATCTCACCATCTTTAACTTGATATTGACTGTGCCATTTCCCCGTGTAGAAATTATCTTTATTCAACTTTTCACCAATGATAACAATTGTATACACATCTCTAGATTCAGGAATGATTGTAAATGTATAACCCTGGAAATAATCATCACCATATTGTTGCAACTTGTCAACTAACGCAGAATCAACACTCACGTCAGGAGTATACGATTCAACATCAATAATTGCTTGCTTGGCAATATCAAATGCAAACTTCTCTCCTTTGATATAATCGATATATTTCGATGAGTGGGGGTCTTTGTTTAATGAAGTTATAATGTAGTCATCTATGACAATAGGGTGGGTCTTGATATATTTGAGTATGGCATCATCAATTGTTGATTTGGATGCTCCTGATATGGTTTGTAATGAAGTGATAACTTCGGGTAATTCGGTTGATGGGGCGGTTTCAATTAATGAAGCAATCAATTCTTCAAACTTGACTGACATTGTGGATAAAACGGTGTAAGGTGTAGAGTTTCAACTGCTGAATGGATAGGTCTTTAGAGCGTAAGTGCAGTTTTGCTGAATTTGGATCGTCGGCACGGACATTTTCGCACTGACGAGGATACACAAAAAAAAAACCCGGACACACTCATGCATTCTTTACAGATAATTCTTCAAATATATGCTATTCAATTACTTCTCCCCTATATATGAACTTATTCTAAGACAATAAGAACGCACCAGCTCCTTCTTTAACCGCTTGCATCAATTTCTCCTTCATCACCAGCTTACTTGAATACTTTGGAATCTTTAAATAATTAGCACAAGTCATTACACTAGGCAAGTAATCATCATCTTTCAACCCATCTTCTGCACGTTTCCGTACAACCGTCAATTCTGGCCGTAATGCTTTGAACCCGCCAATTGGCAACTTAGGAGACCCAGTAAGGAACTGCAAGAATTGCCTCTTCTCCTCCAAATTCAACCCAATCAAAATATCAATCAAGTCCTTAATCTCGGGTGAATCTTTACTATATCCATGATTGGCTATAATAGCCGATGACAACGTATCATAAGACCAATCTTCTTCACAATTACCAAACAATTCAACCAATTCTTGTGGCGAGAAAATGACCAATGAAGTAATAGGAAACACTTTGGAGAACCCATCCATAAATGCCTTGGTCTGATGAATTACACCGGTAAACAATGTATTTTCAAAAACTTTTGAAATGTAGAGTTCCAAATTTTCAGCTTCAACTAATGTTTCACTGCCATTGGGTATTAATTCATACTTGGGATATCCTGGTAATTCAAAGTATATACCCAAGTCCCTAATTGTTACACCATCAATTTCAATCAAGTTCCGTTGTTCGGGAGCAACAGTGTCAAATGCATTGACATATTTTTGTAAATGCAGTAACGATTTAGCCAATTCGGGATCAACCATTTTTAAATTTTGTAAAGAAACAATCTTCTTCATCATCAACTTTTGATTCAATTGTTGTGATTGTGAGGATGAATGCTTTTCATTCAAAAATTGCACCAATTTAAGAAATACAGGATTGAAGTTGAAATCAATTATTCTTGAATCTAATAACGCCCGTGCGATAAATTTTCCCAATGATGAATAAAAGTACAATATCTTTTTCCCATTTTCATTATTGAGTTGTTGTTTATCCATGGGCGATGGAAATAATCCTTGCTTATTGTCAACGTATCCTTCTGTGTCACCATTGTATTTATTATTATCTCTCCACAATTTCAACTTGCGCTTGGAAAATTCCTTTGATACAGTTGAATAAAACTCCAAAGTTGGTCCTAAACCAGACCCAACTTCATCAAAGTATTCAATTTCCAATATACCAGGAGTAGATCCATACATACCCAATACTTTTAATGCACTTTGCAACATCATCTTTCTTGAAATTCTCACCTTGTGTCTATTTGGTCTTCCCAATTGAGGTCTTTGATTATAAGCTGGGTTGTTTGAGTTGTCACCACCTCTGTTATCCTCGTAGTCACGATTTGTTCTTAGTTGCCATTGATGAATCAATCGAGAATAGCCAAAGGATGTAGATTGGAAAAAGAATATTCTTGTTGCCAATGGGAATATAAAGGGGAGTTGTTTGGTCAAATGTATACTCCATCCAGGTAAAGTACCACTAGCCACTACCAACGGCTCTTCCAATTGTCGGTTCAACTTGGCGGTCAATTTCCAATTGATAAATTCTTTAACTGGTACACTTGGTTTACCACCATCGTGAACAAAAGTATTCATCTTGAATAAAACTTTCAAAAGCTGCAAAACACCAATTGTTGTTTCGTCATAGACTGTCAACTCAGAATCGTCAACATGAGTGTTGTAATTGTTAAACACATCTTCATTACTGACTTCATTGCTCACTTTTCTAAACGTAATTTGGTGAACACCAGTCCAAATCTTTTTCGGATCAACAATTTCATCTGGCTTTGTTTGAGCTGATCGGTAAATGGCACCGTAGATGGTTGTCTCAAGAGGGATGACCTCGCCGTTGATTAAAAATTCCAAACTATATTCGGACTTTTTCTTCTCTTCAGCCGGATTGCTTGGACCTCCTCTAGGATTGCCCATATTACTCAACTGCTCCATAAACAGTAATCTTTGCTTCAAGAATGAAAGAATTGATTTAAACGTAGCAATCGCATGCACAGATACAACCATGTTTTGTAAATTGGCGGGCATCTTGAGATCTCCCAAGTCTCCCTCAAGACTCAACTTTAATTTAATCTGATTTGCCATCAACGTAACTTGCTGATCTCTAGACGACGTTGAATGTTGGTTATGGCTTCCAGCAGAAACAATTTCAAAAGACTCCGATCTTGTCAACGCTTCAAGAAGTTGATGCACCAACAACTTTGCATCTGAACAATCACCATCAAAAAAAGAGTGAATAAACGCTTGATAACAAGCACTTGAATCAAAGACATGATCCGATTCATTGGACGTTAATAAACTTGTCAATTGCGTGATGACACCAGACGAGATGAGTTCGAAACTTGACACATGAACTTTAGCTGATGCACCTTTTAAAGCAAATTTAAGCCGACCCCAAACTGATAACCACAGATTGAATGTGAATGTTTTTGTTGTTTTCGTATCAGATAGAATATCTCTAACTTCGTGCAATATCTGCATATGTTCGGAAAGTTCATTGCTTTGCGACATCTTTTCATTGTTGTACTCTTTGTTAATTTCCAAAGCAGTGGCCTTAATCTTGAAATAGACATCTTTAATGGAGGATCTAAACTCGTATTCTTTAGTGTACTCCACATCTATGTATTTGTTTGCAAATGAGACCAGAAAGTTATTCTGGGACGAGTTTGGTCTGGAGCCCTTTTTTAGGAAAGAGGATCTTTTCAAAATGGAGGATACGTCATTCATCAACCCTTCTCTTTCGAATTCTTGTAGGTACACACCGGCACATTTTCTCATTAACACGTAAAGAATTTCCAAGGCACTCAACATCAATAGTGTTGAGTTGAGGTTCTTGATATCTTCAGGTCGATTGGACACCACTGGATAGTCATCCTCATCCTCGTCATTGTCGTCATCATTGTCATCATCGTCATCTTCATCATCGTCATCATCGTCGCCGTCGTCTTCGTCGTCTTCGTTCTCATTAAAGCCGTCATCCATTTGTTCATCACTATCTTCATTCTGTTTATCCTCACTACCAAATTCATCTCGAGCGTCATCAAAATCTTCGAAATCACTAGTTCGCATGTCAACATCCTCATCTCGCTTCCGAGAGTCTGCCATCTCCTTTAACCCTCGCAACACCTGTGGCTGGTATTGATTAACAACCGAGGCCAATAGTCCTGAAACACGCTCGTGATGCTTGATTTGTCCTAAACGAGGCTCATCTATGGAAGTGACAATTCTGTACAAGTTGATAAAACCTCTTCGCCTAATTTCAACATCTGTTGTGGCTTGAATACTGTAAATCAGTAGTATCCATGCATTGTTGACAAATTTCCAATAATCATCAGGTATAATCTCAGCACATAATTCGACCCTTTTGTGGTCTATTTCTTCTTTTTCTTCATAATTTCTGTAATCTGGTTTCAAATAAAGTGCTTTCGATGAAGGATAATTAATGGGTAATAAATAACCAATCAATGTTAAAAATTGTGACACCAATTCCTTAGGCGCTGCCAACAACGCTTCAATTGAAATAGTAGCATCATCATGGCCATCTTCACGTGCATCACTGTCCTTAGTACTCCTAGACCTAGCATATTTATTCAATGCGTCAACAATCATAGATCCAATATCACAATCACTCAACAAGATTTTCGAAACTTCAATGCTAACGCTGCTTAAAATTATTAATGACTTGATCAAAAGTAAGCATGAGCTGTAAGACAAAGAAACTTGCTCGGATTCTGCACTTGTGTTCAGTGACTTGTTACAACTGACTAGTATAACATTGACCAACTCTTTGAAAAACAATTCCTTTCCTGCGAAAAGTTCATTTAAAAATTCAGGCCTATTCTTGAAACATTCAATAATCCTAGCAATTGTGATCCATGCATTTTCAACCACATTTTGATCATTATGAGCTCTAACGACTTCAGTAATACTATGAAAAGCCTCTTTGATCTTGGGGTAATTGGATATCGTTATATTGGTACACGAGTTTGACACAATACTGAGACATTTACGTTGGGCATGTACTGTTAAAAAGTCGAGGTATTGCAAACAAGCAGTTAATCCGTTATTTGCAATAATGCTATTATGTGAAATTGGATCTCTTGAAATCATTTCAAGTGTCTGTAATGCTTGTTCTGTGAGATCAATGTACTTTATTTCCAAAAGCTTGTTGCATAATGCTGGTACAGCATTGTTGTTCAATGCATCATGAATGAAATCTTGATTCACTTCCAAGAAATTATATAAACAACGACATGCGACAAGATGCAATTCCAACTCTTCCTCCAATGACGGATCTTCCATTATATTCACTAAGCTTCGAGCTAGCTTATTAGATGGAATTAACCGTTCTGCAGTCAAGCCATTCATCATGAGCAAATTTTCTGATATTTGGTTCAAAGACTCTAGAATGATGAACGTGTCATTTCTCTGTTCCAAATTGTCCACTAGTGCTCTGATATTTTCACCTTCTTGTGAACCTTCGCCAAACATCATACCACCTCCCATTAGTCTTTGCATTACGTCAACAAACCCAGCAGGAGCACCACCACCACCACCACCACCACTACGTGGAGGAGCGCCTTCATCAGAGCCACCTCCTGATCTATCTGCACTGTCTTCATTTGATGCATCTCCGCTCCTTGCATTTGGTAGAGCACCAATTGCACGAAGGAATTCTGCACGGGTATCATCCAATTCTCCCTGTCTAGCCCCTTCTTCTTCATTGGAATTGTTTTGACTATTATTGTTGCTGTTTGTGTCATTGCCACTGGATCCTGAGTTTATGTCTGAAATTCTTCTAGCTTGCATTAATTGACGAAGAAAGTCTGCCGTTTCAAACATTTCCAATTCGTCATCGTCATCATCGTGATGCTCATTGTCACTATTGTGAATAGAGTCGTCTTCTTCAACGTCAACTTCATCATCGTCTTCCTCTTCGATGATTGCTTCGTTATTGAAATCGTCGTCTTCATCTATATCTCCACTAGTGCTCGCGGTAGCAATAGGATCCCGAGGTTCAAGAGGCTCCTCATTGATGAATTGCAGCTCACTTAGTTTTCTGTGTTGAGCTTGCTGTGAAAGTCTTAATAGTGAATCATCTTCATCCGAAAGTTGAGAGTCGTCAGATTCATTGTGAAATCCACGCTCTTGCTTATTGTTAGATTCAGTTTGGGAATATTTACTTGACGAATTTTTGTTTGACATTTCTGATAAGATCTATTCTGGTTGGTGGAAAGTTTTTATAGTAAATGTTGTTCACAGTTGCAAAGCAGAAGCAATAACTGTAATTCTCTAAGTCAAAGTAGTCTCAATCACAACTCGTTATTTTTCTTATCTTCTCCTGACGATACAAAAAATGGGCCAATGTGATCTATCTCTCTCTATCTATGGCTTTTTTTTTCAAATGGTGCTTTATGGAACCTCTTGTATTTATGGTGTAACTATGATTGATATCAAGGTACGTGTCAATACTGTTGTTTGTTCCAAATGTAGAGTAAGGATGTGTAAATGTGTAAGTGTGTTGTAAAATCGCTTTCTATATGTGTTCTCTGTGGCAAAAAATAAATTGAGGTACTTACAATTTTTGGTAAGTTAAATCAGAAGTGAAGGGTAAAAAGTGTCGTAAATTTACACGACTAGAAAAATCAATGGACGTCACGTGACAATTACTAAAAACCATTTGAAATGAAGAAGATCTCAATCTTACTGTGAAATCATGATGATATACAAAGGGAGAAGGGCCGCCAAGATTAGAGATTGCTTGTCTCGTAAAAGTGTAGTGTTTGGCGACAGCAGTGTCATCCAAAATAGTGGATTATGTTCGTAACCTACACAGTTACTGCCACTTGTAGTTGAAGGTAAAGTAGAACTAGCAGTCCTAACCCGTGAAGGAGCTTGACGGGGTATAGGTCTTGTTAAAGTGTATCACTTTCTTTACAATTACACACACACGTATAAAAAATAGAGTAAAAAAGAGAGAGAAAAGTGGTTAGGTGAAAACAAAGGGATTTTATATTTTCTTTTTTTTTGTGTGAAAACTGAAATCTTTAGCAAAACTGGTTGGTTTGATGATAAGATTGATGTTAGTTTGTTATTGTTGATACTATGCAAAGTGGTTATAAAAGTTTTGATTCCTAAAGAAGAAAAGGTCTAGATTCACCAATATCTCACTCTTACTCTTTACTCTTTACTCTTACTTAACTTTACTTTACCTATAATTTCTTTTTTGTGTTTTGTATTTCTTTTTTCACACTATTGTGTATCCAATGAGATTTGTTTATTTGTGTACGGTTTTTTGGTTATGTATTCTGCCGTATGTATATGATGCTAACCAGTGTTGTATGTAACAGAGTAGAGTACATTGGTACTACTGTAGATGTAGTAAAAAGATAAACCAATTACAGCTGTGTGAAGTAAGAGGATCTTTTAACGCGTTATCTTATGTATACACTTTGTGCGTGCTAATGTATCTCCCCACTAAATTAATTTCGTGTATGTGTGGTATCAAAGGTCGTGTACTTAGTGTAATATTATGAAACACATATTACATTATACTCATGTACACAAAATTGTAACAAGATAAAATGTAATGTCGTATAATATTAATTGCGACACGACACAACTGGGGATATATTATCTTCTTCTTTTACTTCTTCAAAGTCTAAACGTCCAACGTCCATGAATGTAGGTCTCTCTATATTGCTTTAGATGATTGACAGTGTGGCTTATACTTTGTTCAACTCTTGTTATTCTTAATCAGTTAGTATGAATGAATAGTAGTGACACAAATCTGTGTGATAGATTGACGACACGACAACATACATAAATTAATTTTAATTTTAAATTTTAATTTCTTTTTTTTTTTTTTTTGATGAGAGAGAGAGAGTGTGTGTGTGTAAGAGTAGAAAAAACAAAAAAAAAAAAAAAAGAAAAAACTAACAGGAACGAAAGGCGTACTACTTTTTAAAACAACAACATCAACCCACACAGACCAATAGTCTGATACACACCACATCAATCATCACTGTACAACTATCATTCAAAGGATATATATATATACACACAAGATATAAATTACATATTATCATAACCAACAATATAGTCATACCCTTCTTCAAAGTATAAACACACACATACACATACACATACACAATACCCCCATTACATCCTTTAATCTATTAATACATTATCACACCATGGATGGAGCAACATATGTTTGTATAAAACAATTTAATGCCAGATTGGGTGACGAAATTAGTCTTAAAATTGGTGATAAAATACAGGTTTTAGCTGATGACCATGAGTATAACGATGGTTGGTATATGGGTAAAAACTTATTAACTGGTGCTGTTGGACTATATCCCAAATCTTTTACTCAACTATTGGCAAATAACAACAACGATGAAAAGACGTTGTTAAGATCCAAGTCAAGAAGAGTTTTAACACCACCGGGTGGAAAACAAATGAATAACGGCGATCATCAGAATAATGATGGCAATGGTTTCAATGAAGCAAATTCGAATAGTAACAATAGTAGCAACAACAACCACAGTCTCAATTCAAATAATGCACCTAATGTTCCCAGTAAATTAAACCCCAACAATTCCCAGGATAGCCCACCAGTTCCGATAAAGGACTCCTTTGATAAATTATCTTTAAAAGACAGCAAAAGTGGCAACACTAGTGTTGGCGATACTACAGTTAATGAGGAAATCGATAAAGCATTGAAGGAGTTGCAGGGTGATAACAGTCATTATAATGGAAGTTCATACAAGAATCAAAACATTGGTATGAATTACAGCGATTACAAAGCAAAGCAATCAAGTGTAGCCTCTAACAACAACTATAACAAAGCTCATGCTAGAAACCCATCTGAACAGTCCTTTACTGATGACTTGAACCCATTACAAGCACACAATTGGACTCCAAAACAAGTGTCATCATACTTTGCCTTGGTCTTGGGGTTCAATTCTGAAATTGCCGGAAAATTTGCTAAACACAAGATTACAGGAGCAATTTTGTTTGAAATGGATTTGGGACATTTAAAAGAGTTAGAGATTGACTCATTTGGTACTCGTTTTGAAATATACAAAGAAATTGAGAAATTAAAAGAAATGAATCTTCGATCACAAAAGTTGAAACTGCTGCAATCAAGAGTTAATTCAATCAATAGAACCGATACTACTTCATCTACTTTGAATTCCGCACCTACTGAAGACACTACTTTCCCTTCACCTGAACTTGATCTTGATGAAAAGCCTTTGAAATCGAAACAACAGGATAACTTATTTGAGTCCAATAATGATAAGCAGAATGAACTCATGCCTTCTGCTTTACAGGAGGATACTTCAAACTCAACCATCAAACATACAAGAAATAGATCACTTTCAGTGGACAATTTCACTAAGCCAAATATTGAAAGTACATTCACTTCACCTAGGAAAGCTCCTCAACCACCGAGTGTCGGAGATAGCCCACTAAATTCAAGCTACAAATTCGGTTATGGAAGCCAGTCACCATACAGTACTGAAGAAAAACCAAATGGATTATACATCACTCGTACAAATGCTTCAGCACATGCGTTGTCAAGACCTTCTTCTTCAGTTTATGATCAAGCAATACACAGTAGACAACAATCACAAGCGTCTAACAACAATCATCAAAAAAAGCCGTCAGTTTCAAACAGTCACAAACGACATTCTTCACTTTTCTCATTCTTTTCAGGAAATGACGATAGCGACAAGCAGAATAATAGTACCCCAACTCAAGGACAAAACAAATTGTATAGCAAAAACATACAAAGAGATGATAGTGGCTTGTCTAATGAAGAGAAATTGATATCTCCGGCTCAGATTAGACGTGAGAATAGCGCCATGTCTAACTCGCCAAGAAGAAAGTCCCAATTGTTTGATTTGCCCTCTTCTCCTGTTAATATCGATGATGTTGGGTTATCACCAAAGAAACTGAAATCCGTGTCTATGAGAGCCAAATCTCATGATGCTTTGAAGGATGACAACAAACGTATTGCTAGTGATTCACAAGCAAACCTTTCAAATACACGTCCAGGCGCTTCAAGATTAAAGAGTTTACGTACTGCATCCACACAAAACATTCGTAACTTTACTGGATCAAAGAAGCTGAAAACGTCGGCTTTTGTTGAAGGTATTCGAGAAATTACACCGGATGAAGCTATCAAAACAGCTAACTATAGTGGCTATATGTCTAAACGTTCTGGTAATGCTTTTGCTTGGAGATCAAGGTATTTTACGCTACATGGAACTAGGTTGTCTTATTTCACATCACTAAAAGATAAGCGAGAAAAGGGGTTGATCGATATCACTGCTCACAAGGTTATTCCTATCAATAGTGAAGCTGAGGATCTAGATAAAGCAGATAAATATGCAGCAATGATGGCTTCAACTACAATGTCGGGTAATTACTGTTTCAAACTTGTGCCTCCAGCACCAGGTTTCAAAAAGGGACTTACATTCACTCAACCAAAGGTTCATTACTTTGCGGTTGACTCTGAAGAAGAAATGAGGGGTTGGGTGAAAGCTCTCATGACTGCCACTATAGATATCGATGACTCGGTACCGGTAGTTAGTAGTTGCTCAACCCCAACCGTTAGTTTGAGCAAAGCACAAGAAATGTTGGCCAAAACTCGTGAAGAAACCAAATTGAAAGACGAAGAGTTGCGAGCCAAAGGGTATGTTAGAGTGGACGAGGATTTCAACAATGATTCATCGTTTCAATCGTCAATGTTTTCATCCTCAACTTTAGCTCCAGAAAGGATACCACCCAAATTAACGATTGATTCTCCAACTAATCGATATAGCACCAGCACTTTGAGTGCTCCCAAAACACCTAGTATACCTGGCTCCCATAATCTGAATGGATTTGCTTCTCCTTATTTGATGGCATCAGGCTATCTTTCGTCACCTAAATCGGGCCATTTTTCATCCGCAAGTGGAACCCCAGTTACTACAAGCTCAGGTCATTTTGCTGACACGCTTGAACTGAAATCATTGAGACCACCATCGCTTCCACAATCTCCATACGATAGACCAACTAGTGGGTCTTTTAATCCATATGCAAATGGTAGTGAACCAACATCAACAGCGTACTCGACGGCATCCTCAACCAACTCACAAACCAACCACAATACCAATAGCAATGGTTCATCTTCTCCCAATGTAAGTTCATTTAGCCAGAATTCGAAAAAGGAGGATGTTTCAGAGTCCACTATGTCCAATGGTAGCAGTAAACCTCACATCCCCAATCCTTTTGGGAGACAACCTAGTGGAGGCAAAAAGAAAGAAAAGTTGATGGCTTATGGTAGTGATTCGTCGGGTAACCATACATTTGTAATAAAATCGAAGAAGTAAGACAAAGGAGGGAGGTTAATATGAAAATTCATTCAATAGCTTAATATATAGTTCTTTTTTATAATGCATTCTTTTTTACTTGCCAAGTTTAAGATGTAAGGTTAAGTTTTGGGTTTGGTAAAGTGGTGATGATAACAAAGAAAAAGAAAAAAAAAATCGAGAAACAAAAACAAAAACAAAGTGGCATTCACAACCATAAAGGTCACTAATCACCACTTCGTGCAAAGCCTCTCACGATGCAACTAACCGATACAAACACCGACCCAGAACTCCCCAATATCCAATACACGACCCACTACCTCCGATCAATAATCATTCACTCCATAGATACATTCAACTATGCAAATGCAGAATTTGCCAGCGAGCGACTACTAGCGCAAACACCACTCAATTTAGATTCAATCTACTTGTATTGTCTTTCATTATACCATCAATCGAAATTGAAGTCATGTTATCGGAAGTTAGTTGAAGTGAATACGAAGTTGAATTTGAATCATCTTGGATGTAGTTTTTTATTTGGCAAATGTTGCTTGAGATTGGGTAAGGCTAAAGATGGGATATTCCAGTTGTTGAAAGTGAGAAATTTATATAATGGAGAAGATAGTGGGAATGGTCCTGAAAGGATGAGTTTGGAGACTAGATTCGATTATGAAAATGGTCGAAGCATCATGCCTGATGCATCCCTGATTTATCATTTATTAGGCGATTTGTATCATAGTGTTGATGACGTCAAGAATAGTTCTTTGAACTATACACAATGTTTGAAGTTGAATCAGTTTGATTTTGAAGCGTTTCAGAAGTTGTGCAAGATGGGAGTGGACATGAAGGTGAAGACTTTGTACAAGGTACAAAAAGATGGTGGCGTTCATCAACTGGGTAGAGATGATGCTCTACAGCAACAACAGACACAGCAATTCAAAACTCCACAAGCGCTAGGGACTCATGATATACCTGATTTAACGAATCCATTCACTGACAAGAAGGGAGCTGCAACTGCATCCGCAGTAGCTGGTAGTAACCCATTAAAGACTCCAACAATACATGTAGATGACTTCAACTTTTCCACCCCAAGAATCAAAACTGCGACTGTTCCTGATGCGCCATTACGGAAATCTAATTTGAATACGGGATCTCATCATACAAATCATCATGATGTCAGCAACACTACGATTGCTAATAATACGTTTGAGTTTGTCAAACCCACCTCCACAGCTACTACGCATGGAGAAAGCGGAGCAGCGCCGCCAGCAGCAGCTAGCGGTGGAGGCAGAAAACGCGGAAGTCGAGTGTATTCCAAAATCACCTCGCGATTGATTTCACAACCTTCCTCACATTCCACAATCAGTTCGACTGAAACGTCAAGTAGTAAAAAGAATTTAAAGCGAAATAATTCCGTTACTTCAGATGACGGTAACAACAGCAACAATGCTGGTACAGGATCAGCTGCTACAATGACTACAAGTTCATCCATTGCATTCTTGAAGGAGATTGAAAAATGTGAAGCGTATCTTCTTCACTTATATCTGGTTTTTGCCAAGAGCTTTAAACTCTTCTCCAATTATGATTGCTACAAGGCAATCAAGATTTTGGAAACTGATATTAGTCAACAAGACCGAGAAACGCCTTGGGTTTTAAGCAAATTGGGTAAATTACATTATGAAGTGATGAATTACAAACAATCTGAACAATATTTTAAAAAATTGCGTCAATTGGATCGTGCTCGGTGTGAAGATATGGAAGTATATTCCACTCTACTTTGGCACTTGCACAAAAAAGTTGAACTCACCTTTTTGGCTAACGAATTACACGATATTGACCCACAAAGTCCAATTACTTGGTGTGCAATTGGTAATTTGTTTTCCCTTACCCATGAACCAGATGAAGCTATACGATGCCTCAATAAGGCAATTAAACTCGATGATAAATTCACCTATGCTCACACGTTGAAAGGACATGAGTTTTTCGCCAATGATAATTATGAAATGGCTATGGAAAGTTTCCGATTGAGTTTATTATTAGACCCACGCCATTTTAACGCCTTGTATGGAATTGGAATGATTTATATGAACTTGGGAGAATATCAAAAAGCCGACTACCATTTCCGTAAAGCCATTTCCATCAACCCAGTAAATATCATTTTAATTTGTTGTGTTGGTATGGTTTTGGAGAAACTAAACAAAAAAACATTAGCTTTGAAACAATATGAATTGGCATGTAAATTACAACCAACTAATCCATTGCCAATTTTTAAAAAGGCTCAGCTATTATTTAGTTTACAAAATTACCCTTTGGCATTGAAGAATTTTGAAGTTTTGAAAAACTTAGCTCCCAATGAAGCTAGTGTTCATTTTCTTTTGGGACAATTGTATAATTTGCAACAGGATAAGTATTCGGCAATTAGGGAGTTTACTATTGCTTTGAATTTGGATCCAAAGGGTAGTTATTTGATTAAGGAGGTTATGGAGTCGTTGAATGGGTGATGCGAAACTGGGTGAGGCAATGAGTTTATATATGTTTATGTATTGTAAGGAACTGTTAAGAGCGAGCAATCAGTTGTGGAAGTAAAGCTTTTACTGTAAGTCATCTCTCGGGTCTTCGAATAGAACATTGTGCAGCATACTTGCGGTATATGATGCAGGCTTTTTTAAGACCGTGCATGTTAGGCCGTACATAGTTAAGTTTCCTTACATCCTCGAATTAATAAGTGAAAAAGTTTTTCTGTTTTGAGCTTTGCGGACACGTACATTTAGGATTTAGAGTCTGAGTATCCGCAGGTTTACAGATTCATAGAGTACGGTTGTAAAAAGTATCGAAAAAACATCTTGGTTTTATTCCCTAGATGTCGTGTGTATGAGCCGTGCTAGAAGCCGTTTCAAATTGAGACAGAAGAGAAAAATTAAAAAATAAAAAAAACATTAAGATTTCAAGGGTTCACTTATAAACAAAGGAATCATTTTACAACAAATTACCCAAACATACTTCACTCGCTGCATTCCCGTCACCAAACGAACCGATTAAACAGGTGATTATTAGAAAATCTTTTTATGCTATCCGTACCCAACTTACAACGTCATTCACTAATTAAACCAATTTTACAATGAACCTACGCCTTACACTCCTTCTACTATTCACATCAACCACCACCACCCTAGTTCTTGCCCAATTTCTAGATCTCGGTCTCAAACCCAACTACTACCAACTCGGCGACCACGTCGACCTCCTTGTCAACAAAATCGAATCCGATAAAACCCAACTTCCATTCGCGTATTTCTCCCTCCCATTTGTCTGTCCACCCATCAACAATGCCAAACCAGTGCATTTATCCTTGGGAGAGATCTTGCGTGGTGACCGAATTTGGCAAAGTGGGCATGACTTGCAATTTGGCGTTGATCAGCCGTGTTTAAGACTATGCGATTTGCGGGCTACGCAATCGGGTATTCGGCGTGCTTCGAATTTGATCAAGGATGGCTATGTTGTTCATTGGTCGATTGATGATTTGCCTGGAGCTACTACTTTTGAAACGAATAATCATCGGAGAAAGTATTATGCTGCGGGGTTCCCCTTGGGTTTTGTTGATGAGAAGAGTGATGTTAGTTATTTGTATAATCATTTGATGTTGGTGATTCGATATCATCAAGAGGAATCGAATGGGAAATATACAATTGTTGGATTCGAAGTGTATCCGAAAAGTGTCATTAATGAACAGTGTCCAGGGACGAGTAAAGATTATCGGAATTTCCCCTTGGTTTATAAAGTCGACGAACGTGGGGAATTGACTAAAGAGAGAACAACTATACCGTATACGTATTCAGTGTATTGGCGAGAAGATACAGTTATTGATTATGATTCTAGATGGGATTTGTATTATGAAAATGAATCGGGAGAAAGTCAACTGAAGATCCATTGGATTTCATTTGTCAATTCGACAGTGTTGATCTTTTTGGCGTCGTTGATTGTTATGGTTGTCATGATTCAAGTCTTGAAGAAGGATATACGACAACAATCGCCAAGTTTGCCCGTTGTGGAGGGGGATGTTGTGGGTACTACTGGCTCAACAGCAACCTCAACAGGTACCACTGGTGGATGGAAGAACTTGGCTAATGAAGTCAATGCTACCCCGAAAGCTGAATTATTGTTAACTACATTGGTACTGGGCGGCGTACAGACACTAATTGCAATAGTTGGAGTCATTGCTATAACAAGTTTAAATTCAATTAAAACAAAACACTATTTTTTCAATAATCACCAGGGGGCATTAATTTCATTCGCAATTTTTTGTTTCATGGGATCAGGTTTAGTCTCATCATCATTGGGAATTGTCTTGCATAAGGTGTTCCGAAGTGAAACTGGTATACATTATGATATATGGCAAACTTTAATCCTCTCATTTATGTTTAGTGCCGTGTTGCCTGCTTTCTTATTCATTTTGATGTTTATTTTAAATTTCTTTGTGTGGGCTCAAGATTCATCTACGGCGTTGCCTTTTGGAACTATTGTGGTGTTTGTGTTGTTGTTTATATTGATCCAGTGTCCGTTGGGTATAATTGGGGGTGTTTATGGTAACAAGTACAAGTTTGGGCCTAAGAGCTGCTTATCAACAAGCGGTGGTGAGACAGCAGAGGACAAACAAAGAGAGAAGAACAATATGAGAAATGGCTCATTTAAGTTCCCAAGGAGTCTTAAATCCCTATACAAACAGATTGCTCCTGTATCCTACTTGAAAAACGCATTCATATACGGCTTGATTCCATTTGGAATAGTTTACGTTGAACTATTATTCGTATTTAATTCCGTTTGGTTAGAAAAGACGACATTTTACTACATGTATGGATTCCTATTCATCACCACATTGATGCTATTTATAATCATAATTGAATTAACAATTGTTCTGGTTTATGTATCATTGGTGTACTACAATGATGCAAATTGGACTTGGCTATCTTTTAAAGTGGGATCCAGTATTGGGTGGTATATCTATGCCTATTCCATTTACTACTTCGTTATTGTGTTGAATATTGATGATTTTGTTAGTTCGTTGTTGTATTTTAGTTATATGGGATTGGCTTGTTTTATTATTGGTATTGCTTGTGGTGCTGTTGGAGTAATAACGGGGTTGATATTTGTAAAGAAGATTTATAGTGCAGTTAAACTAGAATAGAGAGTTGGACAATAAAGTTATAGAAACTAAAGAAAGAATAGGGCTTACAATATAAAAGGTGTTAATGTAGATACGTTTTCCTTTTTCTTGCTGAATATATATAGTTCTCCCTATGTTCTCTATTCCAAAGATGAAGCACCAGTGATAATATCAACCAATTCATTAGTAATAACAGCTTGTCTAGTTCTGTTATACAAGATAGAGTAACTGTTGATCATATCACCAGCATTCTTTGATGCGTTATCCATAGCATTTCTTCTAGCAGAAATTTCAGAAGCATAACCTTCAGCCATGGCAGCCAACAAGTTATTAGCCAATGAGAATTCAGCCAAGCTCTTAACTGGATCTTCACCTTCAAACTCATATTTGTTGACACCTGGGGCACTTTCAATAATGTCAGCAGAGTAAACAGCAAAAGTAGATGGTTCAAAAGAAACACCAGAAACAAACTTGTTGTAAAGAATTTCAACATTTTCATATTGACCCAATTTGGCAATTTCATCAGCAATTAAAGCAACTTCAGTAAAGTTTGGTGCTTCTTTACCAATACCATTGAAAGCCAATTTCAATTTATCAGCATGAGTTCTTGATAATTGAACTTTAACTTTATCACCAACGGCAACAATGTCAACATTACCATTCAATTCTTCGGATCTCTTTCTGGCAGCTTTTGACAATTGAGAGTGAATAGATCCACACAATCCTTTATCAGAAGAAACAACAATCAATAAAGTATTTTGTGGTGTAGATGAAGCAGCAGCACCTTCTTCTTGTTGAAACTTGACAGCATCTTTTGGATCAGCGTTTTCATTGAAATCCTTTTCACTTTCGTTAAAGACACGAGATGATTGCATAGCTCTTTGAGCCTTGTTCAATCTGGTTGAAGCAACAATCTTCATGGTGTTGGTAATCTTTTCAATGTTTTTAATTGATTTAAGACGGTTTTCAATTTCACGTAATGTAGCATAGTTTCTGTAAAATTTGGTTAGTATCTAGTGATTCAATTGAGGCAGGGTGCTAAGACTGAATGCTTTTTTCAAGAATCCTCTTCCCCTTAGATCAACAAAATAAATTGCACAGTCTTCTGCCATGATTCATTATTAAACATACCTTACACGTGGAGCTGCACGGACAGCTTGATTGACACCTAAACGAAACATTCTGTGCTGTATTAAATGTGAAGTTGAATCTGGTAATGTAGAAAGCTTTTATACGTTGAACTTTGACTTTTGAATTTTTTTATTTTTCTCTCTCTCTCTCAGTCCCAACCAACCAAACAGGAAAAAATATGGATGCTACCATTTCTCTTTACTATTTGAAGAAAGTTCGTTGTTGTTTTTCGGACAAAAAAAAGTTTTTTTTATTGATCTTATTGGGTAAAATAACACACAAATTGAACTCAATTACACGACCTCATAAATCAAATAACAAACCTCATAAATCAGGAAGGATAGCTACAATCTACAATCTACAATAAACAGAGATATCAAGAAATCAGACTAACTCTTTCATTACTAGTCAGAGTAATTCTCAGTGAAGGAGTTGTAACACTGTCATATCAATTGAAGCTCTATATCACAGTTGTATGAAACTCCACAACTCCCCTAAGATACACACCCTCTTATCAGTACACCACTGACCTTACTCAATTCTCTTTAAATAACATTGCATTGAATTCCTAATCTATCCAGTTAGAAAACGTAGTAAAACAAAATCTATTTCGATGGATCATTCTTTTGATAACCTTGATAACCTTGTATTGGGTAAGTTTCTAGCATCTTCAAGTATTTCAAAATCAAACTCTTGCAATTTCTACCTGCATCTTCTTGATGATATTGTCTGCATTTCCTTACTGCTTCATGTGTTACCCTCAATTCATATACTCTTATCCATTGTTCTCTCAACATTGATTTTCTTGCTGCTTCAACTTGTGACAAGTCATTGTAACTTATATCATCGAATGAGACAAGTTCAGGCCTCGTGTGGTTATCATAACTGTCTAATTTTCCTGTAGAAGTATATATTGTTAGTAAAATGATTCCACTAAAACTTTGAAAGTTTCCTTTGCTTGGTGTTTAGACATACCCATATTATGCTATTAGTTTATGTTATACGTTACAATGAAGAATATTTATGCCAAAATAGATAACAGATAGGAATTATATGCTATTGTCTCTGTCGTTTTTCCTAGTGATGATATGGTTTGGTGTACCTGTATCTAATTTTTTTTCTCTGTTTGGTAGTAGTAGTTAGTAGTAGTAGTAATACTGAAATGATGAAATTTGACTGGACCAATTTTCAGTACAAAAGTACACGACTTCTCCTTAAATTTTTCACTCCATGAGGAGCTACCCAATAGACTATAATACGCGTTTACAATACTATTACAAATAGCAGAGTGAAAAGAATCAATATATACATATATGTATATATACAATCAGAAGATTCATTTTAAACCACTTTCCAGTCGTACCTCCTTTAAACTTAAACTATATTGTGGTTGTGGCTATGTACATTGAATGCTTGTGCTCTGTGTTTTCTTTTTTAATGCGGCGAAAGATTTTTGGAATTTTTCTCATGTGTCAAATATCTACAGTGACATTCTTTTTTTAGAAACTTTGCCGAGGTATATTTCCACTTTCAACATTCAGTGGGCTTTCAAGGCGACTGGCTCATAATATCACTAAAAAAACTCTTGCGGTTGTTCAATAATGACAGAGAAATCAAGTAGTCAAGTGACTGCCCCAGTCAACAGTCTCACCAGTCAAATTTCATTCAATGCAAAATACATTGCCTATGCTCACACATTCTTTGCAGCTCTGTCATTCCTTGCTGCAATGGCAGTAGGATGTTACTTACATTACTACAAAATTGTCGAAAATGCATCATTTGGTTACCCTGATGAATGGTTCCCCAGTGTTTCAGCAACTATTGGGGATCGGTATCCCGAGAGATCAGTGTTTCAAATCGTCATTGCAATGACAGCAGGACCAAGATTTTTGCTATTAGCATTCAACTTTCTCAGTCTATACAGAGCTAACTCATCGTTGCCTTATATTGCTCTATTCTCAGGGCTTTTGAGAACCATAACTGCCGGTGGTTGGATGTACATTACATCTACCGATGATCATGATGCCCATGATGTATTTATGATATCTTATATTGTGTTGACTATACCATGGGATATGTGTACCACTTTGTTATCACCAAAGGGATCTTTCCAAAGAAAAGCTAGATTTTATACCGGTGTCAGTTTCTTTGGTACATTAGTTCCCTTGATTTATTGGTTTATTCAACATAAAGTGCATGTCAGACCTGGTGCTTATTCTGTATATGCTTACTTTGAATGGTCATTGATTGCATTGGATATTCTTTTTGATGCATGGTCAGCTGTAGACTACGCTGATATTGAAGTTAGTATCTCAGGTGAAGGATTGAAATTGGTTACGGGGCAAAAAAAAAAGTCCATTCAAGTGACCCCTACAAAATCTGCTGAGCAAGAGCCAAGGGATGAATTTTCCAACCTTGAAGTGATTGTCAACTTGATCAATTCATACATGTATTGGACCGTTTTGACTTCCTTGTTCTTGTGTGTTTGGTATTTCCCATTGTGGTATATGGGTATCTCGGGATACGAAGCTGTTGTCTTGGCAATATTCTTGTCTCCGATTGTGTTGTTACCACGATGCTTGAGAGTTTATCTTGCTCAACATCCTCAATTAACAAGATCATTGACAGTTATATGTGGAATTGGCGCATACAAATTCGAAGACCCAGAACAAAAGTTGTTGTCTATAACAGCTGGAACTGTGTTTGGTATTATATCCACAGTGAATGAATATTGGGCATTATCTAGCCAACCAAGAAAGTTGAACTCTTTTATTGCAACTTTCATCTTGGGTCTTTTAACAACTTCAACCTTCAAGTTTTTGTTTTACTCAAATAATCCTATATGGCCAATCATGCACAAGGAAAATGGTGGATATAATCCATTGGGAATATTCATTGGATTGGTTGGAGCATTTTTCACACCTGCATTGAACAAAGTTGATTTGGGAAACCTCAAAACTGAAAAAGTTGGCGGATCGCTTCTATTAGGTGCAATTGGATTCGGTGGATATTATTTTGCATTGCAGGCATTATTGTCAGACTCTGGTACTTTAACTCTTTGGACCTGGGAAGGGTTCCCAATTAGAGGACCAACTATGGTGACTGGTGCATTCCCACACATTTTGACTTTTGCTATTGCACTTATCGTTACTTTGAAGGTCCATTCAAATGTGTTTAGCAGTTGGGGTTACAATCTCCTCGTTGGAGGTGGAAGTGCCCTTGCTGTTTACTTTTTAAAACATTGGCCAGGGTTTATCGGTACTTTGGTTTTTGTCTTCTACATTGTCTCTATTGGGCCATTGATTTTCCACTCAATTACTGGTTACAACCCGGCTGGTGTTTTCTTCCTTGGTTATTTCCTCAATGTTTTGATTTCATTAGCTAGTGTTTGGATTGTGGCGTATGCATTTGTACCAGGTGGACCATTATTGAGGGAGAGAACCGACATTGTCTTAGGTACCGCCGTGGTGCTGATTTTTATTGGAATCGCCAACTACAAATTAAGAAAGAGTGAGATTTCCAAAATCAGTTTCCATAGCAGCAAAACTGTCAAGCAAATCTCAACGATAATAACTATACTTTTGGCATTGGCATTGTCAACCTCAATCAAGAGATGGCCAACTGGGTTGGGTAAACCATATCACCCAGAGACTGAAACATTCACTGCGGGAATTTGGTGTGTCCATTTTGGATTAGATAATGATATGTGGTCATCAGAAACTAGAATGAGAGATCTTATAAAGGATGCAGAATTGGACATTGTTGGACTTTTGGAGACCGACACGCAGAGATTAATTGGTGGAAATCGAGACTTTACTCAAAAGATTGCTGAAGATTTGGGAATGTATGTTGATTATGGACCAGGCCCAAATAAGCATACTTGGGGAGCTGCATTATTATCGAAATTCCCCATTATTCAATCCACGCATCATCTTTTGCCTTCCCCAGTAGGTGAATTGGCACCTGCCATCCATGCGACATTGGATATTTATGGCAATTTAGTTGATGTTGTTGTTTTCCATTCTGGTCAAGAAGAAGATGTTGAAGACCGTAGGTTACAAAGTTTGGGCGTTGAGGAAATCATGGCCAAATCTGAGCGTCCATTGGTCTTGTTGAGTTATTTGGTTACAGATCCATTAGTTGGAAATTACAACACCTATGTTTCGGAAAAATCAAGAATGCATGATATTGATTCAACTGATTGGGATCGTTGGTGTGAATATATACTTTTCCGAGACTTGAGGAAAATTGCATATGCAAGAATCTCGAGGTCTACAATTACTGATACTGAGTTGCAAATTGCTAAATTCGGATTTGGCGGATTTGACAATCATGATTATCACTTCATTGATGAGGAGTCGGTGGATGAGAATTTACGAATGCCACAACTTTTCAGAGGTGATGGTGTTAGAGGACATCGGTACCATGTCTTTGATGAACCTAGGTATTTTGCACCGGGGTTATAGAGGAGATGATAAATGACGTTTTTGCGTAAATCATTTGTATTATAAAGTACTTTTTTTTTTTTATAATCATTAATGCATAAAGTAAATCTATATAAACACAGAGCAAAATGGAATGCCTATTCCAATAAACCCTGCTGCTCTGCTTCAACCACACCTGCCTCTTGTTGTGATTGTTCTATAGTGTGCAAGCTTTGACTATTCCTAAGCTCGTATAATCTAATCTTTTTTCTAATCCGTTTCAACTGCCACTTGATTGGAATCAAGGGCAACACACCTTCTCTTTCTTCGTACAACTTGACTCTTAACCATATAATAACAAATATCCAATAAGCCATATACGTGCCCACGCTGCCATACGTTGCAGAATTTGTCCATCCAAAAATAGCATTAAGCACCATCCATCCACCATCAGTTAGACCATTGCAGCAATTGACATGCCACACACTCTTGGCGATATCATACGATCCAGGTCCACTACCAGTTTCACTAACGTCCAATCCACCACATTTACGAACAAATGATTCTAATTCGAGAAACCAGACACCACGACTCATTAACCCGGCACTAACAATGTATAGAAAACATGTGGATGTGATTAGGAAATATTGTAGAGACATTTTGTTTCCTCCTTTGTATAAGGTGTAACCAACCAATGCACCAAGTGCAAGTCCACCTGCAATTGATGATGGGAATGAAGATGGAGGTGAACTTACACCAATACCACCAACGAAAACAACAGCCTCTAACCCTTCTCTTAATGTTGTGACTAATGGCAAGATGGCCAAAAAGTATTTTTTACCAAACTTTTGTCTTTTGCTTCGAGTAGGTAATCTCTTGGACGTAGCAGATGATCCATTTGATGCTGTCAAAGGTGCACTTTCTGATTCTGAACTTGATCTGGTGCCACCATAGCTATTTATTCCATCACCACCATCGTCTCCATCAAACTCATCAGGAGTAACATCACCATCACCTAATTTTGCAATCTCCTCTTCCCCATCTTCTTCGTCTCCTTCCTGGTTATAAGCATCACCCAATTTGATCCACCACTTCAACTTCATAACTTTATTGATACGTAGTAACCCAATACCCATGACAGTGATTATAATACTCGATAAGATCGAAAACACACCTTCCCAAACCCGTTCAGTATACGACCAATAATCTTTGCCAATAAAGTAAAATGCCAAAATGAATACAAGTCCAATTATAAAACAAATGACAAGTCCCAAGATTGCACCTACCCATACTTGAATCTTCAACTTCCTTTGAACTTGTTGTAAATGGGTGCTGCTAGCGTGACTGTGCGCTGAACTTGATGCTGGTGGTGGTGTTGTCCCCACATCGGACTTGTGAGACCGCTGATTTATAAATGAAAGTAATACCGAGATGATGATTGCAGATTCCAAGGTTTCCCTTAGGATAATGAAGAAGATCTGTATTGAGAAGTAATCCTCAATCGCAGACATCTTGAATATAGACTGAGTTGTGTTTGTATGAAGTATAAGTCTTTTATTAAAAAAAAGTTGAATGATTTTCTGATGATGATCCGATGTGCGTATATATAGTACAAATGTAGTAATGTAGTGTTTTCAATGTCAAGAAAATACAAAAATTAAGACAAGAAATATCAGTCGCGACATTTGTGTAAGAAGAAGGAAAGAAAGGAGCATGTAAGTCTAGCTATGCCCCTCCCCCTTTAACGATCTCCTATTCGACCTATACATATGAGAACTGTATACGATGTATATTGAACTTTGTATTGTAATCTAAATTAAACTCAGTTTATACATTTATCACTAAGCAAAAGCGAACTCCTCTCATACACTATTGAACACTGGGGTCTTACAGCAGCTTCATGTTCAACTCTCCCTTGTCACCAATTTGCATAAAAATTGTGCGTAGCAGTACCTACTCGTAAGGAAACTCAACTGTGGCAGTCAAACAAGTTATGTACTCATCATCCTTAGTGAATGCTCTAGCGGTGACAATATATTTTCCAGGAGGAACCTCCTCGGGAATTTCAACTTCTTTAGTAATGACTTGTTTCCCCTTTTCAATCGGACACTCTAAATTCACTTTAGTGATTTCTTTGCAAAGGTCATAAGTTTGATGAATCAACTTGATAAATCCATAACGCACGTCAACTTCAACATACGCACCATCAGTAATAGTCTTATCGACCGTACCTTTAGCAGTGAATGTCAAATTGGCTCCAGCTTGTGGAGGATTAGGTGAAATGATAATCTCATCAAGTGTCAAAAGTTGCTTGCTGGTGTAATCGCAAACTTCAATAGGAGACTTTCCAGGTACTGGCTTACTATCGTCATTAACATTAACATCGTTGTGAATTTGGAAAAACTTTTGTTGTTGAAGATTGTATTGTGAATTGAGTTCTTCTGGTGTGTGAAACACAGCAAGTGCACGGTCAACGTATTCATTGAAAAGGGAGAATGAGTTGACTGCAGATAAGGTGGAGACTGCTGCAATTGCAATCTTGGTAAAAGCGACCATGGTTTTAATTGAGATTGGGTGAATGTGCTATAGCTTAAGATATTCAGCAAAAGAATGTGAGAGATTTGTTGGGTATTATACCTCGCCGTCTGTTTTTTTTAATATTGCTGTTATACGCACATAATAATATTCTTTTTTTATTTCGTTATCAATAAAACATTACGTAATACTCACATAATCCTACTAGGAAACGCCACGGTCGTGTAAACCTGGTAATGAGGACCAAATACCGATATACGGACACCTAGTGGTCAACGCAGAGGTGTGTACCTACAATCTAGTTATCAACTACTATTTGATATATATACATGCGTGTATTAATATGCAATAACATCTTTGTCTCTCAACGTCAAATGTATTGGTTTTAACCCGATATTATCAAATTAGCCGTCATCGTATCAAACCTTTCTCTAATAAGCTTAGCTTCAATCTCCAATAGTTCATGATACATAGCTTCTCCTTTTGAGCCTTGCAGCTTCAACATTTCTTTAAGATTGGCCTTGGACAATTTCCATACTACTGAATCGGTTACTGTAGTATAAGTAATTGGTCTGTACTGAGAGGCATCATCCAAATCACCAAATGCAACTAATGGAACAATTGAACTATGCAACTCTCTTCCCTCAGGACCAAATCTAATCACAGAACGAACTAATCCCAGCTCTACTATGAAAAAAGATGGCTCATCCTTTCCTGTGTTGTAAAATTGCAAATTTTCTGGAATTTGCTCCTTGACAAAATATGGTGCTAATGGAGCCCAAAATTCAGCGTCTTTGGAGCATAACCCTTGGAAAGTAATCATCATTAAAGGTAATGGTTGTTTCTGTAAGAATTGACTGTTGGAATTCAGGTGGAGTTTATGCTGGGTTTTTTGCTCATCATAAACAGTTTTGCTTGCTGCTTGTAGGACTTGTTTGGTTCTTGGAGTTCCAAATTCACCACCAAACTGGTTAAACAACTTATTGCTGAACGAAGATGGTGATTGTATGGACGAAGACCGCGCCATGCTTCCACTTGAACCCAGATTTACAAGCGTATTTGTACTAGTGCTGTTGTTTTTGGCTCCTGGAACTGACCTTGATGATGTATGCCTAGTGACTGGATCTAATGGGCTGTTTTTCTTCAAGCTCTTGTACGTTTTCAAGAATGAGTTTTCACACCATTCCAATGCATAATTCAATGAGCTAAATAGTTCAATTGGTGGAGACGAGCCTTCGTTTTGTTCACTGTTTTCAAAAAGACCAGCATCACGTAAACCTTGAATTGTATCGTCTTCTTCACTCACTCCGGATATAACCAACAGCGTCTTGAACTCGTTTGCCAAATTCAATACTCGTCTAAACCCTTCTGCTGCCGAAAAGTCCAAAGATATAACTCCTTTCATATCAATTATCAAATACTTGACTGGTCTCTTGTCAAATTTATCGGTTTCGAAAATCACGCGTATCTCTTTTTCTACCCCACCAATTGATCCAAAAAATATCGTTCCTTGTAATTTTACAATACAAATTTGTTCACCGACATTCTTTAAAAATTCTTGCTGCTTTGGGTGACGTAATACAGTGGATCTCGCAACACTACCGGAGTATATACCTTGCACTACCGGTGTTCTTGCAGCTTCAACCACAAAGGACAAACAAGCTAACAAGATACCAATTCCTATACCGGCAACGAAATCAACAGCACCCATCGTCACGACAATTATAATGATGGTGGAGTACTCAATCTTTCTCAATCTTCCAATCGTGTCCCACACTGATTCTTTGAGAAGTTCATATCCCAATAAGTAAATCAATGCACCAACAACACAAACTGGGATATAACCAATCACTACAGGTCCCGCAATCATAACAGCCGCAGTGGCTACCGCCAACATAATACCAGCAAGTCTATCATTTGCACCGGCCCTGATGAACAACACTGAATTGGTGTAGACTAAATAGTTTTGAATAGATCCAAGTAAACCCGAAATCGCATTTGAGTAGCCATGAGCTACTAACTCCCGGTCAACATCAACATCATCAATTCCAATAGACACAGCCAAGGCAGGCACATTAATAGGGACATGCAAGATTCCAAAAAATGTCAATGCCAACATCGTTGGCACTTGTCTCACAATACACAACCAGTCAACTAGTTGAAACTTGTACAATTCGTAAAACTCAAACCAGGGTTGATCATCCTCTACTGCTGGAAACACCCAACCCATTTTTCGAGCATCATCCAAACTCCATGATGGAATCAACAACACAATTAAATGGAATATAGCAAACACCGCAATGAAATACAAAGGCACGAGCAATGAATTGTGTATCCTATGCTGAAGGAGTATTAAAATCAAAGCCAAAACTAATGGTAACGTCCATTCCAAAAGTGTAGTGGGATTGTAAAACAAATACTTGAACGTCTCGTAATTGTAGGTAAGACCTCCTTCTAGTCTAGATGACACTTCAATTCCCGTGGCAACTAAAAAATAACCAACTCCACCAATACACCCAACAAGAATGTGTCTTGGAAAAAATCCCACCAAGACACCCAACTTTAATTTCCCAAGCAAGAAAAACACCAAACCAGTAACAATGGACGAAATAGCATACGAAGTGATTGTTGTGGCAATTATCGCCTCCTGTTGATTTTCTATTGAATTATCAGATGTTATCTGCCTAGCAATACTGAATGCCATCGTATGGAAAAACGGAGTGACTTCAATCATTTCCGAACCTATTCCTGCTTTGAATGCGGATCCACCTAAAGAGTAGACCAATTGGGAAACAATACATGACATGTAAAACATTGAAAGTCCTGCTGGTGCCAATGCTGCAAAAATTGGCTCACTTATGGGGAACATGATCATACCGTAGGATAAACCATCCAATATATTCAACAAAGTTCCCAAGAAGACTCCTGGAATAAACTGAAATGGTTTTGTGAGTAGCGTGTGTAGGCGGCTTGGCTGTGATTTTTTTTCTGGAGTAGGTGGTCTCCCGTGTGATTTGGCTGAAGCCCTTTTGTCTGCAGGTTTCCCATTTGACGCTTTCATTTGCTGAAGTATCCCTATCGTACCTTCTTCATCTCCACCGGTGTAGCTTGCACGCGGTTCACCAAGCAACGGAGTTATACTGGAGTAGGTCGGTGACGACGAAGTTCTCTCATGACCCTTTATAGGGGACTGTTTGGGATAGGCTGACTCCTCGGTAATACCCTCCCCAGATATGCTTGTGTCATACTTGTAGTCTCCACCATCTTCTTCTTCGCCATCAACCACCCCGATATTAGCTAGGTTTGCTGTTTGTTCATGCACTTCAGCGCCAGTATTCACTTGCGGTGAACCAGCACTCTCAAAAATGCTTGGTCTGTGGCTCATACTAACATAACTTCGTCCACTTATGTCAAAATTAGGGTTGTTCAGGTTGCTGCTGTAATTGAATGCCTCACTGATGGAGTAGTTTCTATTTCGATTAGCAGACTTGCCTGCCGATTTAGCTTGTTCATTAAATTGTGGGTTCGCTAAACTTTCAAAGTAACCATAATTGTGATAATTATTCGTTCGGGAATTTGTGGCTTCTGGAGAATCAACTGTGGCTTCTAGGGAAAATTCATCATGGTTTTGAAATGCATCATCAAGTTTTCCTGACGGTTTTCTTGAATTTTTCAAATTCTTCCCTTGATTCGTGTGTGATCCCATGCTTCGATTGATTTTGGTTCCACTATTTCTATGATATCAGCAGGGTGAAGTCTGTTCTTAGTGATGTTGAAAGGAGTGGACGGTTCTACCTCTTCATGAAAATTTTCTACAGGGCGGAAAAGCTTGTTATCAGGTCAGAATTAATTTATAAAATTACATTACACAAAATAAAACTTTGACTCTAGTCTCACGTGCGTTATGGCTCGGCTGAGTCACTACATCACATTTCTACGAGAGAAGAGACCAGAAAGGATTATGGCAAGAACTTGGCTTACTTAGCAACGATGAGAGATCATTCTTCTTAGTGACTGCATAATTCTTCACACTACAAACTCGTTGATAATAATCATGTGAATGAGAATTGGCAATAAAATACAGCAAAATTAATCACATAAAATGAACTGTTCGTGTTGTTAAACGTTTTGAACACATTATCCACAAGCCCATCAAGTGCTTGGGACAGCTTGAATTTGACCAAGCGTATTGCGGTCAGTGTTCGCAGCTTAGAGTCGCCAACAGTTTATTCTCGGAGTTCAAATCGATCAACGACGGAGTAGAAAAAAAAAAAACCGCCCTCCAACGATCCAATGTACGAAAATTTCATTTCCATATAATTCAGGTTCTTTACCGGAGTGTAGTACTGTTTAGTTGTTTTCACTTGCAAATCCTATTCCTATAGATTGCTTTTGTCCCCTCATAACATTGGCAGATCAATGATTCAAGTTGACAGAGTTTTCTTATTCGGGCGCATAAATTTCACATTACCAAATTACACAAAGACTCAAAATATTTTTGCAATATCCGCAAACGTTGCTATTTTGTCGACCAATTGGTTAAAGCTTAGGCCATTACTCGAAGGGACACTACAGGAAATAAACAGTTGTAGAGCATATCCAATTAAATATGTTATTTCCAAGGGCCTACATAATGTCACCAGCTCTCTTTTCAAAATCTGAGTGGCAATTTCTGTCGTTTTCTACGATCTCGTTAGTGAATAGCAAACATAAAAAGTAAATGACATACACAAAAACATGTCCAGTTAAAACATTACCCTACCCAATTGTATTTATATATAAATACAGAATCATCCTTTTACTACGAGAAATTTTCGTCAATTCTCTTCTATTTTTCACACCAATTTACTTTAAAGTCATTAAAACATGTCTGCTGGAAAATACTTTTTAGGAGCTGCTGCAATTGCTGGTGGGGTATATTACTACGACCAAAACGTTGAACGTATCTTGCCTAGAAAGGAACACCAACAATTGGCTCAACAAACTGCCAAAGTTGACGAAAAGGCTCATGAATGGAACAACAAATTAACCCAAAAGATTGAGGAGGGTAAGAAGGAGCTTGAAAAGAAGACTAACTCAATCACTTCATCGGTTAAGGATTCAGATACTTATCAAAATCTCCGTGAAAACAAGGAGGATTACAGAAAGTCGGTCAAGGATGCCGCTACACCCGAAGATGAAAAATCTGTGTTCAAGAGAGGTATGCAAAAGTACATTGACTTTGTCAACTGTCTTGGTACAAATTCTGTCAAGACTGGGGAAACCCAAATTTCATCTGCTGGTGCTTTGCCTGAGGTGAAGGAGAAACCAATTTTTGGCAATTGGTTTGGCAAGAGTGACGTAGATGAAGTGAAGGACAAAGCTGAAAAGAAGAAGAATGAATGGAGTGTGTGGGGTGATAAGAAAGCTGATGAAGCTGAACAAAAGAAGGATGAATGGATTTCATGGGGATCTAAAAAGACTGATCAGGCTAAAGCAGATGCTGAGCATGAAAAGAACAAGTTGTTCAACTGGGGATCAGACAAGGTAGATGATGCTAAGTCTGAGGCCGAAAAGAAGAAGAATGAGTGGACTTCATGGGGTAACAAGAAAGCAGATGAAGCTGAGCAAAAGAAAGATGAATGGGTTTCATGGGGATCTAAAAAGACTGATCAAGCTAAAGCCGATGCTGAGCATGAAAAGAACAAATTGTTCAACTGGGGATCAGACAAGGTAGATGATGCCAAATCAGAAGCTGAAAAGAAGAAGAACGAGTGGAGTTCATGGGGAAGCAAGAAAGCTGATGAAGTCAAGGCTGATGCTGAGAAGGAAAAGAAATCTTGGTTCAACTGGGGAAACAAGAAAGCAGATGAAGCTGAAGACAAAAAGGATGATTTGGTATCATTTGCAAACAAAAAATTTGACGATGCTAGCAAGGAATTCAACAAGCAATACGATGCCTCGGTAAATGAACTTAACAAACAATACGACAACTTGGGCAAGGTTTTCAGTTCCACCAAGGACCAAGCTAACGAATCCTTCCAACAACAAAGAGCAAAAGCCGTACAGCAATATAATGAAGCATACAAGAAGTTTCAAGAATTGAGCAATGACTTGGCTAATGATCCTGAAAAGAATAAGAAATTGACTAAAGCCCAAGAGGATTTCACCAAGTCATTAGAGCATTTGAAATCGTATGGTGATGATGTTTACCATGATGTTAAGACAAAGTTGAGTGAATTGTTCAAGTAGACTTTATAGGGTAATAAATTGAGTTTACATAGGTAGAAAGTCAATTGTAGTTGGTAGCGAAAAAATCTACACAAGATTTCTTCTCCATTATGATTCGCCGAGTCCCGAAACTATATGGTAACCAGCTCGCCAAGTTTAAATTGGAACCGAATGTTCCTACACTGGAGCTCCTTTCGAGGGTGGGAGTTGTGTCATACCCACGATCGGGACTAGTCAACTGGTCAAAGACGGGACTCCTCATTCAAGACAAGATCAACGCCATAATTAGAAAGCACATGGACAGTATACAGTTTGAAGAGTTGAGCTTGTCTTTGGTATCGTATAAGCAAGGATGGATAAAGACAGGCCGTTGGAATCAAGCCGAGATATTTAAACTCCAAAATGGAAACCACGAACCTGATTTTTTACTTGCTCCGACATGTGAAGAAGAGATTACACAGTATGCCAAGCAGGCATTGGACAGTTATAAACAATTGCCATTCAAGTTTTACCAGATCCGAGAAAAGTTCCGGGACGAGAAACGGCTGCGAGGAGGTCTTCTCCGAGGGAAGGAGTTTTTGATGAAGGATGGATATTCATTTGACGTGGATGAAGAGAAAGCATTGGAGACATACAAGTCCGTTGTTGGGGCTTACCATAAGATCTTTGAGGACTTGGGAGTTCCTTATGCCAAGGCACAAGCAGACAGTGGTGATATCGGAGGAGATATGAGCCATGAATGGCATTACTTGAATGAAAGTGGAGAGGATACTGTGTTTACATGCGATTCTTGTGGGCATGTGTCTAATAAAGAAAAGACACTATCATTCCCACAGGAGGGAGATTCATCAGCCAAGGATGTCTCAGTGCAGTACTTTATAACCAAAGATAAGACTACTTTGGTTTGTGCATATTACCCTACAGGAAGAACACTCGAGCCAAAGTTTGTGGAGAGTGAAGTTCCTGATATTACGTTTGGTGCTGCCGAAAGCAAGGTGTTTGAAGAGTTTTCTCAGACTGAAGAATTGTCAAAGAGGGTTGTGCGTGTGATGGATGCACGGTTAAATTCTAGGTCCAACTTTCCTGATTTCCCAGTCGATTTCCACAATAGGTCAATGATTACTACGTTGACCGATGTACCAATTGTACTTGCAGAGGAAGGAGAAGTGTGTGGAGAATGTGAAAGGGGTACATTAAGTGAAGAAAAGGCAATTGAAGTGGGACACACGTTTTACCTCGGTGGGAAATACTCAAAACCATTAGGTTTGAGTGTGGATGTGCCAGAGAATGGAAAAGTTGTGAACAAGACGGTGATGATGGGGTGCTATGGGATTGGAGTGAGTCGAATTGTGGCAGCAATTGCGGAGATTAACAGGGACAATGAAGGGTTGAGATGGCCACGAAATATTGCACCATGGGAGGTGACTGTTGTTGAAGCCAGTAAGAGCGACAAGTTTGAAGATGTGTACTCAAAGATGAATTTTGACTACAGATTAGACGACAGAGATGAATCGCTAGGCCTCAAGATAAAGCAATCCAATATGATGGGAATACCCATGGTGGTGATTTTGGGAAAGAAGTTCCCCATGGTTGATATTGAAGTCCGCGGCAAGAGAAGAGACGGACAGCAACAGGAACGCAAACACCAAGTACATATAGACAACTTGTCCGACACTGTAAATAGTTTATTAATACACATGTAGATACACCTTTTCTATTAAGCAAATTTTCCTGTCAACTTAGCAAACACATGCAAAATGATGACTGAAAAGATGAAACCAACAGCCAAAAACAATACAACCAATGGGTCAACACGTAAGCCTTGAGCTTCATCAGTGAAAAGTTTCATCATAGTGGATGAGCTTCCACCTGCACCAGCAGACCTAGTGCTCAATGGAGTAGCATTTGAAGTTTGTGCCTTCTTATCAGCTGTTGATTTTCTTTTAACAGCACTTCTCAACCCTCCTGGGGCTTGATTTGATGAAGATGAAGACTAACTAGTTAGTATTTAGGAATATAAACCACTGTTATTTAGTTCAGAACATACCATTGTTTTATTGATGAAGTGTTTTTTGTATTTAGTCTGATTCTACACGTAATCAATTTTTCAAATTGTCATTTTTTTTTCTCATTCTCTCCCTCTGTTGCGTTGTCTCTTTCTCGGTGTCGCGTCAAAAAAAAGACAAGCGCTACCAAATACCTTAGAGAAAAAATTTCTTTCCGGTTTTTTTCAACAACGACAACGACAACTGAGAGAGAGAGAAAAAAAAAATATAAGAACCGAGAGTTATTACATACACTTTCTTTAAAGCCACTGGGGAAAACAAGACACACATATACCAATGGATTTTAGAAACCTATCTAACCATCAAATGGACAATATAGTACAACGTCGTCCTTCTTTATCATCACTATCATCTGCTTCCGGTTATTCCTCATCTTCAACACCTTTCAATACAAAGAGCTATACCCCAAACGCTCTCATGAATAAAGACTTACAAAGCTCCTGGCTCAATCAACCCAGCTCTACTTCAATAGGTCCATGGGTGGAACAGCAGCAACAGCAAACCCTTGATGCATTGGATAAGTCCTTGGAGAAGCCAAATATTAATGATGCGACGAAACCTAATGATAATGAATCTCACGAAAACAATGACAGCACTGATGATGACGAGCTTATCCCCACTGCAATCGTAATCAAAAATATTCCATTTGCTATTAAAAAGGAACAGTTGTTGGATGTTATGACAAAGCTAAATTTACCTTTACCTTATGCATTTAACTACCATTTTGATAATGGCGTGTTTAGAGGCTTGGCTTTTGCTAATTTTACCTCAACTGATGAAACGTCACTTGTTGTGAACCAACTTAATGGTCGAGAAATTGGAGGAAGGAAGTTAAGAGTCGAGTATAAGAAGATGTTGCCTGCTCAAGAAAGAGAAAGAATTGAACGTGAAAAGAGGGAAAAAAGAGGACAGTTGGAGGAACAACATAGATCGACGTCTAATGCATCCTTGGCATCTTTAGTGTCACAAGCGTCAACAACTGCTGCTACAAAAAACCTTAGTGTCGCTGGTACTTCAACTTCGCAAGAAAGAATTCTTTTAAATTTGCCATTTGGGTGTTCACTGTTTACTCCACCTGAACTCAACTTTAATGACCCTGAAATTTTAGAATTATATACACAATTGGTTCTTTACCGCGATGATGCTTCCAAATCAGTATTTGAGTTGGCAATATCACCATTGAATTTGAATATAGCTCAAAGAAAAATTATCTCATACATTTGCAATTATTTGAATTTGTTGGAACTTTTTGACAATGGCATGATTATCATTAGAAGAAAACCAGGACACATGTCGATTGCTCCAGGACAAACACGCCAACAACCACTTCATTCAGCTTCAATGATGAATTTGAATCAGTTAGCCAACCCTCCCGAGTTGTTGCGATCTCATTCACAATCTGCTATACCGATGCCCAGGTTGAGACAACAAACGTCAACTCCAACTCAACAACAAACACAAATGGGCTATCAGCAAAGACCTTATACGCAACATGGATATTACCAACAGTCACAACAGCCACCACAATTGGCTCAGAATATATCTGCAGGAAGTTCTGCTGCTGCATTGTTGAGAACAAGCAACAGCAGATCATATGTTGATGTAAGGTCTACGCCACCATTGAGTCAACCAGAGGTAATCCCTATTTCTCAACAACAGCAGCAACAGCAGCAGCAACAGCAACTACAACAACAGCAACAGCAGCAGCAACAGCAACAGCAAAACTTTTTCCAGCCTACTGTTAATACAAATAATCCACCTTCACAACCTCAAACACCCTCTAGTGGTTCCATTTGGGGTCCAAGATTTATATAGAGTTTATTTTCATAACGATTTAAAAATACATAAGCAAAATATATGTCAAAACAAATACGATATATCTCTCTTATTTAGCTATTTCTATTTAAATCTCTCCAACAACGACTGAGCTGAGGCTGTATCCAAATAAACTACTCCGTTTTCAGTTGTAACAGCATTACCTGATAACAATTGCTCCAAAGAGATGGTAGCACCAGTCTCTGGTTCTTCTTCTTCACCACCACCATCTTCAATTCTTCCACACCTTGGGTGTTCTGGTTTCAAAAATGAGTCTCCAAAATCCTCGTCGCCAATTCTTTCAATCAACCTCTTTTGCCATCCTTCAATACCTTCGCCATCGCGTAATAGAGCCACAATAACTATAGACATATTATCACATCCAATTCCTGAACCATCAGATGTAGGAGAACAACAAAGGTCCATAATCTCTTCACAAATCTTATCGAGGGGTTTTTCATCACGAATTGCTTTCCTTATGAAATCAATAACTTGTTGAGGGTGCATACAATCCCAAATACCATCACAAGCCAACACAACAAATTCATCTTGTGCCAAGTCTATTTTGTGAGTAATTACATCGGGGTAACATGTAACAACTTGTTCTTCTGGTGGAAGATCTACCGACTTTTTAAATTCAAAGTCAGCAATAGATCGCGAAAGAGCCAAATTACCATTGACTCTATCTGCATCAACATATCCTCCAGCAGCCATTATACGTGATTTTTCACCTTCCAAAGAAGGTTTATGGTCAAATGAAAGGGCCTTGGCCACACCATTAATGGACATTATCGTACGCGAGTCTCCGGCATTACCACAATATATTTGTTCGGGAGTAATGAGTACAGTAGTGGCTGCACAACCACTATCATCGTCACGCATGTAAATATCCTTCAAAATAGCTTGATCACAATCCAAAAATCCTTGTTTCAACGCATTAGTGTAATCTTTTGATTGATACAGAGAAGTGGCTCTAATGATTTTGTGCAAATGTTCTCCAGTGAAAATAGCAGCTTTTTCCCCACCATGACCATCATAAACACCAAAAAACGCGACATAATCAGCGTTTTCACCTTTAGCTTGAGATTTATCTGTTTTCGATTCATCAGATTTCTCATTATCCTTGACATTTTTTTCATCTTTATCGTTTTCTTTACCATCCTCTTCTTCCTCTTCCTGTTCTTCTTTTTTGTCTGCCTCATCATCCGCAAATTTATTCAAGTCTAAAACTGTAGCATGGGCATCCTCCATGTTAATTCTCCAACCTTGCATACTGGATAATCCATAAGCCAAGTACTTGTCTTGACCCTCTTCTGAGTGTTTCTCAGTTATTGGTTGTGATAGAATCTGTCCCATTGTTAGTGTAAAATTGAGACGTGTGGAGATGTGTTGTTTATGGGATGCAGAATTGTTTTTGAGAACGGGCTGGTCAACAAAAAAAAATCACGTCGGGTAGATATTAGTAGATTTGGTTAAATTAATAGAAAGTTAGATTCTGGTTAATTGTGCAACGTCGAGTGTATGTGAGTGTGAATGTGTGGTTTATTCTGGTTGTTGTTGGTTTTCTTTAAAGGCGAAATTTTTTTTTTTATAAAAATTTAAATTTCTTTTTTTTTTTTTTTTTCATATTCATATTCAAATCTCATTTCACTCATTCAAACTTAAACTCACTCTAATTCATAAAACTAAAGAAGGGCTATTAACTCTAAAATCACATCACTTGCTAACTCGAGTGGATATGTCTCTTGCTCTCTTGGTATAGAAATCTTGTTTGAGAGTTGAAAGGACTTACAAAATACTTCACATCATATTTATTAGACAATCCTTCAACTCAATTTGGCTGACCAGACAGTGATACCCCTTTCATCGTACCAAGCTTATCCATATATACAAAAGTATGTTTCAATCAGTGTTGCATAGTGGAGTGCCTCTCCATCTAGCTTTCACCGATGTTGAAAAGCTTCTCAAGTTGTCCAACACAATATCATCGTCATATTTATTCATCACGACCTTACCGTCTCTACTCACACCTTGTTCATCATCGTGGTCGACCTCCAATGATTGCACTGAGTCTAACCTGTGATCTCTCACAACAAACGAAAGTACAATCAATGGAAAACAAAGCACCAATCCTGTCATACACAAGTACTTTTGTACGTGTGAATAAGCAGTAGCGACAGCTATTCTTGCCGGTGTCCCCCAAGTGTGTACTTTAATGAACTCAATGGGTGTGTCATACTCAAATTTTGCAAGCTCAGCAGCATTGGGAATTCCCATATCTTGCATATTTCCCAAAACCACACCATACATTTTATTGGTCCAAATTGCCCCGCTGATAGATGCACCAATTGAAGAACTAATGAGGAAGCTAGCGAAAAAGACCGATAGTATAACACTCATATACCCATGGTTAGTAACAGTGGTGATGCTAACTTGTGTTGACCGATTAAAAAAAAAAACCAGCTTCAAATCCCATCAAACACAAGCCACCAATGAACCCCATTAAGATACTTTTCGCTTTCGATACCGTCGTTGTCACCACGGAAACGGTAGAGAATACCCAAGCTCACAGCCCAGCATATGCAGCCGAGAATGATGAATCCTTTCAATCGTCTCACACGGGCGACAACCAACCCCAAAAGTGGTCCGACAATAGTGGGGACAAATGAATATAAGGATGCAATTCTCGTTGCTGCCTTAATACTAGCATTCATGCCAACAACAAGTAAAATAGTATACACAAAGTCATTTGGCATTTGCCAAATCCAATTAAGCAAAATTGCAATTAATAAAGCAGACCACACTCCACGATCTTTCATCAACTGTAATGGCATAATTGGTGATCTTGCATACTTTGCTTCCCAAATGACAAAAAATTGGAATAAAGACAACACCAATAACCAAAGGAACCATTGTTGAAGCATTTGCCCATTTGGAGCTGATCCCTCCACCAAGTGTGAATGGGACTAAAATAAATCCCAAAAATGATAACAACATGTAACAACCCGATTACATCCAAGCTCCAAAACAAATCTATTGCCAATGTTCTCCAATAGGCAAAGCTAGTTTTGGGGTATTGCCTTTGGCTTTTGAATTCTTTCATCATAGCTTGCCATTCAGGTGTTTTTCTAGCCTTGATATGCATGTGAATAAAACAACCAAGCAAGGGGACAGCACTAAGAGGGAAAATAAATGCCCACATTCCAATACCCCAGCTCCATGAGTAATGTGTCAAGACCGAAGCGACAATATCACCACCAATCCAGGTAGTAATTATCAATGGCATTGCGGGAATAAAGGAACAAAGTAAACGCCAATTCAAATTTGAAAAATCAGCCAAGATAATCTGCAACAAAATTATTATACCAGTGTATCCAATTTGATAAATGACGGAACCACCTGCGAACCTATTGACATCGTATGCTTGTGATTGCATCACGGTTCCCATCGAATAGAATACAATTGCAAATAAGCACACCTCCAAGCGACCAAATCTATCAGATAACCTGGCATAACAAGGTTGAGCTGCTGCACTAATCACTGATTGGATGATATTGATTGTAGAAAACAACGAGTGCTTTTGGTATGATGAAGTGGCATGAATTTGAAGCTTCCCACGAATGGTACCATCCAACCTGTATCCAAAAGATATTAAAAAAAAATACAAAAGAAAAGCAAAATTAGGACGAAAGGACTTTGATACTGCATTTGAAGTATTTCAATCCGTCTGACACCAAATGACTTTGTTGTTGTTGTATTTAAGGGCGACTTGAGTTGACTGGATTGTGATGAAGTATCAATCTCATCCTCATCTCCAGAACGAATCTTAGCGTCCTTTTTGGTTTCTTCCACTTTTGAGGGCACAATCAAGTCCATTGTGTCTGGGGATGACGAGTTTACGTACTTTTGTTGATGTGGGAGACTGTGGCCCCTTTTATATTCAGAACTATAATTAGAGAGTTTTCCACTTTTGAACCATTGTAGATATGTTTTATAAACTAAATCAGTATTACTTATCCAGGCGGCATCTCAATTTCCAGGTTCGGCGATTAAGCAACAAATAAAATAACGATTTTTGATTTGTCCCTGAAATATTATAGGAGGTTTACTACAAGTGAAAACTTTAGTTTCGCCAATCAGCCCTTGACGAAAATAATTATCAAGACAGTTTTGTCTCCCCCCCATTTATTTTAATGCAATTTATGCTTGATCTAAGTCCTTCTTTTTCTTGGTGAAAAGCCTTAAATTCTTGTTGTGCCAACTCAGCGCCGTATACAAAATTGTGTATTATTCTCGATTTCACAGCTGTACACGTTTATAGGATATCTGCTTATGTTGATATAGTGCTTATAGATTAAACATTATCTCTCGTGTGCTCAGTAAAGTAATTCTAGATCCATAGGAATCCCTTTTGTAACTGTAATTTTCATAGTGTAGATTTTTGAGATAAGCCAAGAAAATATGGTGTCTCCTTCTTGATTGAATTTACCCCTTCAGATGTCAGTTCGTAATTAGATGCACCATAAAAGTTGGAATAGGCTTCCATCTATTAAAAAATTGTCTTATATGCCCCGTTACTTTGCTTTACTCTTTGTTGATTTATGGATGATTGTTTTTGTGGCATGCGCAATGTGTGGTAGAATATTATGGCACAAAACACCAACAAGCGACATAAAACTCAAAAGAAGGAGGAGTTGGACCGTTTGCATGTACTCCATTTTTGTACCATAGCTTAGTTTTATACAACCCTTCAATGTTTCAAACAGCTAGTGCAGATCAATGCTGTGTATCGACAAAAGAGTTAATCAATCGTTTGCACTATTTGGACTTTACGTAAAACCTTTCTCTCATAACAAAGTTACCAGTCAGTCACATGGATCCTTCAACTGTTTGCTATGTGACCGCTTCCTTCTAAAATTACAATTTCACTTCTGAACTCAAGATGCCCCAAAAAGGAATATGAAAGAATAAACACTATTATTTACAATTTGCATATAAACGAATTAAATGATAGAAACCTTGATATACGAGCCCGTGATCTTTTCATCGTTTACCAATATTGAAAAGATTCTTAAACTTCCTTATCAAAATATCATCGTCGTAGTTATTCACCACAACTTTGCCATCTTCAACAACTCCCTTTTCGTGATCATGATCCATTTCTAATGATTGCACCGAGTCTAATCTATGATCTCTTAACAAGAATGTGATGAATATCAATGGGAAACAAAGAACTAATCCAGCAATGCATAGATACCTTTGAACATGAGCATAAGCTGTAACAACTGCTATTCTTGCGGGTGTTCCCCAAGTGTTTTCCACAATGAACTCAAAGGGTGCATTGTATGCTGACAGTGCCAATTCAGTTGCATTTGCTACATTCATTTCCTGCATTTTATCCAAAATCACCCCATGCATTTTGTTTGTCCAAATTGCTCCACTGATGGAAGTACCCAAAGAGGTACCAATCCAATAACTGGCCAAATACACAGAAATAAGAACACTCATGTATTCGTGATTGGTAACCAGACTGATACTCACTTGTGTGGAATACGTGAAAAATCCGGCTCCAAAACCCATTAAGCACAATCCACCAATGACACCATCGAGATATTTTTGACTCTCTACTCCATCATTAGCTCCACGGAAATGCAACAAAATTCCCAAGCTAATTGCCCAGCAAGCACATCCAAAAATAATGAATCCTTTCAATCTTCTAACTCGAACCACCACCAATCCCAAAATGGGTCCAACAATAACTGAAACAAATGAATACAATGTTGTAATTCTTGTTGCTGCTTTAACACTGGCATTCATACCAACAACTAAAACTGTGTACATGAAATCATTAGGCATATACCAAATCCAGTTGATGAATATGGCAACCAACAACGCAGCCCATACACCACGATCTTTCATCAATGGTAATGGCATGATGGGAGATTTTGCAAACTTTGCTTCCCAAATCACAAAGACTGGGACAAACACAACACCAATAACCAAAGGAACAATAGTTGAAGCTCTGGCCCATTTCGAAGTAACACCTCCGGCAAGTGTAAATGGAACCAAAATGAAGCCTAAAATAATAATTACATTAAGTAACCCAATAACATCCAACTCCCAGAATAAATCAATAGCCAATTTTTTCCAATAAGCGAAAGTGGTCTTGGAGTAATTCAGATTGCTATATTCTCTGTTTAAAGCTTGCCACTCGGGTGTTTTCCTAGCCTTAACGTGCATATAAATGAAGCAACAAAGCAAAGGGATAAAGGTGAGTGGAAAAATAAATGCCCACATTCCAATTCCCCAGTTCCATGAAAAATTAGCTTGTGCTGACGAAACAACATCACCCCCAACCCAGGTATTGATAATAAATGGTAATGCAGGGACAAACGAACAAAGTAAACGCCAGTTCAAATTTGAAAAATCAGCCAAGATAATCTGCAACAAAATTATTATACCAGTGTATCCAATTTGGTAAATGACGGAACCACCTGCGAATCTGTTGATATCATAAGCTTGTGATTGGATCACGGTACCCACTGAATAAAAGACGATTGAAAACAAACACAATTCTAAACGACCAAATTTGTCAGATAACCTTGCATAAAAAGGTTGTGCTGCGGCACTAATAACAGACTGCATAACATTGACAGTTGTGAATAATGAGTGCTGCAGGTATGAAGAAGTAGCGTAGTATTGCAACTTTCCACGCACAGTTGAATCCAATCCATACGAATAAGCAACCAAGAATATACAGAAAAAGAAAATAACTTTCATAAATGGGCCTTTGAGTTGTTGTTGAAGAATTTCTGCTCTCCGGATACCAATAGACTTGGTTGTTGTGTTTAGTCCTTCATTTTCCTGGTTCGACTGGGATGATGTTTCTCTTTCATCGCCAGAGTAAACTTTAGTGTCCTTCTCGGTCTCGTCGTAGCTTGCAACCTTTGCTGCTTCAACTGATTCCATATTGAATGAGAAAGTGACCTGTTGTTTACTCTCAATAATGAAAGCTTTAGTGGAAGATTCGCCTCTTTTATATAGTCACAAGAAACAAAGTGTAAAAGGTTCACCTCATCTGCAAAACCATTTATTGACAATGGCATTTTTGCTTTTGTATCCTCACACCAAAAAGCCCCTCCATTGTTCAAAGATCGTATGTAATATGTGCAAACGGAAAGAGTAACAAATCAGAATTAGATTTCGCAGCATCAACCCAACCAATCACTTCTTTTTCCATATGCTTTTTGTTACAGTCAATTTCCTTTCGGCTTTATGTTAAGACTTTTTCTTGACATCCTCACGTATGTCAAGAAAAATTCAAAATGCATCAGAGCAATAGTAATGTACATGTTCTTTGTTTTTGGTCAAATTTATCATGCTTTGTGCAATTATTTCCCTTTCATTGTCTTTTTTTCAATTTTTATCTTTTTCATCTGCGGATTAGACTACTCTGAAATTTCTTCCATTCTTTGTTTATATTCCGATCTTTCATACTTTGATCAACTTAAGTATACTTTTAACTGCCTTTTCTCTTAAATTTTGGCATCTAAATTTCAAATATCATCAGATCGTAGCTCATCACCCTTTAGGGGTTTTTTTTCAAACAACGACGAAGTGAAAAAAAAAATTTTTTAGTGATGTAAAATGCCAAGAAAATGAAACTTAGTCTTTTTTGCAATTTAGTAAAAACTTTTCTCTACGCGGCATTGTTTCCGAAGAAAGATTCCCTGTTTGAAGAAACGTAATTAGTCACAAAATAAGCTCCTCAAGAAAACTTTTATATTCTTGCGCCAAGATAAAAATCTTCTAAATTGAAATCTGTCTTGACTTGAGATCTTCCAATGACCCTTTTCATTGTGTGATGCTCAAGCCGCCTTGAGAAACAAGAAATTCCAACAAGAATTCAAACCGATTTCGGCTTAAATTTCTCTTTGGAGCTTACGTTTGACACGGCGTAGTCTTGAACAGTGGAGGCAGTATATCATCCAATACGAAAAGGCGGATTACACACCAAAATTGCTTTTGAATTCTACATTAACACAAAGTCATACCCTCGTGTTTATGTGAGCATTTTGCCCTTCTATAACCATTGCTCCTCGAGTATGCTATATCCGTCGTTTCCTATGCTTATTACTTACAGTCTAGTTTTATTCCGCTTCTCTATAAAATATACATTACACAGGTTTACCTTTAATAAACTCGCTCCATCTTTGAACCTCCTCCGGAACCACAACACTCTCAGGAATTTCATCAAACTTGGGTTTGTCCTGGATCTTAACCTTCAAACATGAGGCAAACAATTGTGATGTATTTGGCTCATTAAATAATGGAATAGCAAAATCAATGGCGTTCCTTCTCATTACATAATCCTCATCCAACAAATCTTGAGCTCTGGATTTGGCTAAATTGAACACAGCACCAATATTTTTGTCTTGGAAAATTTCACGTAAAGCACGTTTATCAGTTTTTGGGAACTCAATAACTTCAACAGGTTCGGACACATATTTCGAAATATAGTTTGCAACTGGCTCACTAGCAGTGTAAAAGTTATAACCCAATCCTGACAACTCCTTGGCAACATTTCCAAGTTTATCATTTGACAAATCACCACCAAACAATATACCTTGTCCAGGTAATGGCACATGGAAGTTCATCGTTGATTGGATACTGGTCCAATAAGCTTCAAGCAAATCCTTACCAAAACAAGCAACTTCACCAGTAGAAGCCATCTCAACACCCAAGAAAGGATCAGCTCCTGCCAACCTAGTAAATGAAAATTGGGGCACTTTCGTAGCAACACGATCATACTTTTGATCCATGAGATTGAGAGGTTGTGGTACACCTTCCTTGATAAGAGCTTTTACTGCCACGTCGATAAAGTTGATACCAAGCACCTTAGACACAAATGGGAAAGAACGAGAAGCACGAATATTACATTCAATCACCTTCAACTCACAACTTTCATCATCAAGGGTGCCTTTCTGATCGTTTTTGATAATCTGCATATTGAAAGGTCCAGTAATTCTCCAAGCTTCAGCAACCTTGTCTGCAATAGTCTTTAAACGGTTCAACAAGATTGGGGAAAGATTTTGTGGTGGAAGAACCAAAGTGGCATCACCGGAATGAACGCCTGCATTTTCAACATGTTCTGAAACGGCATGGACCAAGACTTGCCCATCATTTGCAACAGCGTCAATATCAATTTCTTGGGCTCCTTCAATGAACTTGGAAATAACAACAGGATGGTCGCGTGAAACTTTTGAAGCGTTAGACAACTTTTCATCCAATTCATCTTTACTCTTGATTACAGACATAGCAGCTCCAGACAAGACATATGAAGGACGAACAAGAACTGGGTAACCCACCTCGTCGGCAAAGTTATCCGCTTCTTCAATGGAAGTTAACTCTTTCCATGCCGGTTGGTCAACACCAATAGAGTCCAAGATTTGGGAGAATTTATGACGATCCTCAGCCTTATCAATATCTTCTGGGTTGGTTCCTAGAACATTGCAACCATTGTTTTGTAATGGTAATGCAATGTTTTGAGGCAATTGACCACCAACAGACACAACAACACCAGTAGAGTGCTCTAGTTCGTAGATGTCTAACACCCTCTCCAATGACAATTCTTCAAAGTATAACCTATCAACTTCGTCAAAATCAGTAGACACAGTTTCCGGGTTGTAATTGATCATGATTGTCTTTTTACCACTTTCTCTCAAAGCACGTGCCGTGGACACCGCACACCAATCGAACTCAACAGATGAACCAATTCTGTAAACTCCTGAGCCCAACACTAATGTTCCCTTGTCGTTGAAATCTATATCAGAACTGGTTGCATTGTAGGTGGTGTACAAGTAGTTGGTATTTGCTGGAAATTCAGCTGCCAATGTATCGATTTTCTTTACAAATGGGATGATACCAAACTCCTTCCTTGATTTTCTAACTTCCAACTCTGGTGCGCCAACACAAAGCCCAATCTGCTTATCTGAGAAACCCAACTTTTTGGCACGTCTCATCAAATCACTGTTGATGTTGGATAATTCACCAGCGTTTTCCAATTCACGGTACATGTTAACGATGTTCATCAACTTATATAAAAACCATTTGTCAATCTTGGTCAAGTCATGAACTTTGTCTACCGAATAGTTTTCATGCAACAAGGCTTGTCCAACAGCGAGCCACCTTCTATCAGTGGGGTTTTGCAAAGTCTCGTCCAAATTGTCAAAGCGGTCCCCTTGAAAGCCAATATAAGAAGGATCAATTTGTCTAATTGCTTTTTGAAAAGATTCCTCAAAATTTCTACCAATAGCCATAACCTCACCAACTGACTTCATTGCTGATCCAATATCACGTTTGACATGTTGAAATTTAGACAAGTCCCAACGAGGAATCTTAGTAACAATGTAGTCCAAAGAAGGTTCGAAATTTGCTGAAGTGGTTTTGGTTACCGGATTTGGCAATTCTGGCAAGGTGTGTCCGAGAGCAATTTTTGCAGCAGTATAGGCCAAGGGGTACCCAGTAGCCTTCGAAGCCAAAGCTGACGAACGTGATAAACGAGCATTCACTTCAATAACTCTGAAGTCCAAGCCATCTGGCTGCAATGCATACTGAACGTTACATTCACCAACAACTCCTAAATGTCTGATAATCTTTATTGCCGCAGTTCTCAACATATGATACTCTTCATCGCTCAATGTTTGTGATGGAGCAACAACAATGGAGTCACCAGTATGGATTCCCAATGGGTCAAAGTTTTCCATATTACACACAGTGATACAGTTTCCCACACGGTCACGAACAACTTCGTATTCAACTTCTTTCCAGCCTTTCAAAGATTTCTCAACCAAGATCTGTGGTGCCAAAGAAAGTGATTGAGCAGCCAAATTTCTTAATTCATCTTTATTTGCAGCGAATCCAGAACCAAGTCCACCCAACGAGTAGGCAGATCTAACAATGATTGGATATCCAACGGACTCAGCGGCTTTCAACGCATCATCAACAGTTTCAACAGCAATAGATTCGGCAATTGGTATATCAATCTCTTTCAAAGCTTGAGCAAATAAATCACGGTCCTCAGAAGTCTCCAACGTTTTGATGGGTGTTCCCAAAACCTTAACGCCATATCTATCGAAAACTCCCATCTTATCTAACTTAACACCAACATTCAACCCTGTTTGTCCTCCAAAAGTTAACAAGATACCATCTGGCCTTTCTCTTTCAATTATATAAGTTATGTATTCTGGCGTAACTGGGAGATAATATATTTCATCAGCCAACGCGTGAGACGTTTGGTTCGTGGCAATATTTGGATTTATTAGAATTGATTGCTTGTTGGCCTCCTTTAATGCCTTGATGGCTTGTGATCCAGAGTAGTCAAATTCACCAGCTTGACCGATTGATAAACCACCCGATCCGATAACGAGAACTTTCGAAACATCCACTAGTTTGTGGGCATGTTCATCTTTGAATTTCTTTAACAAGTCACCTCCAGCATATTTCAATGCTTCATCTTTTATAGATGGAATAGTTTTATTTTCATGTGTATTTGCACTAGTTGCGAAGTTGAACTTTTGCACCAGTATCAACCCTCTTGGTAGAAGATTAAGCTTATGGCTTAATTGTTTCAAATTGTTTCTCAACAACATAGCTGACTTTAACAAATTGTTTGTTGAGTCCAAGAATTGAAGAAAAAGGAAAAAGAAGGGAAAAAGATGTTGAAATTTATAACAGGAAAATTTTTTTTTACAATGAGTCAACAGACTTTGAAATTTTTTCTATTGATATAAAAAATTAGCCGCGATGTACAATCAATAAATTAATTACCCAATTTAGAACAAATTGTGCAACTATGCACTACCTATTGATAATATAGTAATGGTGTTTATTCCAATAAATTACGTGAACCACAAAAGTTGGGGCGTAAGGGTGCAATCTGCCACCTTCCGAGTATCACCCTACTCTGTCTTTTGTCTATCTTGTCGTGTGAAAGAGTTGTATGTTTCGACTGGTAGTTGATTTCATCGGGTGCGAACGTAGTGATGTCACTCACACAAAAACACGAACTGCGCTCCCAAATTCTTCACATATTCTTATAGTATACAACGATAAAACTCATCAGCTACCTTTTGTTCTGCCCAATAATTCTGCTGAACTGGTCATTATCGAGACATGCGAGATTTTGCCTAAAGGTGTATCTACATGTGTATTAATAAACTATTTACAGTGTCGGACAAGTTGTCTATATGTACTTGGTGTTTGCGTTCCTGTTGCTGTCCGTCTCTTCTCTTGCCTCGGACTTCAATGTCTACCATGGGGAACTTCTTTCCCAAAATCACCACCATGGCTATTCCCATCATATTGGATTGCTTTATCTTGAGGCCTAGCGATTCATCTCTGTCGTCTAATCTGTAGTCAAAATTCATCTTTGAGTACACATCTGCAAATCTGTCGCCCTTACTGGCTTCAACAACAGTCACCTCCCATGGTGCAATATTTCGAGGCCATCTCAACCCTTCGTTGTCCCTGTTAATCTCCGCAATTGCTGCAACAATCCGACTCACTCCAATCCCATAGCACCCCATCATCACCGTCTTGTTCACAACTTTTCCATCTTCTGGCACATCCACACTCAACCCTAATGGTTTTGAGTATTTCCCACCAAGATAAAACGTGTGTCCCACTTCAATTGCCTTTTCTTGATTTAATGCACCTCTTTCACATTCTCCACACACTTCTCCTTCCTCTGCAAGTACAATTGGTACATCTGTCAACGTAGTAATCATTGACCGATTGTGAAACTCCACTGGGAAATCAGGAAAGTTGGATCTAGAATTTAACCGTGCATCCATCACACGCACAACCCTCTTTGACAATTCTTCAGTCTTGGAAAACTCTTCAAACACCTTGCTCTCGGAAACACCAAACGTAATATCAGGTACTTCACTCTGCACAAACTTTGGCTCGAGTGTTCTTCCTTTAGGGTAATACGCACAAACCAACGTAGTCTTGTCTTTGGTTATAAAGTACTGCACCGAGACATTCAGAGCAGCTGAATTTCCCTCCTGTGGGAATGATAATGTCTTTTCTTGATTAGACACATGCCCGCAAGAATCACATGTAAACACAGTATCCTCTCCACTAGCATTCAAGTAGTGCCATTCATGGCTCATATCTCCTCCGATATCACCACTGTCTGCTTGTGCCTTGGCATACGGCACTCCCAAGTCCTCAAAGATCTTATGGTAAGCCCCAACGACAGACTTATATGTCTCCAACGCCTTCTCTTCATCCACGTCAAATGAATACCCATCTTTCATCAAAAACTCCTTCCCTCGAAGAAGACCTCCTCTTGGTCGTTTCTCATCCCGGAACTTTTCTCGAATCTGGTAAAACTTGAATGGCAATTGTTTATAACTGTCCAATGCCTGCTTGGCATACTGCGTAATCTCTTCTTCACATGTGGGAGCAAGTAAAAAATCAGGTTCGTGGTTCCCATTTTGGAGTTTGAATATTTCAGCTTGATTCCAACGGCCTGTCTTTATCCATCCTTGCTTATACGATACCAAAGACAAGCTCAACTCTTCAAATTGTATACTGTCCATGTGCTTTCTGATTATCACATTGATCTTGTCTTGGATGAGAAGTCCCGTCTTTGACCAGTTGACTAGTCCCGATCGTGGGTATGAGACAATTCCCACCCTTGAAAGGAGCTCCAGTGTGGGAACATTCGGTTCCAATTTGAACTTGGCGAGTTGGTTACCATATAGTTTCGGAACTCGGCGAATCATGATGGAGAAATCTTGCATCGATTTTTTTCGCTACCAACTACACTTCACTTTCAATGAAAAACTCAATTTATTACCCCTATAAAGTCTACTTGAACAATTCACTCAATTTTGTCTTAACATCATGGTAAACATCATCACCATACGATTTCAAATGTTCTAATGACTTAGTGAAATCCTCTTGGGCTTTAGTCAATTTCTTATTCTTTTCAGGATCATTAGCCAAGTCATTGCTCAATTCTTGAAACTTCTTGTATGCTTCATTATATTGCTGTACGGCTTTTGCTCTTTGTTGTTGGAAGGATTCGTTAGCTTGGTCTTTGGTGGAACTGAAAACCTTGCCCAAGTTGTCGTATTGCTTGTTAAGTTCATTTACCGAGGCATCGTATTGCTTGTTGAATTCCTTGCTAGCGTCGTCAAACTTTTTGTTTGCAAATGATACCAAGTCGTCCTTCTTGTCTTCAGCTTCATCTGCTTTCTTATTTCCCCAGTTGAACCAAGATTTCTTTTCCTTCTCAGCATCAGCCTTGACTTCATCAGCTTTCTTGTTACCCCATGAGCTCCACTCATTCTTCTTCTTTTCGGCTTCTGATTTGGCATCATCAACCTTGTCTGATCCCCAGTTGAACAACTTGTTTTTTTCATGCTCAGCATCTGCCTTAGCTTGATCAGCCTTTTTAGATCCCCATGAAACCCATTCATCTTTCTTTTGCTCAGCTTCATCTGCTTTCTTGTTACCCCATGAAGTCCACTCATTCTTCTTCTTTTCGGCCTCAGACTTAGCATCATCTACCTTGTCTGATCCCCAGTTGAACAACTTGTTTTTTTCATGCTCAGCATCTGCTTTAGCCTGATCAGTCTTTTTAGATCCCCATGAAACCCATTCATCCTTCTTTTGCTCAGCTTCATCTGCTTTCTTATCACCCCATACACTCCACTCATTCTTCTTCTTCTCGGCCTTATCCTTCACTTCATCTACATCACTCTTGCCAAACCAATTGCCAAAAATTGGTTTCTCCTTCACCTCAGGCAAAGCACCAGCAGATGAAATTTGGGTTTCCCCAGTCTTGACAGAATTTGTACCAAGACAGTTGACAAAGTCAATGTACTTTTGCATACCTCTCTTGAACACAGATTTTTCATCTTCGGGTGTAGCGGCATCCTTGACTGATTTTCTGTAATCCTCCTTGTTTTCACGGAGATTCTGATAAGTATCTGAATCCTTAACCGATGAAGTAATCGAGTTGGTCTTCTTTTCAAGCTCCTTCTTACCCTCCTCAATCTTTTGGGTTAATTTGTTGTTCCATTCATGAGCCTTTTCGTCGACTTTGGCAGTTTGTTGAGCCAATTGTTGGTGCTCTTTTCTAGGCAAGATACGTTCAACGTTTTGGTCGTAGTAATATACCCCACCAGCAATTGCAGCAGCTCCTAAAAAGTATTTTCCAGCAGACATGTTTTAATGACTTTAAAGTAAAATGGTGTGAAAAATAGAAGAGAATGATGAAATTTCTCGAAGTAAAAGGATGATTCTATATTTATATATAAATACAATTGGGTAGGGTAATGTTTCTAAGTGGACATGTTTTTGTGTATGTCATTTACTTTTTATGTTTGCTATTTATAAAAATGGAGAGAAAAATCCTGATCAACCCTTCAAGGAAAGAAAGCTAGTTTTATAAGATAAGCGTATTGGGAGGTGAGAACTTAACGACCTCACCCTGGCAAGGCATGCTCTCTATAAGGTCGGCAATTGACTAGTGGTCTCACCTACGACCAATTGGAAAATAGCAACGTTGGCGGAATTGCGAAAATATTCAGAAACTTTGTGTAATGTTTTGAAGCGAGGTCTGTGGGCAATTCCGGCAGACTCGAAAGAAACACTCCCGTTAGCATGGACCAAAACTTCCATTTCAGCAGTGTATAACTTTCTCTTGGGCACGTTGCATTTCTTCCTTGTCATGGTCTATATACTATTTAGCATAGTAAATTATAAGTGATTTTAGTTGTACCTGCACTCGATTGACTGGTTCTAAATATGGAGGTCGCGTAGGCAATGAAATGACTACTATTGTGAATAATATGCGAACATTCGTAAAAGTAGATAAACCTCTTCTAGTATGCATCTAACCTTTGACGTTGAAATTATCATCTTGACTTTTCAAATTTTGCTTGAAAACTTGTGCAAAAACAAAATGTTGATATATATTACGAGCGGTAGCAGCTGAAATATATGACACTCGGTTATATGGACGCCTGTCTATTGGAAATGTTATACAACTATGTATCGTAACTTAAGTCTCAACAACCCTACTCTCTACAAGTAGTATTCTTGCTAGGAATTTTTCTCTCCTGATTATCAGGTGTTGCATTTCCGACAGGTCGTGCACATATACCAACACAAAATCATCTACAATCGCTTTCCGCAACTTCAGTCTCCCATTATTCCGAAACATCTTCAATTATTCTATAATACAATTCTATAAACATACTAAGCATATTAGCGTCGTCTCGTTATAACCTTCCTTGTAGCACCTGGCTTAAATTTTCTAACAAGAGTGTAACTTGTTCATGCATTCGTCATTCAATGCTTGTGCCACATTACTCTGTGAATTTGGATATCTCTTTCAATCCTTGTCCTGGAACACGCCTCCAATACCTTCTCGTTTCACCGAATAGCAACTGCCTACTTAATTTCCAAACAGTCAATAGCACATCCTTTCTTGGTAAAAACTCACCAAATACCACCTGTATTACATCATCTTTTCCTGGCTTCTCCAGCCGAAAGCCTTTTGTTAAAAAACACATATAGAAGATAACTTGCCCATAATTATGAAATCCTTCATGTATCACTAAATCAATGATATTGCTGATTGGTATAAACGTGTTAGTGCTTTGAAAAGACAAGGTCTTGTTGGACTCCAACTGTGCTCCAATTCCTTTCATAATGGTCAAAGTATCACAAGGCTCTTGAATAACGCAAAGTAACAAGACAATCAGTGCTTGGATTAGTAGAACGGCCAAATTTTGAAATGAGGTGATTGACTCGTAGTTGTATGCTCCATATATAACAATTCCAAAAATTGAGCCGCATAGAAGCCAACATCTCGCTCGGTAAATTAATGGAGGAACTCTATGTTTTACGGAAAACTTCAAAACATCTCGTGATGTAAGCGGCTGCGTATCACCATCAAGGGGAGGAGTGATCTTTAACACGAAATCTTTAGGTGACGACATCAAAGTTGCATCATATGACCAACACGTCAGAGTGTTGGAAATTTTTCCAAAAAATTCTCTTACTATGACACTATTGTTTTCTATTGTTTTACTTATGTGCCGCAATTTTTCAGCTACAGAAGTCAATTTTTTTCGCACGTGCAATTGTCTGACTTCGTTTTAATTATAAAGAGATTTTATTTATACAAAATCAACGATTTTTTATATCATCAATAGTTCCAACAACTGTTTCGTTCTTTCGCAATTCCTTTCTCCTTTCCGCTGTTGTCATGGATTTGGATCCTGTGAATCCTGTTCTGATCTCAATTTCGCGCCTTCTATTAGCCTCGGCATCTTCTTTGAACGCCTTCTCTCTCTCAATCGCAATGGCATTCATACTTTGCTCATGCTCTATTCTGACCTTCTTCAATTCTTCATTATACTGCTCAATGGTCTTGATTTCATTGTTGGTTGCATCACAATACTTTTTGAAATCCACCGGTAATTTTCTTTTCAAGGCCAATTCAATCACTTCTGGATACTTTCTCTCTTCTAAAACAAACTTTGACTTGATTTGCTTTCTTGTGCGGTGAGGGTATAGTTGTGCAATCAAGGAAAAGTCGGTACCATACTCAATGCTTGGTAGAATTCATTCAATTCGTCTGGTGTCCACTTGTCTGTATATGTTCGTTTGCTGTACGTTGTTGAAGTGACTGGATTTGCAAAAGGATTTGAATCCTCAACTGTGCGGCCGGAAGCGTCAGCTCTAGGCTTGACAACAACTGCAGATTCTTCACTGTATCCAATTTTTCCATCGACTAATGTCAATTGCAACGCAGACGACATTGAGGGTCCTTCATCTTCTTCAAGATTTAGCAAGTCTGTTCCCAGCTTTGGTTTTTTGCCTTCTTTTTCAAGAAGGATCTCCTCATCTGTCTTTCCTTCGTTCTTTAACGTCGCTTCTTCCAAAGATATTCTTTCTTGTCTTGCTCTTATTCTATCTAGCCTGCGTTGTACCTTCTTTTGCTTCAATTGGGCTTCCGCTTCTTGTGCCAATTTAAAGCTGGAGCTTACGCTACCGATCTTCAAGGTTGGCTTGCACAAATCAGCCACTGTCATGCCATCGTAATCGAAATCAAGCTCTCCGTACAACTCCAAATCCTCTTCTTTTATTCCGGATGGAATCTGGCTTATGTTTGTCACAGTTGTTATTAAATTCTCTGGAGCAATTGGAATCAAATCGTCCAACAGCTTATCAGCAACCCTTGTAAACCCTCCTTCTGTTTCCTCTTTGACTTCAGACTTCGGTGCATCTCTACGCCTAAATTTTCGCAACTTATTAGTTCTTGGATCAATTCCCACAACAAATTCCTTGCTTACTCTATCTGCTTTGGTCTTCTCGACAGCTGCAGCAGCAGGTGGTTCGGATTCAGTATCATTCATGATCTTGCTTAGTGGAGCGGCAGAGTTTCTCAACGCAGGGAACAAATGACTGACATTTGAGTTCAATATCCTGGACGTAGTGCTTGTAGATGAAGATGGTGAAGGAGAATGACCAACTGGTCGAACCGTCGAGGATGTTACTGCCAGCGATGGTTTAAGTGCAGGAGCCGTAGCCACATTTGGTACCCCCGTAGAGGTCCTCTTTTGATTCCGTAAACCCACCAGTGACCTCCTCCTCTTTGTTGATTTAGGCTGAGGGATTATAATTCTTGCAGATGACTGATTATCTTCGCTCCCCGGTCGATGAGAAACCGATGCAGATCGACTTCTAAATCCTGGATTTATTCCTGACAATCTCCGCGATGAAGCTCTACGTAGGATTTGTGCATGTTGCTTAAGGGTCTCTTCATCTTCATCCGAACTATCAGCAATTGCCGAAGATTCTTGAGGCTTCAGACTATCTATTGGATCTACCACCTCCTCAGAAAGTGCTCCCTTTTTACTAGAAGCACCTTTAATACTGAATGAAGAGCGGGGTTTGTCAACCTGTGTGGCTGGTGGAGTATTTAACTGGTCTGAAGTGCTTTTGCTAGGAGGAGGTGCATCTGATCCACTAGGCGGCACATTTTGGGATGGCTCTGGAGTAGCCGTAGGTTTTGGAGTGGCTTTTTTTCTGACTGGATTCTTTAGCTTTGGAGCAAACTGACTTCCCTTTTTAACTAAACTACTCATATTGGAGGAACTGGAGGTATTGTCTGTATTTGGGTGTCAGGAAACCGTTGTTTATGTTTGCCCTTTTTAATTTTTATTTTTATTTTTTTTTTCGTATTTTAAGCTCTTCTTTCTGGTCGCTTCTCATCTCACCTACACATGGCTGCCACATGCAAATATACCTGGACCGCTAATAAAGCGGACGATTGGGTTTTGAAATTGGGGTTTATTGGTGAAGGGTTTGCTGCTTCAACGAGTAGCGGAGGATTATTCGGGTACTCGTTACAAAATGTGTCCACCCCTATAATGAGAATAGATCTGGCTCATGAAAGCAGCATTAACGACATGAAAGTCATTAATGACAGTTTAATTGCAACATGCTCTACCGATGGGATAAAGATTTGGGATGCAAGGACCTCCAATTGTGAGGCGTCATTAGGCAATGGGAAATCAAACTTTTTATCGCTAGCTTCACTAGGTGATTCAGTAGCTGGGGGTACTGAACTACTAGGTGCAGATGCTGAAGTACATGTTTGGGATTTAAGGAATACATCACAAATTGTGAAATCTTTTATCGATTCACACCACGACGACGTAACTGCACTTGAGTTTCATCCTACTTTGAGTAACTACTTAATGTCAGGCTCCACAGACGGTTATGTAAATGTTTATGACTTATCGAAACCGGATGAAGATGATGCTTTGCATCAAGTGATAAATTATGGCTCAGTCCACTCATGCCATTTTGTTTCAGAATCGAGGATCTCCATTTTGACACACATTGAGACGCTATTATTTCACGACCTAAACGACACAAACTATGAAGAATTGGTAGAGCCAAAGCAAGACGATAGAGGAGACTTACGACAGCAATGGCCAAACAATGAGTATGTAGTGGACATCAACCCGTGTGGGTTTGCAGCCTACGGTGCAAACTCAACCAAAAACTTATTCATCGTGCCATTCAATCCCAAGAAAGAGAAGTTCAAAAACTCAAAGACAATAAATTTGCCCGGTGCACATGGTGAAGAGGTGGTGAGGGATGTTGTAATCAAGCCAAATACGACTCAATGTCTAACATGCGGTGAAGATGGGAAAGTCAAGCTTTGGGAGTTACACGAGCTGCTCAAACATTACTCCATTGGAACCGCTTCATCACCACCTTCGATTCCCACGGTCAAGGAAAAGAGTGACGCTAAAAAGCATCACAAGAAAACACATAAAAGTAAAAGTCAAAGATTCAAGCCTTATTAAAACTATAGACAATTTTTTTTTTTAAAATCTTTTGATGATATCCTCAACAACCTCATTTGTAGATGATTTTCCACCCAAGTCTGGGGTCTTGATTTTATCCTCAGCCAAATTAGCATCAACAGCTTCATATATTTTTGCTGCAGCTTCTGGGTATCCCATGAACTCCAACATTAATGCAGTGGATCTGATTGTGGCAATTGGATTTGAAATTCCTTTTCCCTCAATATCTGGGGCAGAACCATGACAAGGTTCCCCAATGGCAAAGGAATCACCAACGTTAGCGGAAGGAACTACACCCAATGACCCTACCAAAGCAGCAGCACCGTCACTCAAAATGTCACCGTATAAGTTTGGTGCAACAACAACATCAAAGACTTCTGGATCTCTGAACATTTTGTAGACCATAGAATCAACAATTTGCTCTTTGTACTCAACATTTTGATATTTATCCTTGTTAGCGTCGTATACTTCTTTACATGACTCACGGAACAATCCATCTGATTGTGACAAGACATTCGATTTGTGGGTAACTGTGACCGAAGGTGAAGTGTGGAGCTGGTCACTCGAAGACGATGAAGCATCTCTAATAGCTTGTCTTTGAACAGCAATATCAAATGCCATCTTTGCAATTCTTTTCAGCGCAGTTTCAGATATCCTCTTGATTGCCTCAGCAACTTTAGTTCCATCTTCTTTCTCATAGATCTTTTCTTCCTTAATATATAAATCTTCAGTGTTTTCACGGACAATGACCATATCAACAGGTCTTCCAATCCCCTTAACAGATTTGACCGGGCGTACATTGGCGTAAAGGCCCAACTTCTTTCTCAATGCAACAATTGGAGATGAGTACCCAGCTACTTTAGTTGTTGGTGAAGAAACAGCTCCAAATAAGGCTCCATCACACTCATTCTTTAAAACATCGACTGTCTTTTCTGGCAAGGCAGTTCCTGTTTTCTTGAACAATTCATAACCGGCATCCAATTGAACAAATTCGAATTGCAAGTCGTATTTTGAAGGTAAACTTTCCAACACTTTTTGGCCTGCAGGAATTACTTCCCTTCCAATTCCATCACCTGGGATCAACCCAATCTTGATTGATTTGCAAGCAGAAGCTGTAGTGGAAAAGCGACGCATTGAAGATTTAACTGCCAACATTACTAAATAGTGATATGTCTATGGTTAACCAAAAGAGTAAAATAGTATGAAGAAAAGGATGAAAAGTTTGTGAAAAAAAAAAAAAAAGTCAAATTCATATGGGGCGAGAGCGCGGTTATCAGAAAATGGGCCGAACACAAAAACTAATCGACTTTAAATTCGCCGTGAGTGAGTCAGAGGAAGGAAACAAAAAAAAAAGTGTGTCTGGATAAATGGGATGGGGGAAACAATTCCGAACCCGGCGTCTAAGCATTGACGGAATAAAATTGCGCGGACCTCACAAGCCCTACTGTTTACAGCTCCGCCAGTTGTTTGGCCTTATCATATCTAAAGCTGTAAAAAAGAGTTCATTCATTATATACAAGACATTACACATTTCATGCTATTTAGTTATCTTCACTCTTGACAACACCAACCTTGGCAGGCCTCAATACTCTCTTATTCAAAGTATAACCAGTTTGTTGGACAAAGAAAACAGAACCTGGCTCCTTGTCTGGTTGAGCAATTTCGAAAGTAGCCTCATGCAAATTAGGATCAAACTTTTCTCCCAATGGTTCAATTTTTTCAATTCCGTGCTTTTGCAACGTCTTTTCAAAAATATTTCTCGTCATGTCCACACCTTCATACAAGTTCTTAACTTCTTCATTGGCTTTAAGGGTGTCTTCCTTAACATGATCCAAAGCTAAATTGAAATTGTCTATCGACTCTAACAAATCCTTTGCAAGTTTTTGCAAAGCAAAATCTTTAGCATTTTGCACTTCTTTCTTGGTTGTCTCTTGTAAGCTGCGGAAATCAGCTTTTGCTTTGGCGTAGTGGTTCTTCATAAGGGCCAAATCTTTGTCTTTCTTTTCCAATTTATCCTTCAACTCTTTGAACTCTGGGTTCTCGGCAGGCTCTGGAGCATCATTGACCTCTGCCTCTTTGGTATTTGTAGCAGTCTCCTCTGACTTTTGTTCTCCTTGCTCAGCATCTTTACTTGCAGACTCTGTGGCCTCTTTTGCCTCCGGTTTGGTTGAGTTGAAACGCGCAAATTGATAAAGTGGTAAGCGAGGTGAGTACCTAAGCGAAGGGGATGCTATATTGGCACGAGCTTGAATCGTCCTCTTGAAAGATTGCTGTAAAACTCTTTGCATTATCGTTGTGGTATTGAGTGAAGGAAAGATCTCCGAAGCCTGACCCAATGTAAAAAAAAAAATTGCGAAAATTTTTCTACAAGTTTCGGTGAAGTCGGTAGCGCTTGCAATAGTGTAATCTAGTAAAGAGATGTAGACTGAGCGATGTAGAGCTCTATATATTTCAATTATAAGAGTCGAAGAAATACTTTATCAAGAGATATCAAGCAGAGGTTCGTCGTTACAGCTTGCCTTGGTATTAACTCATACTAGCTCATGCAGTAATAACTGGAAAAGGGGACATCCACTGCACAACACTGTAGTACAGTCTCTGATACCAGATTAACAAAACACTTAGGTCAAGATATACCAATTGAAATCAATCTCTTGCAAAGAGGCAACTGCGTTCAATGTTTGCAAATCGGAATCGTCTGTGTAAAAAACATCCACTGAAAAAGAAAAAAAGTTTGAAAAAAAAGAAAAAAAATCAAACAGTTCAACCTAATCAAGTACAGACTCTGTCATGTTTAAATTGCCATCTCGTTGGTTTTCCATAGGGAGACCCTTGTTGTCCCAGGCAAGTCCCATCAAACACGTCAGTCTTGGTCCAAAGCTTGCTGCCAAGCAATTTATAGAACCAGGAACTCCTCATAAGAAGGAAAAGAAGTTGAGAAGAAGAGAGAAAAGATTAAAGAAACAAATCATACGAGATGTCAACACATTGAAACAGTATGATGCAAAGAATGTTCCATTTCAAGTAGATCCAGTCTTGGGAGATCCCAAATGTCAATTTTTTACCAGGATTATGCAAAAAGTTGAAGATCAAGAATCAAATTTGGCTTATGATGTTGATCGAGCAGAAATGGAGAAGCTCTTGTACGCAGCAGAGAAATTATCTCTTGAAAATTCTTCAAATAATGAAGAAATACGCAGAGAGGTACAACAGGTCGAAGAAAATAAAAGAAGGGCCGTGCTTACTATTTTGAACTTGAGAAATACCAACAGCAAGGACAAGAAGAAGTTGGCTCTCAAGTACGCCCGTGAGGAATTGCAAAGAGAGCCAGGGGATACTGCCTCTCCAGAAGTTCAAGCAGCAGTCATGACCGTCAAGATTCATTTCGGGATGAGACACGTAAAGGAAAACAAGAACGACCACACTACTACGAAAGCTGTCCGAGAATTGGTTCAGTATAGACAAAAGCTTTTGCGTTATTTGAAAAGACAAGATCCAAAGAAGTACTATTATGCAATTGCCAAGTTAGGCTTGACGGATGATGTTATTACCGCCGAGTTCAATATGGGAAGACAGTACTTGCAAGATTACAAGGTATGGGGTGACAAAGTGTTGATCAAGGAAACTCAAAGTGCAAAGAGAAAGAACCTTAGAGTTAAGAAACTTCGGGATAGAGTTAGTGAATATCATGATTTGGCTAAGAAAAATTACGAAATCATGCAAAAGGAGAATCTCATTTAGGTCCATTTGTTTTCCATCTGTATATATACTAAATAGTAGACTTGTATAAAGACTTGTCTATCTGTATTGGATCCCTTTGAATCACCTCTTGCTGGCGTAGTATTGGTTCCCAAATCTCAAATATCTTGCCCGCAAGAGTTTCATTCTCTTTTGATTTTTCATCCAATGACCGTAGCATATCGTCATTATCGTTGCACAATTGCTCATAAATCAATCTCAATTTCCCCAAAACATCCTCTTTGTTGCTGAGTACTATCGAATTCATGATATCGTCTGCTGGTAACTTGTCGATCGCAACTTGTTTTTCCTCATTTGTTGATCCACCTCTCCGCTTCCTTTCTTGTGCCAGATGTATAAGCTCGTCCAACTCATCTAGCTTCTGAGATAAAGAGTTTTCCTCATATATGTGGTTGAATTCTGTCACCGTACTATCGTGAAGATATTCTTGAAGGCATGTTATTCCAGTTTCCAACTTTGCAGCACCTGCTTCTGATTCCATGATAGTTGGATAGCATTGCTTCACTTGTTCTTCTGAAAATGACGTCTTGAGCACCTGCTCCACCGCTCTTCTCCCAAGAACTTGAAGTCTTTGAAATCTGACTCTATTAGGTGTCGAACTCATCCTGGCTACTTTCTTGATACCTTTTGTTTACAGTTTCTGGTAGCTGTGTTTTTGCGTAGAAAAAAATAAAAAAAAAATTGTGTCGCAGAAAGGAAGCAAGGAGAAGGCAACCAAAGACGATCTTACCATCAACAACTGTATATCATGTCTGATCCAAAACAATTAATAGCTGAAGCAGAGAAACTACTCAAACCCCAACTGGGTTTTTTCCTGTTCATTTCAGGCTCATCCCAATCCATTCGTAAAGAGGACGCAACTGATTTATACATTCAAGCCGCTAACAGCTATAGGTTGAAGAAGGACTTTAACCAAGCGGGAAACCAATTCATGAAAGCTGCAGAAGTGCAAAAGAGTTTAAATAACCATAATGATGCTGCTAACCATTTGGTGGAGGCATACAAGTGTTATAAATCGGCCTCTCCTACAAATGCCATTGATGCGTTGTCACAAGCAATTCATATCTTTTTGACACAGAATGGGCAGTTCAGAAGAGCCGCCAACTTTACCATGGACTTGGCGGAATTGTATGAAAGTGTTGGAGACACGTCCAATGCTATCAAGAGTTACGAGCAGGCTGGTGACTACTTTACTACAGATAATGCTGAAGCTCTTTCAAATAAAGCATTTCTTAAGTGCGCAGACTTATCAGCCGCAAGTGGTGAATACAAGAAAGCTATTGAACTATACGATACTGTGATTAAGAACCTGTTGAACAACTCATTGACTAAATGGAGCTTGAAGGATTATTTCTTCAAATCTATATTGTCCGTTTTGTGTACCGAAGATGTAGTGGAGACTGAAAAGAGAATGGAAAAGTATGCACAGGATGATCCTAACTGGCCTGAAACTAGAGAATGCAAATTGATAGAGGGGTTGTTGGAGAGTATTAACAATGGGGATGTTGAAGACTATTCTGATAAAGTATTTGATTACGACAAGTTCAGCAAGCTTGATAAATTAAAGACCCAATTGTTGTTGAAGATTAAGACCTCTGTTGTTGAGAATGATGAAGTTGATATTTTATAGGTTCTACATCAATTTAGTTAGACCATTTTTCATTAAAGTTATACTCTCACATAAACATATCCAAAACACACAGAAATAAATAAAAATTCATAAAAGTTGTATCATCTCCCCCTCACCCTCTCTTAAAGATCTCTCCATAAGATGGAACACTGATCCTCTCATAACGATCTTTCGACCAACGTCTAATCGCCTTACCTTTCCAAGTCAAGATGAGATAACTTCCATTAACAAGCACTGAAAGAGCAAACATGGTATAGGAAGTTTTCATTAAACCTTGTGCGGCAATCCATGGGGAAATGGCAAAAGAGAATCCCATACCAATCATGTTTCTTATAAATAAAATCAACACAAGACTTTCACTTGCCAATTTTTCATAACATTCAACAGCGTAGACCAAGCAGATTGCACCAGAGGAACTCATAGCAAATCCCATTAAACCTTGACCAACCACAACTGAAATAGCCCAGTGCATACCGTAATACGATCCTAAACCATAAGCCAAAATTCCTACTGCATTGAAAATTGTGGGGATAAGCATGGTGTGCAACCTATGTTCTGGTTCCATAATACCATTATTACGCTCAGCCATTTTGATGGCAAACCAATCCACAAATGGTCCTCCATAAAACATACCAACGACATTCCCGACGAAAAGACCCATCGTAGTCAAACCAACATTGTTGACACTAAAGTTATATGGCTCAACTGAGTATATAGCAGACTGGGTATTGATAACAAGGGATAACCAAAACATTTGGAAACCATAAATCATACCACTCCACACGACAGCAGGGAACCCAACTAAGTAGAAAGGTCTCATAAAAATGCATAACCATGATCTTTGATCGTTTTCTTCGGTATGATACAATTTGTGTCTTTGCCAGTAGCTTTTCTTTGATTGGTCGTCCTCATCAGACTTGGAGTCAACCACAACATCGAGGTTTTCCTTTTGATCACTTGCAATTGCAGCAATCTGTCCAGTCTCGTGTGATTTGATTTGGGCAAGAATTTCCTCCTCTAACTCCTCTTCTTCGTTCTTGGAACGTCTAAATGTAGTTTCTTCCATCCAAAAGAATTGAAGTACTAATAACGGAATGTAAATGATGATTTGAATGTAGTAACACCAACTCCAGTGCATACTTTGAGCAATATAACCAGCTGCAACTGGACCTAAATCGGTACCCCCATACAATGCCAAAATCAAGGAACTAAATGCGGTAGATCTTTCATGCTGGAAGAACAAATCATTTGCGGAAATTTCTACCAACGTATCAACGGGAGATGCAGCCAAACCTGCCAAAATTCTAAAAGCATGGAAATAGCCAATGTTAGATGACTGAGATCCCATAGCACATGCGACGATAGCAAGGATAGTTCCCATATTATAAACAAACACTTTTCCCAACTTCAAACCAGTTGGTTGGATAAAGCACACACCTACACCTAACCCTAAGAACCCTAAAGCAACTGCTACTCCCAATTCGTTATACGTTGTATTCCACTCTTCAACCCAGACAGCAAAGAATGGGCCCATGAACCCCAAAGTAAGAGCCAACATAAAAGCCCAGAACCAAATCAAGGCAAATTGTAAGTTTCTTTTGGATTTGGACCATCTTAACGGATCATTCACATTGGATGTGGGCTGTGGATGCAAGATGATATTACCGTCTCCTTTCTTGACATCCAAGTTACCGTGCATATCAACAAGATGGACTGTCCCTGGTGGGAAATTGTAGTCATCATGGACTATTGGGTTATTCTCTGGATCTGACATGGTTTGATAAAAATTGTTGTAGTAAAAGTTGAAACCAGCATGGTACTCAAATAATTGGAGTACTTTCCAACCTATTTATGTAATTCCACCAATGCTGGCGGCCCGACGCTAACTCGTTGGTGACAATTTGGCGGAATATTTATTTTCTTAAGCGTTACTGGAGCATTCAAAGATAATAAAAAAAGATTATGAAAGGCGCCAAGCAAAACACCTCCACAAAAGTCACGTCCATCTTATCTTCTCATAGGTAACCTGGTCTTGCATGCACACAAATCGCATACTGGTGCCTATTACTATGTGGTTTTGATTTGTTTTAGGTGGGGTTGATAAAATTAAAGTAAAAGAAGGAATTTGTACACAAAACAATATTATTTTCCAAAGATCCTCCATACATTTCAATATCTTTCGTGAAATAAAGTTTTGATCGTATTTTGATCAAAAGTATAATAATAGGCAGTGACATATTACCCAAAGAGGAAGGTTTTACCTCTACCCCAGAAACCTTGATCAAATTCTTATCAGCAGACCAATCTCTATCGCACGACTCTTGAGGTGGCACCAATAAGGATCCCAAACTCTCTTTGCAATGGGGAACACCTGTTGGGGACTTTCATAGTCGCCCCACAAGTTTTTCAAGAAAGTCAATCATAGCAAATTCACAACCTTTTTCCAATATTTGCAGATCTCTGTCTCGTCGCTGAACTTCTTGCTCTTATGCGGGTCAATGAATCTCTGTGCAAACTATAGCAGTTGCGTATCGTGGGGATTCGATCTTCTCATCACTTCTAAGATGGCAACCACTTGTATGTGGACCAACAGTATTCAAAATCAAGCACGGCATTAGCAGACGAGCTTCGCAGTTGAAGCCTTGAAAGCCGCGCGATTTCCTGTATTGTATAATTAAAAGCGTGGCACTATCCAACTTCCAGCACCACTTGATAGGTAACACTTGACGGTAACCTTATTTTGATATCGCTTATCAGAAAAGACACAAACACCACAAGCAAGAGTAATTTTGCAGTGACTGAACACCTTTAAGATGTGACGTTCCTAGTTTTCTTAATCTTCCTCATCGCCGAAGTGAATTGAAAGATGGCTCCAGCATTCTCTTTCTGCAAAAATTTCAAGTCTGGCAAGTCAAGAAATTCCTTGATACAAAGCAATGATAAGATGAGTGCTCCTTTCTCTGAACTATCCATACCATTGACTAGAATGAGTATTCAATGAGTATAGAATGATGTGCGATACAACCAAACCGTTTTTCTCGCAAGGGCAATTTGTGTAAACAAATCTTTTAAACAATTTTCAATTTCTCTCATTTTTGATGTACTTGTTTCTTATATGAACAAATTGCGCAATCGTTTGACCAGAAATATGTCATGGAGACCAAGGTATTTTGATATAGGTGTCAACTTTTCAGACTCCATGTTTCAAGGTTGTTATAACGGGTCCACCAATCCAAAGCATCCATGTGATATAGAAGATGTGATTGGCCGAGCCCATTTATTCAACGTCGATCGCATGCTAATTACTGCATCTACAATCAAAGAGAGTCGAGACCATTTTGACTTGTGTAAAAAGTATAGAAACCAATTCAACTCCACGGCAGGTGTGCATCCTTGTTCAGTTGCTAGTGAATTTTACGTAAAGCAGGGAGATAACTATATCGAAGAATTGAGACCTGATGTTGATCAGAAACTCACAGAGTTGCGCAATATTCTAATCGAAGGTTATAAACTGGGACATGTGAAGGCATTTGGAGAGATTGGGTTGGACTATGATAGACTCCACTACTCCACGAAACACCAACAGCTTGAAATGTTTCAACGCCAATTGGATATCCTACGCGAAGTTGATTTCAAGATTCCTTTATTCTTACACATGAGAGCCGCTTGCGATGATTTTATTAGTATAATAAAACCTTACATTGACGAAGGTGTTGTCGACAGTGGCGTAGTGCATTCATTTACTGGGACAGAAGAGGAGTTGAATAAATTGCTAAATCTCGGTTTTTACATTGGAGTCAATGGTTGCTCTTTAAAAACAGAGGAGAACTTGGATGTGGCATCCAAAATACCCGTTCAAAAGCTCATGATTGAAACAGATGCGCCATGGTGTGAAATAAGGAAAAGTCATGCAAGCTATAAATCGATTTCACCATATCCAAACAAATTCTACCCGGAAATTGAAACTGAAAGTTTAAACGAAGCAAGCCCTCAGTTTAAGCTAGATGAAAATTTGCCATTTCCTGCTATTAAAAAGGAGCATTATGCAAAGCATGCTGCCTACGTACAGCAAAGGCTCGAAAACGAAGCGCCTCCTAAAGAAACGAGAATCGGGGTACTCAGCAAGCCAATGATTAAATCCCGTAATGAACCTGTGCAAGTGGGCCACGTAGCTGAGATTCTCTCTAAGTTACATGGTATAACCGATGACGAAGGAATAGAAAATTTTATAGATACAGTTTATAACAACTCCGTTAAAGTTTTTCATTAAATGGGGTCATATAATAATAATACAAAATTAAATAAGAATTTTAAGTGAAATTTTTGCTCTAATTAGAGAGAAATTTATTTGGATTTCCCTCTAGGTAGTTTGAAAGTTCCCTTTGGTCGGCCTCTGCCTCTAGGTCTGTTGTCACCCTCCAACACGTTTATGGTTCTTCTTTTAACAGGTGAAGATCTCTTGCTCCAACTGGACCGCCTGGTATATTGAATCTCGTCTTCAACATAAGAGTCAGAATCAGAATCGGACTCTGACACATTAACTGGCAACTCTTCAAGATCCAGACTCTCGTCGTTTGACTCGTTTGCCTCGTTCTCCTCATCTTCCTCAAAATCATTATCTTCGAAACTAGACTCCTCATCAACATCGGACTTTAGGACATCTTCATCCTGGAATATATCTGCAACAGCATCTAGATCCACCTCTACATCTTCCTTTGATCGCTTCTTAGGCTTCATTTTGACTTGGTTGCTGTTGGGCTTGCATTCAAAATAGTTTTCAATAGAGGTTATTTCTTCTCTTGCTGTCTCTGAAAATAGTGCAACTTCCTTCCACGCCTCTTCCTCAAATGAATATGGGTTGTAAATATCGTCCTTCAAAAACTCAGCCACTTGGGAGATATTGTTATGAGGAGTATGTTTGCCATTCTGGATCAATGCAGGTGCGGAGTTGATACCACCACTTGGGCCAAAAAGCATTGGCTTCCACAAAAGTTTACTGTAATCGAGTCTAGTGTATGACTTGGCCTCCCATTTAGTTATAACTTCGCTGATTATGTCCCAATTTATCACAATGGCAAATTTAGTTTCATCACCATCTTGCTGGCAATAAAGGGCATGTAGCTGCTCCAAAGCCACGACAACATTAGCCGGAGTCATTCCAGTCATCTTGCACAAAACTGCAAGTGATATATCGAGTTTCTCCAGACCTTCGTACATTTGGTAAAGCTCTCGTAGCTTGAAAGCAATAGTCACTTTCCAGTAATTTCTATAGCTTAGCAAACCCAAGCCACTCAATGGTTTCTCTGGAGTCCCGTATTTGAACTCATTTCTAGTTAATAAATAGCTGAAATCAATAAGTAAGTGTCCATAACCCTTTCGTTGGTATATTGGCAACGTAAGTATACATGAAACATTGTAATCCAGGTTATTCAACTTCTCTTTTGAAAAATAACCCACGAAATGATGTTTTGAAGGGCTCTTTTGGTCCCTCTCGGTTAAAATATAAAACACAAATGGCTCCACGTCATAATACAATGTTTTCGAATTCAAAAATAATTTGGCCAAAAGACAAACATTTTGACAGTAATTTATACTCTTTCTTCCATCAACTTCCCAAAAGGATACATTCGAGTCTCGATAAATTTCGGTACCTGGAGGGTGGTGATTTGAAAAATTACAGTTTTTTAGTTGATGGCGCTTGTAGGAAATTGGGGAATTCATGTACTTTAAACAATACTCACAAATGTATAAAGTTTCGCATTGGGAGTATTCCTCTGGATATGGAGCAACATACCAGGTTTCAATTTCGTGATCTCGAAACATAATCTTTTTAATCTTTGACTTGCTTAACGCGATAGTAGATGGTGTTGATTCTTTGACAGCCTCGTTTATTTTGTGAGGTAGTTTCTCGTTATCATCTGTTGAGTTTTCATTGTTCAACTTATTGCGTAGCTGCACACCCTCCAGTCGAAGTTTTTCAAATCGTACTCTTTCTTCCTTGGTTGGATCTGTGTCATTAATTATACAGTCAGGGTACCCAAGTACTCCCTTGTAAGGTAGTTCTTTCTTAGTCTTTGATCTATACCTGATAGTAACCACAAATTGGTGTCTATTAGTGCTTACATTTACCTTTCGATTCACTTTCTTCCTTGGTGGTTCCTGTTCAACCACCTCTCGCGTTTTTTGGATCATTCTCTTGAGTGAGTAGTCATTGGCCGGCCTCAGTCGGTGACTTCGTTTCTCCAAATCATCTGGAATTATATTCGAGTATACATGGTTATTTGTGATTCGTAGCTGATTTAGTAGGTGCAGTACCATGATAAGAACATCTTCACGAAAAGAAAAATAAAAAATAAAAATAAAATGTAATAACAACAATTGGAATCAGGTATCAAACAACAGGATTTTTCAATGAACTTTGAAGCACTTTTCAAGACTTGTGGCTTTCACTTTCAATGATCAAATGACTCTATCAAATGGAAACTCAGTAGTCGAAGTATTTGCAAAAGATTTTGTTAAGGATTCGATTGAAATATATATATGTCTTGTGTTTCTTTTTCTCTTGTTTTTATTTTTTTTTTTTCTCTTCAAAATCAACACACGCAACAAAACCCACAATAATTACACAAACTTGAGCAAGGAAAAACTACGTGATTGCGTGTGTACACGCTTCCTTTTGAAAGATCATAACTTTTTGCAATTGAAAAGAGAGGAAGCCTCAAAGTCATCGCAGTACACATAGAGAGATTTACCCACGATTGCCTGTACACGTCACTTTTAACTTGACATGTCTGATGATCTTGATAGAATACTTTCAATCGAAGAATCTGCTCTCAACAGGAACAATGAAATAGACAGGATACTTAGATGTAATGAGCTGGATTTCTTTGCCATCACCGAAATCAATCCATTGGTCACTTCGTTAGATAGCATACCGCTGTTGATTACCAAGATATACAGGAAAAAATCGTTATTGATCCATCCCGACAAGACTGATCATCCTCGAGCATCGGAGGCTTTTGATAGACTTAAGAAGGCTCAAAAGAGTCTCGCAGCTACTGATGCAAATGATGAAGAATTTAAGGAAAAACAGAGGTTAGTGTCAATTTACGCCACATTTCAATCTGATGATATACCAACAAGTTTCAACGATCCGGTCAATGTGAAAATTAGATTACAGGTGAATGAAATTATTGAAAACGAATTGGCACATTTCGAATTGGAAAAATTGGCAAAAATTAGTGAAGAGACAAGAAAGAATGAAATGCAGAAACATATGAAGGAGGAAAAGGAGTTGAAGAGAAAGATAGAAAATGAGTGGGAGCAGACACGAGATTCAAGAGTTCAAAATTGGAGAAAGTATTCAAACAAAATTGAAAAGAAAAGCAAGAAGAAAAAGCTGAAACCTAAAGTTCTAGCATAAGGGCATATAATGCAGTTGAAATATCTGTGCTTGAGACGTGTCTGGCGGCCGGCCATGCACGTCATCTGGGATGGGGCTTGACACGTGAAGAAAAAAAAAAAAAAAAACTCTGAAGTTATGATGATTCACACTTTCACCCACACACACTGACTCCATGACTAATTTAACCATAGCAATACTATCTATAAGTGTATTATCTTTCATAACAGGATTCTACACCAATCAGCTTCTCAAAGCTCTGACTCTGTCAGCCAAAAAGCGAAGATTGGCCAGAAGAACTGTTTCTCCCCGAGATGCATCCCATAACGAAACAGAAGACGAAACAGAAGACGAAACAGACGAAGAGGAAGAAGACGAGGAAGAAGAACTAGATATCAACTCATTAGCATTGAATGAAATCCCGGGCGAAGTCAGAATGACACTTGTTGTTCGACAGGATCTTAAAATGGGCAAGGGAAAGGCAGCTGCACAATGTTCTCACGCCACATTATCTTTGTACAAGAAGATAACCAATCCCAACTCTGATGCATACAACCCGGAAATGGTGAGAAGGTGGGAATATGGTAACGGACAAGCAAAAATAACTCTTCAAGTTCCAAATCAAGAAGAGATGGATATGCTTTATGCGCAAGCAATTAGTGTAGGTGTCAATGCTTGTATAATACATGATGCTGGAAGAACACAAATAGCTGCTGGAAGTGCAACTGTGTTGGGTCTTGGACCAGCGCCTAAGAGGGTTTTAGATCAAATCACCGGAGAATTGAAACTATATTAACAGATTGAGTATATAATCTCTATGTATTACATCCATCTTCAAAATAAAAATCTTTGTCTGCACTCATCTCGGACGTTTGGTTAATGGGTTTATGGAGGAGCTGGCCCTTCGTTTGGTTCTTCTCATCACATCGATGTTGCTTCCATCATCGTCAATCAAAGGGTTATCATCATCATCATCATCATCGCTAACACCGATCCCAATGCCCGCTATAACGTCATCTTCATCATCATCATCGTACAAATCATGTACATCTAAACCAATAGATGATTGTCTGTTTCCCCTTCGATCTCTTCCGCCAGATGAAGCATCACTTCCATTTCTCAACTTTTCCAAATAATCTATACGTGCCCAAATTTCTCCCTCTGTTCTCTGTGGTAAAAGAATAGATAGCTCAGCAAAGGACAATTCACGATTACGCCTATTGATCAAAAGCTCATCCTCTTCCATTGTCCACGGGAGATCCAATTTGGCCTTTTTCGACTTCTTTTTGGTATGCCCTGATGATGATGGCATATTCTTTTTCATTTTCTGTACTTTTTTATTATTATGTTCAACCATTTCCTTATTAATCTTCAACGGTTCGTCCGACTTCTCTGTGTTGTGCGGTATAACAACAGATCCTGATCTGGAATAATAACCCAGACTAGGGCCCGCCAAAGACCCATTCCTCAAGCTAGAAACAGTAGTTTGATGCACTCCTGCTGCACCACTTATACTTGAATTCCTTGACGGCCCACTTATGCTTCCCGCACCACCAAAAAGAACAGGAAGATGGGCCAAAGAAGTAGCTCCCAGCTGGTGGTGAGGAATGTTCATTGACTTTGAGGGCAATGACGATATTGATGCTCTCGCTATAGACAGGATGGATGCTCTTTCATCGTTTGTAAATTGAATGATGGAATTGTTGCGCAAAGCGGCGGCTGCCACTGAAATTGAACCAGAGTTGTGATCTCGTGGGTGCAAACTCGTACTATCCCGAGCACCACGTGCGCTTGCATTGGAAGTTGAATTTCTAGGTGTAAGGGAGGATGGGGTCTCAGGGTGTGTCCTCATGTGTGGTAAGTTCATAGTGGGGTCAACTGACACATCTGCATAGTATCCACCCGACCCATTAGTTCCTGGTATCACAATCCCTGTTCGGCTCAGCGTTTCCAAAGGGTTCTCCTGTTCCGGTGAACCCTCGTATCTATGACTTAGACTAGTTATCAGATTTGCTCGTCCTGAAGCATAAGTGTCCGGTGAACCTACCAGCATTTTGGGGGTGGTGGCTGCAGGAGCTGGACTGGAGAGATATGAGGGTGAGTTTGATAATGCATTAAGTCCAGCTAAAGCGGATGAAATGCTGTTGTCAAAGCCCTGAAATCCTCCCGTAGGCGTTGGGTCATATGGGAATTCCGAGTCGGTTGTTTGCATTTTGGTTTTTGGTACTGGCTGAGCTTTCTTTTTAGAAGACGAGCTTGACATTGTAGGATTTTGCTTGAATTGCTCACCCAACGCTGCCGCTGATTTTGGTGGGTTCTTTAAATTTCCAGACTTCAACCTCCTCCATCGAAACTGGCAAGCATTTGGCGTTCTATTGGTGAAATGACTGGCTATAGCTTTCCAGCCTAGTTTCTGACGATCTTTTAAATGCATTAGTAGAACATCATCTTCGGCATCCCAAGAGGTTGGTGTTCTATTGCTTGCTTTCTGAGAACTTGTTGGAGAGGCGTGACTCGCCGATAGTGAGGATTCTGGAGACATGGATCCTTCTCCCCCTCCCATTGTAAGACCCTTATGGTCTTCTGAACTGATAGCGTCGAAATCTGCCGAGCTCATCATTTATACAAGTCAGATCGAGTTTCCCATAGACAGGAATAGGGCCGAAAATCAAAACAGAAGCGATCTCGAATTTAGCGTTGGGAGACAATGAGTGATTTGGCCAGGAAATTTGAATAATGTAAATTAGTCTTCCTGTTGGTTGAATTGCAGTCCAGATTACGTTGTGGAGGCTTGCTGAAATAGTTTCAAGATGATCATCGGTTTGAACAACATTTTTGGTTTTCAACGAAAATCAAAAATCCACCCAACTTGAAAACGTATTGCGGTATGGATGTGTCTATTTCGTAAACCAGGTCATGTGATTCGGTTTATTTAGTCGTGTGCACCACCACACTTTGGATGATCAACTAAGCTCTACAAACGGTCATGAAAGATTGGTTCCCAGTTACAAGCCACTATATACACATATACCTAAGCTTACTCTATTGTGCCAACTTTATCAGCCCAGATCATTTCAGCTTCCACAATCGTGTTATTATTTGCCCTCATTTTGTTCATAGTCTCCATATACTCCTCATATTCATCACTGTCAAATACAATTCCTCCACCTGCTTGTAAATAAGCTACACCATCCTTAAACACCATCGTCCGCAATGCAATACAGGTGTCCATTGTCTTCCCATCATAACCCCAGTGTCCCACAGCTCCGGCATACACGCCCCTCTTTTCCTTTTCCAATTCAGCAATGAGCTCCATGGCCTTCACCTTAGGTGCTCCACTAGTAGTTCCAGCAGGGAAAATCGATCTGAATGCATCAAATCGAGTTTGATCATCACGCAAAGTTCCACTGACTTCTGATACTAAATGCATCACATGCGAGAACCGTTGGATCGTAAGTAATTTATCCACCTTGTTAGTTTCAGGTTTACAAACACGGTTGACATCATTACGTGCCAAATCAACAAGCATAATATGTTCAGCTCTGTCCTTCAAACTAGATCTCAAAAGTTCAGCATTCTTTTCATCTTCTTCATTTGTTTTTCCTCTCTTGATTGTACCAGCAATAGGATGAGTAACAACTCTACCACTGGTGTCAGATTGCACCAATAACTCAGGCGATGCACCAATAATTTGGAAATCAATCAAGTCAATGTAAAATAAGTATGGGGATGGATTCACCGTTCTTAAATGTCTATAAATATTAAACGGGTGTAGTTCAGTAGGACGAGCAATCCTTTGTGAAGGAACTGCTTGAATGATGTCACCTTTCAATATATGGTCCTTCAAAGTGGAAACATGCTTTTCATAACCTTCCTGTCCAATATTGGAAGTAAAATTTTGATTCATTTTGATAGGCCCTTGACGTGGGAATATCTCCTCGTTGGAAACATTTCTCAACAAAAGCTTTTCAATCTCACCAATCTTTTGAACACCCTTCTTGTATTCCTCCTCCAAGTCATGAGATTTATCTACTTTGATGTTGTAGATAATTTGGAATCTTTGGTACACATGGTCAAATGCCACCACCAAGTCACAAAACATCAACACTGCCTCTGGTAATCCAAGAACATCCTTCAATGGTCTTTTCGTTTTAGGTTCAAAGTATTTAATACAATCATATGAAATATATCCAGTTGCACCTCCACTGAACTTTGGCAAACCAGGTAACGAAGCTTGCTTGAAATGAGACAATTCCTTTTCTAGCACAGTTATTGGATCTACATCGCAATATCCGGCACTAAACTTACTTGGATCATCTCCAGTCTTTATCACTTTCGATGGATTGATTCCAATAAATGAATAACGATCAACGGTATCTCCATGCACTGATGATTCAAAAAGGAATGAAGGTGATCTATTCTTGTCATTGATGTTGGCCAATCTGAGGTAGGCTTGGTGAACTGAAATATCATTATGGCCCACGTATTTGTAGATTGGGTACAAGTTTGGCGGGTTTGTTGAACCTGAGTTCGCCTCTATTGATTTCTTTAAAGTTTCAATTGACGGTTGGACCGGTTGTAACTGTATTGCAAAGTTAGTATACATTGAGGCTCGATATGGATTAGACCCAACATACCATTATGCTCCGTATAGGCTGTGATGTGATTTCAGAAAGATTGTGATTGTGAAGAAGAAAAAAAATTTGTTGCAAATGGCCACTCTTTATGACTAATGCATAATCTAGACGATCAGACTTTGCAAAAAAATCGTTTCATTACATGCATTACTGTGAAGTGTAAACTACATAACTATATACGAATATCGCCTCTACCATCTAGCATACAGCAGCCTCCAATTGGATCCAAATAAAGGATCTCATCACAAACCAAAGTGGTTCCAACCTTGATGTCCTGATCAACTAGGCATAAAGCATCAACCTCGATTCCTAACTCTGAACAATAAGCTTTACATACTTTGTTAGAGCCAAACTGCTCAACATGAGTTGTGATACACTCAAATCTACTCTCATCCGGTAAATCTCTTTCAGCACGTTTTTGATGGAGCCAAGTGAGTACCCAAAATTTGTGCATACGATACAGCAATATTGTTTTCAAGTCATTGACGTTTGCCAGGTTGATCAACAGATTGAGCTTTCTCTCCGGCAAGGGACCATTCAAGTTGTATCCAAGGCTCTTCAAGTGGTTGAATTTCTCAACGAATTCCAAGTATTGATACTTTTTCAACACGGCCCGTTGGTAGTCGTTTTGGGCAAATGATAAAAGCTGGAACTGGTTGAAAAGTGCTTCTCCTGAGTGGAAAATGTCAAACACCTTGGCATATCCCATGGACAATCCTAGGGGTACATTGCGTTCATGATTAGTTGTTGAATATTTTGGCGCAAGGTAATTGTGGGAAATAAACTTTGCATTTAATGAGATGCTATCAGATTCATCTTTTGCCATGATACTATGAGAATATTCATGAGATTCATAAACGGGCATCATGATGTTATCGTGTTGCACGAGCACGCTATCTTTATCAAATTCGTTAGAGTCTAATTCTTGTGATCGAATAAGAAGTGGAATTTGATTTTGGAATGAAAACACAGAAGCTAAGCTGTCGGCAAACACTTTTGCTTCCCTGTGCATAAAGTCTGCTTGTGGAGTTTTACTGGAAAATTCTGATTTGATAATCTCCGTTTTCAAGCCGTGACCACTCTTGTATTGCTTAGTTCTCAAATTAACAAAACCATGGTGTCCCTTCAGTGATATTGCAGCACCTTCTAGTCCCCTGACCTTTTGAAAAGTCTTTAAAACGCCCCCTATGTAGTTGATATTATGAATATCAGTTTTGTTCAACGAATTCTCTTGACATACAGTGCCAGACTCCAGGCGGTGCTTACGTCGAAGCAACTTAAAGAATGATGGCTCCAACTCTCCAGTGAGACATTCTTGCAACACCTTTTTGTTAACATTTTTAACATTTACATTGGAAATGGAGTCGAAGCTGACGGATACCTTCCCGTCATAATCCTCGAATGGATTTGATTCATAGGAATTGAACTCAAAGGAAATGGTTAAGCAGGTAGCTTTAGAAAATCCACGTCTTTTTTTGCCCGACCTTTGTTCCATGTCGATTACATCGCCCCATATTTCTTCACTTTCGTCATAGTTGGAATAATTATGAAATTTTCTATCCAAGGCAACTTTTTCCGGATACAAGCAATTCCAGCTTTCGCCATTGCATAAATGAGTTAAAGTCTCAGTTATAGTCCCAAATTGGAAAATAGACTTGAAGGTTTTGCTATCGGCGGAGACATGAGTGATCAAGTCAGGTATGTGTACGTTGATCAAATGCTTCCTGGAGTTTAACGACTCGATTGATATTCCAAAGCTCGCCACATCTTCTCCGTCATCAACCAATCCATAAATAACGTGATCGTTGTAATAGGTTCTTCCTGATCTCAAGTGCTTGAAATTATCCCTCACGTTGAACGAAGCTGGTGCCTTGAAGTTCAACTGATCCACTTGGGTCACACTCAAACTTTTCGAAGTTCCTAATAGGCCCAGTGACAAGTAAATGTCAGATATCGTGGTAGTATCGTCATACACTTTCAAATCAACGAGTAGTCGATGTATATCCGATGGCGTTGGTGTTGTATCAAAGACATCCAACTTAGCAAGCCCTGCAATTATGGAACTGTGAGGATAAATAATAGCAAACTTCATTGCCAGAAGAATGTCAATAAAATGTCTTCCTTCAAATACGTTCAAATATGGATTCATCTCTTCTTTGGACAAAGATTTCAACTTTTGTAGGAAAGCATTTATATCTGCTATGTCTTCATTGTTGGACATTCTCTGTCTAAATCGGTAAATATGTAGCCAAGTATCTTGAGTATTGACAAAGTACTGTGCCGAAGAATGATAGTTGTTCGAATGTTCCCATAAAAACACATTTGATGGAGTATCGCCAAAGTAGTTTGGAACCACCCATTGACAAGAATCAACAAGATTGGCGTGAATGGCGTATAGTAAGACAAATTGGTGATAAATCGACGACGTTGTTCTTACCACTTCCGATTCTCTAAATTCCACAAAGTCTATTATATCCAATAAGGAAATAGATCTAATCTTGTCCAGTGTTAGTTGACTGAAAACCTTATCCATCAGAGACGATAATCGCTGTTTGCAATTTGCAGTGTCAACGAGAAACCTATTCACAAGCGCAACTCCTCTTTGGCGATCTGATTGAGACAGGTTGTGACGCTCTTGTAGTATCTCTTGATAGTCAATGACTCCATCAGGAATTACCTTGTATAAATGGAACTTGATACTTAATGGTTTAACTGTAACGATTTCGTTATCATTAGTTAACACTAGAACATGATTCAATCTCTCATCAAATCTGGCTTGCAAGTCTTGAACAACCACTCCCACTTTCATCTCGTTCTCAGTTTGAAACTCGACAAATGATCCTATTTGCGGTACATTGTACTTGCTAACTTTTATTATATTTTGAAAATCTGTTGGCGGTAGTAATGGTAGTGGAATAGTGGGTGGTGCCTTTTCTGAAACAAGATGCTTATAGCTCGAGATAAAGCTCGGTCTAAATTGACCTTGCCCTCTATAGAACTCTTTCACCGAATCATCTACGTGCTGACTTATTCTCTCCTCCGAAGAGATTCCCTCATCAAATATCTTGGGCCCTATTGAAAGATTTTTCACCAACACGAAATTATGCAAAACTCTTAGACGATGCTTCGGTCGCAACTGTCGCATATGTCGCAATCTTGGTATAGTGTAGTATCGTAGCATTATATATGTGACTGTATTCGTATCATTTGTTGTTGGGTGTAGGGATGAAGGAGAGATGGAAGTTGTCTGCAAAATTTCCAAAATCGATTCCAATAATAATTTTTTCGGCATCACAAGTGGACTTAGTTTCTATACACTCTATACCCATCTTTGCACTACAACAGAATTCTTCAACTTTGCATCGCCAATAGTTACTTCACTACTCTCCTCAATGGGTTTGACAGGAAATGCATGGCTTAATGTGAAGTTTCTGCCAGCATTCTCAGCATTGTTTTCGTGGTTTCTCACGAAATTGTAAACAACTGAGATTGAATCACTGGAGTTGAATTTATGTGAAGCCCTTTTGCCATTAGCAAATCTAATTTGTACTGGGGTGTCACCTTGCCCTTCATCGATGGGTTTTGGTGTTGCGTCCGCTGGCGTAGATTCCTTGGCACTTTCCTCCTTAGTCCCAGTAATGATTGGCTCACCAGGAACAGGTGATCCGAGTCTATGACCAGCCCCGTGATATCCACCAACTTTTCTCTTGGGTGGGGTATAATCCTCGTCTGTTCTTTTAGACACTGTTACATCAACATCATCCCCGGGATCCACTTGCAAAATAGAAATAGGAACCCTTCCTTGTTCAATTTCACTCAATATCCTCTTATTCTTTTCGTCATCATAACTGTATAATTCACTGTCACCAACAGTGAACCCTTGTCTCCAAAATGTGATCTCTCGATTAACCTTTTTTGGACGGAATCGATTTAATAATTCTCTAGCCTGAGCATGAGGGTCTTCAATCTGTTCACTTGGTACTGTTCCGTCACCCAATTTAAACCCTGTGCCGGAAAAATGGGCAGTTTCATGTGAAGGTTGCGGCTGCTGAGCACTTGGACGATCATCTGGTGTATTCATCTGCTCCCTTGCTTTTTGAAAGATTTGGTCAATCAAATTTTGGTCTCCATTGTTTTTATCTTTATTGGGGTCTTCCACTTGCAATGCTGACTTCTCACCACCAGTGAAGAAATTGTTATTGGTGCTATCCTCTTCCAGATCATCATCCTCATTATTCAAGTCTCGGAAAGTTTTGATACCACCCTGGGCCTTTCTTTTCTTTGAAGCAGAACCAGCAGATTGACCGGTTGCAGAGCCAGATCCTTGTGTCAATATTGGGGGCTCGTGCTGTTCTGTGGGTTGTTGTCCATGTTCAGAATTGGCGTAGTAGTCCTCAATAGCTTCAACCAAATCGTTGTCATTCCTCAGTAAATACTGCTCGGCTAAGCTTTTTGAGGCATTGGTGATTGAAATAAATTCGGCAACGTGAGGGTTATCTTCTGACATGATTGAAGTATAGGAGTGATTCCGTATATATGATACAATTGATAAATTTGCTTCCTGTAGGTGGGAGAAAAGAGTGGTTTAATTTTTTTTGTTGATGGCAAAACAGGAGCTACCTCGTTGAAGAGATCCCCAAATCTACAAGAGACACACACATATTTCTTTTAATACACAATTAAAGTATATTAAACTATATAATGAACCGATGTTGAACCTAATAATGACTAATGACAAGATTGCAATCACTTGTGATTGCAATAATAAAATGAATAAAATATAAAAAAAAAACAAAAGTAATCTTTCATAACAGCTTCGTTAAAAAATAACAAGTTTAGAAATTACATTAATGTTGAATAAAATGTAACAGTATTAGAACACACCACACGCATCAACATTCCAAAAATTAAGAATTGAATCAATGCAGTAAATAACTCTCAGAGATGTGCGGCTGAGTAGACCTAGTATTTAGCACGGAAGTCTTTAGCAGCATTAACCATATTGGTCAATGATTCTTTAACTTCTGGCCATCCTCTAGTCTTCAAACCACAATCTGGGTTAACCCAGAATTTGTCAGCTGGGTAAACCTTCAAGATCTCTTCGATTCTGGAAACAAATTCTTGTTTTGATGGAATTCTTGGAGAGTGGATATCAAACAAACCTAAACCAATGTGGTTTGGATATTCGGCAAACTCTTGGATGTAGTGTGGGTCATCCTTCTTGGAGAATTCAATGGAGACAACATCAGCATCCAATGCCTTGATATGGTTAGGATCCAAGTCTGAGTAACAGAAATGTGAGTGGATTTGAGTAGAGTTTTCAACACCTGAAGTAGCAACTCTGAATGATTGAGCAGCCCAATTCAAGTAGTCGGATCTCTCTTTACCTGCTCTCAATGGCAAACCTTCTCTGATAGCTGGTTCATCAACTTGGATAACAGTGATTCCGGCTTTTTCCAAATCATTGACTTCGTCTCTCAAAGCCAAACCTAATTGCAATGATTGAAGTTTACCTGAAACATCATCTCTTGGGAAAGACCATCTCAAGATAGTGACTGGACCAGTCAACATACCTTTCATTGGTGACTTGGTCAAAGATTGAGCGTAAACAGATTCTTTAACAGTCATGGCTTTAGGTCTAGAAACATCACCAACAATGATTGGTGGTCTAACATATCTAGAACCGTATGATTGAACCCAACCGTTGGTGGTGAAGGCAAAACCATCCAATTGTTCACCAAAGTATTGAACCATATCGTTTCTTTCTGGTTCACCATGGACCAAGACATCCAAACCAATTTCTTCTTGGAATCTGACAACAGTTTCAATTTCCTTGTTGATAAATTGTTCGTATTCCTCAGCGGTAATTTGACCCTTGGCAAATTTGTTTCTGTTGATTCTAATATCCTTGGTTTGTGGGAAAGAACCAATAGTGGTGGTTGGGAACAATGGCAAGTTGTATTTCTTCTTTTGCTCAGCTAATCTGTCTGGGAAAGGAGACTTTCTAGTAGACAAAGATTCGTTGATGGTGGTTAATCTTTCTTGAACCTTTGGGTTGGTGGTAATTGATGATTCCTTTCTGGCCTTGATAGAAGCGGCATTAGCTTCCAATTTCTTGGAAACATCTTCACCAGAAATGTGTTTGGCAATAGTGACAACTTCATCCAACTTTTGAGTGGCAAAGGAGAACCAGTCCTTGATTTCAGCTGGTAATTTAGCTTCTGATTCTAAGTCGACTGGAGTGTGCAACAATGATGAGGAGGTAGCAACAACGACCTTGTCCTTGCCAACTTTTTCAATAGCCTTGTTAACAATGTCAGAGGCCTTTGAGAAATCAGTCTTCCAAATGTTTCTACCGTCAACAATACCAACAGACAAAGTTTGGTCACCTTTGACAATGGAAGCAACTTCGTTCAATTGTTCTGGAACTCTAACAAAATCGAAGTGGTAACCAGCAACTGGCAAGTTTTCAATAGCTTTCAAGTTTGGTCTAACATCACCGAAATAAGTGGTCAAGATGAGTTTTGGGGCTTCAGCAGTGGCCAAAGCATCGTAAGCTTCCTTGAATTTTGATTGAACTGATTCTGGCAAGTCCAAAACTAAAACAGGTTCATCAATTTGAACCTCTTCAGCTCCAGCTTCCTTCAACTTGGCCAATAAGTCCTTATAAACTGGCAACAATTTTGGCAATAAAGAAATTGGGTCCAAGTCAAGTGAGTCCTTGTCAGCCTTACCCAAAAACAAGTAAGAAACTGGTCCCAAAACAACTGGTCTAGTGGTGACACCCAAAGCCTTGGCTTCGTTGAATTCATCAACAGGTTTGATACCAGCAGCAGTGTTCAATTTGAAGTCAGTTGAGTGAGAAAAGGTTGGTCTAACATAGTGGTAGTTGGAGTCAAACCATTTAACCATTTCCAAAGCAGTGACATCAACAGCTGGAGTAGAGTCGGTAGCTTTTCTTTGCAAACCTCTACCCATAGCAAACAATACATCAATTGGAGCCAAATCAAACTTGGTGTATCTTTCTGGAATAGCATTGAACAACAATGACAAATCCAAAACTTGATCGTAGTAAGAAAAGTCATTTGATGGAATAACATCAACACCAGCATCCTTTTGTAATTTCCAATTGTGTTCTCTCAATTGCTTACCAGTGGCCAACAATTCGTCGACAGTAGCTTTGCCACCCCAATAAGATTCAGTGATCTTTTTTAATTCTCTTTGGCCACCAATACGTGGGAAACCTAAAACAGATGATTGTACCATTTTTTTTATATAAAATGTAAGTAGTTTTATTAGACAAGGTAATTGAAAAAACTAAACTTTAGAAGAAAAAGAAAGAAAGAAAGAAGAAGAAGAAGAAGAAGAAATGGAAAAGGATATAAATTTGTTGAAAGAAATTTCAGTCGATTTTAAATTGCAGAATTGGGGAACGAAGTCAATTTGTGTGGGTAGTGTACTTTAAGTCAAAGTGAAAAAAATATAAATTATGTTGTTGAGTTTTTGTGTTTCACCGTCTGTGCGTGTGTGCGTGTGTGCATTTAAAGACAAGACCCACGCCTTCATTTCTTCTTGTCGGGTGTCGAATTGATAGGCTAACTTAAACGGTCTACACAAAAGCTTGTTTGTAATTGATGCATAGGCGCCCAGTAGCTGTCACTTGTCGTGTCATATGAGAGAACCAGTAAGCGAATTGGCTCTTGGATGTACCTTGATACGGTGAACTGATATTTAGGAACAACGTGGAGCTTTCAATTTTGGTTACAAAATGAGAGAAAAGGTTTCATAATGCATCACATGTAAAGAAAGAAACATAAGAGAAGAGGAAAAGACAACAAAGGCTATGAGTACAAAGGTGATGATAGAAACAGTGCACGTGCAATGGTGATTTAAAATTTAACACAAAAAGGTTTCTTTTATTGTCGTTTCGCGGTATTTCACTCGTGCCGTGTTTTCATCGTTTAAGTCGTTTAAAAGACGGTAGCACGTGATTTCATTACAACCCTATACACATGCCATACCAAACAATATGGTATAAACAACTTTAGATCTAGCTATTTGGGAATGGAATTGTACAATAGTGTCTTAGATCATTATTGTGTTCCCCTTGTAAGCGGTATTGCTCTAGGTTTGCCAAACTCAGAGTTTTTACCTCCATATTCGTGCAAAAATTTTGCAATATTCCTTCTCCAAATGTGAAAGTCAAAGCTCGTCTAGAATTTACTATGTGCTATCTCTTACAACAATTTACTTGGGGGTGTGACCATATATTTGAGGTTTCTAAAACTACCCCCTCCCCCCTGCCCCTTAGTCTTGCACCCAAAATTGTTATGACTTGGAGGAGGAAAATAGTTTTGCACACGACTAAAAAAAAAAATTGGTCCAAAGAAGGATGAGCAATTCCCATTCCATCTCATAAAATTTTTCCGCTACCAAATCAGTATAGATATGGTGCACCCTCTTCTTTTCCTTCTCCTTCCCTCTTCTCCTCTCTCTCTCCCTCTCTCTGTAGCAAGCCCTTATCCAATGCCATCGAAATATCAATCTGACTTTTTACAATTAGCCTTGGACTCCCAAGCTTTGAAATTTGGAAAATTCACTCTCAAATCAAAGCGTGAATCTCCATACTTTTTCAACTTGGGTTTATTCAGCACTGGTAGATTGTTATCCAACTTGGCAACCGCATATGCTGAAGCAATCATTGAAAGTAAATTGAAATTTGATATTTTGTTTGGTCCTGCTTACAAAGGTATTCCTTTGGCAGCAATAACAGTTGCAAAATTAGCAGAGTTGGATCCTGAAAATTATGGTGACATTGGTTACTCATTCAATAGAAAGGAGAAGAAAGATCATGGTGAAGGTGGCTCAATTGTTGGATGTCCATTGCAAGACAAGAAAATCTTGATTATTGATGATGTCATTACCGCTGGTACTGCCATTAATGAAGCATTTGAGATTATAGCACAAGAAAAAGGTCAATGCGTAGGCTGTATCATTGCTTTGGATAGACAAGAAACTACAGTCACCGACTCTACAAAATTAGCTACTCAAGCTGTCAGTGAAAAATACGGTATTCCTGTATTGTCAATTGTGAGTTTGACCGAAGTCATTACGATTTTGAAGGGTAAAATTAGTGAAACGGACTTGAAATCTATTGAAGAGTACAGAAGTAAATACGGTGCCTAGAATAAATACGTATATATAGTGGTATAATCCCAGTGTACACACAAATTAATCAACCCCGAATCTTCATAATCTTTTTCTTGGGTGCTTTAGGTGCATTTGGTTTATTTTGAACCGCATTTGCACTCGTCTCAGGCTCAGGGTCATATATACTTTTCGTCATTGGATGCTTCATAGTAAAGTTTGAGTGAATTGGAACAATCGTATTCATTCTAAATCCCTTCACCTTGGGTATCTCCTCCACTTTAAAGTCTCTTTGGAAATCTGGTGGAATTGCAATACCACTTTTGGCGCCAACACTATCTAAACTTGTTGGATGATCCGCCAAGTAGTCAGCAATTTTGTTGTACAAACTTCTCTTGGTTGCAAGTTTTGGGTCAATGGGTTGGTTATCACGTTTAAAATCCTTCATTAACACTCTCACTCTCCCAGAATTGCCAAAATCTTGAGGATGCGTTTTGTCCAACTCCAATAACGCAGGAATCTGCAATGCACGACAAGCATCACAAATGGTTATAGCTAATGGATTTTCAACTGCTCGATCAATACTGACTCGCCTTCCTTCCTTGTGAGAACGATTTATATCGAAATAACATGGATATATAATTTGAAATTTCTCAAACTGGGCTTTCTGTTCAGGCGTAAATCTGTCCGGATCAAGAATGTTACTTCCCAGAGCAGCGGGCGGCTGTTGTGACTGTTGTGGAGGTGCAACGTTTCCAAATGGAGTCTGAGGAAACAATGGTGGTTCTTGACCCTGATCTTGTGAACGAACAACAGTCGGTTCGGGCCTCTTTGGTGCCACAGGAGTTTTCAAAGTAGGATCAAACTCCGCAATATCCATATCGAGATTGTCAATCTCATCGTCATCAACTTCTTCTAATACTGGTCTTCTGGACATGATTACTGAGTTTGAGGTGTTGAAAGCCAGGTCAATTTTTTTTTTCTTTTTTCCAATCCTCTTTTGTCGTTCCTTTTTTTTTTTTTCAACATAATTGATTCCATGAGATTACAAGTTATTACTTTATTAACATAAGATCGTATAAATGTACATCACTATAAGCTCAAATCATCATCAACTTTTCAAGTTCGGAACTGCACTAAAATCTAAAATCTCAATAAACGTTTCTCCTTCGTCAGCATTGTTTACTCTTTGCACAGCAGCAACACACCTTTTATAATCGATTCTTACCTGCCAAATACCACCTGTAACATCATCTAACAAATTTCTAGCAAATTCTCCTCGCTGAGCATCCCACAACTTGAGCATTTTCTCGCTCCCACTAACCACTTTCAATCCATCGTGTTCAAAACAGGTTATCGCAGCAGCGTGTCCTCTCAACTTACTCTTCAATTCACCGCTAACGGGATCCCAAATCCTTAGCGATGCATCAGCAGCAGCAGATACTAATACACCATCAACCAAAGCTAAAAGACCAACTAGCGACGAGTGCCCTTCCAACACCTTTAAAAGCTCACCAGTTTCAAAATTCCATATATTTATAGTCGAATCCATTGATCCTGAAAAGCACACCTTTCTTTCAAAGTCAATTGCAGTGGAGTACACTCGATCTTGATGGCCTTGCAAGACATGTTTACACCTTCCATTATCAAGTAAATCCCATACTCGCACTGTAGAATCGTATGAACCGGAAATTATAATGTTTCCATATCCCGATAAAGAACGCACGGACTGGGTATGACCCGAAAGAACTGCAATCAAATAAGGGTTTTCACTTTCTCCACTGTCGAACGTGACTTCGTCAACAGCATCCTCTTGTAGCATAGGTAGTCTCCAAACATGTATATTATGATCACGAGATCCAGTCACCAATAGCGGCTGCTCTGGGAATATAATATCCTCACCATGAGCATCTTTTCCAATAACTGAAGGTGTGATTATATCAAGGCATCTGATGGTTGAAGTGTGACCACGGAACACGTGTGTACATTTCCCAGTGGACATGTTCCAAACCCTAACGGACCTATCAGTTGACCCAGTTACCAAAGTGTTTCCACAATACTTCATGGCCCACACTCCTCCTTCGTGCCCCTCCAAAACTTTCATCAATTGGCCAGTTTGCGTACTGTAGATGAGAATGTATTTATCATCAACACCAGTGACGATTTTCTCCTCATCGTGCTGTAAGCAAGTAACCACCTTATTTCCATGACCTTTAACACTTATCCTCTTTGGCTTGTAATTAGGATCCAACCACCTATTAACAATCATTCTTCGCTTTTTGTACAAAACTTGAGCAGGGTTAATGTCGTCAGGGAGGGTGCACCACTCATTAATCAACTCTTTAGATTCATTTAATTCATACTTGATAACAGCATCATCGGTTATAAGTTTGTCTTTCTTTAACAAGTTCGTCCACAAAGCGGTATTGTTGATGATCTTGAACCACTTTTTGCAAACTTTAGATATCGAAAGAAGCGTTTCAGCATCAAGATAAGATAAAACCTTCATCGCAATCTCAACCGGTAAATTTCCAATCAAGTCGCGTTTCAAGGAATCGTTTAGCAAGCCATTAAAAGTACTTAGCGATGATCGATCGGTTCTCTTTAGCAATCGGAAAACCAAATGATTCTGATTCTGTGGGGTAAGGAACTGAGATAAATGATCAATCATGTTAATCAACTCTGCTTGAGTACCAGGGATGGATTCCATGTAATTCTCAATCATCTCCAAGTTTAATCTTCGACCCATTCGCCTAGGAGTTTCGGAGGATATATCGTCCTCATTTTCATTGTCCAGTTGAATAGGTGACGCACTTGGCGAAGGTAATGGTAGTTGTTGAATAGGGTCCTCTTCTATGTCTGAGACTGGGGTTTGACTAGGTGAATTCATTGTATTTGGGGTCTTTGGACGACGTAGTTGATCACGTACGTGAGAAGCTGACTGGTTGTTAGGTTCAGATAAGTTGTTGATGTAACCAGTGTGATTGGGATTTTGCACGCTTTCAACACCTTCTCGCGTATTAGTACCAAGATCGACAGCACTCATGTTGCTATTCCCAACGGTATTGGACATGCTGCCTGGTGAATCTACTTGAAAGTTTGCTGAGCCTATCAGATCGAAACCTGAAGTCAACCTTTTCTTGGTTGGCGGATGAACGAGGCCATTTATTCGATACGAATGCATGCGTGACAGGGCCGAAACTTGAGTGTTAGAATCGGTATCGGAAGACATTATATCCTCGCAAGAGATCATGCTATCTCGTTCCCCAAAGTCGTCATCGCCAGCATTTCTCTTGCGTGAATTTTCACGTGAATGGCTTGTCACGGTATGCTCGCCTGACTCGGAACGCTCCGCAACAGAACTCTGCTGATTCAGACGTTGCTGGTTCTGCTGCCCGTCTTCCAAAAGGGATAGTCTTTGGTACTCCTTGTGAAGTGGAACCTCAGCCAACTTTCCATTTTGGTTGACTAGTTTATACTCAAACCTTGCAGGCTTATCATTGAGGGGATAGACAAAATCGGAAGCTTTGTTAGAGTCCATCCTTGTTTCAAAGTTGGATTGTAATGGGATGGATTTTGAAGATGGACTGGAGTTTTTAGACGTAAACAGAATGATGATCCTCTGCAACTTTGCTTGGCTCGTGGCGTTTGAATACAATCTTAGTTTTAGATGGTTCTCTGTAAGCCTTGAAGTAAAAAAAAAAAAAAAAATGCGGTGTTATGGCTTATTATCTGAGCAGTTGCAGAAATGAATCTCGTAAATCAGGACTCCTTGATGGTGGGATAAAATTCTCCAAAAGTGGTGTTGAGTTGTGGTTTCTTAGATAACTACTATTATCTTTTGGGATATTGTTTTGTTCTTCACCAGCAAAATGCAATATTTTTGTTTTCGGTTTTTTTTTTTTTTTCTTTTCTTTTCTCTGATTTGAGAGTACCTAAGACAGATAATCAACGAATTCCTTTATATTTTCTACACATCTATAGATAAATAGCTTAAGCATCAACTTTCTTGAGTGAAATTCCAGGGAAACCTGGAACAGCTGCATCTTTGACTTTTCCCTTGATTTCAACAACTACATCTTCACCAGTTAAGATATCTTGTCCCTTGTCACTGCCATTGTCAAATGCAATGATTTGCAACTCCTTGACCTTGATCGAGTAAGGGGAGTTTTTGATGAGATTAACAACCTTCTTCAAAGTGTCAACTTCGCTAAAATTCAATTTACGATTGAAAACAATTTTTGGATCTTCAGAATTGAGTCTGATTTTCAACTGGTTGATAAATGGCATTGCTCTCTTCATATCCTTACCAACTTTTTCCTTAATCAAATTGTTATCAGAAAGTTTTTGAGCTTCAAACAATTCACGCACAAATTCAATGTAATTCTCTTGCCAGTCTGGGAAGGTGTTGGAAACTAAAATGGTCAACTTGACAGAGTCTCCAGTTTCTAAATCGGCTTTGCCTTTCTTCTTTCTCAAACCAGAACCTTCGGCTTCACGGATAGCACGTGCAACGTGTCTGACATATTCCAAAGATTCAGAAACTGATTTTGAAACAGGTTTGGAAGGCTTTGGGAATTGTGCGGTTTGAACACTTCCATCCTTTGCCAACACCTCTTTGTAAAGGTACTCGGCAAAGTGGGGAGCAATTGGCGCCAATAACAATGCTTGATATTCAATATATTTCAAAACAAGATCCTTATGCATTCCAATTGAAGCAGAATTGACTGACTCTCTGTAGAAATCTCTAGCAATCTGGAAATCGAACAAACCATACTTCAAGGCTTGTTTGTAGTTGCTCAAAGTGTATTGGTGGTATGATTTCTCAATCAACTCATTCATTTCGTTTTCAAATGCCTCGTCAAAGAAAGAGTCATACTCTCCAGTCCTCAATTCATCTTGTTTCTTTAATTCATCCTCACACCAGTCTTTCAAAGTTGTCAATCTTAAAATAGCAGCATTGGCGTTGGCTTCATCGAAGTTAGCATCCTCGACCGAGTCACCTGCATCAGCCATGGCAATTCTAGACGCATCGGCTCCAAATTTTTCAACAATTTGCTCTAAAGTCATGAAATTACCAGTAGATTTGGACATCTTGGCATTGTTCAATAATAAGTGACCATTAGCCCTCACACCTTTTGGCCAAAGTTTCTTTGGGAACAAAGCGACATGCGAGTAAATGAAAAAGGTTAAATGGTTTGGAATTAAATCCTTACCTGAAACTCTTACATCCAAGGGGTAAAAGTATTCAAACTCTCTTCTCATTTCTTTCAATTGTTCAAGTGGAATTTCAGATTTAACATCATCACGACGGGTAAAGATAAAGTCAAAAACTTCATCAGTCAATTGTTCTGGCTTTATATTAAATTTTCCTGGTACTTTTCCGTAGTAGTCGGAATGTAAGAAACGATCAATGGTATAGTAAGCCATGTATACAGTCGAGTCTGACAAAGACTCAACTAAATATTGATGGTCCCATGGCAACTTCGTTCCCAAACCAAACTTTCTAGTGACTGCCCAGTTCTTCATCCAAGCAAAAACACCCTCAAAACCATTTCTTGTCTCACTTGAAAACAATTCCATATCCTTGAGACATTCTAAAGCTTGACCTAACCAAACCTCTTCACCATAATCAATGAACCATTGATCTTCCAAAGAAACACAACAATCGTCACCAGATCTTGAAATGACTTGGTTCTCTGGTTCACTATATACGAATGCATCGCCAGAAGCAATTAAATCGGCTTTAACCTTTGGTTTTGCGGCCTCGACCTTTTCACCTTTGTACTTTCCAACCATCATAGTACCATTATAGAAACCTTCTTTGTAAGCCAATTCTTTTGCCTCAGCCAATTGCAAGGCGTCCTTTGGCGATTTGATCTTAAGTTCATTCACCAAATATTCAGCACACTTGTCACCGTATTTTTCGGTTTGAACAATTGGAATAATATCGGTGTGAACCCATTCCTTTTCTATGCCGTAGTATTCTGGTTTGTTTGCAAGATCTTTTGTAGTAATGTAATCATCTGGAGAATCCGAGGGGACACAAGTAACCACACCAGTACCCTTGGTTGCCTTAACGGTTTCCATTGGCAAAACTCTCAAATTCTTGGTTTCTGATAAAGGAGCATCAATCTTTGAACCAATCAAGTCCTTACCATTGATAGTAGCAACTGGCTTGTAGTAACCTCTCTTTGGTGTCAAGTTTTGGAAAGACATATTCTTGAAAGCACGTTCCGTGGTAATGAAGTACTCGTTGTTTCCAGCATCAAAAATACCATAGTCTATCTTTGGACTCACAAAACAAGTGGTTTGACCGTACATAGTCTCAGGCCTCAATGTAGCAGCAACGAGATATACCTTCTTGTCTTTCAAGTCAACATTCTCCTTTTTTAAAGTTTCCTCTGCTGCAGGAGCAAATTCTTCCACTCTAATCTTAATACCAACGTATTCTTGTGGTGTCACCCCTTCACCTGATTGTCTATCGTGATCTAAACAAGCTTGACCATCTTTTTCAGAGTAAATAGTGTACCTCTCACCGAACTTGATCTTACCACAATCTCTCAATCTATTGATTTGCCACCTAACAAATGCATCATAGTATGGGTTAGCATCGGTGGTGACCATGGAACGTCTCCAATCGACTCTAGAACCAAACGCAGACACATCTCTCTGACACAAAGGTGGGAAAAATTCGAGCCAGTAATCAGTATTGGCAAACTTGGCAACCTCTTCTCTTGAAATACCCAATTGCAACATAATTTCAAATTGGAATTTTGCTCTACCAGTTTTTGCAGCTGCCTTGGACTTGTTTGAACTGAATTTGGTCACATCCTCTCTCTTGGCTTTTGTTTCTACCTTTTGCTCAACAGATTCATCCTCTGCTGGAGCACCAGAGAAGTCAGCTCCAAATAATTCAACCTCTCTTTTTATTTTATCTGCAGCTGCCTTGATGGGCATACCAGTACAATGAAATCCCAAAGGAAACAATGCCCTTTTGCCGTTCATTCTTTCAAATCCAGTTGCAAACTCTACCTTAGATAAGGTGAACGCATGTCCGGCATGTAAAACACCGTTCATATATGGATAAGCCATAGTAGCAAAATATTTGGGATATTTTTCTCTAACTTCATCAATGTTTTCCGTGGAACACTCTTCGTAAGTTGGTGCGTCAACTTCAAACACTTTATCTTGCTCCCATTGTTTTTGATACTTTTTCTCAATCTCAATCAACGCATCTCTACGAAACGTCTTTTCAAAAGTTACACTCATCTTTGTATTGGCTTGAAATAGTGGTTCGGTTAGGAGTGAAAAATTTATTTTCAGAATTTTTTTTTTTTTTTTTTTCTTTTTCTTTTGACTCACTTTACAGATCGAGAGATTTTACAAGGCATAGTTATTTATTATATTCAGAGCAATGCTAAACCCTTCTTCTTTTGATGGATGTGGGGACTAAAACTGGTCTTGGTGTTGCCTCATTTGAGGCTGCTTCACCACCACTGGTGACCATATTTCCATTGAGAGCCCCCACCACTGCTTCTTTTGTTGTGACTTGAACTTGATAGTCGTCAATCTCGATTGTACTGTAACCCAAAGAGATCTTTCCACTATCTTTGACCGACACAAATTCAACCAAAGCAGATTCATAATTTGGCAACAAAAGAACTTTTGATACTTGCCCAAAATTCCTCTCCAAAAAGTTTTTGACTTGAAAAGTGTTTAATGAGGAATTCAAATTGAATAATCCAATGGATCTGAGGGGATCAAAGTCATCAGGGGTCCAGTTTGTATGTGGTTGCTGCTTAGCTACATTGATTGTCCTTCCTTTCAAGGTGATTCCATTTCTCTTTAAGGCATCTTCGACACTGCTTGCGTCCTTATAGGCTATAATAGCCAATCCTCCATTATGTTTCATGCGACGCTTCTTTGTATCGTAAACAGCTTTGGGCATTGCAATCAGATCAATCTCACCACATTGCGAGAATTCGTTCCTCAACTCTTCCTCCGTTATCGAAAATGCAATATTGGAAACACGTACTTTACGTTCAGATATAGGCGTTGTTCTATCTTTCCTTTCTTGTGGCTTAGAATATTTCACTTCCCAGGAAAATTCTTGATTGAGATTTTCATCTCGATACCTTTGTCCATCGTATAATGAAATTGCCTTCTCGGCGTCCTGTGCCTTGACAAATTGAACGTAGCAAAACCTACGAACCTTGTTCTTCAATTGTGACGGAAATCTGATGCTGACTAAAGGGCCAAGTTGTTCAAATATTTTCCTCACATCTTGTTGGCTGTAAGAGCTGGGGTAGTTGTTGACAAATAAAAGCGTCCTTTCCACTTTAGTAACTGTGACCTCATTGTTGCCAATCATTTTGTGGGTTCGCGTCATTGCTGAAAACACCTCGAGCTCGTTTGAAAACTCAACCACTGCTTGCTTTGTGCCATTGAGTTGGACCAAATTTATGTCTCGTATCTCGCCACAGCCAGTGAAGAAACTTTTCAAGTCCTGCTCTGTGACATCAAGAGGAAGGTTGTTGATTTGTACCGCAAACTCTTCCCTTGATCGCAGGAATTCCTCCGACATATCATGACTTCTTTTCCTGTCAACATGCAATACGGGCTGTACAGAAACTTCCTTTGCTCTGGATTCCATGTATACATGTAGGGCCTTGTTGCAAACAATGACAGCTTTTCTGTAACTATCAATAGTCCCGTGTACTTGCTCAAACAATAACCACTCCTCTGTCAACTTTTCGGGTGCATCAAGCTTGTCTGAAAATGACAACGCTTTTCTAAACGCATCTCTAATCAAATCTGGACTAACATCGTGTTCAATAAAACAACGTATCCCATACAACCAAACATCAGTTTCTCTTGGAAATGCTTGAAACATTGATAAGATCACCTGCGTAGCATGAGATAACTTTCCCAATGAAATGTAAATTGATACTGCTAATTTTTCCACAGAATGGAAAGGGTCCTTGTTTTGCAATGCGCATGTGACCATAGTGTCTAACAAATCATCGAGCGATTCAAAGCTATCATTAGCTAAATCATACTTGTACTGCATTATAGCTAACGCAACAAGCTTCCAATCTTTGTATTCCGAAACACTTTGCAAGTCAATCGCTCTAATCCTATTCTCAACATTGATAAATTTTTGCACACCTGTTTCACCTAACGAAATACAATTTTTTATATATTCTGCGTAAGCAGTACATGAGTTTGGGAAAGTCCGGAGATACCGCTCAAGTATGGAAGTCAAGATTGTCTCATTGTCGGAAGAATATAACATGTATATCACTGACATCCAAATTTGTTGTCCTTGGTTCGAAAATGAAGCGTCAGTTTGCGTGGCTCTCGCAAGCAACGTTAGAATATGATTGAAATTAGGTTGATATTTATATACGCTCTCCATGTACTCAATCCATATAGCGAAATCATTGGGTGATTCCTTAATTTGTATTTCAAACTTTTCATAGTATGGGAGCTTTTGTTTTGTAGCAGAGTACACTTTGTTTGCAACTTGTATCAATTGATCATACTGATCAATCTTGTATTTTGTTACTAAAGAGGAGAATTCTTCAAACGAGGCATCCAATTGCTGGTGTGGATAACTCAACCTTTTCAAGTGTAACTTGATTAAAGTGTCCAAGTCAGTGACGTCGTTACTCTTTAAGTAGCGTTGTAGAAGCAAGTCCAAACTTATTCTCCAGATGTTATTTCCATCAACAAAATCATACCCACAAAGCTGGAGCCCTTTTGAAATCAAGGCACGGTACTCATCCTCCGTAATCTGCTCATTCGATAGTAGTTGACTCGCCAATTCTAACATTGCGGTCATTATTGGTACAGTTGGATAATCATCAATTATTGTTTCGTAAAATGTATATTCCAATCTCGATCTCTCCTGAATGTCCTCAATTGTTCTGATCTCAAAAAGCCAATTATTTAGCTCCGATTGGCGGAGTCTAAAGTACTTGACTTTTTCTTTGTAGATTTTGTTGATTAGTAGTGCAGTGTCTGAGTGTACTTGAAGCCTACTCAAAATCTTGTCATAATTCTCAGGAGCATATGGATTCTCATTCACGGAGACTTCAAACTCATCAATTAGTTCAATTAAACTCATGTGGAGCAAAGGTGATTTTGTTATGGAGTATAAATCATTCATTTTTGGACCCAAACAAAAAGAAGAAAAAAAAGAAAAAAGAAAAAAAAAAAGAGACGTATGAAAATGCAAAAATCCATCTCTGATCTCGAGAAAGAAACATGGATGCCAAAGTTTATCTACAGTCGTATGGGTGGTCAGAGGGGGAGCCTTTGAGGAAAGGAGGCTTGAAAAAGCCTATCTTGGTTAAGCACAAGAAGGACACTAAAGGTCTAGGGCATGATACAAACAATGCCGATATGTGGTGGGAGACGCTTTTCGATGGGCAGTTAAAAAATTTAGAAGTGAACAATGGAGATAAAGCAGAGGGTGTTTCCTTCAAGCATAATAATGATACTGTATTGAAAACGTTGAACAGGAACATGTCCCCTTTGTACCGAATGTTTGTTAAAGGCGAGGGTTTAGAGGGCACTGTTGGGAAGAAAGATCATATACGAGAAGCACATGTTACAGATTTAGCAAGTAAAGCTGCGGCTGATATGGAAAAGTTGACAAGTGTTTCACTGAAGAAGGAGAAAAAGGATAAGGGAGAGAGTTCGGACAAGGAAATGAAGTTGAAGAAGAGAAAGACGGAGAAGAAGGAGAAGAAAGAGAAGAAAGAGAAGAAAGAACTGAAAGACAAAGCGGACAAGAAAGATAAGAAGAACAAGAAGGAGAAGAAAGATAAAAAGGAGAGGAAAGATAAGGAGAGCAAGAAGGAGAAGCGGCGAAGAGAAGAAAGTGGTGACAAAAACGATACCTCGGAGAAGCCCAAAAAGAAACTGAAAAAGGACAGCAAACTACACTGATAGTACATGGAATAATATAGACAATTAATATAATAAATTCGGTATACGGTAAGCAAAACCTACTTTGTAAAACTTTCTGATTTCTCGCGACGTGTTGCTCCATCGTTTACACAAAACGAGACAAATAAAATGTGTAAACAGTAATCTAACTGTTGAATTTATAGCTGTAACAACACCCGGAGAGAACACCATCATGCTTGGAAGCTGGCTCCGATTGGGACTTATCTCCTGCTTGATTAGTCTCTCCTTGTTTGCTGCCATTTCTTTTGTGCTCGGATACTTCATGTTAAGAATATCGTCAACCAATACTAAACCCAAAAAGAAATGGAGATTTCATTTTACCAATTCCAAAGAATGGGAAAGGGAGGTTAATCGCTTCGAGACAACTTCAAATGATCCTCCCACAGACGAATCAGAGAGTTCAAAATCATTATCAGACTTGTTGATCTTGGTTGTCAATGAGTTTGTTGAGTCGTGGTTCTCCAAACTCAGTACATCCCCATTGTTTGCAGAAGATGTACGACATGAGCTCTCACATATTGTTCTCGATGGCCTTGGCCACAAGCTCCGAAAGCTTGACTACGCAAAACTCATCACTTTGAAGTTTCTACCGTCATTAAACAAGCATTATAGGACTTTCGCTGAAGTTCAGAACCACGATGTTGCAGAAACATTGTCCCGTTTCAAGGATTTACATGTGGGTGTCACTGTTGAGCAGCTGGGTGTGGCGGAGACCAACTTTCAGGAAAAGACGTACTTACGAGGGCAAATGAAGAAACTAGTGGCTATGTTGAGCTCAGATGGGGAAAAGGATAATGAGATAGTGTTGATGTTCATGACTGAGGTATTGGCTTGCACAATCTTGGACAACGTTGTGAATCTAATTACTGATTCCGATTTTATAAATGTACAAGTTGTCAAGTTTGTTGGTGACAGTTTAAAGAGAAGGAACCAAGTGAAGGAATTAAGGTCTGCATTGGAAGAGACAATGTCTTCAGTATCAGCCGGTAGGAATGATGATGATTCCACTGGTGATACTGAAATGAGTTTACTGGAGATATTTGTACAAAGCAACGACCAAACTGTTGTTCATCGAGCTAAAGAGGGATTGGAGATGCCCAAGCTGGCCGCGATGCAGAGTACTGACAGTGACGAAAACGTGGTTGATCAAATTGATGAAAAACTTGCTACAATTATGAGCGATGAGAGGTATAGCGGTGTTGATTCTTCCATTGCAATGCAAGACGCAGCTTCGGACCTCAACAAAGCTGTGTTTAACCGGAAGGATCGATATTCAAAACTATTTGAAGATGAAGAAGAATCTGAAGATGATGAAGAGTCTGATGGGTTGGGCACAGATAGTGATTCTGTCATTTTGAAAGAAGGTAGTGAAAGTATGGAATTGGCTGGTCCAGGAAATTTGAACTTGGCTGAAAGAATACCTCAAATTGAAAGGGAAATTGAAAGTCTTCAACGACAGCTCATCTACTTGGAACCGTTGATTCGTAAAGCTCAATTGACAAATAATCAATCAAAGCTAAAAGTTTTGCTCAAATCGAAAAATGGTGTTCAAAAAGATATTACTTTTAAAGAGTTGCAGAAACAGCAGTACATTGTGCAAGAAAGTGACAATAGTTTGTTTGGCAAATCAAAAGTTACTATTCTGTCGGTAGTTCACCAGAATGAGAAAGGAAAGGAGTTTGTGTTGTATATTATTGAAGTTCAAAAGTTTTCAACTGAAGATCCAAATGTTGTCAAAGCTGGTTGGGTAGTTGCAAGAAGGTATAGTCAATTCTACCGCTTACATGGATATCTAAAACGTCGATATCCTCAAGTGTCGAGTTTAAGTTTCCCTCAAAAATCACTTCAAGTTTTGAAATTTCAACAAAAGAACATCACAGATAGTAGAAGACGCCAACTTGAGGCTTACTTGAGAGCTCTTATTGAAATACCAGAGGTTTGCTCGGATATGGCGTTTAGATCTTTTTTGTCGTCGGAGAATTTTCAGTTGGGAAAACAGCGGTTCGATGAACCTAAAAAGCTATCGGCGATGTTTGGTTACAGATGGTATTTAGGTTCATCTGGTAATAAGGCTTTAGTATACGATCAGTATTCATCTACGCCATCTGATGCGAATGGTGAGATATTGGAGAATAGACGAGAGATGGAGAAGGAGTTGCTTCAATTCGATGAAAAGACAACGAGTAAACCACTATTTATAAAGCCTATTTGCGACATTATAATCACCATCTTCAACCTTCATTGGCTCAGGGGTAGAGCGTTGGTTGTGATTCTTCAACAGGTTTTTGGAAGGGCAGTTGAAAACAAAGTTTACGAAGTTATTCATTCTCATTTGAATGAAAGTAGTGTTTGTAACTGGTCGAGATTGTTGCGTGAACAACTATTTCCCAATGGAAAATTCCAATTGGAGCCGGTGGTCAGAACTTTAGAGCAAAGACAACAGACCCAACGTGAAGCTAAACAGCTCTTTGATACATTTATGAGCGAAACCTGTTCAAAGGTGTTTGGAAGCGAAAACACCGCCAATGCTGCAACTACCTTATTTCTGATGTTGCAGATAAACCAATTGAATAAGCATTTATTGTTTCAATTCCTTGATGAAATTTTGGAAGAGCTATGTAATCAGGAAGGAGACTAAGATTACGCAAAAAGTTGAATTTGCATTACACTAATAGATTATGCTTTAAGGAGTGAGATATCCGACAGCAATCTCGGTTCCTAGACAGATCTGACCCCCATTGTTGGGAAAAGATCTATGGGGTTGCGGGGAAGTAATATGGGGATGAACGAATCCCCCAAATTTGATTGTCTGTTGTTTTAATAATAAATGCATAATTATTCAGTTTTGTGTAAGTTGGAGGTTTGTGATACTCCGAAAAAAAAAAATACATTTTCTGAAATTGTTGTAGAGGCGTGTAAGTTCCACTCCGGGTTAGGTATATCCTTGGCACTGGGCAAGTTAAACTTTGTAAGGAGATAGTTTTGGAAGCACATGCGAAGTGGGAATACATGGCACTGAAAGGAGTCTAGTTAAGCTGTTATGCAACTTTTTCAAGTGAAATGCTCCTAAGCGGTCTTTCTGGTATTACGCCAGGAAGCTTAAGGATAAAGCTAAAAAGGCATATGGGCCCAACAATCCGAACTGATGACGGAAGTGAATGTAAAGATAATGCTTGAAACGTTTACAAGGATAAGACTAATCGATAAGAGCCCCCAAGGATGGATTCGGTTGGGTCGGAGATTTAAGGACACAATGTGTGCTAATATAAACTTTGTAAAAAGCAAAGAAAAAGTAGTAGTTGTTGTTGTTGGGTTATACAAAATTCTCGTGTTTATGTGTTATGTGGATCAGTAGCAATACAGACTTTGTTCTCCCCCACGGAAAAACTAGAAAAAAATAAAAAAATAAAAAAATAAAAAATATCTTGGCATCATGTCACCAATTTCATACTAAAGTGTATCTACAGCAACATTGAAAAACAAAATGACTCCTCACTTTAGAATAGTTGTATTATAAGATACTAGGATCATCGACTTCTAAGAATTACTGAAGTCAGTTCTATCTATGAAGAATGTTTTTTTTTTTTTTTTTTTTCTTTTTAGTTCATCTCTAATTTTAATTCTCGGAAAATCTTTTCAACGAAAAAGAAATTTAAACAAATACTCATCGTAGAGTAGAATCTACAATACAACTCTTGGAGTAGGCACTTATGTATATCAAGGGGAAGACAGTAGACCGAAAGACTCTCTTAATTGATGAATCAGCCCCCTTCCACCAAAGACGTCCACTAGCATCACTGCAAGACTCCTAACCATTGTAACAAAATAATAAAGAGAAAACTTTTTAATTTTTTAATTTATTTATTTTTTTTCTTCTTCTTCCCCACCTCGCGTGGTTTGTACACTTTTAGGTTTTGCGTCAGTTACAGAAAGCAACAACAATAGTTAAGAGACATTCACTCTTGACTGAGTTACAATGAAATTACAGAAGAAAAAGTTTTTCATAGAATTTTTTTGTTGGTGATTAAAATGCCATGTCTCAATGGAGAAGATGTAACTCTCTTGTGAGGTTGTGAAACATATAAAAAGCCTATAATCCTCGATTTGAGATTCTTTCTTTTTTTTTTTTTGTCTTTACTCTCACAAATACAATCAAAGATGTCAATTGAAAAATCTGCTGCTACTCATATCGAAGAGTTGGAAGATGCCAAAGCCAACACCTCTCATATTGAGATTGGATCAGACTTGAAAGCATCCGAAACTGAGTTAGCATCTGCTGAAATAGTGGAAGAGCCATACTATATTGACTTGCCAGAATCATTACAAAACTTAACCCAAGATGAGTTGAAACAATTGGACAAGAAAACAACAAGAAAGATTGATATACGGTTAATGCCAATGTTGATCTTTATTTACATTTTAAACTATATTGATCGTAACAACATTGCAAGTGCGAGATTGGGAGGATTGGAAAAAGATTTGGGTTTAGTTGGAAACCAATACGAAATCATCATTTCTGTATTGTTTGTTGGTTATATTTTGTTTCAAGTTCCCTCAAACATGTTGTTGAATAGATTGGGACGTCCATCTGCTTATTTGGCCGTTGTCATGACATTATGGGGAGCTATCTCAACGTGTACCGCTGCTGTCCAAAACTTTAGTGGATTGGTTGCCATTCGTGTTTTGCTTGGTGTGGTTGAGTCTGCATTCTTTTGTAGTGCTTTGATGATCTTGTCTTCTTGGTATGACAAAAAGACTTTGGCTTCAAGAAACTCGATTTTATACGCTGGTTCATTAATTAGTTCTGCTTTTAGTGGATTGTTAGCTGCTGGTATTTTGGAAATGGACGGTTTGGGAGGAGTTGAAGGATGGAGATATTTATTCATAATTGAAGGTGGTATCACAGTATTGACTGTTCCATTTGCGTACTTTGTCTTGCCTGACACTCCACACAATACAAAATTCTTGAATCAACAAGAAAAAGATATTATTCAATGGAAATTAAAGAGAGATTTGGGAAATGTTGATGACACTGACGTTGAAGCTAAAGTAAGTGATTGGGAAGGATTCAAGTTGGCTGTGAAAGATGTAAAAATGTGGATGCTTTGTGGTATGCACAGTTTCTTGGTTGCTGCTTGTGGTGTCACTAATTTCTTCCCTACAATTGTTGGTACCTTGAATTTTAACCACACAATCACCTTGTGTTTGACTGCTCCACCTTACGTTGTTGCCGTTGTTGTTACATACTTTTGGGCAAGACATGCGGACAAAACTGGTGAAAGAACATTGCATGTTATTATCCCATTGGTGTTTGCTTTAGTTGCATTTATCATTGCCGTGGCAACATTGAATACTGGTGCTAGATACTTTAGTATGGTTCTTATGATTCCAAGTTTATATTCAGCATTTGTGGTCATATTAACGTGGATTTCAAACTCGTGTCCTAGACCGCCAGCGAAAAGAGCTGTTGCCATTGCTTTGGTCAATTGTTTGAGTAACTCAACCTCAATTTGGAACTCATACTTGTATCCATCTAGTGATGGACCTCGTTATATCAAGGCTATGAGTTGCAACATTGCCTTCCTTGTTTTATCGATACTTTTTGTGATACTATTGAGAGTCAGATTGATGGTATTGAATAAGAAGATTGAAAGAGGTACCATGGACTGGCAAAAGGAATTGGGTAAAGGTAACGATGGATCAAAGATTTCAGCAGATTTTAGATACTTATATTAGAAAAAGCATTTGATATGTTTTACGTAATGAGAACGATAATGATATTGATGTCATAATTTTACTACAGGTAATCTTCTCTATTCCAAAATCTATCTACTGGCTAAAGCCAATCTTGCCCTTGTTTACAAGCAGGCTACTGTTTTCCTCTTTAAACACTCAAATTAATGGAAGACGATTTCCCTATTTACCCCTCCCCCTCTCCACCCTTTCAACAACTCTTCCCTCCACATGTTACCTTATGAAATGAGGAGAGATTGGACAAGAATAATAATAATAATAATAATGGCCAATTTAAGGTTTCAGACCAAGTTTCGCCCCTTGCAAAGTGCGCAATATACTACAAATCCGTGTGTACACACTCTCTCTCTCTAACACCATTCATTAAACATGAAAGTTTGTGCAAATGTAGCACACTGATTGACTAAGGAATGTAATAGTAGAGCACTCTTAGGTCAGAGATGTCTAGCATATGTCTAGATGTGAACAATATCGGGGGAATGTGATTTGATTGCGTCCACCCCTCGTATCAACTTCAAGGCGTAAGCGGCTTACTTTTATCAGCGGCTGTCTCTTATCTAGTGTTAAGTTCTGAAACCTAATATCCCATATTATATATCAGTGTCGCGAAATTCAACAAAAATTTTGACTGAGGACAATGCGATTTCTTAACCCATCCATCACTTTGCTTTCACATCACAAAAGACAACAGCGACATGTCATCGTGAATTACTCCATTTGAATGAGGCTACCTATATTGATCAAGTGGAATGATACAGTCAGATTGACTGGTTTTTCAAATACTGACTCTATTAAAGTTTGGTTATTTTTTTTTTTTGTCTATCAAATACCCCACGTTCCAGAATAGCCTTTGCAAAATTTTGAGGTGGAGAGACAAAGTATATGAGCTCGGAGTTAAAAGAGATAAGATTAGCGTTGATGCTTCTTCGTCGTTCTAGCTGTATCGACCTTACAATGCCCCCGAGATAATTGCGTGTGCAATCGTCCGTTGGTTAGGCAGAGGGTAGAAGAGCCTCGAAAAAGGCGTCTTATCTGCAGCAAGTAGGGGACGAGCTTTTTATCTCCACAACACTATTTAAGGTTTAATCTGCGATCTATTATTTTAATGGGAATAGGTTCCACTAGCCTGTGGATATGGATGTTTGCCCCCGCTCGAGCTGTATTTCCCCAGCTATAAATAGGCGGTCATGAGAGCTTGATGTGCTTCAAAAGTGTATTACATTCCTTCCATTTCATATTCATCATTTACATTTGCAGTCAGATGTCAACTGAAAATAATCCTACCACTATCAATACCGAGAAGAAGCTTCTGGAGGAACCTGATGTCTCTCTAGTTGCAGAGGATGATGTCTCACGGTCGTCCCAAAATGAAGCCTCCGAGGAGTTAAAGAAGGTGGATTCGAATGCGGTTGAGGAGAACAATTATTATACTAATTTACCAGAATCATTGCAACACTTGACTCATGATGAATTAAAGGCGTTGGAAAAGACAGCAATAAGAAAAGTTGATTGGAGATTACTTCCCATGATGGCGTTTATCTATATTTTGAATTTCCTTGACAGAAACAACATTGCCAGTGCAAGATTGGGTAGCTTGGAAAAGGACTTGAATTTACAAGGAAATCAGTATCAAGTGTGTATTTCGATTTTATTTGTCGGCTACATCTTGTTTCAAATTCCCGGTAACATGATTTTGAATAAAGTTGGTCGTCCTTCAATTTTTGTTTCCGTTGTCTTGTTTGGATGGGGAGCTTGTGCCACGGCAATGGGAGGTGTACAAAACTACGCCGGGTTGGCAGCCACACGTGTGTTTCTTGGTGTTGCAGAGTCGGCTTTCTTTGGTGGAGCTTTAATGATTTTATCCTTATGGTATGATAAGAAGACGTTGGCGTCTCGTAACTCGCTTTTGTTTATTGGAAATCCACTTAGTGCAGCTTTCAGTGGGTTATTAGCTGCTGGGTTCTTGAAGATGGATGGAATGGCCGGCATTGCTGGATGGAGATGGTTGTTTATCATTGAAGGTGGTATCACTGTGTTGACAGTCCCATTTGCTTATTTCATCTTGCCCGATAAGCCAGCAAACACCAAGTTTTTGAATGCAATGGAAAAGGAGATTATCCAGTGGAAGCTAAGACGTGATTTGGGTGATGTGGATCATTCAGATACTGAAGCCAGAGTTACTACATGGGAAGGATTCAAGTTGGCTATAAAGGATGTTAAGATGTGGATGATTTGTGGCCAAGTGAGTTTTTTGGCTGCTTCGAAAGGTATAACCAATTTCTTCCCTACTATTGTCGCCACATTAAACTACAGTTCTACAGTAACATTGATTTTGACTGCTCCGCCATATCTATTGGTTGTTCCAGTATCGTATTATTGGGCGAAACATGCTGATAAAACAGGAGAGAGAACGTTCCACATTATCATTACGTTGGCTTTATTAGCTGTGTCTTATGTGCTTGTTGTCGCAACTACTAATTTTGGTGCAAGGTACTTTGGAATGGTGTTGATGATGCCCACATCACTTTCGGCTTATGTTATTGCGATGACGTGGATGTCCAATACCTGCCCCAGACCTCCGGCAAAAAGAGCGGTTGCTCTTGCCTTGATGATTGGATTGTGCAATTCACCATTCACTTGGACTCCATTTTTGTATCCAACCAATGACGGACCTCGTTACACAAAAGCCATGGTTTGTAATATGGCCTTTGCAGTATTGTCTATGGTGTTGGTCATATTGTTGAGAATAAGATTGATGATGTTGAACAAGAGGATTGCTAATGGAACTATGAATTGGCAGAAAGAGTTAGGAAAGGGTAACGATGGATCTAAGATTGATGCTGATTTTAGATACTTATATTGAGATATAATAAATGAGGATATGAACTTGAATATGAAGGATATAGCCGTGATCTCTGACTGCAAATAATCACTAGTCTGTGGTGACGTATTAGTTGCTTACAACTCTCTTATCAGCTCTAGCAGGGCTCCTCTCAAGTTTCAGATTTATTTTTATTTAACCTTTCTGGTTCTCCCCACCCAAATCTCCTTCCAAATCGAAGCATTTTTATAAATCTGCAGAGAATTAAAATATTTGATGACAAAAAATATCCTTCTTTTGGGGAAAATAACAACACAAATACCAACTCAGTATCCATAGAGTATCATGCAACGGACAATCAAGAACTTTTTGAATGGACTTATAATCTCGTTGTTTGCACAATAGTCAGCTTGTATGTTTATAATATTTGGTCTTGAATCTTTTGAGATTCCATTTTTGAGTTATTCCCGTTCAAACCCGGGTGATGCATTATTATCTTGGCTAGGCCAAGCTTTAATCTCCGCTTCGCACATACGGCTAATTGCGTTATGATAGTACGGGTCTTTGCTGTTTTGTTTACATTTCGATGAGTACCATGGATAAGCTTTTTGGTGTCCATATCACGCAAGTTTTTGGTCACTTACTTGATAAAGTTATCGCATTGACGCCTTAGCTGGTCCCGATTTATACATGATTAAGTGATATTATCTTACCTGTTCTACTGATCAATTTCCAAGCCAGGTGAGGTCGTTTCTTTATGTGACTCAAGTCCACTCTACTATTTTCACATCAGGGTGCTGGCTAAAAATGGGGGGGGGGTCAATTGTGGGGCAGTCAAATTGCATCTCTAAAAAAGAATTACCTAAGGAAGTTGATAAGCATGGCCACCCCGCATTTTGGTGGTGAGTATTATTATTTTGCAAACACTTTCAGCCGTTTTATTTTTTAGAAATCAATCAAACCATGATGCCTAGAGGGGCATCTTGTGTATGGTGGGGAACACGTTCTTTTTTTTGCGATATATAAAGAGATGAAGATCCACTTGAGTTTTGCTTCTGGTTGCAAGATCAACTAAGGACATCTTATCTACCTGCTCAATAATGTCAGCTGAGAAAGAGGCCAGATACGTTGAGGATATCAACGGGGTGCAACCAATAGTTTCTGATACCCGCAAAGATGACTACTTAATTTCAGAAAAGAATGAAGTCAGAGAGAACTTGACAGGTGCTGATTCAAACTTGACTTCTATGGAGGATGACCAACCAAAGGACCAGTATGTTAACTTGCCGGAATCATTGCAACACATGACCCAAGAAGAGTTGAAGGAATTGGACAAAAAGACAACTAGAAAAATCGATTTGAGATTGATTCCCATGTTGATGTTTATTTACATTTTGAATTTCCTTGACAGAAACAATATTGCTAATGCTAGATTGGATACTTTGGAAGCTGATTTGGGTTTGGTTGGTAATCAATACCAAGTTTGTATTTCGATTTTGTTTGTTGGTTACATCTTGTTCCAAGTTCCAGCTAATATGATATTGAACAAGTTTCAACGTCCATCCATCTTTTTAACCGTGGTCATGACTGTTTGGGGTGTTATTTCTACCGTAACTGGTGGTGTTCAAAACTATGCTGGATTGGCTTGTGTTCGTGTTTTCCTTGGTGTTGCTGAATCGGCCTTCTTTTGTAGTTCCTTGATGATGTTGTCAATGTGGTATGATAAGAAATCCTTAACTACAAGAAATATGCTTTTGTTTGCAGGAAATCCACTTAGTTCTGCATTCAGTGGATTATTGGCCGCTGGTATCTTGAAAATGAGTGGTGTAGCTGGAGTTGCCGGATGGAGATGGTTGTTTATTCTTGAGGGAGGTATTACCGTCGTCGCTGTTCCATTTGCTTATTTTGTCTTGCCAGATAAGCCAGCTAACACCAAGTTTTTGTCTCAAGAAGAGAAGGATATTATTATGTGGAAATTAAGACAGGATTTGGGTGATGTTGGTGATTCTGATGCTGAAGCAAAAGTTACCACGTGGCAAGGTTTCAAGTTGGCTATTAAGGACGAGAAAATGTGGATGGTTACTGGTCAATTGAGTCTTTTGGTTTGTGCTTGTGGTATTCTTAACTTTTTCCCAACCATTGTCGCTACTTTGAATTTCCCAACCACCATCACTTTGGTTTTGACTGCACCTCCATTTTTACTTGCTGTTCCCGTTTCCTATTACTGGTGTAGACATGCTGATAAGAGTGGAGAAAGAACATTCCATATTCTCATCCCATTGTCCATAGCTACCATATCGTTTGTGATTCCTGTTGCCACAACCAATTTTGCTGCAAGATACTTTAGTTACTGTATTATGATTCCAGGTATTATCGGTGCTTATGTGGTTATCATCACCTGGATGCCAAACTCATGTCCTAGACCACCTGCAAAGAGAGCTGTTTCAATTGCTTTGATGATTGGATTGAGTAACTCTCCATACACATGGACTGCCTTCTTATACCCAGCAAGTGATGGTCCACGTTATATCAAAGGTATGAGTTGTAACATTGCTTTCTCGGTCATGGCAATGATTTTGGTTATTTTGTTGAGAATTAGATTGAAGCAATTGAACAAGAAGATTGAGAATGGTACTATGAATTGGCAAAAGGAATTGGGAGAGGGTAATGATGGCTCCAAGATTTCTGCTGATTTTAGATACTTGTATTAGATTTCATCAAGGATATATAGTTTATGAATTGAAAGACTTAATTATTGAGTGCTATCGTAAGTTTACATGTCTCAGAGTAGTTTACAATTTGCTTTTAGCCGATTCAGTAGCGCGTACGAAGCGCAACTTGTCTTCTAATGTACATAACAGGAATGAATTACCCCCAGCTTAATTAGCCAGAAAAACAACTCGATTGAGCTTACTCAAGGTCTTCAGAAATTTGACCTACCCCTCATCTACTGTCCCCACTACAAACTATAGAAGTGCTCGCACCGGAAACCTCTTATTAGATTGTTGAGGTCTTGACTTTTAGCTGGCTGTAGAGAGAAAAATGGTACAAAAGCTGCCGCCGTGCTCCGCAGCCAAGGAATTGTTAACCTCGCAAAAATAAACTCTTTTCGAAAAGTGTAAGTAAAAAATTTCTTGTCATATCAATTCTTTTGACTCTGTGGTTAGAATATGGTTGTATTTTGTTTAAGCTTACCCCGCGTGATATTGGGCGACGCATATATCGTTGGTCTGAGAATGCACATAAAGGAAGCTCCATGATGCTGATCAAACTTTTACGAAAAGGTTTTACGAATGAGATTCCACACCAGCGCAAAAACGATAACACTAGCTTCTGCTTTTGTATTTTTGTATCATAGATAGTGGGGCAAGATAGAAGAGGGTACATGACTGTGCATTTTGGATACAAGATTATTGTCAATGGAGTCATTTCTCCTCACTAAAACGCACTCCGCTTTCACTACGGTTACTTTCGTGATAAGGCGCATACAGTTATGCCGCTCGTTGTGGAGAATTGATGCAAGTACATTAGGATTGGGTTTCAATATTTAAATGACTCGATTTCTGCTTAATTCTTTTGAGATCTCGTTTCGAAACTTTACCTCACTTTGATGACAGAGAAAATAGTTAATCCATATGATGGTGATGTTGTCACTGAGAAGACTGATGTACCCCTTATCGATGATGTCAAAGGGCCAATCATAACGCAGAAGATCTCGGTTGAAGGTGTTGATTCCAGCACTGGGTCTGAAAATGATGATGATTATTATGTTGATTTGCCGGCATCGTTACAGCACTTGACTCAAGAAGAGTTGAAAGAGCTAGACAAAAAGACAACTAGAAAAGTGGACATGAGAATGATTCCCATGTTGATGTTTATTTACATTTTAAACTATCTTGATCGTAACAACATTGCAAGTGCTAGATTGGGAAGCTTGGAAGCAGACTTGGGCTTAGTTGGTAACCAGTATCAAGTGTGTATTTCCATTTTGTTTGTTGGTTATATTTTGTTCCAAGTTCCAGCAAACATGATATTGAACAGATTTGGTCGTCCATCCATTTTCTTAACGGTTGTGATGACAACTTGGGGAGTGATTTCAACAGTCACTGGTGGAGTTCAAAACTTTGCTGGATTAGCTGCCACTCGTGTCTTTCTTGGTGTTGCGGAATCTGCCTTTTTCTGTTGCGCCTTGATGGTGTTATCCATGTGGTACGATAAAAAGTCTTTAGCTACAAGGAACTCACTTTTATTTGCTGGTTCCCTGATAAGTTCAGCATTTAGTGGTTTATTAGCTGCTGCTATTTTGGAAATGGATGGCTTGGGAGGAGTCGCTGGATGGAGATGGTTGTTTATCATTGAAGGTGGTGTCACGGTGTTGACAGTCCCATTTGCTTATTTCATCTTGCCAGACAAACCATCAAATACCAAATTTTTGAATGAAATGGAAAAGGATATTATTCAATGGAAGGTGAGAAAAGATTTGGGTAAAGTTGAAGATTCAGATGCCGAGGCAAAAGTTACTACATGGCAAGGATTTAAATTAGCAGTCAAGGATGAAAAAATGTGGATGGTTTGTGGTCAAGTAAGTTTCTTGATTATTGCTTGTGGTATTATCAATTTTTTCCCAACAATTGTTGCTACTTTGAATTTCAATCGTACAATTACATTATGCTTAACAGCTCCTCCTTATGTGCTTGCTGTTCCTGCCACATACTTTTGGGCTAGACATGCTGATAAAACAGGAGAGAGGTCTTATCATGTGGGGATTCCATTGTGTCTTGCGATGATATCTTTTATCATACCTGTTGCTACAACCAACTTTGGTGCAAGGTACTTTGCGATGGTTTTGATGATGCCAAGTTTGCTTACCACGTATGTGCTTATGATAACTTGGATGTCTAATTCATGTCCTAGACCTCCAGCAAAGAGAGCTGTTTCAATTGCCTTGATGATTGGATTGAGTAATTCGCCATACGCTTGGACACCATTTTTGTACCCCGCATCAGATGGACCACGTTATGTCAAGGCCATGAGTTGCAATATTGCAGCACTTGCATTGGCACTTAGTTTGGTGGTTTTGTTGAGAATGCGATTGATGCGTTTAAATAAAAAGATTGAGAATGGTACTATGAATTGGCAAAAGGAATTGGGAGAGGGTAACGATGGTTCGAAGATTGATCCTGACTTTAGATATTTGTATTAGAGATAGACTCTGTATAGTTATGAATGCTATGAATTATGACAGAAGTATCTAGGTGATATTTTGGTAGCGTATTACGAGGATATGGCAAAAGAAAAAAAAAATTGGCGACAAAGACATCTCATCGAGATTCAATACTTGACAAAGCCGGCACCAACAACAACAACAACACAACTTACAGCCACAATGTCGTCGGATGATATGAAAATAGATGAGACGGAGCAAGTAGAAGAAATAGAATACGATGCCGATAAGATAAAGATGCTCCCTGGTGCATCTGAAGATGGGTCATCAGCTTCGTTTCAGATATTAGAAGAAGATCACACATTGGGTAACGCTTTACGTTATATTATCATGAAGAACCCGGAGGTTGAGTTTTGTGGGTACAGTATACCACATCCTAGTGAAAATAAGATGAATATTAGAATACAGACGTATGGTAACATTTCGGCTGTGGAAGCTTTACATCAAGGATTGGATAACTTGAGTGAGCTTTGTGGCGTTGTTGAAGAAAAGTTTGAGCAAAGGTTGAAGGAAGGGAATTTCACCCATGAGGATGCTTGAATGAAGATGCAAAGAAGTTGGGGTTTGTTCGGACCTAAGTGGAGCCTTAGCCGCTATTGTTTATAGGATATAGAAGCTGCAAATATATACACAATTACAAGACGTCGATAAGTGATAACTCACTTGAACACTGGTTTAAGAGACGAGCCAGCAATTCAGTAAGATCAATTGAGACAACACATGATCAGACAAATCATCTCTTTTTATGGTAATTTACATAGTCCAATCTTGAGTTAGTTCAGAGACTCGATATTTACCTAAGGCGTATCCTTCTCTTCCCTTCTCTTCACAGACCAGTTCTTCATCCTTCGAATCAACTCAACCGATTCGATCCACCTTTTGTGTAATGTCTCACCCATGCGATGCGTTTGAGCAAAAATGAAAAAAAGAAATTTCTCAAAAGGGAGAGAGAAAGAAGAGAAGAGTAAGAAGGGAGAAAACAAACGAAAAGAAAAAAATTTCCCACTTCCCATCCCTTTTTTCTTTTCTTTCCATAACACTTTTTGATTTAACCTTTAACTAATCAATCAAACGACAACTCATTAAACAAAACAAAAGAATACAATGTCGTACAATAACGGAGGTTACAGAGGTGGCTCAGATGGTTACTCCAACGGAGGAGGATTTGGTGGTGGTAGTAGAGGTGGCTCAAGAGGTGGCTACGGTGGTGGTTCAAGAGATGGCGGCTTCGGTGGAAGAGGCGGTGGATACGGTGGTGGATCCAGAGATGGTGGCTTCGGTGGCAGAGGTGGTGGCGGCTTCGGCGGAAGAGGTGGTGGATTCGGTGGAAGAGACGGTGGCTTTGGAGGAAGAGGTGGTGGAAGATTCAACGATGCTCCAAGACAAGAATTGGGTGTCCCAGAATGGGACCTTGAACAATTGCCAAAATTTGAAAAGAACTTTTACACCGAACATCCAGATGTCGCAGCTAGATCAGATGCTGATATCGCGGCTTTTAGAAATGAAAATGAAATGAGTGTTCAAGGACATGATATTCCACATCCAATCACTTCTTTCGATGAAGCTGGTTTCCCTGATTACGTTTTGAATGAATTAAAAGCACAAGGATTCCCAAAGCCAACTGGTATTCAATGTCAAGGTTGGCCAATGGCTTTGAGTGGTAGAGATATGGTTGGTATTGCTGCCACTGGTTCAGGTAAAACCTTGTCGTATTGTTTACCTGGTATTGTTCACATTAATGCTCAACCATTGTTGAAGCCAGGTGATGGTCCAATTGTTTTAGTTTTGGCACCTACAAGAGAATTGGCATGTCAAATCCAAACTGAATGTAGTAAATTTGGTTCATCGTCGAGAATCAGAAACACCTGTGTTTACGGTGGTGCTCCAAAAGGTCCACAAGTTAGAGACTTGGCCAAGGGTGTTGAAATTTGTATTGCCACCCCAGGTAGATTAATTGATATGTTGGAAGGTGGAAAGACCAACTTGAAGAGAGTTACTTATTTGGTATTGGATGAAGCTGATAGAATGTTGGATATGGGATTTGAACCACAAATTAGAAAGATTGTTGACCAAATCAGACCTGATCGTCAAACTTTGATGTGGTCTGCTACTTGGCCAAAAGAAGTTCAAGCCTTGGCTAGGGACTATTTGAATGATCCAATTCAAGTCACCATTGGTTCATTAGAGTTGGCCGCTTCACACACCATTACTCAAATTGTTCAAGTTGTCAGTGAGTATCAAAAGAGAGATCAACTTATTAAATATTTGGAAAGTGCTTTAGGTGATACTTCTTCAAAAGTGTTGGTATTTGCTAGTACCAAGAGGACATGTGATGATGTTACCAGTTATTTGAGAGCTGATGGATGGCCTGCATTAGCCATTCACGGTGACAAGGAACAACATGAAAGAGACTGGGTTTTGAAGGAGTTTAGACAAGGAAGTCACTCCATTATGGTTGCAACTGATGTTGCTGCCAGAGGTATTGGTATGTATCTTTTTTCATCCAAGTGGGGAGGACAGGATCCTCTAGAGATTATTAACTTTTTACAATCTAGGAATGACACTTTTATTTCTTATGTTTTTAATATTTCAAAGGGAAACTTAGTTTGTGTTTTGGCGGGCCAATTCACAATCAAGAGGGAGAAGAAAGTGTGAACGTTTAGGAAAAAGTCAAGAAGTAATATCTTCGCCGTTTATTGAATTAGCAATGGAGGAAACAACATAAAAAAAATGGCAAAGTGGTGAGAGTTGCATATGCATTGCACAAGTGTGAGATAACCAAATGGCGCACATATTTGTTAATGAGTTCAGCAATGACTTTTCTTGTATTAGAGGAGGAGAGTGATGTTTACGACTCGCATCTTCTATATTCTTTTGTTTGAAGCAGGTTTTATTGTCCGGTACAGTTTTACTTTTCAGTTCTTGAAAAGAGTTACTGTCTTGAATGAGGATATGATGAGATGAAGCAACCTATTCTTGGAAATGCCTATTCTTTGATTCTTTGATGAATTTGAGGACGATTTTATACCTGTGTTCAAAGTACAAGATGGAAATGAAGCGTTTTTAAGAACGCTTTTTCAACAGGAGTAGTCCTTTGAGACTATTCAATTGTCATTGACTTGAAGTCAAATTATCAATATGATATGTGTGTATAGTGTGTTTTTCTTTTCATTTTGTGTGTTTAGTATATCTTCTTTCTGACTGGAGTTTCATTCTTCCTTTGTCAAACAAAAGAGGTTCAATAAATGGGTAAATGGCTTGGTGGGATGCACAGTGGTTCATATACTGGAAGCTCCCATCATCCATTCATACGTTCACATTTCGAAACTATTATTGTTTTTTAATCTCCCTGTAGTTTGTTTTCTTTTGCCTTTATAAGAGAGGAAGTCTTCGTTCCTTTCAAGTTGCAAAGAGTGATTGTGTGAATAATGTACTAACTAAGTTGTGTTTAGATGTCAAGGGTATTACACATGTTATCAATTACGATATGCCAGGAAACATTGAAGATTATGTCCACAGAATTGGTAGAACAGGAAGAGGTGGTGCTACAGGTACTGCTATTTCCTTCTTTACTGATAACAATAAGAAGTTGGGTGGAGACTTGTGCAAGATTATGAGAGAAGCTCATCAAACTGTTCCCCCTGAATTGCAAGCATATGATAGAAGAAGTTATGGAAGTCACATTAGATATGGTAGTGGCCGTGGTGGAAGAGGTGGCTTTGGAGGAAGAGGCGGTGGCCGTGGTGGTCGTGGTGGATTTGGAGGAAGAGGCGGTGGCCGTGGTGGTTACTCTTCTGGTTCCAACACTGCTCCATTAGGAAACCGTCGTTATTAAGAGCCGCGAGAGAACTGAGGTTGGGTTTTTTTCCTTAACTGCTAGTTGTCAATTTTTGTTTCTATTTCATTATTTTTGATGTGCCAATTGGGTGCTTTTTGTTTACATTTAGTCTTTCTTTTTTTAATAGATGTGTATGAGTGTATAATAGATTGAATATTTTCAGAATCGTATAAATTAGATACCTGTAGTTTGGGGTTGTTCGTGAGGGACATCTTTTTCGTGTATAACATTGGATAATATGTTGATTCTCTCTCATTTGCCAAACACTCTATAGATAAGAGAGGAAATGAATGAATTTATATACTTTAATGGTTCTAAATAAGCAGATTAAAGATATGAAAGTTACACATCACATATGTTACACGTAATAATAACAATAATAGAGGCACTTTTTTTTTGTTTTCTCACACATTTTACAAAAAAGTATAAATAGTGTTGCAAAAGTCCCACATCATCTACTCTTTTCTTCTTTGCGTTTTTATCTACTTCTCGACACGGTAAGAGCATAAGAAAATTACTTTGTTGGATTATCCGGGGAGTTTTGCTACCATGAGTAGTCATATCAAACAGTTACATGATTAAAAACCCCCTTTACTTGAAGGTAATTCACCATTTTTGGAAAAAGTGGTGATGTTACAATTGGGTATGGAGTGGGGGTTTATTCAGGATAGGTTTTTGAGTCTTGTTTTATATTATAGTTTGATGCAATATCATACACTAAGGCTCAAAAATACACTGAAAGGCTAATGATGTTACTAGTTTGTTTTTATACTTCTTTGTTGTCTAGGCAACTTATAATTGGGTATATGTACGAGTCTTCACGCTTACACCTCTTGGGAGTTTTTTAAGTTCAATGATATTTTGTCATCTGCTTCAACTCACTTTTGCAAACTTTAATTAGAATGTCAAGATCTAATGCTTAAAACAAATTTGTTATAGCTATCTTTTAATACTACGATTAAACTTATTTTATGTATAAACTATTATCAGGTGTAGATTTATCTCATTTTTGCCCATCGTGATCAAACACTTCTGTGAATTTGAAGAGTTTACTTCTATGGTTCTGGAGGGTTGACCTCTCTCTCTCTGTATGTGTTGCAAAATCAATAAAAAATATCACATGCAAATATGAGCTATGCAAAAAAGTAGTGTATTTGTGTTCAATTATTTAACACTCACAAGATCATTAAATTTCTTTCAATTGTTGTTTCTATTGTGTAATAGGAGATACAACGTATAAAGAAAAAGACATATATACATGAGTTATCCACCTATAAAGGATATACGTTACATAATGACTTGTATATGCTCCCTCTGTTCTTAAGCGTTTTCTAAAGTTGAAGTTACTAATTTGTACCAGTTGTGTATGTAGTTACATCTTATCAGAAACCAAAAGAAGAAGATGATGCGTTTTGTGTAAAGACCAACAAAAAGTTATATGCAGTATCAGTTAATATGAACTATTTTTAGTGTTACTCTTACTCTTTACTCTTCTACAAACCGAGAAGGCATAGATGCATTTTAATAAGACAGCTGTGTATTGTATCAGATACGCTCAATGGAAGTAGTGTCTAATAGTTGTAGCGTAATAGAGTGTATACCAACGTATTATTAGCTAACCCCCACATTAATAAATTAAAATCCGTTTTTTTTCGGTTTCCGGGTAAATACGTTAACTTAAACAATACATAATACATAATATAATATAACAAAAGGTTTAGTTTTGAAAAATATTTCAAATTCTAATACACTATTCTTCTTCTTCTTCTTCTTCTTTTGACTTTCTTTCTTCAAGATCAAGGTAGTAGTCAGATATCACTTCATTACACTACAATCAGTTGCTCCTCAATCTTACCAATTGCTATTTTAAAACCTACTGTAGGGAAGAGTCATTCAAAAAAAAAAAATTGAAAATTAAGCAATAGTTTACTTAATTTTTTGCTGCCACATTTCATTTTTGAATCCTAGAAAATGTCAGTTCAAACAGAAACCAGTAATAACAATCCAATGAATAATCTGGTTTCATCAAAACAGAGTGATGGTTCTGTTCCATCCAATGGATCTCCAAAAGGTATAACTTTTGCTGGTGAAACATTTGTGGTTCCAGAAACTCATGACATGTTAAAGACTTTATTTGATCCATCTTTACACAAATCTAACCTAGAATTGGCTATATTGGGTTGCTTATCTTCCAACTTACTAGTGTTTTTGATACCACTGAATCAAGCACGAATTGCAGTGTTCATTGGTTTATACATCTTCTGGAGATTGTCCTACAATTTTGGTATTGGTTGGTTATTGCAACAACAATCAAACAACAACTTGTTGGTAACTTGGGCTAAGGATGGGAAATTGTTTGATACCAAGAATAACCTGTTTTGGGCAAAATTAGTTCAAAATGAAGTCAAATCTCAACGTGGTAAAGACTATGTAATATCATCATTACCTATTGAGTTCAATACTTGGCTTGTATTTAGAAAATTTGTTGATTTGATCTTGATGTCCGACTTTGTCACTTTTTGTTGTGTGGTTTACACTTGTTCAGTAGCTAATGCAGAGGATTTTTCCAATACTTGGTCGGTTTACCTAAGAATAATCGTTGGTTTGAGTTTAATCTTGTTTAACTTGTGGGTAAAAGTTAATGCTCATAATACAATTAAAGATTATGCTTGGTATTGGGGGGATTTCTTTTTCAGACAAATCAATAATGAGGAATTGATTTTTGATGGGGTATTTGAAATGGTGCCACATCCAATGTACTCAGTAGGGTATGTTGGTTACTATGGATTTGCATTAATTGCTAAATCTTACACGGTTTTGGCAATTTCCATTTTTGGTCATTTTTTGCAAATGATTTTCCTTCATTATATTGAAAATCCTCATATCGACAAGATTTATGGTCCTTCTAAGAATGAGATAAATTTGATTAAAATCTTGAAGTTAAAAGATTTGAAACATTTTGAAAATATGCCACCATTAGTTGGGTTCTACAACTTCAATTGGATGAGAGCTAGTGATGTATTGAATTTGATTTTAATCTCCACTTATGGTGTTATCATCCCATTGTTGTCAAGAAATTCCTACAAGTTGTTCTTTGCCTTGTGTGTGGCAACAAAGTTGTTTGAAAGTTTCTTTATCAATACAATGTTGATTTTACAAAGTTATTCCAAATACTTCACCAAATGGTGTCTTTCAAATGATATTCCAGTTGATAAATCATTAAACAATTGGGCAATTTTATACAACTCATTGATCAACTTGACATACTCATCTTTATTTGGTATGAATTTAACACATGTTCTTCAAGGAACTACTGATGTTCTTTTCCATGATTTCTTCTACTTGAGAGTGTTTATTGGATGTTTATTGATTGTGACTCAAACTTGGATCAATGCCTCCATAATTGATCTGATTGGATACTTTGGTTACTTTTACGGTGATTTCTTTATTCCTAAATCACAAAATTTGACTAAAGCCGGTGTTTATCGTTACTTGAACAACCCTGAACAAATCTTTGGTGTATGTGGAGTAATGGGTGTTTTCATTATATGGCCAACGTTTGAAAATATTGTCTGTTGTATTTTGTGGGTTGCAAACAATTTTATTCGTATCAATTTTATTGAAAAGACTCATATGCTTAGAGTTTATGGCGAACAGGAAGTTAATCAAGATTCTGGAGTAACTAAAACTTTTAAAAAACATTTGATTCCAGATGTTATTCAAAGAAGAATTAGCAATGATGAACCTATGAGAAGAAGAAGAAGTAATCCTGGATCAAGTATTGCTGAATCATTTGAAAATTTCATTAAAGATTTACAAAACTCCAAGGTTAAATTATCAAAGCAGAAATTGATTGAATTATCACAAAATTTATCATTTGCCAATTCAGATTATAAATTGACCCTTCCTGGTTTAAGTGTTGATCCAACAACCAATTCCAAATATATTAGTATTGGAACACCAATTCAAGTCAATTGGCAATCACCAGCAGCTACACATTCGCCAAAGGATTGGATTGGATTGTACAAGATTCTGCAAACTTCATATTCGAGAAACAAGACGCTACTTTCCTCATCAGGTAGATGGAATAATTGTGAAACTCCCATTGGATCACTTACATTTTCCAAAGAGAAATTGTTTTGGGAACAAGGCGTTTACGAAGTGAGGTATCATTTAGATGGTGGGCATGATGTTGCGTACATTTCTGAACCATTTGAAATCAAATCTCAACATATTGATGTACCTAGTGAAGAATCATTATTGGATGAATTTGCCTTGGAGTTGAAGAGTAAAGTATTTGATAAAGTACTTGATATTGAGTCGATTGACACTTCAATACAATCGATAGCTACAGCAATGGACACTAACGTTTTGGAATTGTATCAATTGTTGAGTTCAATTGTTTCGCAAGCTACAAATATTCGTATTAGTTCAAAAATTTTCCTCAATCATGATAATATTTCGATAAAGGACGTGGCAAAGAGATTATATGAGATTAACCAAATTCTTAGTGGTTTATCATACGACTTGTCTGTTAAAAAGAATCAATAAAGATAAGTATAGAGCATTTTGTATTTCAGTTGTATATAAACGAAATAAGCATAGCCTAATCCTCTCTCCTCTTCACTTCTCTAGTTGAATGACTTTAATAGATATGAATTGAAATTAGCTCTAATCAATTTTGACATTTTGCAACATTCATCAATCATCTTCTCCATTTGCAACTCAGTCATTCCTTCATCATTTACGCCACCTTCAAACCAACATCCAACAATCTCATCATTCTTCATATTCATAAAACTAACCAACGCATAAACTCCGCCATCACTTCCGTCACCTTTTCCTTGTTTATCATCTAAATCCTGTCCAATGAGGACTTGTCCACTAGACGTCAACTTCACAACTCCACTAGTTACAACATCGCGAATTTCAATCCCAGCGTCAATGATCGCCAAGCTTGAAACGACAACGATCCATTGCATAAGCCACAACATCCCGCTTAGTCCATTACATCTAGCATCAGTAGTTATGATACTCACTTGTAAATCAATTGTAGATTTGGGGTATTTCAGCAATAATATGCTTGGTAAGAGACACGTTTCTAAATATGAGCTGTATTTGTGTTCGATTGGAGTCATGCCTGTCCTGTAGCCAGATGCGCTAGACGTATCTCTTCCGCCGCTACTGGTGGGGTTGGTATTGCTTGTATCATTGAAAATGTCAGATTGTGGTTGTGAAACATGTGGGAGAAATTTGGTCTCGACGCTAACACTAGCCTTGTCGATGAATGAGCCTCGGATTGGGCGTGGACCAAATACTGATACTTGTATGATGGTCGTTTCATTTATTTCCAAGTATGCTGATCCATTGGAGTTTGCAATTAGACCGTGTTTGAGAAAGAATTGTGGTACTTGGTTTGATGAGGAGGAGGATGACGATGATGATGAAGGTGCTGTACTTGATGATGTGTTATCGTTGTATGAAGGAATATTTGGTGCGAATGTGTTTACTGGACCTGTTATTCTTCGTCTATCGCTCATTTTATGATGCTGCTGGTTTGGTGTGTGTATCTATTGAAAAGAGGTGTCTGAGAGATGAGATTTTTTTTTCGCCAAAAATTTGGTTGCACCAAAGCGACCCCTCTACACCAATGTCTTCTACTCTATTATAAGTTTATCACTCTAATTGTATAAATACGAATCATCTAAAGCTCTTTCTACTCCCTTGAACAGTCTCTTCCAAAAGCATACACCTTCAACCAATCAATACAAATCAAAACTTGATTCTTCACCGAAAGACACATGTAAATATACGCCGATCTCCAAAACAAATACGTCAAATTACCACCCGTGGACACATTAGACCAAGATCCCCAAGCCAAATCAGCAACTGCTTTTTCACTTCCAATATAAGCCAAGGACCCTTGATAGTTGTATACGAAATGAGGTAAATTTGCTTCTAATCTAGCAGCTCTAGTTTTCAAAGTTTCTGAAGCATTTGCACCATCGTGATCAATCTTGTATTTCAAACTAGCTAATTTTTGTAACTTGTTAAAATAGTTGGCCAAGTAGTCACCTTGTTGATGTGCAACTTGGGCCGTTGGTGGATACTTGGTGAATGTACAATCACCAAGAGCAAAAATGTTTGATGATCCTTGCAACTTCAAAAACTTGTCAACAAGGAATCCACGTTTGGCGTTCTTCTGTTCTGGTACTTTTTGCATCAACACATGAGTGAAGCTTCTGGTGGCGTTACCTGTGGCCCATATAAGCATTCCATAGGGAACAATTTCAGTTTCTTTTGTGTCTTTATGGAATACAGTGCAATATTTATCATCAACGGAATTGATTCTAGCATTGGTGACCAAATTGATATTGGTATCTTGGAAAACTTGATTAGTATACTCAACTAATTGAGGACTGAATGTATGCAACACTTTAGGTTGAGATTCCACCAAAGTCACTTTTAAATCTTTGGCTACCTCAGGCATCCATTTTTTCAAATCTTGATCAATATAATCTTGGATTTCACCAGCAGCTTCAACTCCTGTGGGACCACCACCACATACAATCACATGTAATAACCGTTTACGGTCTTTATCGTCCTTGGGCAACAAATTGGCTGCTTCGACAAGATCGATCAAGGTCTTTTTAATCCTCATTGAGTCACCGACTTCTTTAACAAATGTTGAATGTTGAGCAACTCCAGGTAATCCAAATGTCGAAGGTTGAGCACCGATTCCAACCACTAAGTAATCATATTGAAGGGTAGCATTGATATATTCAAGAGTTCCATCACCGATTTTCTCTGATTTAGTTGATCCTGAACTTTCTTTTGAATGACCCGAATGTACTGTTGTTGATTGTTGGATTTTCAACGTATTAGTCTCGGGATCAATATCAACTGCTTCAGCTTCATAATAAACCACTTGTCCTTTACACAACCTCGTGATGGCCCTAACTGGTTCAATAATCGACTTCATGTCAACGGTTCCAGTAGGCACACTAGGCAATAACGGAGTAAACAAGAAATAATTTCTTGGTGAAACTAAAACAACGTTGTATAAAGTTGTATCCAAGTTCTTGAGCAATGCAACAGCTCCCCACCCGGATCCTAAAATGACCAATGTCTTTTTCCGCTCTCCAGTGGGGAAAGTGGCTGACTGTGGCTGTTGTTTACCTGGGTGCGTTTCGGCATAAATCTTGTATCCGACAAACCCAAAGAATCCAACAACTCCAAGTGCACCGGCACCAAGAGCATATTTGACCAAGTTGAGGATAAGGGACGTATAAGTTGGGTGTGGTGGTTGCGGTGGTGGCAGTGGTGGTGGAGACACAGTTGAGTACGATTTAGTGAAACGTGGTGCAGCAGATGTAGGAGCAGCAAGAGGTAAATTGAATCTTCTCGTACCTAGGGATAACCTTGCACTAGGGGTAGGTATGAACCTCCTAGTGGCAATTCTTGCAAGCATTGGAGAAACAAACGGAATTAGTATATAAGTCTAGAAGTTCTATCTTCTTTAGGAGGAAGTGATTGATCTTTCTTTTTTCGAAATTTCAACTTTTGCGCCGACTTTCAAAATTGGATCGGATTAAATCACAAATTAAGAAAAATATTGAAAATATGATAGCGATAAAAACAAAAATTGCACACGTTAACAACTGAATAGGAGTTTGGTAGTCTGTTGATAAATTGAGATAAATAAGTAAAAGTTTAAATGGAATCGTTGTTGATTTATATCTGATGGGCCAGAAAAGAAAAATCAACGGTTATAAAAGGGGACGTCTGCTTCATTATGTATGTAGCAACTCTATTCCATGTAAAGTTACACAAAACTGAAGGTCTAAGTCAAAATCCACGGAGTTAAAAAAGAAATGAAAAAATTGGAAAAGAAATAGACAAGAAGAAATGTAGTAGGAGTCTAGAATACTCTATATCTCTCATTGAAGCTTCTAGTTTTCCATATGCAGAGCTACTGGCATAGCTACTCGAACTATCTGTCCAAATACTAAGGTATTTTCATTTTTGCTATCTAATGTATCTTCATTTTAGTGGGCCGTAATGTCCGATTACGCAGTCCCATTTCTTTTTTTTTTTTTGCTTTTTGTTGGACCTGCATTGAATTAAAGAGTTCGGAATTACTTTTTCGCAAATACCGAGATCTATTAAAAACAAACTATTTCTAAACCTATACGACTTTCACTATTGTGTTGCTCTTGTTTGTAGTAGTACGGCACGAGATTTCATACGGATATCTTATATACAGCTTTAAAATAGGATGAGTTAATCGCATAAAAAGCTTCAATTCGTCTATGTACATATGAAAATGTCTAAAAAATTTTAAAATCAACAAAAGAAATGGCATCGATACATCACTGCAACTTAGCGTTCTCCCTCTCACTCAAGTCTTACTCTCAAAAAGGTGCTAAATAATCAATAGGATTGCTCTCACCATTATCACCTCCCATATTCCCAGGAGCAAATCCATCCAAAGCTCCGAAAATCTCTTCAAAGTTTAGCCCTTCATCTGGGTTATAGTGATTGTTATTGGGAATAAATGAATTTTGTGAATTGTAGATATTGCTTCCTTGTTCTGGTTCGTATTGTGAAAATGGTGGGTGCTCTGTGGTAGAGAATTGTTGTTGAGGTTGGAAAGGCTCCTGTTGTTGTTGTTGGTGGTGGTGGTGATGTGGTTGCGCGGGTGGTTGTTGCTGTTGCTGTTGATGTTGCTGCAGCTTCTGACTATTCGGCAATTGTTGTTGATTATACATATAAGGAGGAAGAATCTTACCAAATATTTGTGCATCAAGCTTATCAAACACCCCTGGCATATAATTGGAAGTAAGACCAGCACCAGCGTTACTACCAATCTCCTCGTTATCTTCTTCCTTGATAACCAGAAGTTTCTCAATATTGGATAAATCTTTAGGAATATCAGAAGTTGACTGAAATCGAGCAATACTAGCATCTCTAAAAAATTCACTCAATTCATCCTTTTTGGTGTTTGTATTATGGGCATACTTGTTATTCTGGTCAAAGTTTTTAAAAGTACTCTTGACATTCTCTTGGAGAAGAATATTGGCATTATGTTGGGATTGTTGTTGCTGTTGTTGCTTCTGCTGTTGTTGTTGTTGTTGCATGTGTACTGTTTTCGATGCTGTCCTACGATTCAATTGCTCAAACAACGTATTCAACATATTGTAAATACGCAATGAACTATTCGATGAGTCCTTTAAAGAATCCAATACCTTCTTCCCAATTTCAATATCCTTTTTAATCACCTCAACATTCAAATCATCATCAAACAAAACCCCAAATGTATTAACACCATGGCCATTGTTGTTATAGTTGGCAAAATGGAAATAATACATCAAACATGCAATACTGAAAAATATAGTATACATAGAAAACCAATAAGTTCCAATCAATAACTGTTCATCAATCATTTTGTTTGCCAACTTGACAACCATTCGAGCAATTTTAATACAATTACGTCCTCTAATCAATGATCTGGGATCAGACAACGACCCATTCATTGAATCACTAACAAAATGGATAAATGGACGATAAAGCATAATTTGACAATTCAAAAACGACAAATGCAAATAATAATTAGCAAGGGCAAACTTTTCAGGAATTTTTGTGTTCTTATCATTAGGATCCGTAGGTTGTAATTCCCATGGTAAACCATCCAACCATACTTTTAATTCCATCTCCAATTCTGTCACTTTTGCATGAATTCTATCAGGTGCAGATGATGGAGCAGGAGTTGTTGGAGCCAGTGCATTTTTACCTAGCGACATCATTGACGTTGTTGATGAGCCATTATTTGGCTCTTGTTTAATTGGATGTGAATGATTTTGAAAAGATTCGTGGTGTGGCTGCAGGTGTGGTGATACTTGCAGGCTAGATGGTGATGGATGTGAGTGGTCTTGCTCTTGTGTATGTGGTTGGTTATGATAAAATTTGTTTTCCTCAGTGTGGATAATCTTGACAGGGTACAATTCCTTGAGAATATGGGATAAGATAAACATCAATTTCGTGTGATAATTGGCACAACCAGATGAACTCAATCTTCCTTCTTGTTTTTCATACAAATATCCTTGCCTGGTGACATTTTCATCGTCCAAATCATCTGGTAATTCTTGATCAAATTGATCTTCCGTAAGTGAACGCGGCAACCCCAATAAACTGTTAATATATATATCCATCTTGTAAATTGTGAAAAATAAACGTTTTCTGGTATCAATCTCTATTGGATCCAATTTACGTTTGGAATTTTGAAAAATTGATAAATTACGATGTAGTCCCTCTTTTAAAGCACTTCGAAGAGCTATTCCAATATATGAATAACAAGTGGACAATCTAGCTGAGCATTGCAAATACATAATCATCATGACAATTGTTTGAATTGAGCTAATATCACCCACATTGGTTATATCCATCAATTTTCTGGCTTCCAAGAAATATTTGAATCCATCATCTTCCAAATTTTCATTATGAGTAGTTTTCTTGTAAGGTGATTTACTAAATAGACACCCACAAGCTAAACTTGAATAAAGAAACGGAAGGAATTTTTGTTGTCGATCTCCGTACTCGCTGGGGTCCATTGAATACAACAAATCAATTTCTTGAATAAGTGATGGTCGATGGTAGAATCTAAACAAGACACAAGCTTTGTACCAAGTGGTGTATATCAATTCCAATGCCTCTTCTTTACTAGGAAGTACCAACTTAACTTCACGCGGAGTAGTTGCAGTATAATCTTCACTAACAGTTTCTGCTGATGCTTTTCTTGGTGGTGGTACTATGGCTTCTTTGTCAAACATCATATCAGCAATTTCATCGGTGTTTAGAGTCATTGATGAGGACTTTTGAGTCATGTAGGAAATGACTTTTTGGAATCTATCTAAATCGAAATTTAAGTTTTGATCTAAGCAGTTAAATTGTAGTTTTGGAAGTACTGAATTGATAACTTGTTGGGCAATTATCAAGTTTTTGAATGGGAATGTGTCAACAGATACACCATTTGGAATATATGGAGCAGAAGCTGCAGCTGCAGCTGCTGAAGTAGATGTAGGTGTGGAAGTAGTTGTAGGTGTAGGTGTGGAAGCAGATGCAGATGCCCCATTATCTTGTATAGAACTACCCCCAGTTGTATCAATAGCAGCAGCAGTATTAACTGGTTTACCAGCCAATTGGTTATGATCACCATATAATGTACCATTGGCTGCTGCTGCTTGCAAAGCAGCAACCACACTAGGCAGTGATGGTTTGGGTATGCCTGAATTTTTCTTATTTCTTATATTTGGTTGATCATAAGTACAACGGAAGGAGTATACAGTACAATGGATGCAAGGCTGTCTTCCATCACATTTGACTTTTTTTGATCGACAAGTGTCACAAGCTCGCGTGACTCTTCTTCTTTTAGGTTCTATAGTGGATGGTTTTTTAACCATATTCAGTTTGGAATTAGATGAAGAAATAGACATTGGAGTGGAAGGTCGACTTAGTGTAAGTTTTGAAAGTGGAGACAAGTCCGGGTGATCGTTGTTGTTACTCGTATTGTTGCTCATCTTGTATGTGGCTTTCAAAATAATGGCTTTAATATGTATGTATGATGTGTAATTATTGAGTGAAGACAAATGATCTAGTGAAAATAAGACAATGGTACTGGTACATATATATATATATACTGTTGATAAAGCTTGGCTTGTTTGAGTTTTGGGTTATTGAATAGTTTGCTGGTTGATTGAGGTTCAAATGTGTGTTATTTTGGTTGTAAAAAAAAAACCCAAATCGGAAAAGGATGTGTGTGGGTGTGTATTTTTTTAAAGAAATTTTTTGGGGATCTAAAAGAGAAAGAAAGAAAGAAAGAAAGAGATAAAAGGGTCAAATAACAATAGAAAATAAAATATAAAATAAAATAAAATATAAAAAATAAAAAATAAAAAATAAAAAATAAAAAATAAAATTAATTTATAGTTAGTTAGTTATTTCTTAGCCTTTTGTTCAATAAAACATATATAGAAGACTCACACTGATGATTCAATTACTCTTGTATAATTATTATTTATACAAAAAACACTAAAACTGTGTAGAGGAAATATCAAAACAGTCCTATAACCCGTATATCTCCTATCTACTTAAAAGATATTTCTATTTTAGAATGTAACTTTTCTGTGTTCTTCACCTCCAAAAGCTGCAAAAAAAAAGAGCCAAAACTGCCATTTCTGTAGAGCTTTTACGACGTCACCGTCGCAGCTACTATATTCAGAAACATCACTAAATCCCTGCTTTCGTGATAGACAAAAAAGGGAGCTCTAAACTTCTTGTAGAATCTACTCAAGATTGAACTCTGATAAAAAAAAAAATAAAACCTTATACCTTATACCTTAAACCCAACTAGCCCCGCTAGAGTATAACACCTTATCCACCAATAGAAAATTAGTAACAAGACCGGATCACAAAAGAAGTGATACTTTTTTGGGCTAGTGTGTCGGTATATGTGTGTGTATATACGATATCTGACACAAACTCAAAAAGATTAAGGATGCAAACATTCTCCATATATAAGCAATTCTTTTCAGTCATAAAATAAATAATAAGACATCTGCCAAAAGAAAAAACCCAACAATTTTCTTTCTCATGAACCAGCATACAAACGTACCTACTCAAAGGTGCAGTTCCCATTAGAGCTTCCGTCTGTCCGCAGACTAACCTTTTTTTAACACAACTAAAAAAGTTGACTCTCTTCACCAAAATGTGAATAGGATTAGTAAATGAAAACAAATTACTAAAATATAGCCCTTAAAAGCTTCCCCTATGATCTAAATAATCTAAACTCGTGTGTTTCTCAACAAAACGACTAGTTTCATCTGAAACCGAATAAAAACAGCTGATGTTTTACAACAAGAAGAATGTCAAACAATAATAACATTTCAGAACTCCTTATCTTTTCAATTCTTCCTTTAAACTTTTTTTTTTGAAATGACATTACCCCTCCATGCCTCCTGTAAGAATAATAGAGAAATTTGAAAATGTAGATTTTTGACCTCTAAAGAAAGAAAATATTACCCAAATTAAAAACACCCTTTGACCCACGTTTATCCCCTCAATATGACCCCACTACTTTACATTACAGACCGCCTTCACTTTCTCTCGTTGCATCAAACTGCATTGTCACTGCTATTTGATTATTTTCTTCGTAACTGTATTTTCTTTTCTTTTCTTTCCTTTTCTCGTCCCTTTTCTGGAGAGTGGGTTTTGTGTTACTCATTTATGCCCGCTTTTATTGTTCCAAAAAAACTCCGAATACCGGTGATTAAAGCTAACGTATAACGTGCATAATGCATCAGAATCAAAACCTTTTACACCTACACAGATAAATTGTAGTTAGCACAACTTTGTACATTCACAAATACATCTTTTCATATATATACACACACTCTTTCTCTCTCTCTCTAACTAACTGAAGCACCAACAACAGTACTGTTTTTACATTTCTCTCCCTTTTCATTAACCAAAAATGCCGGTGGTTTACCTTCTTCAGTATAAGTAACTTCAAAGTTTTCAGTAGTTGTAAATTTAGGTTGAACCGCTTCCCAAATCTTCTTTTTTGGGTTCAATTGTTTTTCAGGAACTCCATTATATCCTTCGAAAAAGATCTTGTCACCTGGTTTGGATCCCTGTGGTGGATTAACAAATTCAACAACAGCATCACCTTTATTTGATGCACATAATACCATAGCACAACTCTTGACACCTCTCATGGTAACTGGTTTCAAGTTGGCAACAACAATAACATACCTCTTTTGCATTTCCTCAATTGGAACATAATTGACTAATCCTGAACATACAATTCTTGGTCCTTCTTCATCACCCATGTCGATAGTTGACATGTAAAGAGAGTCGGCATTAGGGTGTCTCTCTGCTTTTTGAATAAATCCAACTCTAAGATCAATCATTGCTGGTGATGGAGATACAGCAGATGCAGCTTTTTCATTTTGTTTCTGTTTCTCCTTTTCAGCATTGGCCTTAGCTTTAGCTGCCTTCTTGGCTTCTTTTGCTGCTGCTCTAGCTTTCTTTTCTTCTTCGGTTAACTCTTGGTATGGTTTTTCGGAAGCACCTCCAGCGGCTGCTGCTTCTCCCTTTTGTTTCTTGCTCTTCTTGTCAGCTTTAGCTTCTTCGCCCTTGGCAGGAGCTGCTCCTGCTGCACCTGCTGCTGCTGCTGTTGCTGGTTTCTTCTTTTCCTTAATCTCTCTTGGTATTTCAATATCATAATCAATCTTAACTGGCTCAGGAACATTCACCAATGTGTTTTGCACCAAATCAACCCACCTCAACAAATGTCTATGCTTGGCAATATCTTCCTTCGAAGTCCATTTCGAAGCCAATGGCAACACTTGTTTAAACAAGATTAAATCAGATTTACTTGGAATTGATCCAACAACAAAAGTCTTACTTCTCAATGAATCATTAATTTGTGTTAATACATCACCTTCATTTAGTCTATGAGATAAAGTCTCAAATTGTGATGATAATGCCAATTGTTCATCATTTAATTTAGGAAATTCAATAGTTTCCAATTTTTCTGGAACTTGATCCAATGACAATTTGTTAAATTTAGTGATGAAATCAGACATGGTATAATGTGATATGGAAATAAAGCGTTTAGAATAAGCGTAGGAAAGTGGAGAATGGATTGGGAATCTAAAGAATCTAGTGGTGTTGAAAGATAAAAGATGACTCAATGGACTCTTCATTTAAAGGTTGAAACTCTCTCTTTGCCCAAAAAAAAAAAATTTTTTGACTTTTTTTTCTTTCATCTCGTTCTCTTCAGCCCTATTAAGAATATGGGGGAAGCTCTTTCTTTTTTTTTGCACCCATTTCATGCCTATCCCGAACGGGACCGGGTTCTAGTAATGTGCTTAGAACTATTCTGCCTTAGATTTTGCAGTTTAATTGGACTTGAGTGTTATTACGAGAGCTACCCGTAATTGAAAAATATAAAGACTCTTAATCTGTCTATATCTCTGTAAAGGTAGGTGTAAAGAGTGTGTTGTAGGATATTATAAGCAATTCAAACTACACATAGGATCTCTAAAAATCATGATTGATATTTTAACTGTTGTTAAATTGTTGCGTTTATGCTAAGAACCTTACAATTTATTCAAGTTTTGTTGCAAAATCAATAAAAATCGGCACAAATAAAAACTGATACAGGCATTACACACGCACATTCCAAACCAATAAAAGCATAACACGCTACCTAAAGCCCGTGTTGATTTTAGAAAAATCACCAATGAAGTTTCTCATCAAAAGTAGAGTTCCCTTAAATCCTGTTTGGTAGCTCTGTTTATATCCGAGGATACGATCTAAGAAAAATGCGTTTTCAAATTTCTTTGTTTCTTTTTCTTTTGGTCTGTGCGGGTGGTCTTTCGTAAAACCTTCTAAAAACCACCACCAAAATCACAGTCTAGCCCAGTTTCATCATCCACAGCACAAGCCTCCCAAATTCAAATGTATATATAAAAAAGGAGAAGAGAATAATAAGTCTGTTACCAAAGAGTATGATGCATCAAGACCAGGATCTGAAGTTCCCTGACTCCGATCATGAGAACGGTACCGCAAATGCAACTAACCCCACTACGAGACAAGTATGTATATTTAATCAAGGATCTCCTTACAAGTTGTACTAACTTTTTTGTTTTTTCTTTTACAGAGAAGGAAGAAAACTTCGAGAGCTTGTAATCACTGTCACAAAGCACACATGACATGCGACCCTGGAAGACCCTGTAAACGATGTATTCAACGAGGGTTGGCACAAACGTGTGAAGACGCCCCTCGTAAACGGAAAAAGTACTTGGAGGATGTGCCTAATTCTAGCTTGACTATAAAAAGAACCCAGAGCTTACCTCAAGATATGCGGTCATCCCATGATTTACAACACAGCTATTCATTAAACTCAACAATGTTGCAACAACCTCATGCTCAAAGTATTCCATTAGGACAGCAGAATAATCATTCCTTCCACGATATTCAGAATCGGTTACAACTGCGTCAGTCGAATGAACGTGGGCAACAAGTACCACAGCAAAATCAAGGTGTTGCTACTAGTTCCCCACCACTTCCTCAGTCACAGCAACAACAAGTTTCAGATCAACAGCATAACCAACTGTCAATGCAATCAGCCTCGCCACCATTAGCTAGACCGTCTTCGGCTTACCCAGAACAGTATAACTTGTGCCCGCAACCACAACGGCCACAGCTGCTTCCACAGCCAAGTCATTTTGCACCGAATCACACGACATATCAAGCCACTTTATTTCAACATAATCCCCCGGGACTGGGGATCCAATCTTCACAAGATTACTATTATCAAAATGCATTCAATCCATCTAGTCACCAAACGCAAGCAGAGCAAGATCATTCATCTAGCGCTCAAATATCCTCGCAATATCCTCAACCATCAAGTAAAGCAGCTAATGCAGACTCACCTACATCATTTATTCAGTATCAGAAAAAGTCCAAGTTTCTTTCTTCAGCCGCAGATTTAGAGTATGCAACGCTTTCAAATATCTTGCAGGACAACTTTAGTGGCCATCATACCACTTCGAATGAAGCTACTCCCAACTCACACAATATCTCGCCGAATTTGTCACCTCACAATGTGTCCAGTGCAGGAAGCAATATGCCTCCAGTACCTGAAGACAACCAGGGAGCTACTGGGTCGAATTACACTAATGGATTGCATCCAGACCTGAATGCCCTCGCTCTGGCAGCACCAACATTTAGAAACACAAACAACTTGTTTAATGATTCGAAATATCCAAAGTGCGACGAATCGATTAATCAGTATTTCATCGGACAAGTTGATTCAGAAAATACTTCATTATTTCCCGATATAATCACTGCTATTGAAGAGATGAAAAACACCGACTATGCAGTTTATCAAGAACGTAATTCCAAACTGGCCTTGTCATTTTCAATTGGAATTCTGCACGACGAAAGCAACCTGAACAATGCTCAAGAGGATACTTTTTTCAAAGAGCCAGAGGAAATCTACGCAAAAGTTACTAAACCATTTTCTTATACGCCAGGGTACCACTCCCTTATTGCTTATTTACGTAAACGGTTTCCCAAACCTTTATTGGTTGAAATGGCTAAATCTATGGCCATTTATCGTCCCTCGTTTATTGCTTGTACGAATTCATTAAAAGAGCATGATTTGATATTCATGGAACAGTGCTTCCAGAGAACGCTACTTACATATGACAACTTTATCAAAGTTAGTGGTACTCCGACAATTGTATGGAGAAGAACCGGTGAGATTGCTTACGTTGGAGATGAGTTTTGTGTGTTGACAGGATGGAGTAAAGATCAGCTTATGGGCAAAGGACAACGTAAATTTATTGTTGAGCTACTAGATGATAAATCAGTGGTTGAATATTTCCAAGTGTTTTCAAGAATTGCATTTGGTGATTTTTTGGGTGCAACAATGACTGAGTGTACTTTGTTAACACCAAAACCTGATGTCAAAATTAGAACAGGTTGTGTGTGGACGCTAAAGAGAGATGTTTTTGGGATTCCTATGATGATTGTGGGGAATTTCTTACCTATTATTTAGAGCTAGATTGAGATACTTGTAATACTTATACTTATGATATTCTGTGGTAGCGTTATCTTTTTTACCCCCTTAAATCCCACAAAATCGACTGATCATAATAATAAACACAGCAAACATTATATAATACCACATTCATATCCCATAAATGCCACCATCAAACCACTCACTGCAGCTGAAGCTTACTGCCAATTTGATATTTTCAGTGTCTACAATATGTCTCGGCTCCTTACAATTTGGCTACCACATGGCTGAACTCAATTCACCCGAATTAGTACTTTCTTGCAAGCGTTCACAACCAGGACCTGTGCCCTATGCTGACTCATTTTGGGGGTCTCGTGGATACACCCAATGCATACCAATGTCACCAGATCAAATTGGGCTCGTTACGTCAATATTTTCCATTGGAGGTTTAGTGGGGTCATTTTATGTGGGCCATTTAGCCGACAAGTATGGTAGGAAATTGACAAGTTATTTGCATTGTGCCATGTATGTAATTGGATCGATATTGAATGGATTAGCCAACAGTTTCTATGGACTACTTTTTGGCAGATTTATTTGTGGATTAGGTGCTGGGTCGGCATTGGTCATTACTTCATTGTATATAAATGAGGTTTCGCCAACAAATACAAAGGGATTATTAGGATCAATGAATCAAGTTAGTATCAATGTGGGTATATTGTTTACTCAATTACTCTCTCTTAAATGGTCAAATGATAATGATTGGAGATGGTTATTGATTACCGCGGGGGTAATTGCCGCGATCAATGTGATTGTATTAAGTATATGGGTTGACGAGTCACCAATGTGGTTGGTAAATCAAGGAAATCATGATCAAGCATATACTGTCTTACACAGATTAAGAGGAGGAAGTTACTCTGGAGTAACTGCAGAAGTGAATGGTTGGAAGACAAATGACGAATCTACTGAAGATAGCAATTCATTGATGGAGAATGGTGAATTGGATACAGAACAAGGACAGCTGCCAAAGGGCACCGCTACTTTATGGGAATACATTACATCTTCAGAATTTAGACCTTCACTCATTGCTTCAACTGGTGTTTTGATTTTGCAACAGTTTGATGGTATAAATTCAATCATTTTTTACGGTGTATCTGTATTGGTATCGGTGTTCCCCAACCATTCAATCTTGATCAATTGCTTGATTTCATTGGTGAATGTTGCGGTGACATTTGGATCGGCTACAATTGTTGATAAAGTAGGACGCAAGCCGTTATTACTCACATCAGTGACATTCCTTGGTGTTGCAACAGTTTTGATGGGCTTTGGTATTATATGGACCAATTCCATAATGTCAATAATAGGTACATTCACATACATTACATTCTTTGCCATTGGTCTTGGTCCAATTCCATTCTTGTTGGTGGGTGAAGTGACTCAGACTAAAGCCAAGGCATCGGCTCAGAGCTTCGGAACTAGTTTGAATTGGATTGCCACATTTATTGTTGGATATCTGTTCCCAGTATTATTGCATTCAATAGGAGGCTCCGTTTACTTTATATTTACAGTCATGTGTGCTTTCAGTGTTTGGTTTATTAGAACTTATGTACCTGAAACAAAGGGTAAGGTGAATTATGCTGAAGTTTGGAGTAGATAAGGTAGCGAGGGCTGGAGCCCTAGAACGTATGGTTAAGCAAAATAAAGAATGTTTTTTTGTTAGTGCGCATAGTTAAAAGAGCACCACAAAGTAGAAAGTGTGCTACCATGGCAGACGGTAGCGACACAGTTAATTCTCACACTGGCAACTCACTCACTCTCACTCACTCAACTTTTTTAATTTTCAAAACCATTGAAATTTTTTTTTTTTACATAGGAAAGGATTTAGTAAAGGTTTACCAGCACATATACAACAATGCCTACTAGATTAACCAAGACCAGAAAACACAGAGGAAATGTTTCTGGTATGTACATTGATAGTTTTACAGGGGAAGGAAATGGGGAGAAAGAACGGACTGGATGAATTAAGAGATTGATGAAGGGATGAATTTTTTTTTAAATGCCCATCAGGGTCAAGTCTGTCTGGAACAGTTCATGAGGGCATACTGAATGAACACGAGAAAGAACGGATATGAAGTTATGGAGATTGTGAGAACTTGTCCCTTCATCCCCATCTCAACCCTAATGCGGTCCCAGTCCATCATTTCCCTCAATCCCATCAGAGTGTCAAATTACTAACAAACTTTATTATAGCCGGTAAGGGTAGAATTGGTAAACACAGAAAGCATCCCGGTGGTAGAGGTATGGCTGGTGGTCAACACCATCACAGAACCAACTTGGATAAATACCATCCAGGTTACTTCGGTAAAGTTGGTATGAGATACTTCCACAAACAAAGAAACCATTTCTGGAGACCAGAAATCAACTTGGAAAAATTATGGACCTTGGTTGACTCTGAAAAGAAGGATGAATACTTGAAGAGCTCTTCAAAATCAGCTGCTCCAGTTATTGACACCTTGGCCCACGGTTACGGTAAGGTTTTGGGTAAAGGTAGATTACCAGAAGTTCCAGTCATTGTCAAGGCTAGATTTGTTTCTAAATTGGCTGAAGAAAAGATTAGAGCTGTTGGTGGTGTTGTTGAATTGGTTGCTTAAGTGTTTTGTACTTTGACTTTGTATAAAAATTTAATGAAAATAAGAGAAACTTAGTTTACTTTCGCGAATAGAGATAAGGGTGTAGAATAAGGGTAGGAACCATCTGGGGAGGCTCTTTCTGAGGGTTGATGCTATGGGTCTGAATTTTTCCTGTATAGAAATTCTCTCATCGGTTAGAAAATTCGTTTGTTTACATTTTTCCCGGATCAAAAACATTGACCACACACACACACACTTCTTTTCTTTGAGGCAACAGAATCTGATTTAAAGACTACTTGGTTCGAGCTTCCTCTCTGTGTTATTAGCACTGTGTACCATTTTATGTTTAGATCTTTTCGAAACACGTCATTTTTATTTAAATATTCAACACCATCATTATCTACAAGATTATCACACACGTCTTCTTCACCAATGAATTCAATCAAAAATTTAACTGAGAACCAATGGAAACCTGCAGATGCATTACCAGACCATATCAAAGAGTTGTTGATTCCTAAGTCACCATCAGAACCGGTAAACTACATGCTTGCATTTTTACAAATCGTATCATCACTCAAGTTCCAGAAACGTACTGGTTGGTTAGATCATGGAGTACCACCATTGGACACAGAAAGTATTGCTGACCATATGTATCGAATGTCCATCATTTCAATGATTGCACCACCATCCAATGTCAACAAGGATAAATGTGCCAAGATTGCCATTGTTCACGATATCGCAGAATCACTCGTTGGTGATATCACTCCATATGCCGGAATCTCCAAAGCAGAAAAGCATCGTAGAGAGGAAGAAACTATACATTTCCTTCATGATGTTATCAAGCCATATAATCCGGAATTTGCTGAAGAATTGGTTGAATTGTGGTTCGACTATGAAGAAATTAGAAACACTGAAGCTAGGTATGTCAAGGATATTGACAAGTTTGAAATGATTAGCACTGCTTATGAATATGAGTTGAGATTTGGATTGAAATACAATTTAGATCAATTTTTCAGAGCCAGATCAGCCATAAAAACTAAAGAAGTTGGCGACTTGTGTGATGCTTTATTAGAGAAACGTGCCAAATTGGTTGCCAAATCAAAAGCATAAGGAGTAAAGGTAGTTTAGATGAGTTAGAGTTGGAGCATTTGTTTATATTTTAATTTTGCATATTTACCACTGTATAAATCCTATTTTGATTTTTGCGCGCCGCCACTTGCCGCTCTCTTTTTTTCATCACTTTATTTAAAGATAGACCAAGCACATGCCGGTCCCTACTTCTGAAGAAACCAAGTCGGATGGCTCAGCTCAGCCAAGACCGGAATTTGGTCTTTCTGGTCGTAAGATCATCTATGATAAGGATGGCAAACCGTATGTTTGTGATACACTATACGATCATTTGTCTTTGATTACTAACCAACAATAGATGCCGTACATGTAACGAACTATTGGACTTTCAGTTTGTCACAGGTAAAGCATTGAAGCCTAATGCTACAAGTTCCACCAAATCCACTGATACATCGCCTAAACTCAAGTATGCAAAGGAAGAACCGCCGGATGTGGCGCAATTAGGGAAATCATCATGGACATTGCTTCATTCAATTGCAGCCACTTTCCCAGAAACGCCAACTACAAAGCAACAACAAGACATGAAGCTGTTTCTCAACTTATTTGCTGGATTCTATCCTTGTTGGTATTGTGGTGAAGATTTTGTCAAATATATAGACAAACATGAACCACAAACAAAGTCACAAGATGATTTGGGTAAGTGGTTATGTGAAGCTCATAATGATGTAAATAAAAAGTTGGGAAAGCCACAGTTTAACTGTCAATTTTGGAAACAGAGATGGAAGGATGGATGGGATGAGTAGATAGATCTGTAAATAGTCACGTGAATATATATTTAGCGGCGTGAAAATAAAGAAAATCAAAAGCATTGATTGCTATTACCATTCATCCAGGCATAACCAGGCACTCGCAACATGTTTAGCAGAAACTTAGCCAGATCTATTGAAAGAAGCAAATTCTATAACCAATCGAGACCATTTTCGTTAGGAGGCTGGTTTAAATCTTGGACTGATGCAGCACACTCTCAACGTTTAATTTATCCACCTCCAGCATCGCAATTCACCACGCAAAATAGAATCATAGATGTTTGGATTACAGAGAAACAGGACCTTTATCACTACGTGAATGTTAAGCCACCATTGTTGCTCAATTTCACCTTTGCTACTCCTAAGGATAATAAAGTTACACACGCGTTGTTTGATGTGCTTTCAGACAAATCTAAATATCCACTGGGGAAGGAACCAGTTTACCTTGTCAATATTTTGGCAGATTCCGAAGGTGGCAGGGAATTGATGACGGAATACGTTGTTGGAGGTAAGTTACCGTGTATTTTGGTATTGAAGCATCAATTACCAGTAGGGAAGTATGTGCCCGATACGGAAAATTTTAGTGAACAGGATATCGTTGAATTTTTGAAAAGCGTATAATGGGACGATGAACTGAGGCACAGTTGTTAGTTTTGTAATTCAATTTCGGATTGAAACGGTTGAGAAGGGGCTTGTCTCTGTTTTTCAAATGCCGAATTTCTTGTCTGCAACTGCGTGATTGGTTTATATACTGATATAATTGTGTAAAAGTTAAGCCACAAAAGAGAACAATGTGATTATAGAAGTAAGGGTTGAACAGACTGGAAGTACTTTTTGGCTCTATTGTGGTGTTATAGAGCCAATGAAGGGCAGAGGTTGTTAGTATGGAAACCTAAGCCGTAATCGCTTTTCATTGTTGCGAACAACAATCTTATTCCATTTCCCAGCAACAATAGCAATCATTCCTCAAATACCTCTATCATTTCCAGTTGTGTACACCTCCGCCAAGCAAAAATGCATCTCCTGGACCCGTTCCTGAAGAATTCTGATCTTCACTTATCCGAAGGTGTATGGAATTACATATTTTAGTAATGTATTAGGTAATCACATCCGCTGGAACATAATGAAACTCTCACAAGTTATTTTGCATTTATATGCAGGATACATGATTAGCTGCCGGCAACAGTTTTTTAATGGTGGGGTATAGTTATCCATTTATAAAAGAGTAAAACAAGACACAGCTTACATATCCTACTTATAAATCACACTTCTTTTTCAACCATTCAATCTCATCGAAAGTCGAAACATAAATTAAGGAACATTTCACCCTCCATAGGCTCTTCCACTCCTTGTCTAATCCGAACTCGCGATTTACATTCATCAAAGAATCAATTTATTACAAACATACGATTTCATTGTTTTTTTTTAGGGTCTGTGGTAGCACAAAATATTGACAACAAAGTTTCACCGAGAGACAAAGTAGCAAAGAGCAGGGGGCCCTAGCAGTTGTTGCCGTGCTTCTTCCTTACTATAAATATACCAAAGTCAATCCTTTAAATCCATCTTTTGCTTGACAACTTTTTTTTTGTTTTTGGTTTGTAACTTGTGTGGTTGCAATATAAAAATCACATTACTAAGAATCAACTAATTTGTTTAGTCAGACAAAACCAAAGAAAAAAAAAATTATTATAGGAGCATATAAAAAACTAATTTTTCAAAAAAACCAAACTTCAGCCGAATAGACAAAAAAGTCATTACGAATCTTATAACCGCATGACAGTTGCTATAGATTCCACTCCATCATCCACCACTACTACTACTACAGAAACAACAGAAGAAATTACGTCTCCAAAAACAAAAGATACTCAGTTTACTAAAGAACAGTCATTTGGTCATCTATACTTGAACAAACAAAATAACCACCCCACGTCACAGCGCCAACTTCAATACCAACAATTATACAAACAACACACTCGTTTCACCAAAATGTCTCTATTGCATCATCCACAACCAGCAACCTCAAATAACGGTTCGCCTTTACAAGAACAGAATGGCAACAAACACAAGCATTATGTACCAGATGTATCCAAGATCCCTATAGTAACCCCACGTCCTTCAACCACTAGCCTTCCGTTGTCATCTAGACCCATTGGTACACCACAGCCACCACCAGTAATAACCCAGGATATGCGAGATCACACGAACCTACCTGATGAACTACCAGTGGTTAAATGTGTAGCCAGAGCAAGAATTCCTACAACGCATGGACCCGATATCTTTTTGCATTTGTATGAAAATAATGTGGATAATAAGGAGCATCTAGCTATAGTTTTTGGAGAAGATATTCGTTCTAGATCGTTGTTCAAGCAAAGACCAGGGGAGACACAACAGGATAGAATGACTAGAGGGGCATATATTGGGAAATTGACTCCTGGAAGAACTGATGCTGACCACGATGTTGAAAATCACCGCCAATTGAAGTTTGATCAGCAAGGTAATTTGATTATTGATGATCTCACCTATTCCAGTCCAACATTGGTTCGAATTCATTCTGAATGTTACACGGGTGAAACTGCATGGAGTGCAAGGTGCGATTGTGGTGAACAATTTGACCAAGCAGGAAAGATAATGGGTGAAAATGGGCATGGATGTATGGTATACTTGAGACAAGAGGGTAGAGGAATTGGACTTGGAGAAAAATTGAAAGCTTATAATTTGCAAGATCTTGGTGCTGACACTGTTGAGGCTAATTTACTTTTAAGGCATCCAGCAGATGCCCGTAATTTTTCACTTGCAACTGCCATCTTGCTTGACTTGGGTTTGGTCGAGATAAGATTATTGACAAATAACCCTGATAAAATTATAGCAGTTGAAGGAAAACACCAAGAAGTTAAAGTAAAGGAAAGAATTCCAATGATTCCTTTAAGCTGGCGTGGTGAGAATAAAGATGGTGTTAGTGGTATCAATAGCAAAGAAATTGATGGCTACTTGAGTACTAAAATAGAAAGAATGGGCCACCTTTTAGAAAAGCCAATCAAAATCAATCATGAATCAGGTTAGATATTCAATGTGTATAAAGATAATGAATGAAGGACTATAAAAGTTAAAAGACAAGTGTAGTAATTTCTAAGCTTACGTAGTTCCCTTTTTTTTGCAACTATTACTAAACACCATGACGCAATTGGGTAAACTGAGGTGCGCGGAAACATGCTGAAAATAAAAATTGTCAAAAACGCAATTTTCCTCATCACTTTCTTTTTGTCTTTCCATAGCAATGCAAGTGAAAAACAAAGCTAAGTTGAAGGATAAGAATGTTGTTGTTACTCTAGTTCCGGAAGATTCTGAAGATTTGTGGTATTTATACAATCTTATCAAGAAAGGCGATACAGTTCAGTTGCTCACCCATAGAAATGTGAAAAAGGGCAATCAAAATCAAATCACTAAAGGTAAGCTGAAGATGGAAAAGATTTTAGTGAAATTAAGGCTATTAGTGGAAGATGTTGACTACATCGCAAGTGACTTGGTAATGAGAGTCAATGGAAAATCTTTATTACAACAAGAATTTGTGCCATTAAACAGTTATCATACAGCTGAAGTTGAATTGAATAAAGAAGTTAGCATTGTTAAATCTAGTTGGGATGAATATGACATGACATTGTTGGATGAACTATCCTCAATTGAAAAGAAAGCTGATATCGGTGCCGTTGTGTTTCAAGAAGGAGTTGCTCATTTATGCTATGTCACTGATCAAATGACAGTTTTACAATCAAAAATTGAGAAATCTATTCCAAGAAAGAATAAAGATTATGGAACCAAGGATCTAGATAAGGCAATGAATTCATTCTATAATATGATAATCCAAGGAATTATTCGTCATTTTGATTTCATTAAACTAAAGGTGATTATCCTCGCCTCACCGGGGTTTTTGGCAAAGACACTATACGAACGATTGATACAAGAATGTATAACGATGCAAAATGCATCCACCAAAGAGTCAAAGATTTGCCAACTGATTTTAGACAACAAGAATAAGATACTCGTCACGCATTCCTCAACGGGATATTTACAAGGATTGGAAGAAGTCTTGGCTGACCCACAACTGCAAAAGAAACTCTCTGACACCAAGTTTCTTGAAGAATCACAAGCATTACTGCGTTTCCAAAGAGCATTAAATGATGACGACGGAAGAGCATGGTACGGGTTGGAGGAAATTACAAAAGCGTTAAACTTGGATGCTATTCGATATTTGATGGTCTCGGATGAGTTATTCCGCAGTGACGATATAGAAACTAGAAGACAGTATATTGACTTGACAGAGCAAGCCAAACGGATGGGGGCAAAGGTTTATATATTTTCAAGTTTGCATGAACTGGGAATTCAATTGAATCAATTAACTGGTGTAGCTGCTTTGCTTAAATATCCTATCCCAGATTTGGATGACTCAGATGAGGAGTAATCGACATTACTTGAATCGTTTGTATTCATCGACATACCAAAGATGTCCCAGTCTTGCATATATTAAAGAATCTTGTATTATACCCAATAATAATCCTGCTGTAGTTCCACTCATAATCATTTTTCTAGTTTGCAACCGACTTAGATGTTGAAATCGGGTGTAGACTGTTGTTCCGATTAGTGCTGCCACTGTGGTATTTAAGAAATCAATCTGTCCTCGTACGTAATCCAATCCATACTCAACCAAAAACAAACTGCCCACAGTACCACCATATTTTAATCCGCGTTTGATTCCTTCTGATGTACCACCAACAATGATTTCGTAATTCTTTCTCTTGTGGTAAAAATACCATCCTCCTTTCGTCTTGGGTAGACGATGTCCGTTCTCAAGCAAGTACCGTGCTGCTGACTTTTGAACACCATCGTAGAACCCACTCATTAGACCAATTAGACCAGATGTGGTTGCGAGTGCTTCTATTCTATCTCTTGGGTAAAGGTGAAATCTCTCACTCAGGCGTGGATCATACTCTGGTTCATTTTGAACAACTTCGATACTACTTGGTACCTCGGTGAATGACATTTTAAAGATGTTGTGAGCAGAACTGGTGAATTTTTTCTTTTCTCCATCAGAGGAGTAAATAGAGACAAACTCAATATGGCATCCTCAAATCAACGTATTATACATTACACGGTGAACTACTGATCTAATATAGATTTAACAAACTCAACGTAATCGACATTTCCATCGGCAGTAACATTGACTCCCTTCAACAACTCATCCACCTCCAGATCGGTCAATTTCTCTCCAATAGAAGTCAAAATGTACCTCAATTCACCAACTCCAATGTATCCTGTCTGCTCTTTATCGAATACTTGGAATCCTTTTATGTAATCTTCAGGTAATCCCAAAGGTTTGAACCCATCAGGACGATTGATGATTTCCTGGTATGTTTCGAAATCAAAGTCGGGTGTTTTGATGGAATGTTGTAATTCTGATATTTCAGCAAGGGTTGGGTTTTGTCCGATAGCTCTTAATAAGTCTCCCAAGTGTTCGACGGGGATTCTTCCAGTGCCCTTTTTGTCAAAAAGTGCAAAAGCGTCCTTGTAAGTTTTAGTATTTTGTGACTAGAGAAGAAGTTAGTATAATTCAGTTATGCGAGCATGAGAACGAGAGCGCCAGTGTACTAGCTCCTCTCAAGGTCAAACATACCATGGTTAATCGTATACTGTTTTAAAGGCAGTGCTCTCTTTCTAAAAGGGAATTTTTGATTTCCATAAAACGTTATGAGAAAACAAAAAAAAATGTAAACAAAGAACGAGATACACGACAACTGTACACTACTTTTTCATTCTAAAAAATGTTTAAGGGACAATCTGCACTTATTACGGGGGGATCTAGAGGAATTGGACTAGCCATAGCCAAGAAACTTGCTCATCAAGGTGCATCTGTAACCCTATTGGCTAACCATGAAGCCGTTTTACACCAATCAGTGAAGTTACTTTCAACAGAGTATAATCAGCAACACTCAATTCAGCTGATGGACTTGCTTCAATTACTAAAACAAGACTATGATTCTTCCAAGCTCCAAGAACTGCTAAAAGCGCATACTATCCTTGTGAATTGTGCTGGAGTAACCACACATACCCTTTTACAAAGAACCACGCAAGAGCAAATCAAGGAAACTATCAACCTCAATCTCATAGTCCCTATACTACTAAGTCAATTATGTATCAAGCACATGATGCGGCGACGCGATCACAATCCGTCAATTTTGAACATTGCATCCGTGTTGTCGTATACTGAACATGTGTTGCCGGGAACATCGGTATACGCTGCTTCCAAAGCTGGTCTCTTGGGGTTTACAAAGAGTCTCGCCAATGAATTGAAGGGGAGAGTAAGAGTTAATTCTCTTCTTCCTGGTTTAGTTAAAGACACTGATATGGGCAAGACTGTAAAAGGTGACTTAAAAGTAGTTTCCTTGGACCACGTGGCCAATAAGGCGGCGGAAGTATTAATCGACCCATCAGTAAATGGCCAGTGTATTGTGTTAGAATAGGTAAAAATTAGTTCATGCAGGGTGTAAAACTGGTAGATTCAACTTACGTGTCATGTAAACCATCTTGCATTGATTTTTCAAAAAGAAAAAAAACACTCCCCTTCTAACCATCACTTTTCTCTCTCTCACACCGTACAAAATGCTACTATTTCCAATTGTCTTATTGGCAATTTCAAGATTGGTCAGTGCTGAGGTGCGTCTGACGGGTGTTGATTTTGAACACCGTCACTTGTACTTACCACTAGAGGACGAGGACGATAAGGGTAATCTTTATTGGCTTTGTTTGAACGACTCTTCCATTAGATTATCATATGATCAAGTCAATGACAATATTTGCGATTGTCCTGATGGGTCAGACGAACCGGGAACTAATGCATGCCCCAACCCACCAAACAAATTCTATTGCATTAACGAGGGCCATTTCCTGAATTATATTGACCATTCAAAAGTGAATGATGGGGTTTGTGACTATGATTTGTGCTGTGATGGGTCAGATGAATGGATACTTGGTGGCTGTGAGAACAAATGTGCTGCCATTCACCAACAATTTCTCGAGTATGAGAAAGATATGATGGCCTTTTTGGAGAAAGCTGCCGTGAAGAAGGAAAAGACCTTGAAAATTGCCCATGACAAGAGACAAAAGTTGATTAATAAATTGAAGTCTTTGGAACAGCAAGTACCCGAATTGAAAGGTAAAATCAACAGCTACAAAATTCAAGCTGAAAACGTGGATCTTCAAGATGAAACTGTTTTCGACAACTTGCGTGAACACTTTGGAGGATTGGCAGATAAATTGGCATTACACAAGAGGGATATCGTGAGCCAAGAGTCTAGACTCCAAGCTTTAGAATCGATTTTGCACTTTTTGACAACCCATTACAATCCAAACTTTAATGATGCTGCGGTGAAAGAGGTTATCCAAAAGTTTCAAGAATACGTTTCGAATAAAGAGGAGGAAGCTTTGGAGGATATTCATGAGACTAATGAAATTATAAATCAATTGGTGGAGAAGGCAAAACAAATGCCACATCTGGGTGTACAGAAAACTGGTCGTTTTACTCCTTCATTGCCGAATATGGTGCGCTACTACTACAGATTTGCCAGGGACAAGATTTTTCCAAAGCCAGTACTTGAATATAAGTCAGACTTGTCAGGTAATGAATTGGATCAAGAAATTGAAAAATTAGAGCAAGAATTGGAAAGGCTTCAAACTAAAATACAAATTATCAAAGACAATTTAAGTTCTGACTATGGACCAGATGATATTTTAAGAGCCTATGACCAAACAACAATCTCTAAGGACTTGGGTGGTTACAACTACAGAATCAATTTGCTCCAAGGAATTTCGCAAGATGATATTTTTATTGGTAAGTTCAAGGAAATTAAAGATGGTAAAATCAGCTATGATCAAGGTGCTAGATGTTGGAATGGACCTAAACGATCTGCTACTGTTGAATTCGCATGTGGAAAAGGTCCAGAGTTGGTGTCAGTTAGTGAGCCAGAGAAGTGTCATTACTACTTTACAATAGAAGGTGAATCGTGGTGTGATGAAAACACCCGACTTAATCTTCCAAAGACATTTAAAATAAATCATGATCTATTATAATGTATTTAATCAAACGTGATTTTCTTACCTTGAAATTTGACATTTTTCAACTTCTCTTCTGCCAATTTCTTTGCTTCCCATGACGGATGAATCTTTTTATCCTCAGCAGGTGGAGTAACTGTCAGTGGCCTTGACTTTCTTTCTCCCAACGGTTCAGTATTTGCACCAGTGGGTTGTTGTTTTTCAGCCAACATTTGTGCTTTCAATTCCCTCTTTCTTTGTCTCTCTTCATACTCACGTTGTCGAATTTCACGCTCACTTTGAATCTGTTGCCTCTTCTGGACAATATGCTTTGCTTCTTTACCATATTTTTGAGCCCAAATCTTTTGTCTAGCTCTTTGACCTCTTCGGTTTTTCCTTTGTTGAGTTATTGACTTAACTACTTCATCGTTGTCGACATCATCACTTTCATCGTCGGATCCACCTGAATAGTAACCTTGTGCTAATTCTGGTAAATTGTATTCATCATCGAGACTACCCTTTGATTTCTTTTTTGGTGGTTCCTCTTCAAAAAAGTCATCAGCTGAGTCCAGGTCTGAACTGGAGCCTTCACTCTCATCTTCCGAAGGCTCCTCGTCAGTAACTTCATTGTAGTTGATATTTGGATCTAGACCTTCGTCGGTATTGTCATCTTCTTGGTCAGATGCTGCAACCAAGCCATCAAATGCAGATAGCTGTTCCTCATTCTCTGGCTCATCGGAGCTCTCCTCTGAGGAATTCTCATCACCACTCACGCCCACATCTTCATTTACAGGTGCACCCGTTTGTTTTTTCCTTTCTTCAAAATCTTGCTTGGATAAGTTACCCCTTACCATTTTGAAACTCCATTCTATATCACCCACTATTGACTTGACGGACTTGCTGTTCCATAGATTTGAACAGTAATTATTCACCTCTTTTGAATTCTGACAATACTGTACAAAGAACTGTGATGGATTAAAGGGACTAGACTTGTCCACGATATATTTCCTAACATTCTCCTGTATGAATTCTGGTGGGTCAGTTTTCAATTGTTTGCTAAGCAAGACTGTTGATCCTAAACATTTAATCAATTTTGCAGTGATCAATTGCAGAAGAAAATCGTCGCTCTCAAACACTTCCGGTGCTTTCTTTTGCTTGATAAACTTCTTCACTTCCTTCTCTAACTTAGTGTAAGCAGCATGATACTTTTGTTCAAAATATAGAGTTTTGAGCTTTTTGATCTCTTCTTGTGCATCCTCTTTGCTGGTCGGTAGTTTCTTGGCCAACTTGTTCTTATGCTTCAATGCAAATAGCAATTTCTTGGTGTGGGGATACCGAGGAGGCAACTCTTCAAACTTTGCCTCTAACAAGTCCAACTTCCACATCTGGTTTGTCTGTTTCATTGTTTAATGTTGTATGATGAGATGAGATGTATATACGAGATGAGATTGGAATTTTTTCAATTTTTTTATTAACATGAAAAAGGAACATCTAATGATCAACGGACCAGACACAAAGAAGCAAAAGCTAGAGAAGCCTCAAACGTATCAATGTGAATACATAATACCCAAGAAGAATAAGAGATGTCGAATGTTGAGGAAGAAGCAGAACAAGTATTGTTCGGAACATATGATTCATGACAATACTTCCAAGCAAAAACGTATTCCGTGTCCGTTGAACCCCAATCACACCATTTGGGAAAAGGATTTATCAACACATTTGGAGAAGTGTAATGCTAGACCAGCGTCTGACCATCCTGTATGGTACATGGAGAATTTCAACTATAAGTTGGCCAATTCGACCGAAGTTACATTTGTTGATGGTCCAGAACAAGATGTCAGTTATTATCGAGAAATTGTGGATGAGATACACTTCGAACCACTCGAGAGGAAAGAATGTCAACATGACGGATTGCTTCAGCAGTTGGAAGAAAAGACAAATCAAAAGCATGTAATACAACAGTCGTCACTAATAGGGAACTTAAAACGGCTTGGCTTATTATCCCCACGCTTGTTTTATATGGAGTTTGGATGTGGGAAAGGTGAGCTATCCAGGTGTGTGAACCAATGCGTGTTGCATGACTCTCCAGAAAGTGACAAGAGTTACGGATTTGGATTGATTGATAGAGGTACAAATCGACTAAAAGCAGACAACAAGATTAAACAGGATTCTGAGCCATTTAATGTCACTCCTATTGTCAAAAGAAGCAAAATAGATATAAAGCATTTAAATGTTGACAAGTTTTTGGAAGATGTACATCCTAATCAAGTGGTGGCAATTTCAAAACATTTATGTGGAGCAGCAACTGATCTCACACTAAAGCTGCTTTTAAACTCATCTTTGTTCAAAAATGGTAAATTTGGAGGTGTCCTAATAGCAATGTGTTGTCGTCATGTTTGCTTTGAGGATGAATTTTTACCCCAGTCTAAGAGATACTTGATCGACCATGGCTTCAAAACTCCTCAGTCAATTAAAGCATTGAAAAAGATGGTTTCATGGGGTGTCAATTTGGATATTGATAGCAGAGATAAAGCTGAGTCTGATCTCACTGCTAAACAAAGATATGAGTATGGTATTAAAGCAAGAAGAATCATTGATGAGAGCAGGGTCTTTGCATTGAAGTCGTTGCTAGGAAACGACTATGAGATTGAGATATTTCATTACGTTGATCCAGATGTAACTAAAGAGAATGTGTGCTTGTCAATCACGCGCAAGCTGAAGCTAACTGATGAGTAATGATATTAATAGACACTTTATACACTGTTTGCCCACTGAGATCAGTTTCCAGCGTTTGCTACGCCCCCAATGTATATGACCAGCAATCAATTCTATCTCCAGTGCTCATTTTCAATGATTGTGGTGTATCCCCAGCTGATATCAACCTATCGTCAAACTGAAAATGATGCAGCCTCATATCGATTTTATGATCTCGACAAAACCTTTGTATAACCTTCCTTAGTTTTTGCTTTGGAGGAATTATGTAAAAAGATCTGATATTAGGATCAGCTGCAATCAATAATTCAATCTTATCCTCGCCCCCTGATTGTTGTCCGGAATTAGTGTCTATCAGTGAAGGCATTAAAATCGATGAGCCAACTGTTGTCGCTATAATCAAAAGCTCTTTGTGCTAGCGTATCACTGAAGCAGCTAAGGTTGAATGAGTTTGAATGTATAAAATGTGTTGCAAATATGTATGTTGAAGTGTGTTATGCTGTAAAAGAAGATCTTTTGTGTAGAAGTGGGAAGTGCGGGATTTGAAAGATTTCTTTTGCAACACACGTGCGATTTAGAGGAAACGACAATGAGTTGCCTCCTAACGTATAGTGTATATGTATGACCATCACTATGAATGAGAGCTTGAGAGTTGAGTTGACAGATAAGTATTTAACAGATTTAGATTAATAAAGTAGACATCTGGGACTATTACACAATTGTGGTCTCTAATGACCGGTCCAGCACTCCTGGTCTTTTTGTAGACACGGATAGCTAATTCTGCTATTGTGGTTTTTTCATATCCTCACAACCTTTCCGCTATCAGACTCATCACATTCCACCATATTGCGCGTGGTGGCAATCAACTATGTCACCCTCTTCCACATCCAAAGAATGCGGAGTCTCGAGTGATTTCACTTTTTCACCCTGAAAAAAGAACCTTAGCTTATTAACACCCTTTTTATGCATTTCGCAGTATATTTCAAACACTTCCGAAAAAGGTCTTTTTGGAGGCATTGTGACTTTGCAATTCATCAGCGAACAATTGCGTATAATAAAAGAAATACACTTCTCACCTTCACCTCCTTGTGCTCTGTTCACTTCTTTCATTATTATGGTACTTGGAGATGGACTAGGTTCATCTCCACGTCGCATTCTGTCACTTAGCTCCCAGCAAATTATTTCATCTCCCTCACCCATGCCCAAGGACTTGGGAGTATCTTTAGAATTTATAACCTTTTCCATGTATGAAAATGCGTGTGTCTGGATGTCTTTATCGAAACTTTTGCAAAACCTTTGCAATGTTTTGCGAAGTCTAGTCGTGGTATTTACTATGTAGAAAGCTGCGAGATCGGAGCATTGAATCTTGACTCGAATATGCTTGTCATCTCTCACAGGATCCTTTTCATAGAGGACATTTACCAATGACATTTATCTTATTGGTGGCAATAATTAACTGTTTATGAATTTCGCTTTAGGTAGGTTGATCGGAATTCCTGTTTTTGTAACCACTAAATGAAAAAGAAGATGCCACGTGATCAATTTGAAAAGAAATTTTTTTTTTTTTTTTTTTTTGCTTCCAACAATTTTTTTTTTTTTTTTTTGCTTCCAACAATTTTTTTTTTTTTTTTCGCTTTAAATTTTTCAATTGAAGCCCATCTCTTTCATTTCCTCATCAAAACAATCAACTACTCACAATGATTATCTACCAAGACATTATCTCAAACGACGAGTTATTATCCGATGCTTACGATGTTAAGTTAGTCGATGATGCTGTTTACGAAGCTGATTGTGCTATGGTCAATGTTGGTAACGGTGACATTGATATTGGTGCTAACCCATCAGCTGAAGATGCTGAAGAAGCTTTGGAAGATGGTGCTGAAACTGTCAACAACGTTGTTTACTCATTCAGATTGCAACCAACTCAATTTGACAAGAAGTCATTCACCACTTACATCAAAGGTTACATGAAGAGAGTTAAAGCTTACTTGGCTGAACACAACCCAGACGAAGTTGAAAACTTCGAAAAGGGTGCTACCAAGTATGTCAAGAAAGTTTTGGGATCATTCAACGACTGGGATTTCTACACTGGTGAATCAATGGACCCAGATGCTATGATTGTTTTGTTGAACTACAGAGAAGACGGAACCACTCCATTTGTTGCTATCTGGAAACACGGTGTTAAGGAAAACAAGATCTAAGTAAATAGATGCATAGTTTTGTTTAATTCTGTAATTGAATATAAAGCATTGAATGCTGATAAAAGTGACTGTAGAGGCCCACGTTATAATACTTTATGAAGGAGAATGTCAATTGACGGGTCTCAGAGTAGGCAATTCGACATTGAAAGTAGAACAGCGTCAATCTTTGGAGGCTCTACATACATTTAGTTTGCAACCACATTAACCACAATTGGTATTGTCGTTGCGTTCTTACACTAAAGAAAGCAGAAACACTAGCAATTTGATATGCGTTTGGTAGCAACCAGCCCTCCTTTGGATGCACTGAAACGAGAAGAAGAAAAAAAAAATAATTATCAACAAATCTGATGACATTTTTGCGACACTATTTACTTTCATTCGTTCATCTTAATCAGTCGATAAGTAACCGATCTTCTACGTCTTTGATATAATAGAAAAATACCTAACTACTTTGGGCTTCGGTAAAGCCTGATTAATAACTTATAATAGCGCTCATTTTATTTCATTAGAATTCCCACATTTTAACCCTTTTGGGACGAAAAGAGGAACAAAAAGAAAAAGAAGAAGACGAATTTCGAAACTGAACACAAGAGATTCCTTTCATCGAAGCAAGAACATTGGCGTACATCAAGGACATACCAGCAAGCAAATCCTACATATTTATTTTTGATATAGGTGATCAACACACCCCCTATGCTTGAAAGAAAGAATTAATTACAAAATATGTCGTCGTCGCCGCCACGTGATATTGATGATTCTGACAGTTCGACAAGGTCAGTAAACAAAGTTGCCATTAGTATCTTAGCTGCACCAAATATAAGAGCACCGTATATAATTGAGAGAAATCAGTTTCTTCGTAAAGCACTCAGAGATTTTTGCAGAAGATACCAACAGCCAATGAAATCATTAAATTTCTTTTACCATGACACCCTAATAAAACCTAGTGACACGCCCAATACATTAGAAATGACAGATGGAGATGTGATAAACTGTGACGGTGTGAGTCTTTCCGGTTGAAAGAGTGTGTGTATTCGAAAACTTATATGTATTAGTAGTAATAAATGTTCTTTTAAAAGTTATATTTTTGACTTTGAGTTTTTGTAATTGCAGATCTCTGTGCTTTTGAAGCTGACTGAGAGTTGGATTTTATCAATGGAAGCAGGTCGAGAGCAATGGTCGGGTTCGATCTATGGAAGATTTGCAATTTTCTTTTCAATACGCGTCGCAAACAAAAACAAACTTCACAAACATATTCCTTTCATCCCTTTCTAAACTACATTTATATACTCTAATCACTGAATTAGAATAGGCCACTCAGTGATCCATCATGAACAATGAGTTTACTCCGAATATATCGGATTCATTTAGATACAGAAGCAGTTCACTTCAAGATTCGGTTGGATCACCAACAATAGAGTATTCAGTTTCATCAAACAGCATATTATTACAGGGAGGGGTTGCCAGTCTAAGTGTCCATGATGGAGATGAAAGCTCAAATCCATCAGCGGCTCATATCCAAGATGAAAATGTCACTCCTAGCGGTGGTGCTCACCATGAGCTTCAACCTAGTCAGTTACTGGAGTTTGAGATGATGAAGCAAAGACCACCACCAGCATTGAATCAAAGCACACCTTTAACTGAAACAAAGAATGGCTGGTATCAACAGGAGCCAATGCATGAATACAATCTGCCTCTCAAGAAAGAAAGCAAACTTCCTTATCCCATTTACATGGATGAACAACGCCTGAAGTCCCGCTCAACTGAACCTAGTGTTGATGTGCCTAATCATGAAAAGACATCGACAGCGACCAACTCACATGTGATTCAGCCTAGAGGTGCTTCCATTATGCCACATTATCTATATCCTTTAAGTCCAGATCAAAACAGCCCTCTCTCTCAAAGTACAGCTGGAAACTCACCACAATCAAGCAATCAACAGCAACAGCAACAAAGAGAGATCAACAATGGTGGTAATGTTCCGCATAATGGACAGACTAATGCTCCCTCTGACAAGCTTCATGATGACAATTTTTTTACGATAAGGAGACATGAATTTGCAACTTTGCTCGCTAGATTATCCCAATTGGAAAGAGATAATGAGCATTTAGTCAAAGAAAATGAGCGTTTGGTGAGTTCGTTGCATAAACGTGATGATGGCGGTCCATCGCAGTACAATCAACCACAATCAAATAAGTCTACACAGACGAATCCACAAAAGGAACCTAGCCGAGTATTAGAGTCTGTATTAAAGGAAGAGAAGTCAAGTATAAACGAGAACGGGTCTGCTAGTTCAGTAAAACCAACAGAGGAACCACTTGCAAGTAAAGCAAGTACTGGGCTTGGGCAGCTGCGGTCTCAGTCGACTGAAGAACCTACAAATGGAGAAATCATGATTCAAGAGAATTCCGACCACCTAGTACCACCAGTTCATCCTGATTCAACTAACATATCAGAACGAGCTCACCCTAGTTCAAGTTCAAATAGCACTCTTGTTTCCAAGAATATATATCCAAAATTTGATATCTCAAGGCATATTACCACCCCCAATGGGCCTAACGTTGAGCAATATGACTTGGATAAAGTTGATCACCTATCTCATGAAGATCTTGTTTATTGTGTCAAAACCACATTGGCGATATTCGTTATTCATTTGGATGAAAATTTTGAACTTAGTTTGCTTCGCCAACGATATTTCATTGGCTTAGTACTGAGGTTTGTTAAACTTGTTCATAAACTAATGTTCCCAAAAAGATTGGATTTGAGTTGTTCTAAATGGTTTGAAGGGAAGTATTTGAATAGTGAGGGTAAAATTGATGATCAAATGGTTGGCCTTCAATGTAAACTAAATGAGATGTTGTATGCTATTCAAAAGGATATTACTGGATCTACAGCAGCAAGAGATGGACAAGGGTTAACGAAGCTAAAGAGGTGATGAAGGTGACTTTTCAATTCTATCGTGTACTCTTTATTTTTTTGGTGGTTTCCATTGTATGATTTTGTATGTGTCTTGAGTTATAATAATATTTTGACACTTGTTACACAAGATCGTATTGAAGAAGAAACAATGTTACCAATAAACTTTAAACTGTTGATTTAGTAAAAGAAATACACAGACGGGCTGACTCCGCGTATGTGTCTCTAGCTAGGCATGGAGAGTCACTGATACGTTGGCCTCAGTATTTTACTTGACCTCCGAGCTTACAAAATTGGTTTAAAGAAGGTTCACAATCTCACACATAAAGAATAGTCACAAATCTCGTGAGTAGCAGATATTTTGAGACCCGGACCAAACGTTAAGTGCAAGCAGATAAAGCTTAATAATTCAGAGTCATACGTTCTTCCAAGAGCGAGTGAAAAAGTGGTCTGTTTAGCCCGTATGTACGTATGCGTATATGTATATGTACGTAGAATTACGTAATCGATTGCTATACCCTTATATATCGCTACCAGTTCCTGCATTTCAAGTGATGGCGCAGCCAAATGGCTCGAGACCAGCATGATCATAGAGGGCGTGACTTTTGCTGAGAGTTCTCTCCAATTTGTTTTTCAAAAGCAGGAAAGTATGAATGATCTTTATTTACCTTGTCTAGGTTATAGTTGCAAATTTTGAAAAAGGATGTTACAGAGGGGATTTTGGTTTCACCCCCTTGATTCAAACACTCTTTTTTTTTTTTTTCGCCCTTCGCTTCAAACTGCTGATTGAGTTTCAAATCTGTAGGACCAGTTGTAAAGTACGACTCTTCATGGGTTTGGCACAAGAGTGTGTTGTCTATTACATAGCCTCGTAATTCATCCAATTTCGTAATACAATTCTAAACGCCACACTACAGTCGGTCTGAAGCAAGGTATGACCAAGGATTATACGGGCGACTCTTTGTAGCCAAAATAACTTTAAGCCCTATCCCCCCTCTGTGTAATTCGTTTGTTTTTTTCAGCACACAAAATCCTTAAAGTAAATTCATCAGCATCATCAATCATTTCATGATGCAAAATCCAAACCATCAGCAAAAAAAAAAAAAAAAAAGAACACATAAATTATAATGTTAAAATAAAAAAAAAAACACTCTACACGGAATACAATTTCAATCACAACACACACATCATTGAATCAGCACAAGCACATCCATACACAAAGCGCCCACTATCTATAAGTACTGGCAATCACACTAATAGCACTTACTCGCTCAGCGTTTTTTGTTTTTTGTTTTTTTTTTTTCTGCGTCTTCTCGACAAGAATGCATCATTGTTTTTGTTTTCAAACCAACATTTAAAACAGCAATATTACACCAATTGGAAGCACCACATAATTATACACTTTGCAGTATAATACTAAACTACAATCAGTCAATTTTTGGGCCATTCGAGAAACTTATTAGGATATTTCGCGTCAAAAGCTTTATCACGGACCAACAACTATACCATAAACAAATCGCAATAGCAATAGACTACTGAACTGAAAAAGTCACACCATTCAATGAGCTATTTAGAGCACTCACAACAGTCAAATCCACTGCCTCAACATCTGCAGCTGCGTAATCAACAACAATCATCTCAATCTCAGTCACAGTATCCACAGCAAATGAGCAACCTTTTTGCAAACCAGCCTTTTCAAAGGTCACAACAACCGTTATCGAACCTTCCAGGGCCGCAAGGTCAACACCAACACCAACAGCAGCAACAACAACTACAACTACAACAACAACAACCATCACAATCAATTCCACCCCAACAATTCCCCACCCGAAGTAGAGGCGACTCGATTTTCTTACCTCCGCCTATATCTTCGTCGCAAATTCGGCCAACGTCAGAACAGTCGTATGAAACGACAACAGCCAATCCTCGCCTCAACCAATCAACCGGTAGTACAATCGGATCGCGCTCGAATAGTATATTTAGCTCCCTTATCAATATACCGGGGTCAAATGGTAACTCGATAAGTGAGCAATCGGGCCCACTATCTCAACAACAGCAACAGCAATTGGCGGCTTCTGCGGGCGGAAGCAATCTCAAATCCTCTACGATTGGTAACCAAGCACCGAACTTACCTCCAACATCTCGATCACGTCAAATGTCATTAGTTCCAAACCAAGAATTCACCGTTGAAGACTTGGAAAACTTGTTTGGAAACAATAGGGAAAGCATGGCTAATCTTTTTGCGTGGCAGCAAGGAGATTTGAAATTCTCCCTCAGCGGTGCTTCCGGTGGTCCAACAGGTAGCAATGCAAATGTTGCCGTTGCACCAAATAGTGTAAGTGGTGGAAAAGTTAAGAGCGGCTCGCTTGATTTATCAGCATGGATTGACAATTCGAACCAACCGGGGTCTATTGGATTCAACAACAGTATCACAGAGATAATACAAAACATGATATCTAATGGATCAATTGATTTTAGCAACATGAATGATCAACAGCGTCGTGATTCCATTTTAAAGATAATAAATGACCAAACTGCTTTGAGAAATCCGCGAGCATCAATCTCATCGGCAAACTCTTCCAATGCTAGTACTACATTGAGACAAGACATTTTCAAGAAGGGTGATGAAGGGACTACAAAGCAAGGTACTGGTAAGGCAAATCAAGGAAATGAAAGACAAGGTAAACGACAAAGGAGCAAGAATGAAAAGGAATTGTCACCTACTTCTTCTGTCTCATCAAAGGCATCAAAACGCAACGAGGAACCCCAGTCTCCTAAAACTTCACCAACACAATACAATAACCATCGTCTAGTTAACCCTTCCTACACGCAACAACCCACTTACAATCAACAACCCTCTGTGAATTCACAGGGCCAAAAGGGGTTTCAAGCTAACGTTAATCCATTGTCTCCTACAAATCAATACCAGTACTCGTCCTTCCCCAGCTTCAATAATCTGCTTTCCTTCTCGGCAATGCTGCCTGGTGGAACGCGTCAAAATAGCTTTATGGGGGGATACCAGTATCCTTTGTCGACTCAACCACAACAAGTGCAGGGACAAATGCCTCCTCAACAGATGTTCTCGCAAGCTGGTCGTCTGCAAATGCAACAGTATCAACAACCATATTTGCAGCAAACAATTGCACCCCAGCAGCAGCAGCAACAGCAGCAACAACTGCAATTTCAGCAGCCGCAGTACTACATGCCTCAGCAGCAACAATACCAGCCACCTCTTCAGAACGAGTTACAACAGCAACAGCAACCACCACCGCCGACGCCGCAACAGCAGCAGCAGGTTGCTAAGCAAGCCCGTGGGACCAACGACTCAAAGAAGAGAAAACAACCGACAAAGCGTACACGTAAATCGAAGGAGTCTGTTGATTCCGTCAATCCACAAGTTGTCTCCCCTACGAATCCAAATCTAGTACCAGCTCAACAAATTGCAAGATCTGAAGATGGCAGACCTCTTTTAGGGGCTACCAAGATTGATCAGTTAATGTTGGTAATTCAAGCTCGTGATAAAGGGGTAACTAAAGCAATTGACCAAGGACCCGATGGAAGCATTTTAGCAGCTCGTGAAGGTTATGGGACAGGAAATTTGACAAACCAAGGTGAGGTTTTGCCACGGCCGGTTAGTCTTGTAGGTGGGGTTGAGAAACCACAAAGATTTAAATCAAATTCGTCTCAATCTGAAGACGATGATGAACCAGATGCCAAACGTCATAAAGCTAGGACCCAACAATGCCCCTATTGCTTAAAGTATTTCACACAGTCCACCCACCTTGAAGTACATATTCGCTCTCATATTGGTTACAAGCCATACGAGTGTACATATTGTCATAAAAAGTTTACTCAAGGTGGCAATTTACGAACCCATTTACGATTACACACCGGTGAAAAGCCATTCACTTGCGAGATTTGTAATAGATCTTTCAATAGGAAAGGAAACCTTGAAGCTCACAAGTTGACACATGAGAATGTTAAGCCATTTGAATGCAAGTTGGATAATTGTGATAAGTCATTCACACAATTGGGAAATTTGAAATCGCACCAAAATAGATTTCATTCTCAAACTTTGAACACACTTACTCATAAATTAGCTGAGCTAAGTGGGCCTGCTTTGGAAAGATTGCCTCCGGACGAAAGAGAATTGTTGATGTACTTTAAGAGCTTGTATAAGAATTCAAACAAGGGAATTAGAGGAAGAGGTAAGCAGCAAAGTGCGGGCTCAGAGGGCTCCATGGGAAGTCCTGATGAAGCAAATGGATAGAGGGGTTGTTGCGTGAGCATTTAGTTCAAATTGATTGTTGATACTTTAGCGTGTTTGTTTTTTTTTATTTAAATACTTACGATTTTGATGTTTGTAACAATATATAAAGAAATAAAAAGAAGCTGATTAGCTTACTTTTGTTCCACAGAGCACTCGTTGTAGAAATGGTTGCTTTAAATATGACCTCGAGAGAACATGTGCTAATACTTCCTAATCGAAATGAAGAACGAATTTATTTCAATCTAATACTAATACTATTCGAGCTCATAATTGAATGCTCTTTTGAAGAAATCTAAAATTCTGTCGTAAACAACTTTTTGTCCATTATGATACGTCATTCCATGATTTGAATCTGGGAATATCATAAATTCAAAATTTTCCACCTCGGCCAAATTAAACTCATCCAACAATTGCAAAGAATGTTGTACATGAACGTTATCATCACCACTTCCATGGCCAATAAAGAATTTCTTGGCGTGTTTAAAGTTGGTGGCGTTGTGGATGGATCCAGTTTCGTAACCCAGTGGGTTCTCTTTTGGAGTTCTCAAATATCTCTCTGTGTAAATAGAGTCGTACAATTTCCATTTCGTGACTGGTGCAATTGCAACTCCATAGTTGAAGATGGGATCTTTTGTGTCTGTTTCGATGGTTTTCAATGTGAGAAATCCTCCATATGACCAACCCCAGATTGCAATTCTTTCACGATCGACATACGGTTTTTCAGCCCAAATATTGGCTGCAGAAATCAAATCTCTAGGCTCATACTTGCCCAACTGGTCTCTCACAATGAACTTGTAATTGGATCCCAATTTGCTATTCAAGTTGTTATATCCAGTACCTCGTCCATCAACGGTGACAACTATCGCATCTAATTCAGCTGCCACCAACGAGTTGAAAGAGATGGCCCATTTTTTGTCAACCATTTGGGATCCAGGTCCTCCATAAATCTGAAACAATACAGGATACTTTTTCTTCTTGTCAAAATTCAATGGCAAGACTTCAGCAGCATTGGCGAGAAATGTTTCTCCACTTTCGTCGTCCTTCAACTCAACAGTACTGTACTTTACTTCTGGAACCACGTATTTTCTCAACTTTTCAATCAACTCGGAATTGTCTTCAATGATCTTGACTTTTTTCTCCATCCTCAAGTCATTGATTTGTTGTTTGGGAACATCTGGTCCCAACACGGATAGAAACAAGAATCTCCCACCTGAAGAAAACGATGACGAGTAATACCCTTCTTTAGCGGTAACATCCTTGATATATGGGAGTCCGTTATCAGACCTATCAAACAAATTGATCGAGTGGATATGTCTCTCAATGGAGGACTTCATAGTGCTGGCGAAATATATTGTGTTTGTGTTAAAGTCAAACGCACCAACACCATTAACCACCTCCCAGTTTCCACTTGTCAAAAGCTCGTACTTAGATGAGTCTGGTGGTGAGAAGTAAGCCAAATGGTTGAACCCATTTTCAACCACAGTGTCAATATAACCATCCTTTTGACGTCCGGCCGTCTTATTCTTAGGAACAAAAAGTGTATGTGATGTTATTTCAAACCATGATTTATCTGCCGTGTGAGATCTAACTGATTTAGCCTCTTCTCCGACTAGATACACTTCAAGTAAGTCACTGGCTCGGTTGGAAGTTTTAACCAAAACTTCTTCACCAACCCATACAACCTCCGTGATCAATCTTTCTGTTAACCCAATATTCTTTGACTTTAAATCGTGCTTCTTGGTTTTGCCCTCCTTCAAGTCATATGTCCATATATCCACAATTGGATTAGGATATCCAGCCTTAGGGTACTTGATCTTTACAATCTCAGGGTAATCTTCAAACTTATTCTGAGCATAAAATGGAATGATAAACTCAGGTACTTCTGAGTTGTTTGATTTCAAAAAGGCAAACTTGTCACCCGTCGGAGACCACCATAATACAATGTCACTTGCAAATACCTCTTCTTCATAGACCCAATCTGGCTTACCGTTAAAGATTTCAGCTGAGCCATCATCTGTGACTTGCAAAGCTTCATCCAGTGAGATATCGCGCAAATAGATATTGTTGTTAAATATAAATGCAACTTTCGATGAGTCTGGTGACCACGAAATAGTCGATATTTTTTCATCAAACACTGGCTTCACTTTTTGTGTGGCAACATCTAATATCCAGTAATAACCAACAGAAGAATGCCTCCATTGGGATGTCACATTGGTCTTGAGTACCACTTTCTTCAAATCTGGGGAGGCAACAAAGTCCTCAACTTTATAAGAGGCACCGTTGTATTCAAAATGTGACTTTTCAATCAAAACTTGGTTGTACTCTTCATCTGCCACTGACTTGATTACAACCTCAAAGTCGTCATCCTTCTTTTCATTTTTAATCACATAAGTACCTCTGTCATCCTGTATGGAAGAAGGCGACTTGATCCATTGTATATCATGTAATTTCGCCGACAATACATGCTCATCAAAAATTTTCTTATTCAATGGCACCTTGTCGCCAAACTCTGTGGGTCTGTTTGATGGAGTTGCATATATTGCTTCATTCAGCTCTAGCTCTAATTCCTGAACATGGAAGTGAATGTCATTGTATGACTTTGTTTCCAAAGTGGTGAGGAAACGGTCAATGGTTGATATTAAAAACGATGACCCCCATACTAGAACCAAAAATACTACCCCAACGGCAACAAATCTTTTCAAGTTCCTTGTTCGTCTCACTTTTCCTTCTACGTCTTTCATATGTGTTTGGTGCTGTTCATGAAAAACTCAGCTGAAAATAGAAAAAAACTGTGGAATATAGTACTACAATATAGTTAGTTATACGAATATGTCAACCAGCATTTCTCTTTTTCTCTTTTCGGCAATGATAAATAGTTACACAAAAAGTAATCTCATATGTATGTCATTTACTACTACTATACAGCACTCTCACCTTTTTGCTGTAGGCTATTAAACGCCCAAAACATATGACGTGATTAGTCTACTTACCTAAAGATTTTCCCCCTTTGAATGAATACGAACCATTTTTGGTGTAACAATTGCATTTTTTTTTTGTCTTTGGAAAATATGATGTCATGTATGCCTTGGGCTCAAGGGGCATGAAATGTGTTGAGGTATTGACAACTAGGCGTTGAAATATGCAGAATGGTCTAAGAATTCCGAACACCTAAAGTTCACAACTTTCACTTTACATTTGATATATGTATTTCTAAAGAAGTAGTTTAGTTAGTCACAAGTTTATTACTAGTTACTTCCTTACTACATTCCCAAAATTGCACTAGTAACTTGTTGTGTCCAGCAGAACTAATATATTTTTACCAAACCTGATTGCCATCGTGGTACTAAAGGATCACTAGGCCTAGACAACAGCTCATCCTAGAAATGGTTGAGCAGGTGGTGCCGAAGCATACAGTGATGGAACTGGTGACGTAGATAATGAACGTTGAGAATGTGGTGCAGGTATTGAAGGAGACACGTCCTGAAAACGTGGTAGGAAGAAGAAGATGGTGATTGAATTGGATGAAAATGAGAAACCAAAAAAGAGGAAATATGTAAAGAGAAAATTTCAGTAAGGATCAACAAGCAAGGGGGACGTATTATTAAAAGATCTGTTAGTGTATAGATACTTATTAAAAGCAAAGTTGTTCCACTTCCCCTCGGCAGGCTTGGACTCAATCTCTCTGCGACGTCCAATTGCGTGGTAAGGTGAGAAACTCTCTTGCACGTGAAACTGGACGCGATTTTGGACAGGAACGTGGACGTGGACGCCAAGCCTTACTCCAATGCTTCAACTTTTCTTTGAAAGGTAATGTACGAAATTCTTCGTCTTCAAAATTAACAAGGCCACTGCCCGTATGCTCAAATGTAGCATAATTTTCACCAGCCTCGTCTTCCACTTCATGCTCTTTAGGCCCATCCTCTTTGTCTTTATTAGTTTCAATTGCACTGCCTTTGTCTTTATCATTTTTGCGTTCACCACCATCACCTTCAATGACCTCGGTCACACCACCTCTGACTTCAACTCTGTTAAGTTCTATATCTATGTCTTCATCGGATCCTGTTCCAACTAGGTTGGTCGACAACTTGTTGATATTTGCAAATGATTGAAGTAGCTGAGACATTCTTTCCTTAGTGTTGGAACTTTTTTTATGCCTTGTTTTGTGGCGGTTTCTGGAAGGCTTTCCAGTGGCAATCGAGCCTTCCCCTCCAGGATGTGCTCCTGTAACTTCCGTGTGTTTGTATTTCCTCCTTGGCTTGCTGTCATGATCTGATGGGGAACCACTTGAATTTGGTGACCCTTCACCTGCCGATTCTACGATGTCTTTTTTCAATAAAACCTCCGCCAACTGAGTGTATAGCTCATCCGTCATACGAAAAGCTTGATCTGTTAAACTTTCCAAAAGAAAGCATTGTAGGGGGTCCAATGGGCTCTCTGTTGCCCGTTGCCCGTAATTTGTCACCTTCAATACCACTTGCTTGTCCTCGTTTACTCTCAAAATTTCAGTTTTGGCAATTGTTTCTGTGGTGAACAATAACGTATAATTGAGTTTAGCTAAAACATCGAGGTAATTAGCTGCTTCAAGATAAGGCCTTCTCCAGTATGGGCCTCGTCGTAAAATGATATCAACGAGGAAAGCTTGATCTCTCCCAGCCAAAAAAACTCATTATAATTTTGCAAAGGATTTCTACTATGATTCCGCATCTTTGACCTTCCAACACAGAGGTCTGGTATCTTTTTGATACCATTGTGTTCAATGCTGTATTCTTGATACAAGCATGTGTCAAATTGTCTCTCAAATTGAATTCCTGCGAATTGAAGAATTGGCAAGATAAAATCTCTTGTAAGATCTGCTGCCCATGGTTGCTCCATACATGCCACTTTTTCGGCTCCTGGAATCTGAAACGGGTCAAGCATTAGTGATTCCCGACAAAATTGATTTAGCTTTATATTCATGAGCTGGCTTCTATTGAAATCGTGCTCTCCGGCTACCACGCTGAACTTGAAGTCGTTGAAATCCTTTTCGTTTAATTGGTTTGCAGCAACCCCACGTGTACTATCTAAGGGGATTTGGCTTTGTGTGAAGAATGTTATTAATGAGATTGTTATCAAATTTCCAAGTGAATAATCGAAGTCTATGGTTTCATTCCATAGATTTTCTGCAGAATGATAGAAATCACGAATGATTTTCCGTAGTAATATCCTACCTTTGTCGCTAATATCTCTCTGGAGTGGTTGCTTTTGTAGCTGGTAAAAACCTGTAATGTTCTGAATAATCATTATCATGGTTGATTTTTCATTTGCATCTAGAACTGTGAATTTGGTGCGGTAGTGTTTGCATAATAAATCCTCAAGTTGTTGTTGTTGAAGTTCTTCAATCTTGCCAAAAGTCTGTTCGTAAGCCTCTGCTACATCCAGTAAAGTTCGGTGACCACTAGCATTATCTCCCAAGATTTTGGCAAACGCTTCAATTTTCTTGTCCAAATCAAATTTATTAAATAGCTGAGTGGTAGCGTTTTTGTAGTTGGTGGAGGAGTTAATATTTAACTGCGATGACATTGGTATCACTTGTCTCTAGATCACATAAACAGCATATACTTGTAACAGGTATGTTATTCAAATAAGTAATGATTAATTGTAGACAAGAAACGTGGGTGTTTATCTGAGTTCACACATCGGTTTGTCAAGAGCATATCGAAATCTTAATTGAACTTTCAAAAAAGGTAATAACAACGTTAATTTAAGGGCTTAAACCTTCCTAACGGTTAAATTTTGCTTTGAGGCAAATCCTTATGGTATCTTAGATGAGCAGAACTGGTGTGAACGAGTGTCTTCTAGTTCTTGGGATTAGGAAGCTCAGGATCTGTGATACTGATGCATCAAGAATATAGGAAGAAGCGAAAACCCTTCCACTTTATGAACAAGTTGTTTGGTGAGTTGGAATTGTTTAATTAAATTGAGCCTTCTTATAGGTAGTCCACCTCTTTAAGTCTCATTAGCACATCGCCAAGAACTCGTACTTACAAGTCGTCACTCTCATAGTCGTTGTGCCCCTGTCAGAACTTATTGCGACACGACACAAATGCAGCTATATTTAGATTATCCATTTGCCCTATATAAAAGACACCCCCCTGAGTCTATATCTAAACATTCCTTAGCTTAATAACATTCACTTGCTATCTTTACTGTAGCTGCATTACAGTAATCGCTTGGCCTAATTATTGTCCTAAAGTACACGCTACACTTACAAAACCAACATGGTAGCGTAATATTTTAGTTTCTGTGGCTGCAAAACATTTCAAATACATAAGTTGGCTTTATTTTTGCACCCCGTTTCAATGAATACAAAGCCAGCTTCGAAGAAATGATTGGTATTTGACATAGGACTAGGTCCATGCTAGATTACAAGCTTATTTGAAATAAATTGCAGATATACTTCGACAAATCAAGAACAAACTAAACTATACAAGCATAGAGGAATTGAGCGTGGACATTTGGTAATGTTACATTAATGCACTTCTCTAAAGTTTGGTTTTGAATACAACATCACAATACAACCTTGTAGACTCAAAGCAGCTAACACCGTGCAACCTACCTCAGTACAGCTTTAGCGCTCTGATCTTCTTTGAGATTGACTATCCCTCAAGTTGTATATGGTGCGAAGTTCAGTTGGTGTATACCACCGTTCAAGTTTAGCTACAACCTCTCCTCTCAAACTGTCCCTCACCGTATGCTCAAAGTGTGTCAAATCCTCACGGCTAAACTCAAAAAAGTGGTAGCCAACAACCCCATACGGGAGATTGGGACTGAGTATCTTCATGCAGTAAGAGTGTATGTTTCTGGTGCAACACTCAAAAACTTCGCTCCACCAGTTGATGCTACTGTTTGGAAATTGAGGACATAAATCACATACAGCCCTTGCGTCACACTCATGACATGATTTGCTCGATATGACAAGTGATCTGAGTCTGGAATGCCTAAAGTTGGTGAGTTTATAAAGCGCGGTGGGCGCGTACCTCGGTCCTGAAAATCGTAAGCATAATTGCTCCAATTTTGGAAACTCTTTCTCCATGTCGGTGCAATTGAACGTAGTATTCAAGTCTAAATCTCCCTTGAGCGACAATTCACGAAGACAATTAGTGTCGAAAAAGTCGCATAGTAAGAAATTTGAGCCCATAGAATCCAAACAATCATAAAAGTTTAGCACATGCAACTGCGTATTGAAGCGAGTACGCATACGATATCTACTACAGAAAGTGATGATTGAAAGCTCCTTCAAGTTCTTTGACAGATGAAGTTTATCAATTACGTTACAGCAATACCATTCATCAACTTTGACCAGTCTGCCAGAAATTAGGATATGGTCGCTGAATTCGCCAAATCCATTGGGAGTTATGTAATGAGTACCATAACCATATGTGTCAAGGAACTTTTGGAGACTGTTAGTGTACCGTGGTCCCAGTTTTGGATGAAGAACCGTGACTAATTCGAAATACTTGATTTTGGTTAAATGTCGGAAGATACAATCAATCATAGTCATATTATGGCCATACAATTCCAAGCGGTTGATTTCCTGTGTTCCATCCATCTCCATCAAATATCTCTCAAGCGTGTCTGTAGATATTATTGTGTACCTTGTGCTCTTGCAATTGTTGAGGTCCTTCGGGAAACGGAAAGTTGAGTTTCCTTCATTCGGCTCCAAGAAGTCGTTCAACAGCCATGGAATATAAACATATATATTTCGGTACAACTTGGGCTTGGCAACGTAGTAAAGCTTGGAATGCAATGGAGCAAGTGCTGAAGTATGATATTGGTTGAGTTGGTGAAATATCTCTTCCAATGCTTCGTGGTGCAAACTTGTTAGAGAAACCATGACTTTGCAAACTGTGATGCTTGTTTCAAAAGAGAACAGAGCCACGTACTTTGTATCTTGAAGTATTATGTTATAGTTTCCTCATTCCTTACATCTTGATTTTTGAATGCAGAATCGATTTCAATTTACAACAATGGACAAAGTAGCTTTGTAATATTACCTAGATCTGCTCAATAATACGAATATCGAAAGGAAACTTTGCAATAATAGGGTGGGTTTCGTCAATCTATAAGCTCTTACAAGATGTAAGCCTCGGAGTTTTTATAATTTGGGGTGTTGCATCTGGCGGGCAGTAAATTCACAGAAAATCATTCTGTCCAGACTGACTGTGTCGCGCTTGTGTGAAAATTTTTAGGTCGGATCGATATGAAAAATTAACGTGCACTAGTATGACAAAATTAAAATAAAAACACTGCATGTTTAGAGAAGTAGTTTAATAACTCATAGGCTTATTAACTAATTAATGTCATATTTTTTATTTAATTTACCTCTTTAAGAAGAGGTTAATTGATATATGTTTGCGTGTGGTTACTACCTGACTAGAAATAATGATAAAATGCGAGGAAAATCAAAGAATTCAAAATAGGGAATGTCACTAAACAGCCCACGCCACCTACACAATTAAACTTCATACCTCACAGGTGTACAGTGATACAGCCACCATGTGTAACAAACGCGACAAGAACTCAACCTACTTTGATGATTCAAACAAGTCGGATCTTGACTCATCAAATGTTACTGATTTAGACAAGTATGTGGAGAGCTTTGACAAAATTGTGTCCAACATTGGTGCATTGACAAATGCTATAGTTGATGGGTCTGTTGATGTTGGGAGAGAGCTCAATTATAAAGCAAGAGAGTGGTCTTTCAACTGGTTGTTCAATCCCAGAGACAATGACTATGATGAGCGCAAGCCACACTTTTTCAACTTTCCTCCCTTTTATGAAACAAGGGATCCTGATTTGAATTCTGAGTCGAGTCAATCGGGTTTATCAGACTTGTGGAGAGGCAATTTTGGGAACTTTCCTTTCAAGTTGGGGTCGACTCCATTTGGATTTCGTGCTTATAAGGGTCCTTCAACTAGACAATATAATGAGTGCTTGGACAAACATGGAAAGTCATTATGGGATGATCAAGGGTACTGGAGATGTCTTTTCCCTGAAGCTGAAGTTCCTGTGGATGTATTGGATTTCAAGAAAAAGTACTTTGGTGATTCTGTGGTTTCCAAAGAGGACTTTTTCAAGTACATGAGTGAGCTTGGAGCAAGTGAAAATGGAAAAGTGATTGACTTGAAAGACAAAGGTACGTTCTTCAACACTTATGAGGATTACTTGGCCTGGAGACACGAAAAGTATTCAGAAATGAAGAAGAAGAGGGAGGAAGAGGTCAAGGCCAGGACAGCCAAGAGATCAAAAGTATTGGAACAGTTGAAGCAGAACCAAGATGAGGGTGATAGATTCGTCACAGCCTCGTCAATTAGATCCAATGTGTTTACCGACCTGGAAGCAAATGAGGTCAAGTACGTTGAAACTAAAGAGGAGTGTTTCAATGATGGCAATTGTTTTGTTACAAAGATTACAAAGCTGAAGCCAATTGGTGCCTCTGAATGGGTCAATGTTGAAGAGCATACTGAAAGCTCTAATGGAAATAACAACAAGGGTTGGTTTTGGAAGTGAGGTGTCACAGTGGGATAAGGTTTTAATTCTGGGAATAGTAAGCGTTACAATTTGTATATAGTTTTATTGTGGTAATCGTATAACTGTTTTGACTGGTATTCTCTTTGACGTGGTAGCACAAGTTATGAAAAAGAGAAAGACGATCAACAATCGATCTTCTACTCTCTACACATGAATCCATTGAATAAGATCATCTTCCTTTCTGCATTTCTTGCATCTGGATTCCTATTGATACTACTATCATGCGCGCTATACAATAACTACAAGCCACTATGGGTAATTGCCCTTTTCCTATCGGCACCACTTCCAAATATAATAGCAAATGCCATAGAGAATTCCAGGGATAACAACTTCCTCACATTTAATGACTACGGGACATCCAACGAAGGGAATGCTAGTCCATTGCAGGAGTTTGCTAGATTCACCACCGGTGTCTTGATCATTAGTGGTATTGCGTTGCCATGGAGTTTGTACCATTGTTACTTGATTGGGTTGGAATCATTCATACTCAGTGTCACCGGAGGGTTGATTGTATATTCAGACATCATTATATTCATTTGGTTTTTCAACAACGAAGAAGAGGAAAACGACGATTTCAACTTTTAGTTATATGGGATTGTCTAGTTAAGTACAACTAATAAAAGAATTAAAATGATTGTTAGAATAATGATTGTGGTGAGACTACCATTCTCCCTTGCCATTCGCCTAAAATCGTTCAATCTGTTTGTAGCTCGTTGTATTCTATGGCCCGAGTTATCAACACCTTGTTCTAGATCGTTTAAAATGATCAACTGCTCGTCCAACTCTTGGTCAATGTCCTTTCCCATCATGTGCTGCCTGCTAATCAGCTGGTGTAGATGGTCCAAATCTTGATCCTGTCGCATCATTGTTTGTTGGTGTTCAGCAAACATTTGGTGGTTTGACCTGGAATCAATCTCTTCTGCTTCTTCTGGATCATCTCGATATGGTTGGAACGGCTGTGTTCCCATCATTTCAGATGTATTTGCTTCATCTGGAACATCTTTGAATCTGACGGCCTTGGCTGTGGGTGGCTTGGATGGCTGGGGAATCTCATAGGTGAATTCTGGTGCGTCTATTTCGGAGCCTAACGTTGAGTGTATATCCATATATTTGTTAGCAAGTCTTTCAAGATCGTGATGTATCTTCTCGTCCTTCTCGTGCTCCATCTCCTTCTTTGCTTGTTCGAGAAACTCGACTGTCTTGTGTGTTGTATTGCTCAACTCTTCATTCTCATTCGTGGAAGGTTGTAGACCAAGTTCGTGCAACTTGGTCCTCTCGTCTACAACCTCTTCAAGTTGTTGTAGAGAAGCATCGATTTTGTAAAGTAGAGCCTTGATCTGTTTCCTATTCAGTGGCATGTTTTATGATGTGATGGCGGATTGAAGTAAGTTGTGTCAATCAAAGATAACACAAAAAGTTTCGAAAATCGTACTGATTTTTGGAAGATGTACAAGCCACTACTGGTCAACACAAGGTAGCCGACTGCCCTATATCCAAACACATCCTTCCCCCACGGCAGTAAAGTTATGTTTTCGAAGCTTCGAAACTTTTCCGAGGATGTGGCCAAAAGTTTGAACGATTTGACTGAACAACAAAATCAAGCACAACTTCCAAAACCTGATCCATTGGCTCAGCTACAGCGAAATGCAAAAGTTCTCCAAGCAGAAACCCCCGACTCCAATCAATTGACTCAACCGAAGGATGAAGTGGAGTCTGATGGATTGTCTCGAGGGACGGCACCTGTCAACGGAGATCAAAGTGCACCCAGTTCAAAACAAGGTACGCCTCCGGTTGGTGCACCTGCCACAGTCAATCTCGAAGAACTACCCCCTGCTATCAGATCAAAGATGAAAAAGTTTGCAAAGTACGAAGAAAAGTATCCTGTTTTGTTGGAAGCGTACAAAGTTGAAAAGAAGAAGTCTGAGTTGATCAAGATTTTTGAGAATGTGTTGAGAGAGCACACACCAGTCTCGTCGATATCCGATGCCAAGACCCTTGTGGAGTATCTCAATGGGCTCAATGAGAAGACAAAGTTGCAAAGTAATGAGATTCGAAAGTTGACGAAGGAGAATTCGGTACTTACATTTAAAATAGCCAAGTATGAAGAAAATGGGGAAGACTCATTGTCTCGGAAGATGGAAGACTTGAAGAAGGAGAATGATGAGTTGAAGCTGCAGGTGCAGGAGCATCGAGATGAGATTACGCTAATCAAGAAAGAGAAAGAAGAACTTGAGACAAGAGTTGAAGACTTGGGAAAGGTTAACGGGGCTGTTTCTAATGGGACAAAGGATCATAAAGGAGAAGAGGAGGAGGATACTGAGAAGGAGGTAGATGAACTAAAAACTCAACTACTGCAAAAGGAAAAAGAGCTTGAGGAAATTGGAACTAAGCTCCAAGCTGCTAACAAATCATTGAAGGAGAAGCTGGATGAGATTGAGGATTTGAGAGATCTGATGAAGGATATCGGAAATGACTTGGTTACAGCAAAGGATGAAATCAAGGAGTTGAAGAAGAGGGAGAAGAGTGATGAGTCTGCAACTCCAGATGAGCAGCGGACCCAGCTTGAAGTGAAATTGGCATCTTTGTCGGATGATGTGAAATCATTAAAAGACAAGCTAGCACAAAAGACAAAAGAAGCAAAGGATCTTCAAGGTAAAATTACCAGTCTAGAAGATCAATCTCATACAGAACAGTTGGCTAATAAACAATCCGAGGACAATCTTCGAAAGGATGTAAAGACCTTGAAGAAACAGTTGCAGGAGCAAACTGAGAAACTTGATGCTAAAGAAAAGGAATTGGATGCTCAGAAGGGAGAAAGAGTAAAATTGGAAGAACGCTTACAGGAGCTATCCAAGTTTAAAAGCAACGACACTTCGTACAAATTGGAAATCTCGTCATTACAATCCAATCTAAGCCACAAGGAGGAAACTATTAAAGAGCTCAGATCTAAGATAGACTCTTTGAATGAAGACAACACCACTCTCCAAGCCAAAATTGGCAAGTTGGAAAAATCCAATAACGAACTACAGGCCAATTACATGGAGTCGCTTAAGAACAAGAACGAACTTCTAAGCAAGCAAGAGTCATTCATTGAAAGTGAAAAATCTTTGAATACGCAATTATCAAAACTTCAAAGGGAAAAGCAAGAGATTCGCAATGAATTGGAGAAAACACGTAGTAGCTTAGACGCCTTGATGTCGGAGAAGCTGAGTGCCAATAATGATGTGCAGCTGTACAAGAGACAGTATGATGAATTGGCCATGAAGTCAAAGGAGTACAACTTGCGTATTGAAAGCTTGGAAGATGAGTTGTCGGAAAGCCGAAACTTGCTTCAAGAGAAAACAAGAGAAGGAGGAAACTTGAGACGATTATTGATTGAAACTGATGAAATGATGAAACAGAAAGAATCTGATCACAAATTGGAACTCAAAGGATTGGAAAACGAGAAAACCGAGTTGGAGAGGCGAGGCATTCGAATGGTGAAGAAGAAGCAAAAGGAAATTGATGATATGAATGCGGTGTTAAATGAGCATAAGGCACGCATTGCTGATCTTGAGGAAAGACTTAAGGGTATGGTGTCGGTACTGCATACTGAACCAACAGCCGACACTGACTACCTGAATTCAGAATTGCAGCTGCAAATTGATACGCTAAGAGAAGCATTATCAGCTTCGTCAAGCAAAGTCAAGGAATACGAAAAGTTGAATGTCACCTTGAAGAAGCTAAACGAGGAGAATATACTGAAGTTTGAAAGGCTCTCCAAGAATTACAAACTACTCACTCAACAGTACAGATTAATGAAAGATAATGAGAGCAGACGTGGCTCAGCAGAAAGTGTATCGTCGTCTATGGACGTTAGAAAAAGCGAGAGCTTGGATGAGAAAAGAGACAAAGACAAGCAGAGTGATACCAATATTGCATACTTGAAGAATGTCTTGCTTGGGTACTTTGAGCACAAGGAGCAACGAGAACAATTGTTACCTGTGTTAAAGACCTTGTTTCATTTTTCCGAAGATGATGAGAATAAATTTTTAGTGGCGTTGAAGTAGATGGGTTGCGTATCTAGAGGTATGTAGATGTATAAAGATGCTGTGTAAATAGATTAGTCTCCTTTTTGGTTTATTATTTGCACCCAATTATATTGACGCGTGTCAGTAGTTTGGTAGTTTGGTAGTTTGGTGCACAAAATCAGTTGGAAAGGCACTTTGGAAATTTTCTCAATACCAAAAACAAGTAGGCATTTTCTCATAATTCATAGCTAACCAGTTTCATCCACACCATTAACAACGAGATGAACTTTCTAAGCAAGACTTTGAGCACATTCACTGGCTCTTCAATACCATACACTTTTAAGGAGAAAGTAGTCGATCCTGTCACTCCGTTGCCTTCGCAACATGAGACTGATCAGAATTCTATTTGGACTTTACACAATGGTATCAATCCAAAGGACTCGTCAGAAGTATCCATTTTCGAGTTTGCTCTTAGCGAACCAAAGACTCAACGCTATGAACTACTAGCACGTAATGCATTTAAGAAGTTGAAGTTGATCAAGTTCCCAGGGATAATATCGATTGTTGACTTTATTGAAAATGATTCCCACTTGTATATCATTACAGAGAGAGTTATTCCATTGTCGGTCTATTTGGGAGAAAATCAAGTAGATAGTGATGCATTGGTGGCTGGGCTTTATTCTGTTGAAAAATCTTTGAAGTTCATCAATGATGATTGTAACTCCGTCTATGGTGGCTCGAATTTTTACAACTCAGTGTTTGTCAATCGACTGGGAGATTGGAAATTAATGGGATTTGAGGTTGTTACAAATTTGACTTCCGATCCTGATCAGCCAATTTACCGATTGAGTCAATCGCTACCTCATTTTCAACAAGAGGGTATTGATCATGATTTTATTAGACAAAATCCAAAGAAATTTGATGGATTCAAACTAGCATGCTTTGTTTATGCTGTGTTTAATGGAAGAGGTGTTGTTGATACCACTACAAAGCTACCAGTAAAGATGGTTGGACCGGTCAAAAGACTATATGCAAAACGTTCCACTATTGATACGTTTATCAAAGAATTGGAAGGACTTCACCAGCTGAATAAAGTAATTCAATTTGATCACCAATTACATGAGCTACAGTTTATGAATAACGCTGATAAGATAGCTTTTTTCAAGGATGAATTGCCACAATATATTGAAGACGATATTTATCCTCCAGGTATGTTAAATTACAAGTTGCTTCCAGAATTAATTCGCCAGTACAGGCAGTTGATGAAAGCTAGTACTGCTACTCCTAGTGCACCAGCTGATCCAAATGCGCTTGATCCTGTTGCGAGACAAGAAACATTGACGGCAATTTTGAATTTCATCGTCAAGTTTGGATCAAAATTGACTGCGGAGGAGTTCAACAAGCAAATCAAACCAATTATTTTTGAAAGTTTTAATCTTGCTGATAGATCTGTTCGATTGGTGTTGTTGACGCATTTACCCGAATATCAAGAATTCCTTTCAGATTCGGATATTCAATCCAAGATATTCACTCCATTAATTACTGGCTTTCAAGATACAAATTTCATGATTAGAGAAACCACTTTGAAATCAATCACCATTATTATTGACAAAATATCTGTCAAACAAGTTAATCAAGAGTTACTTCGTATTTTAGCAAAGTCACAAATGGACCCTAAACCATCAATAAGAGTAAACACATTGATTTTGATTGTCAAAATATCATCCAAGATCTATTCCAACTCAAAGAATAATGTGCTAATAACTGCATTATCTAAGTCGTTGCGTGATTCTTTTGTTCCTTGTAAAATGGCAGCATTGAATGGGTTCAAGTCATTGATCAATGAATTCTCGTTGGAGGAAATATGTTCTAAAATCTTGGGGCACTTGGCTATATCCTTAATGGATAAGAAGTCTGCCCGAGTTAGAAAAGAAGCCAAAGAGGTATTCGATCTTTATTTGAACTCGGTAGAGGCACATGCAAAGGAATTGCCAGATGTAGAACCTGATGAGGATGAGGAAGAAAGAGAATTTTACAAACGATTTGCACCTAAATCACAACCAGAAGAAGAAATGAATAAAGCCACGACAAAAGATGCATCTTCAAACTCTGACTCGGCTACAAATGGGGGTTATTTTGGATGGGGTATGGTTAACAAATTGGCGTCATTGGGAGGGGCTTCTACGTCAGATTTGACGGCTGGAGGCCAATTAAATAAAGATTTCAATCAGTCGACCCCAGATATTACTCGCATAGGTACACCCACACAACAACAATTGCCAATATTAGAAACTTCAGCTAATGTAAAGCCTTCAAGAGGTGATGAAGCTGATCAGGGATGGGATGAAGATGAATTTAATGATGGTTGGTTGGACAACGACAATGGAGTTGACGAACTGGTTGTGCAAAAGCCTTTAGTTGAACCTGTTCGTAAGTTAAACCTTGGCAAGTCGACTGATATACATACATCTAAGCCAGGGATGAAACCAACGAGGAAACCGCTTGGTTCCAAAAAGCCAACTTCATTGAGATTGGGGCACAAGAGTACTACAAATAAGCCTAAACCAACTTTGAATTTGAATTTAGCTGTTGATACAGGCGATGATGGGGAAGAGGATGGCTGGGGAGATGGATGGTAATTTAATACGAACCTATAAACGTAGACTACTTATTTATACATACATTATATTTTACAAGCAAGGTTTTGAAAGACTTTCAAGAACTACCTCAGTAGATTCCATGACATGGAAAGAACTGATTGTTCACCACTCAGTGAAAAGTTGTCTACCCTTGGCTATGATCAGAAAATAATGAAATACTCAAAATTCATAAACCTGTGTATTCGATACATACCCAGAAGACAAACTCAATAATACTCTTTAAAATCGTGAAAATGGCCCACATTTACAGCATATCCTCTTTATGTATATGCAATATATGATATAGTTACAATATAAGAGATTTCTAGTTTCTTCGAAAGAGAGCCCTGCTGTCATATATTTTGCAGCCATTTATCGACAAAAATTTTATAAAGACGAAAACTTACCCACAAGCATGCCGGAAATAGCCACAAATCATCGAGAATACTTTATTATATCAATTGGATACTATATCTAAGCTACACGTACTCTTCAAAAGGACAATTGTGTGTGTGAATACGGTTTACAATTTGAAAAGCATTGCATGAGAACGCCAATTTTAGCAAAACACAAACACGAAAAGTTTTCTGCTAACACTAAAATTTTTTGTACTTCGCTCTTATGGCCAAGTTGGTAAGGCACCTCACTAGTAATGAGGAGATCGTAGGTTCGAATCCTGCTGAGAGCATATATTTTTGTCACTTTCTTTACCAACGTGTCCGACATGAGCTAGTTATTGAACGCCCTGCTTAACTTACATGTCAAGCAACGTTTTTGTCTTAACGAAGGAATTTTTTTTTTTTTCAATTTTTCAATTTTTGTTGTGTCGCGTCTTTACTTACGACAAGTGAACCCATCCCTTTTTCATCCTTTCTTTTTTTTCTTCATATAGGGAGTCATTTCAAGAGCTTTTTGCATTTGATCCATCCTATCCCACTAATACTCAATAAGATGAGCAGTAATCAACGTAATGATAAGAAATCACAATTGAATAAAAAGAAAACCAGGCTTTACAATAGTCGCAACATAAAAGCTCAAAACAGTGATCCATCTTATGACCAAAAGGATACGAAACTAAATGTACCTGAATTTCTTGAGTCCAGAAAGTATGAAATCAATGCATTTGAGTTGTCACAGTTGAAGAGTAAACAAGCATTGAACTCGCGATGCTTTCAGAATTTACCACGTCTGATGAGACGTAGAGCTGCATCACATCATATCAGCCGCATTCCAAAGCGATTGAGATCTAAAGCTTTGAGGGAGATGAAAGGAGCCAATACTCCATCACGGAAAATTGCCAAGGGGAGAAAGATATACAAGTTGCTACAGAGACAGAAGCTATTGAAGGTTGCATCTAAGATGAAGAAAGAAAGGTACACTCCTAGTGATATTTTGAAAACATTCAACGTACGTGCCCATTACAAGGAGATTTCTAAACAATTGGATAAAGAGTGGAGTCCCAGTGGGAAGAAGCTCAACAATTCTGTTGGTTCTTTTGATCATACTGGAAATTATGGTGTTGCTAAACCTCCACCCAGAACCATAAAGTACGGCGCAAGGCAGCAAAAATTTGCATGGACTCCTACTCATGTCTGGCATGCAAAACGCTTCAAAATGTCAAAAAAGTTGGACTTTCAAGTTCCGTATACTCCCACACAAAAGTGTTTTAAATCAATGAATAGACAAAATAGGTACAAGGCCGTTTGCTTTGATACTTCTTACAGAGGGTCTTTGGTGTTCTCATGCCGTGACAATGAAATTATAGCCGTTATCTTGAAGAATATATTGGGTACAGGACCTGTTCCCTCGTCAATATTGAATGGAAAAAAATCTTATACCGGCTTAATTCATCTTCCTTTTCTTCTTGATCATGTGCCGGTTGGGTTTGGTACAGTTTATGTTTCAGTTGGAGCTAAAAAGATTTTTTTGCAAATTCAGACCGATAACTACAAGGAACTTGTGGAAAAGCTCTCCGGGATACCATATGTGAATGTGAAAGAACTTTTAGATTGCCGATACAGCTTAGGTAGTATCGATTTGTCGGGGCCTTCGAGCTTAGAATACTTAAGCAGGGTTTTGCATTTGCGGGATACACCCGATAAGATTAAGAGCACCTGGGCGTCGTTGTGCTCTCACAGTTATAGCTCTTTGATACCAATAGGAACTACATTAACATTAGAGTGCTATGACCCTCGTCTCTGGAACAAACCAACCAAATTTCCAATTAAAACAGACCAAGATATTTACGATACGGTTATTCAATTGAACAATGAATCACTAGTTGATCCTGCAACACTTGAAGCGTTATTCTCAGCCGATGGGAGAATTAAGTCTTACGAAAACCAACTATCAATCAAAGACTTGGGAAAGATCCGAAGTCACGGGACTCCTTTTGAAAAAGTTCTGCATAGCAAGATTCCAATATTATTGACAAAGACTGCATCTCAAAAATGGTCCTTGATTTGTCCCTGGTTTTGGGTCTTACCCATATGGATCCAATTGGTAAAGATTCCAGATATCAAAGCAGGGGGATTGAAGCAAATGTACCAGTTCAACTTTGAAAGTAACAAGCTTACTTATCCTTATGACTATCCATGGACTGACGAAGGGCAAAAGTATAATTGCATGATAGGAGATTTGAGTCGAGAGATAGAAGCTAGAAAGCCCAAAAAATTAATGTCTTTACAGAGAGCCGAAGATCGCTTCAGCAACCTTTATGATGCCTATACTTGTGACTGGCATAATTTGAGATGCGCCATGTATGCGTTAGAGACGATGGAAAGCAATCAGATAAGCTTTGTATCAACTGGTTTATACAGTTCGCCCCCAAGCACATTTGAGACTGAATTAGGCAATATTGTTTTTGCCAACAAAAAACAGGATAAACATAAAAGTGTGGTATGTGTTGCAAGTGCTTCAATAGTCAAACAGTCAAATCAACCAATTGACGCTCGTGATGGTGTCTTATACGATAAGATACCCGTGGTTCAAATCTCCCTTAAAGTGGTAGGGGAAGGGGTGATTGAAAACAATGCCCGAATCTATGAAAAGAATGTGTGCAGGGACAAACACGTCGTTGGCTTTGTTACTACTGGAGGTATGAATTTAAATGAAGGTAAGTTTACAGGGCTTGGAGCTGTTTATTTGAGACTGCATATGATTAAGAATCCAAGGGATCCTGTTTATGTGAGAAATCCAGGCAAAGAATTAATGTATGCTTGTCTGTACCAATTTATAGATCAATGATATCTGTTATAGGCGGTAGCTCCAATTCAGAATTTTTTTTTTTTCGTTGTCTCTCCCCACGACGGACTATAAATACTTCTCGATTCCCACCAATGTTTTTTAACAATTTTTTTCCCCTTTCTTTTTTTCTTTTCTTCATACTTACCTTGAGATATTGCAGGAGATCAAGTAGTCTTGCAATCATTTATTAGATCTAGAGGCATTGCACATTCTCTACACTCCCTACTGACTGCTCTCTTCGGAGGCTGATGTTTGGAAGGTGGGAAGACCGCCATGGGTCGAAAAATGCCAACTTTCATTAATGGTTCAGTTGTTTATTCTGTGGTGTTGAATGCTCTGATATCTCGCCTACTTTGTCAGGATGATTTGATACTTCGCCGGCATTGTCAGGATGATTTGGAGGAGTTGTTCTTGCGGCAGAGACAGTTGGATCAGAAAGTGTGGGTCTTGTAATTTTTGATTTTCCTTATTGCTACAACTACTTCTTCAACTCATTTACAATCGATTGTGAACAATATTGTGTTGTTGACATCGAGCGATGAATTGGGATTGAAAGAAGGTGGCATTTGTCGTTTGACAAGATCAATGATGTTGGAAGTCTCCACATTGTTTTGTATATATAATGGGTCATGAGAGTTGAAGCTCAGTGTATAGATGCTTTAATAAAAATCTCCACTTCCAATCAAATAATGTAGTATTAATCGACTAGGCTACAATTAACTATCTTTTAAGCTGTATACTTCTATTTCGGTGTCCACATTTTCATCAACGCCTGTTTAAACAAATCAACGTTGTACTCAATAATGGTCAATGACTTTTCCGAATCAGCAGCTGTATCATTGAAACCCTCATTCCGTATTAATGCCACCAAGGCTAAACCTCTAATCATTTGCTTCAAATATAATGTCGACCCACTTGATAAATGACTAACCGACCTCAATTCTTTACTTTCGCCAGCACCTCTGACTCCATTTTTATTGTTGCTTTGATCATTCTCAATGTACAAATCATCCAAATCAATTGTTATATCAATAAATTCAGCACAAACTTCATAAGTTTGAATATCAACAGGCAGTGAGTCGGTGGCTACATATATCTTTGAATTAACATCAAATAGAAATACCTTGTCAATACTTGAATGCTGTACGAGGTTGTCCAACATGTGTTCCAAGGAAGGCAATTCTGGTATCAAACGCTGTACTATTCTTGAAAAAGCTTCGTAAACTGAATGGTCAAAAATTGAAGTTAGGTAAAAACTCACCAGGACTCCTTCTAAACCTAAATCTAGTAATTCATCACCTGTTCTTTGCATGATATCTTGCTGTGCATCCATTCTGTAATCTTCACTTAACCCATCAACTTTATGTATCAATACTTCTATGTTTATTTTGGGATTCACTCTATAGGCAAAATCAATAATCATAGATAAGTTCGTCAATGCATTCAAATACTCGTCTTGCGAGTCGATAACATAAACTAAAGCACCAACCGACGAAAACAATCTTTCTGAATCGTAATTTGGTTCAAAGTAGTTTAATTGCCCAGGAAGTTCCATTACTGACAAGTCAATTAACGATGAGAATTGTTCATTTGTAGGTTTCGAAGTACTTTCGAGGTATAATGTATCTAGTGGCTGCATGTTGTGGAAAACGACTTTGCAAATGGAGGACTTACCACTTCTTCGTAAACCCATAAGTAATATGGTTGCATTTGTGTCCTTTGGGTGGGGTACGATTGCAGCTTCCATGTTGTCTGTTCACTGTACCTTCCGTGACTGTGCCGTTTATTTTTTGCTAATCGGGGAAATTCGTCAGCGGATTTTTTTTTTATGTCAAACCCGTTGAACGAGCTGAGCATACAAAAAGCTATTACCTACGATAAAACTTCACACAGCATATATATAGCATTAAACATATATAACTACAACTATGGTCTCAATCTCTTTGGATCTCTTGGGAACAATGAAGCACGACGAATATTTTTCAAGTCCAAGAAGAACATAACTACTCTCTCCAATCCAATACCACCACCGGCATGAGGAGGACATCCATATGTGAATGCATCAACATAATCATTCAAACCTGGCATATTTGGATCAACTTCATGTGCCTTCATCCTTTCCTTTAATAATTCTGGGTCGTGGATACGTTGAGCACCTGATAAGATCTCCTCACCTCTCATAAAGAAATCATATGAGTTGGAGTATCTTGGATCTTCTGGATCTGGCATGGTGTAGAATGGTCTTACTGCCAATGGGAATTTATCCAAGATGTAGAAATCAGTATCATATTTTTCACGAACCAATTTACCCAACAACTTCTCATTCTCAGTAGACAAATCTTCAAAATCGTCAACTTCTTTACCAGCTTCTCTCAACATAGCAATACCTTCTTTGAAATGTAACTTGACCATGTTCATCTTAAACTCTTCAACTGGGAATTGCTTTCTGACAGTGGCAATTTCTTTACCGTATCTCTCTTTCAATTCACTAAAGATGAATACAAACAAGTCTTCCAAAACTTGCAAGACCTCGTCATAATGTTCTTCAAAAGCCATTTCCAAATCTAATCCAGTGAATTCAGTCATGTGACGATGAGTGTTTGAGTTTTCGGCTCTAAAAACTGGAGCAACTTCGAAAACCCTCTCGAAATCACCTGCAATCAATTGTTGCTTGTATAGTTGGGGTGATTGAGCCAAGAATGCCGACCCTTTAAAATAATTGATTTCAAATACATTTGAACCACCTTCCGAAGCAGCACCAATGATCTTTGGGGTATGAATTTCAGTGAAACCCTTCTTTGACAAAAATTCTCTGAATAATTGAGAAATACCAGATTGAATCTTGAAGATTGCTTGATTAGTTGGGGTTCTCAAATCAATAACCCTTGCATCTAACCTGGTGTCCAAGTTCACTACAGGCAATCCCAATTCCTCTGCCTCTTGTTCAGTTCTTGATGCATCTTCTAACAAAAGTGGTAATTGTTCTGGAGTCTCTTGAATAGTGTAAATTTTGGTGATGTGAATTTCTGCATCTTGAACCGTTGCAGATTTGACCAATTCGTCGACTTTGGCCACTTTACCTTCCACTAAAACAATACTTTCCAAACTGATACCTCCCGCCCATTTAACCATTTGTTTCGAAATAGCGTTCTCATCAGTTTCCTTATTGGTTTTCAACAAAGCTTGAATGATGTCGGTTTGCTGTCTCAATGCAAAAAACACCATTGTAGCACCTTGTTGTCTAGTTTTGTGAACTCTGGCTCTGATTGTAACAGTTTCGCCATCGTTTGCAGCTAACAAGTTTGCGATTTGGGATCTCTTTACATTTGATTTTGTTGACGAGTTAATAAGTGGCAACTTCCCGTAATTGGCTTTCGCTGGATCATTAGCAGCTTCTTTTTCCCTAGCTTCTTTCTCTTTAGCTAATTGAGCTTCTCTTTCAGCTTTCTTGGCTTGCTTTTCCTTCTCTTTTTGTAACTTCTTCAACGCTTTCTTTGATAATGGTTGTCCATCTTCACCCAAAATAACTTCCTCAGGTTGTTCTGAAGATGAGCTTTCCTGCTTGGCGGCTGGGGATTCAGCAGTCTTTTCGTCGATTGACAAGTTTTCCAATTTTTCTGAGGCAGACATTTGAAAAGGTTTGGTTTTGCTATTGAAATGAGTAGTCTTTGTAGTAAGAAAAGTAAAGATGAAAAATTATTTTTAAAATTTTCGGAGACAGAAGAAAGGAAAAAAGAGGTGACATATTTTTTTTTTCAATGAATCTACAGTCGTACCAACTCTATTTACACGACTAGTTAGTCCAGAGTAACAGTTTCTTTAGCCTTTTTCAATTCCTCTTTTCTTCTTAAACCTTCCTGTTTCATTCTAGCTCGTCTTTCTTCTATGCTTTCCCATTCTTTTAAACTTTTGTGCTTTGAGTCATTTTGAACAGCATCTGCAGATGATTCATCATCCAAATTAATAATGCCTTTTTCAATGGCATCATGCAATTGATCTAGTTTCTTAAAGTTTTCCTTGAATCGATCGAATGATACGTTGGTAATGTAATTCAAGTAGTCTTCAGTGACAAAACATCGATAAGTATTGTCAGGCCCCAAATATCCAATCGGCACATCCAATTTGATTGATGTTCTGATTGCAACATTGTAGTTGCTTCCTATACCACTTTCCCTGAACCCACAATTCATGGCAACGGAGTACAACTTATTAGCTGTAGCTTGATCTCGGCATTTGACATGCAATATTAAAGCTTCAAATTTGTACAATATCGATCTCGCTTCGTATGATGATGCTGGATACTCATGCACGTATTGAAAATCTATAGTATTGTACCACTTTGCAAGGTTCGTTGTATCATGTGTCACAAATATCCATTTACCTTCATTGCCTTTCAGGACGAGTTTACTCTGTGTACCTTCCAAGTATACAGAAACTCGCCCTGAACATGAAGATGTTGTCACCATGTCTCGATGTGAGTTGATCAAATTAATTATTGGTATACAATGCTCATCTATCGTTCCTTTTGGAGAAGCGTCCAAATTTTCAGGTCCGTTGGCTGAGATTTCCTTGAGTATGCTTTGCTTCTTTTGGGTGAATGAATCTTGCATTTGGCAGCTTGGTGTTGTCAGGTTGAGAGAGTGGTAGTGATGAGATTTTTTTCAAGCATCGCGCGGCAATTTATGAAACAAAATTGGGTGCAAATAATAAACCAAAAAGGAGATCAATCTATTTACACAGCATCTTTATACATGTATTACTCTATACAACCAGCCACCCTACTTCAATGCAACTAAAAATTTATTCTCATCGTCCTCGGAAAAATGAAACAAGGTCTTTAACACAGGCAACAATTGTTCTCGTTGCTCCTTGTGCTCAAAATACCCAAGCAAGACATTCTTCAAGTATGCAATATTAGTATCACTCTGCTTGTCTTTGTCTCTTTTCTCATCCAAACTCTCGCTTTTTCTAACGTCCACAGACGACGTTACACTTTCTGCTGAGCCACGTCTGCTCTCATTGTCCTTCATTAATCTGTACTGGTGAGTGAGTAGTTTGTAATTCTTGGAGAGCCTTTCAAATTTTAGTATATTCTCCTCGTTTAGTTTTTTCAATGTGGCGTTCAACTTTTCGTACTCCTTAATTTTGCTTGACGAAGCTGATAATGCTTCTCTTAGCGTATCAATTTGCAGCTGCAATTCTGAATTCAGGTGTTCAGTGTCGGCTGCTGGTTCAGTCTGTGGCACCGACACCATACCCCTAAGTTTTTCCTCAAGCTGAGCAATACGTGTCTTATGTTCGGCTAACACCGCATTCATATCATCAATTTCCTTTTGTTTCTTCTTCACCATTTGAATGCCTCGTCTCTCCAAGTCGGTTTTCTCGTTTTCCAATCCCTTTAGTTCCAATTTGTGATCAGACTCTTTCTGTTTCATCATTTCATCTGTTTCAATCAATAATCGTCTCAAGTTCCCTCCTTCTCTTGTTTTCTCTTGAAGCAAGTTTCGGCTCTCCGACAACTCATCTTCCAAACTTTCAATACGCAAGTTGTACTCCTTGGACTTCATGGCCAATTCATCATACTGTCTCTTGTACAGCTGCACATCATTATTGGCACTCAGCTTTTCCGACATCAAGGCATCCAAACTGCTGCGTGTTTTCTCCAATTCATTCCGAATCTCCTGCTTTTCCCTTTGAAGTTTTGATAATTGTGTATTCAAAGATTTCTCACTTTCAATGAATGACTCTTGCTTGCTTAGAAGTTCGTTCTTGTTCTTAAGCGACTCCATGTAATTGGCCTGGAGTTCGTTATTAGACTTTTCCAACTTGTCAATTTTAGCCTGGAGAGTGGTGTTGTCCCCGTTCAAAGAGTCAATCTTAGATCTGAGCTCTTTAATCGTCTCCTCCTTGTGGGTTAGATTGGATTGTAATGACGAGATTTCCAATTTGTACGAAGTGTCGTTGCTTTTAAACTTGGATAGCTCCTGTAATCGTTCTTCCAATTTTACTCGTTCTCCCTTCTGAGCCTCCAATTCCTTTTCTGTAGCATCAAGTTTCTCAGTTTGCTCCTGCAACTCTTTCTTCATGGTCTTTACCTCCTTTCGAAGATTGTCCTCGGATTGTTTATTAGCCAACTGCTCTTTATGAGATTGATCTTCTAGATTAGTAATTTTACCTTGAAGGTCCTTTGCCTCTTTTGTTTTCTGTGATAGCTTGTCTTTCAATGATTTCACATCATCCGACAAAGATGCCAATTTCAGTTGAAGCCGGGTTTCCTGCTCATCCGGAGCTGCAGACTCATCACTTTTCTCCCTATTCTTCAACTCCTTAATTTCATCCTTTGCTGTAACCAATTCATTGCCTATATCCTTCATCAGATCTCTCAAATCCTCAATTTCATCCAGCTTTTCCTTTAATGATTTGTTAGCCGCTTGGAGCTTGGTTCCAATTTCCTCAAGCTCTTTCTCCTTCTGCAAGAGCTGATTCTTTATTTTATTTACCTCCTTCTCAGTATCCTCCTTCTCGCCATTTTTATCCTCCTCTTGGTCTTTCTTCAATTCAACAATTGAAGCAACCCCATTCACCTTGCCCAAGTCTACAAATCTTTTCTCAAGTTCTTCTTTCTCTTTCTTGACTAGCGTAATCTCATCTCGATGCTCCTGTACCTGTGTCTTCAACCCATCATTTTCCTTCTTCAAGTCTTCCATCTTTCGAGACAATGAGTCTTCCCCATCTTCTTCATATTTGGCTATTTTGAATGTGAGCACTGAATTCTCCTTCGTTAACTTCCTAATCTCACTACTTTGCAACTTTGTCTTCTCATTGAGCCCATTAAGATACTCCACAAGGGTCTTGGCATCGGATATCGACGAAACAGGAGTATGTTCTCTCAACACGTTCTCAAAAATCTTGATCAACTCAGACTTCTTCTTTTCAACTTTGTACGCTTCCAATAAAACAGGATACTTTTCTTCGTACTTAGCAAACTTTTTCATCTTTGATCTGATAGCAGGGGGTAGTTCTTCGAGATTGACCGTGGGAGGTGCACCGACCGGAGGTGTACTTTGTTTCGAGCTGGGTGCACTTTGATCTCCATTGGTAGATGTTGTCCCTCGAGACAGTCCATCGGACTCCACTTCGTCTCTCGGCTGAGTCAATTGATTGGAGTCGGGAGTTTCTGCTTGGAGTACTTTTGCATTTCGCTGTAGCTGAGCCAATGGATCAGGCTTTTGAAGTTGTGCTTGATTTTGTTGTTCAGTTAAATCGTTCAAACTTTTGGCCACATCCTCGGAGAAGTTTCGAAGCTTCGAAAACATAGCTTTACTGCAGTGGGGAAGGATGTGTTTGGATATAGGGCAGTCGGGTAGCTTGTGTTGATCAGTAGTGGCTTGTACTTCTTCCAAAAATCAGTACGATTTTCGAAACCTTTTGTGTTATCTTGGATTCACACAACTTACTTCAATCCGCCATCACTTCATAAAGCATGCCGCTGAATAGAAAACAAATCAAGGCTCTACTTTACAAGATCGATGCATCTTTACAACAGCTTGAAGGGGTTGTAGACGAGAGGACAAAGTTGCACGAACTTGGTCTACAACCTTCCACGCATGAGAATGAAGAGTTGAGCAATACAATACACAAGACAGTCGAGTACCTTGAACAAGCAAAGAAAGAAATGGAGCAAGAAAGGGATGAGGAGATACATCACGATCTTGAAAGACTTGCCAGGAAATATATGAATATACACTCAACATCAGGCTCCAAAATAGAGGCACCAGAATTCACCTATGAGATTCCCCAGCCATCCAAACCACCCACAGCCAAGGCCGTCAGATTCAAAGATATACCAGATGAAGCAGATACATCAGAAATGATGGGAACACAGCCGTTCCAACCATATCGAGATGATCCAGAGGAAGCAGAAGAGATTGATTCCAGGTCAAATCACCAAATGTTTGCTGAACATCAACAAACAATGATGCGACAGGACCAAGACTTGGACCATCTACACCAGCTGATTAGCAGGCAGCACATGATGGGAAAGGACATTGACCAAGAATTGGATGAACAGTTGATCATTTTAAACGATCTAGAACAAGGTGTTGATAACTCAGGTCACAGAATACAACGAGCTACAACCAGATTGAACGATTTCAGGCGAATGGCTAGGGAGAATGGTAGTCTCACCACAATCATTATTCTAACAATCATTTTAATTCTTTTATTAGTTGTACTTAACTAGACAATTCCATATAACTAAAAGTTGAAATCGTCGTTTTCCTCTTCTTCGTTGTTGAAAAACCAGATGAATATAATGATGTCTGAATATACAATCAACCCTCCGGTGACACTGAGTATGAATGATTCCAACCCAATCAAGTAACAATGGTATAAACTCCATGGTAACGCAATACCACTAATGATCAAGAGACCGGTGGTGAATCTAGCAAACTCCTGCAACGGACTAGCATTGCCTTCATTGGATGTCCCGTAGTCATTGAATGTGAGGAAGTTGTTGTCCCTTGAATTCTCTATGGCGTTTGCTATTATATTTGGAAGTGGCGCCGATAGGAAAAGGGCAATCACCCAAAGTGGCTTGTAGTTATTGTATAGCGCGCATGATAGTAGTATCAATAGGAATCCAGATGCAAGAAATGCAGAAAGGAAGATGATCTTATTCAATGGATTCATGTGTAGAGAGAGTAGAAGATGGATTGTTGATCGTCTTTCTCTTTTCCATACTTTGTGCTACCACGTTAAAGATATTACCACAGCTTTAAAGAGTTATACGATTGCCACGATAAACCTATATACAAATTGTAAAACTAACTATTCCCAGAATTAAAACCTTATCCCACTGTGACTCCTCACTTCCAAAACCAACCCTTGTTGTTATTTCCACTAGAGTTTTCAGTATGCTCTTCAACATTAGCCCAGTCAGAGGCACCAATTGGCTTCAGCTTTGTAATCTTTGTAACAAAGCAACTACCATCATTGAAACACTCCTCTTTGGTCTCAACGTACTTGACCTCATTTGCTTCCAGATCGGTAAACACATTGGATCTTATTGACGAAGCGGTGACGTATCTGTCTTTCTCATCTTGGGTCTGCTTCAACTGTTCCAATACTTTTGATCTCTTGGCTGTTCTGGCCTTGACCTCCTCCTCCCTCTTCTTCTTCATTTCTGAATACTTTTCGTGTCTCCAGGCCAAGTAATCCTCATAAGTGTTGAAGAACGTACCTTTGTCTTTCAAGTCAATAATTTTTCCATTCTCATTTGCTCCAAGCTCACTCATGTACTTGAAAAAGTCCTCTTTGGAAACCACAGAATCACCAAAGTACTTTTTCTTGAAATCCAATACATCTACGGGAACTTCAGCTTCAGGGAAAAGACATCTCCAGTATCCTTGATCATCCCATAATGACTTTCCATGTTTGTCCAAGCACTCATTGTATTGCCTAGTTGAAGGACCCTTATAAGCACGAAATCCAAATGGAGTCGACCCCAACTTGAAAGGAAAGTTCCCAAAATTGCCTCTCCACAAGTCTGATAAACCCGATTGACTCGACTCAGAATTCAAATCAGGATCCCTTGTTTCATAAAAGGGAGGAAAGTTGAAAAAGTGTGGCTTGCGCTCACCATAGTCATTGTCTCTGGGATTGAACAACCAGTTGAAAGACCACTCTCTTGCTTTATCATTGAGCTCTCTACCAACGTCAACAGACCCATCAACTATAGCGTTTGTCAATGCACCAACGTTTGACACAATCTTGTCAAAGCTCTCCACATACTTGTCTAAATCAGTAACATTTGATGAATCAAGATCCGACTTGTTTGAATCATCAAAGTAGGTTGAGTTCTTGTCGCGTTTGTTACACATGGTGGCTATATTACTGTACGCCTATGCTGTATGAAGTTTTAGAAGTAGATGGCGTGAATGTGAAAAGTGAGATTTTTAGTGACCCCCCTTCCTTGTTAGCTCTGTACGACGCTACCATAGTTTCTAGAAGGGAGTGGAAAATTTAGCACTAAAGATCTAGACCAAACAGAACACGCTGCATTCAAGGTCTCTGATTCCAAATGTGGAGACAACCTATTCGACTATATCTAAGACCACATTCACGATGCTTTGGCCAAGTTCGCTACTATAGTCAAATAAATCTTGAAGAACTAGAAGGACCAAAGAGAAAATCAATTCATCCAAGTACACCAGCGCGTACAAGATTCGCACCATCACCAACAGGATTCCTCCATCTTGGATCCTTGCGTACTGCATTGTACAATTACCTACTCGCTAAAAATACAGGAGGCCAATTTGTAGTTCGAATAGAAGATACCGATCAAAACAGGCTAGTGGAAGGAGCAGAGCAAAACATATTTGACACTTTGAAATGGTGCAACTTAAACATTGATGAAAGTCCAGTTCATGGTGGGCCATATGGACCATATCGACAATCAGAGCGTAAGGAAATATATCAGGAGTTTGCTCAAGATTTGCTAGACAGGGGACTTGCTTACAAATGTTACTGTTCAAAAGAAAGGCTACTTCAGCTCCGAGAAAGTGCAAAGTTATTGAAACCTCCTACAAATGTTACATATGATAGGAAATGCCTCAGCAATCATGATCTACAGGGAGACTCTTATATTATTAGATTCAAATCGCCATACAATTACCCTAAAGTCAATGACTTGCTTCATGGGGAATTGAATTTGCAACCACAGTACAACTCCAAAGATCAACGATATGATGATTTTGTAATTATCAAAAACGATGGCATGCCAACATACCATTTTGCAAATGTCGTGGACGATCATCTTATGAAGATAACGCATGTCATCCGAGGAGAAGAATGGCTACCTTCCACCCCCAAACATATCGCCTTGTACAATGCATTTGGATGGTCACCACCACAGTATGTACATATTCCCTTGTTGACTTCTCTTCAAGACAAGAAATTGTCTAAAAGAAAAGGTGACTTTAATATTTTACTGTTGCGAGAGCAGAATATTTTACCTGCAGCTTTAGTCAACTTTGTTGCATTATTTGGTTGGGCGCCGCCTAGAGAATTGAATGTGAAGGCTAGTGAAATTTTTGATTTAGAGCAATTGGTTAAATCATTTTCATTGGATCAATTAACCAAAGGTAACGCAAAGGTGAGTGATTCAAAATTGCATTTCTTTCAAAAGGAGCATTTCCAACGAACTCTTTACAATGAAGAGTCGTTAAGACAATTGGTGGATGACTTTTATGCTGACTTCAAAGTACTCAGTAAGGGCAAGAGCAAGGATTACCTTTTGAACTTGTTAGGGGAACTTGGTCCAAACTTGGATAGTGTTCATGGCGTAGCAGATCACAAGTACCTTTTCGAAGATGTGGACTACACGACTATAAAACCACCCAAGGATATAATTCAAGCTAAGCAAATTGTCGATGATATTTTACAGCATGGAATCGACAATGCTATCGAAAGATTAGCCTCAAAAGGAGTGCAAAAAAAGACAATTTTTATGACTTTACGAGGGGCACTCAGTGGAGGCAAACCAGGATTACCAATACCTGCATTAATGTCCATACTAGGGGAAAAAGAGTGTTTGAAGCGTTTAGCTCTGTTTAAAGACTCTTTATTGTAAATAGATCTTGTACAAAATATATTAAACCGGAACTAACGTATTAACATAATCCAAAAATCCATGTTCACGTTGATCATTATTCTCTTCGATAAATGGACCAGTAAAGATACAATGCACAACCATATCTGGGTGATAGTATAATCCGGTCAACAATTTTGGAGTCACCAAAAAGTATTGAGATTTGTTATTCTGACACGCAGTGTGAACAAGATATCTGTGCGCCATTTGTTCATTTCTAGGATCCATACCTTGATTAATTTCGTCAACAATTCTAAAAGGAGCATCACTTAATCCTTGTAACGACATGATGTAGAAAATAGTGGAAACAGCTCGTTCACCACCGGATTGTGATTGATGATCCAAAACTTTTAATTCCGATTCATGCCTAAATTTGACCAAAATTTGTAATTTCCAATCTTTGAAACGATCAGCCTTTGCCAAATCAACTCGTCCTTCACTAGCAACTTTTGAAAATCTTCTACTGAATGCCGCTGAAATTTTTTCCACAAACTTGGACAAATCACGTTCCCACTCAGCCGAAATACTCTTTATACGCTCATCCAAATCACGCTTATTAGATTCTAGCTTAGGCAAGTCAGTTTCGGCCATTTCAATATCTTGTACAATATTACGTAACGAAGTTACCGAACCTTGATCACCCATTGACATAACTGACAATTCCTCATCTAGATGATGTATCTTTGTTCTGATTGCGTGCTCGGTAAAAGTATCAGTATCGAGGTATGGCTTTGCAAATGTAGCAATCTCTAACCTCTGCTCTTCTGTCAATGAATCATGTTTCTTTCTGTACTCTCTGTATTCGGGTGATTCTTTGATCTTGTCATATTCTTCTTTGTACTTTTTAACATCACTAGCCAACTCATTTTTGATCAGTTCTAGCGACTCAATTAACTCATTAGCCGATGCTAATTTGTTACGTAGAATTGTCAATTCAAGCTCTTGAAATTTGTACTTTATTTGGATATCGGATAAAGTGACATGCTGCTGACTTAATTCCATAGACTTTTGAGCCAATGTACCGTACAATTCCGCTATCTTGTGCTCATAGTGTCTAACCCTTCGAGAATAATCTTTGTTCGAATCTTCTTCCAACTTGTGCTCTTTGTCTTTCTTTGAACTGATTTTAGCTTCCAAATTGGTCACCTCACTCATCATCTTTTGGATCTTCTGTTGATCAGACTTTATCTCAGACATTTCATACCGAATAGTACGCACATCTGATGTATATTGCTCTATTTGGGCCTTGTGGTTTTGATACACTTCTCTTTTCTCAGCTATTTCACGGTTGAACCTCTCAACATTACTGTTTATTCTCTGCTTGTCTTGCTCCGAAATACCAGACACGGCGAAAAACTGGGACTTCCCAAACTTCTCTGATTCATAATAAACTTGTCTTGAACCGTACTTTGACGTGCGAATGTTAAACAAAGTATCACCTGCCACAAACTTTTTGAAAGGTGCATCTGATGACTTTGTCAAGTTATCAACTTGCTGCGGACTCAATTGGTTTCTCGTTACCGGTATAGTGTGGATCTTGGCGGTGTTGTAAAGCATCTGGAGCACTTCTTTTGGGCCTGTGATAAAGTCAGACAAGTACCCATCAAATCCAAAGTTTCTGAGTTCTTGTTTTGAATAACGAACTCTGGGGACTTCATTGTCATCAACTTTTCTAAGCGGTATATTCAATTTTGTGTCCTTGGAAAACCTGCTTAACCTGTCATAAGCTTCTCCAGTAGTTGTTGTGAAAGCAAATAAGGTATTGTTATCAATGATCTTTTCCATGGCCGGAGCAATTGACTTATCTGTAACATTACAAGATATTATTGGAGCTTCAAAGTAGGTCAAATTGGAATTGGACATATTACGAAGCTTGCGGTGTGCCTTGAAAGATTCATCTCGAAGTCTATAACTCTTTCCTCGAGCTGCTTCAGATGTTAGCAACTCTAATTTATCATTTCCTTGTAATTTTGATTCCTCACGTTGCATATTCCGTGTCAAATTGTTCAAGTCTGCTCGCAAGTCGGTCGTTTGGTTATTTTCTTCTCGATGTTTTTCCTCAGTTTCACGCAATCTGGCTCTTGCTTCAGCATACTTTGTGTTGAGAACTTCTAGTTGATCCTTATCAACTCTTTCGATGGTTTCAAGTTGATTATTCAAATTAGCTAGTTCTCTTCTCACTTCATCCAACTCGCGTTTCTTCAGCTCGGATTTTGCACGGTAGCTTTTTAAAGAGGCAAGCAGATCAGAAATGGTATCTTGAATTTTGGTCACTTCCCGTTTGTACTCATCTATTTTCTTCAACACGTCATCCCTCTCCTTTGCTGTATCTTGATGTTTTGTTTTTTGACCTTCAATATCACGTTTGAGATGTGATATGTTTTTCCTCAATGGATCAAAATTTTTATCAAAGGACATGTACCTACGCCTGGCCTCGTCCAACTGCTCTTTCAATTCAGTACGCTTTTTTTTCAAATCGTTGTACCTCGCATATGGTAACATCGTCTTATGAGTTTCAATTTCTTTAACCTTTCGGTCATACTCTTGCAACTTTTGAACTTCTTCCTCTAATTTTGATCTCTGAGAGTACAAATGTTCCAATCTCTTCTTTAAAGAATCAATATTCACCAGGTACTCCTGGCTTACGGAGTCCTTTACAATCAAATCTTCGTGCAAGGTGAGCAAGTGCCCATTCTTTAACGTCCTTTCAGTCTCCAATAATAATTTCTCTGGTGACATACCAGCAAATTCAGCAACTCTTTCTTGCGGTAAAAAGTGACAAAGATTGTCTAGTTGGATGTTGAATTTCTCTCTCAAGCTTCTCACTGCACTTTCGGTACTCTTCTTTCCATTAACACTCCACACCGAGTCCTTTGCTGAAAAGTCTCTCTTTATGACAAGGGGAGGTTTACCAGGAAAATTTTCCATTGTTATTTCGACAACGGCTCTGTCATGACCAGTTTTGATCATTGATTTCAAGTTCTTTCGCTTTATTAAATCAATCTTTCCAGCAAGCCCAATACATATAGCTGCAACCAAGGTTGATTTACCACTTCCGTTAGGACCAATGATCATATTGAGAGTTGGAGATAAAACAAATTCTGTATATGAATAAGTTGTGAAATTCCACACCTTGATCCTTTTTAGAAACCCCGGCTGGAAAGGAACTTTTTCTCTCACCTTTCTCCTTTTCGCTGCATGTTGATCCTCTGTGTCAGCCATAGTGTGACGTTCTTGCCTGTCGATGATTTAAGGAATATGTGTGTTGTTGGGGTTTTTTTACTTTTTTGATTCCTTTTTTTTTTCCTGACACAAGACGCGTCTTACACTTTAGATGAAAAGTATGGCTATATGACGAGTTAGAGATGAATTGTACTACTCGAGTCATACTTTATCTCATTAAGTTCTTTAATAATACGACACACTATATAAAGTTTGCAAATGCGCATGATCCCGTTGCCATTCCGTTAAGATTCCCATCATTTGATCTTCTAATAGTATATCCAGCTCGTCTTCAATTTCACCTTTCTTCTCTTCCTGTTTCCTCCTAAAGTCATGTATCATATTAACCAATTTCAAGATCCCTTTACCACCAATTATAGCATTTTCATTATCATCCTTAATCTCGACATTTATTACATGCACGACTCTTTTCAAATCCAGCTGTAAGCTGTTATTGTATAGTCTAAACATTAGATCTTCAAGTACACTATCGAAACATCTCTCTTCACAAGTTATCACCAAGTCGAATTTCCCTGCATAAGCATTTTCCTGCCATTTCTCTGGTGCAGCTTTAACACTTTTATTCCTTTCCAACATATGCAAGACACCATTCAGCTCATACAACCTTTTTGCATTTTGCTTGTTTAGTTCTTCTAGGATGGTTTCATAGGGAGTGCCAAAACTGAATACATTTGGTTTGTCGATGGATGGACCTGGTAATCGCACAGCAGAACCTGTACCGAATGAGTGGACGTCGTAACCTGCATCTGCCAACTGTTTATGTGCTTCCATAGAACGATTGTTGTTGGATGCACAAACAGTACATATCCTAAGACTATCATTAATCATGATGAATTGTGTGCTATTTGGGGAAGTTTGTTTACTTGGCAGTGTATCTAGACATCTTCTCAAGGGAAAAGAAAATTGTGCTTAAATCTTTCAATGTCGTGGAAAGCACAGTGTCGTGACATATAATACCACGACATTGAGTAATGTTTGCTGCAAATTCAACACAAAAGTCACTACACTTAGCAATGTATCATGCTTTGTGTCATTCCGCAAACGTAAAAAGGTTAGGTCTGACTTGGACAAGGGTATAAAAGCAATATTAAAAAACCTCTTTAGACAAAACTACTTCTCATAACAAGTGATTTTTACCTGAAGATGAAGTTTATTTCAAACCCACTTCTTCAATTATACTTATTTATTCAACTTTTATTCCTCAATGCTGAAGGCACTCAAATTATCGGTGATGTGTTATATGTACATTCGGGACTCGACTCCAAGATAATCGTGAGAGAAGTACGCGAGGGAAACATTCCATTAGAATTAAAGGTTAATGATGTTGTCAGAAATGATAACTTTAACTTTATTGTCAACTTGGATGCAGTCGAGTACATTCACAATCAAAATGTGGGAGCAAAAAAAGCAAAACAAGGAGACGAATCTTTGATTCAATTGGCACAAAAGTATATTCCACCAGAGAGCTTGGCTTCAACATCTATCAGTGAGAGAGCTTTTACCGGCTTGGCTAACTTAATTGGCCCTTATGTTGGTAACTCAGTTCAATACATTTTTAACAACTTCATTTTCAAATACATCAAGTATGCATACTTTTGGGCTTACCATATTTCTAAATACACAATCAAGATTTCTGGAATGTATCTTGATGTTGTTGATACTCCAATTAAGTGTTTTTATGGCTTAGACTGGATTGAAACTCAAACACGAGGAATATATTTGGTGGGTTGGGAAACTTTTACTGTGCATGATAACTGTCAAGAGACTATCAGTTCAAAATCCATTGAAACTATACTTTTACAAGCGCATTCTTTCACAGAGGAGGACAGACACTGCGAATTTTACAAAAATGAACCAAATGAAGATTCAGGTGAATGGTTTGCTGATATTCGTACATTGAATAGTGTTTCAGATCAGAATATTTGGGACTTGAAATGTCCAAACTCTCCAGCTGGTAACAAGAAGGAATCACTCTTTGCTACAATTATGACATTTTTCAAAACTGTCACATAGGAAAATAGCATATATATATTTGCTTTATAGCTATAAAGTTTATTCATCCAAAACGACATATTCTTCCTCACTTCTCGGGATAGTCAAATTAACAAAATCGTCATCCTCTTGTACTTCCTCCCATGATTGGTTCATTGTCGAGTCCAGCTGCGATGTTATTGCCAATGGGTGGAAATGTATAATTTTATTCTCAATACACTCTTGTTTAAACTCTTTATAATCTGCCATAGAGTTAAGTAACACACCGACCATCATGGATGGGTCTAGAGACTCAATATTGAGTTTGTTGCAGTTTGTTGTGTGATAACTGGCAAGATTAATCGGCGTTTCAACAATCTGTGGCAAGTGGGGATCAAAGTAAATCAACTCTTCGTCATTTTGGTATCCCACAAAATAGAAACTGGACGATGGTTTACCTCCGGCTATACCAACAGAAAATCTTGACCCTAGTAGCTGGAAGATGCTTTTGTAATAATATTTGTTCACTTGATCAATCCCTAATCGAACAGGGAATAGCAAAAGAAGTGATTTTTGTTCACTTACAAACAACTCTTCAATCTCATCATCATATAGGTCTGCATTTTCACTGACATACACGCACGGTATCTCAACAGACAAGTCTTGCTCCTTAATTTCTGTCACTAGCTTCTTTATTGATAGGGAAGCCGCATTAGGACCAAACCATTGTCCTGGCTTAATTAGCAATGGCAGTGCACTGGCCACTCGTATAAAGTTGTGAAGGGAAAAGACGGCTTCAGAATCGTCTTGGAATAGCTTGAGAATTTCCAACTGAGTGGCCTCATTCGACTCGCTTGAAAGTTTGAGTATGGCATTCGCTAATAGGTTCTGCGAAGTTCGTATCATGCAACCCCATCCAGCATCACTTGTGAAATTATCATTATCAAATAGGCTCCGCAAATTGCCTACATTAGTTAATGTCAGCTTGCTAAACAAAAGTGAAGGAAAGAATGTCACTGGTTGGGGCCCGTCCACTGCTTTGGGAATGGGAGTAAACCCACATCTGTAGGAAAGCCACAATAAGGAGTGAATATAACTATTCGCTTCCTGTTGGTTGATATAATGATTCCCTAGAATGACTAATTCATTTGAGTCGGTAGTAGTGTCCTCTGTTGCCTCCGTATTCTCATTTGCCTCTTGAAACCCTATGTTGATACCAGAAATCCCCTTGAAGAAAGAAGTGAATCTATCAAATCCAGTACCTGATGTCGAATCTGTCGATTGCAGCTGAACTGCCGTTGACGCTCCTTCCTCTCGTGGCTCCGATGCAGAATGTGGATCTATCATTGTTGCGTGTGTTTGATTGACAAAGCGGAGTCGTATATCTCCGATAAGGAAAAGAAAAGCAATCAATACGCAAAAACTACTGAAACTACTCTCCCAATTTTTTTCCGTGTGAGAGCACCACGAGGGGAGGAAAAGTTGCGCGGTGTGCGGTGCGTGCGCGCGCTGAGCTTTTCAGTCATACTAGAAAATTCAGCTGAATAGATTACACGGCGATGGCAACAACATTTCTTTTCTTTTCCATACAATATACAGTCTAGATAAGTATGCCGACCAAGAAAAGCCAGAGAGGTAGAGGATCATCAAGGGGCGGCCGTGGAAACCGTGGTGGTCGAGGTGGGAGGCTGAGAGGAAGAGGAAGAGGAAGATCAAACAACAACAGATCCAGAGGTGGTTATCGCAAGTCTACCGATTCCGAATACAACTCCTCAGCACAACACCAATCGTTATTTGACCCCGACTCGCTATGGATGCCGACTGGAGAAATGGCTCAAGCGGGACACAATTATGGTAGACGAAGTTATGGAAAGTTTGCTGAGGAGATTGAGTATACAGCCCAGCATCAAAGCAAAACATTGTCACGAAGATTGAGAGATAGACCTATGGTTTTTGTTAAAGCTAAGGAGGTTTACGATCCAAATGAACTCTTGTATAAGCTTTCGCAAAGGAGACAAGAGGATCCTTATCATACAGTCATAGATGAAGAATTCAAGGGTATATCTTTAGATTCAGAAGAGGAAATGGAATCGGTAATAGAAAAGACAATTTCAAGTAAAGGTAATACGCTAGAGAGGAACGAGTTAAACAGTGTGGATGCTAACGTTCCTGAGGAGGATAAAAAGAGAACCGAATCGAGCGACGAGTCTTTACCATGCGTGCCACGTGCAACATATCTGTACGAGGATGAACAAGAGGAAGAAGGAGAAGAAGAATCCGAATCAGAAATAGAGTCTGTACTTGAACATTTGAGCTCAGATTCTGGTAGTACAGGTGAGGAGGTCCGAAAAGTGCCCTCTGAAATAGCTGCGAACGAGGTGAACACTAATTTACTTGATAAAAACAATTATCCCAAAGAGGGGACATCTTACAACATCGAGTCAACAGAAGATCACCTATCCACAACTGAAAGAAAGCAAACTGAATCAACTACAACTGTCTACGAAGACGACCTGTTTCAGAAACAAGAAGGTTTCACCTACACTTCCAACAAAGACGTTCAAAACGATGAAAACATTATAGATGCACAGTTTACGGAACAACCAGTGGATTCCGAGGAGGATGAATTGGAAATCTTTATAGATGATCCTCAATTCCCCGAAACGCAAAACGTTACAAAGCAAACCGATACGTCCCAAAACAAAGACTCAAGCACCCCGGAGACAGAACAAGATTATGGATTCTTACCGGAAGATTACGAATTTGACGTTTCTAAAATATCAGTCGCCAATGTTCGATTTGGAATTCAGAATCAATATTATTTGAAATGTCATGAACTTACTGGGTTTGATGATGAGTTTGTTTGGATGGATGAAGATGAAGTGGTTGATTATGCGTTATCTAATGGGGTTAAACAACATCGGTTGGCGAAGTTTTTATCTTACATTACTTCAGGAATGATTGATCAAGAAGATGACAATGTCGAAGAAGATGATGATCAAGTTTACATTAGTGATGATGATGATGATGATGAGGATACAGGTTCCGAGGATGAAGACGAGTTTGATGAAGACCAGGATGATTATCCTTATGACTCCGATGATAATTTAGAAGATTTGATACGATATACAAAATCAAGCACACAAGGGTTAGTACCCATGCAAGATCGAGATTTCTCCAACAATACCCCAGCAAAGAATAGAACCAGTTTTGACAACTTTGGCCTTGATCAAGAATGGCAAGATACAATGCTTGGACAAGTTTTCGATTTCCGACAAAACAAAAAAGCACAAAAACAACGCCGTAAAGAACAACAAACACAAGATTCAATTGAAAGTCATAATTTATTAATCAAGTATCCTGACTCATTAACCATTTCTCAAATCGCAAATGAATTTGCAAATTTTATTGAAGATACATCACGAACGACATTGAGTTTCCCAACTTTGGATTCACATGGTAACAAGACATTACAAAATATGGCTGCGGCGTATAATATGCAAACTGATAAATGTGGCAGTTATAATATGCGACATTATATAAAAGTGACCAAGAATAGGAAAACGTACAAAAATGTGCCCAATTATAATCGAATCAATGCCATTATGCGCGGCAGACCAATTTTCCATCGAATGGATGTGAAACGAGAGAAAAAGAGCGATGAGAGGAAAACGAAGCGTGGTGGTGGTGGAAATGAGTCGCGAGCCAGGTTTAAAGAAGGTGATGTGGTTGGTGCTGAAGCTCCAGAACTCGATCAACTGAATTTGGGTAGAATAATGTTGGAAAAGTTGGGCTGGAGTCAAGGACAAGGATTGGGTAAGGCAAATAGTGGTATTAATGAGCCGATCGTGGCCAAGGTGAAGATGTCCAAGACGGGTATTAGATAGGAGGAGCTTAGTAAAAGGAATATAGAGTTTTGGAATTTATAGAAGTATAATGTAACGCGGATCACAATTTTACTTTGATGTCTTGTCTATTTACGTTTAGATTTCTTCTTTTTTGATTTCGATGACGTCGTTAGTGATGGAGCAACTGCGTGGTTCTCTTGTTTGACGTGTTGGAACAATTGATTACGAGACTCAAATGATTGACCACAAACGACGCATTTCTCATCACCAGTACCAGCAGAAGAAGAAGAAAGAGCTTTCTCCTTTTTGGATGCATCTTTTGACAATGATTCACTAGGCTGTGGCGAAGACGATGAGCTTACTTTGGACTTTGATGCTGCTGATGATGGTTGTTTCTTTTTCTTCTTTTTGCCCCTTTTGTTTCCTGTGTCCCAATCGTCATCAGAATCATCTAGTTTTGACTGGTTGAGAAGTTTTGCCAATTCTGCTTCTAATCTATTCTTTTCTAATTCTTCTTCAGATGGTTGAGCAGGTGAAGAAGATTGAGATTTTGCCGTATCTTTAGCTTCCTTGGCTTCCTCTTTGTCTTTGGTGTCAAGACTCTCATGCGTGGAGGCTTCCTTTTCATCCTTTGAAATAGTGCCATCAAGACTATATTCACCATCTTCAATCTCTTCCACTACCTTCTCATCCTCCTCCTCCTCATCCTCATCCTCCTCCTCAAATTCACTTTCTGCAGTTTCAAACTCATCCTCATCTTCATCATCATCTATACCCAACTCTATCCCCTCCTGTTTCATCTCCCACTTCATCTGTCTCACAGCCTTTTTATGCTTCTTACTCTGTTCATGAATCTTAAACTGTTGCTCATTCTTCAAAATCCGATCACACACAATACACTCAAACTCATGCACTTCCTCAACTCTCTCATCATCACCATCATCTCCCTCATCACCACCACTTTCAAATTCCGAATCAGTACTAATTTCATCATCATAGTGTGCTCCACCAGTTAAGTCCACTTGATCTAGATCATATTCCTCTGCCAACATTTGCTCCAACTCCGCCAACTCATTCTGATCCAACTTTTGCCAACTTTGCTCCTCATATACTTGTCCCCCTCCATTCACACCCATCATCTTTTGTTGTTTCTGCTTCATTAAATTCTGAAGCTTAATCTGTCTTTGCATCTCCTCCATCTGCTTCTTCCTCTGTTGTTTATTAAACTCATCCTGAGCAGTCTTTACCCTCGGATCCCGTTTCTTAATAAACCCAACAAACTTCCTCACAGTCTCATTATACTCTTTTCTTGCCTCATCGCTAATTTTCTTATTCTCTCGTTCCATCAATCTACGAGTCCTTCGATCTTGTGCCGTTGAATACCGATATTCAAATTTCCAATTAAACAGCTTACATGTAGCGAAATTGGACCAAGATTGATAAAAGTTTTTAATAGATAAGTAATCGGCGTGACTATTGCCAAATAATGGGTATTTCAAATAACTAGAATCGATGGCATAGACATTATTATCATCATCTTTATATTTGTAATATTCTTCAATATTTTGATATTTCCCATGCTGGATCTCTTCTCTAGCCAACCGCTCAAATATCCGACTCACAATAGCATAGAACCCCAGAATAGAGTCATTGACGACTGCATACATGCTAGGATTGAAATATCGTAAGATCTCCTCACTTGAAATAGACGGAATATGCGAAACTCCATCATCAACTACATCCTCATCATTTAATATACTCAGTTTATGCGTGTCGTACCATGCACGTTCCTGTGGATCACTGAGTACTTCATAAGCTGCAGAAACTAGGGAAAACTTGTGATTGGCTTCTTCAACGTTATTGGGATTCTTATCTGGATGTAGTTGTAAAGCTTTCCTTCTGTAGGCTTTTTTCAACTCCGAGTCGGAAGCTGTTGTTGAAACTTCTAGTAGTTCATAGTAGCATGTTTTCATAGTGGTGAGCCACCGTGGGGAATAATATGTATATACAAGGTTGGGGTTCGATGAGTTTGTGATCTGCTACGTCTTTTTCCTTTTTTTTTCTTTTTTTTTTTTTTGGCAATTTGACAATACCATATTCACAACAAGCTCCTACTCTTTTCAAATCTAGCAATTAATAATTAACTATAAGAGATTATAAACATTATGCAAAAGCGATACCATCCACTGATTCCTCTTTACCACCCTTTTGCATGGTAATCATCAAACACACCATCATCTTCTACGTCTCCACCAACGACTGACTTTCTAATCATTACTCCATCAGGCATGGCAACTCTACCCAACTTATGATCTATAAGTAATGCCTCACGTAGGGATGAGCTAAGTTCCTCATTCTCCATCAACTCTTTTTCTTCAGCCGTCAAGGCTTCATTAGGGTTAACATTTTGTGCTTTTGTGTCCTTCTTCTTGGAATCTTCCAATGAGGTGTCAGTTGTGGTAATTTTGGGTACTGATGGCGCTGATGGTGCTGATGGTGGTGGCGTGGCTAATGACTTGGACGAGTTTACAGGTATTGAGGAAGATGAGGTTAATGAGCTAGGCGAGTGTTTGCGCGTAGGTTCTTCAACAGCAGATGGTTTCTGTTGATGTATAGGCGAAACACGATCATTGCTCTTATCCAAATCACCACTACCCTTTGACTGTGGTGATTCAAATGATTTCACACCACTACTGTAATAACGATTGTTGTTACTTTCTGGTTTCAACTTGGTCAAGGAATTGACATATATCCGACTCAAATTGATGGACGATTTTGATAAAAGACTCATCAAAGAATGATGGGATACAGACCGTGACAATTTGCTCAAACTATGCGATAATAGTTCGTGTTCCTCTTCAACAGTTGTCTTGGCTCTAGGTACTTTCGACACATTTATATCGGAAATCCCAACACTGCTACCTTGCTTCTTAAGTGGAGTACTATCACTATCAAAACTATCATTAGCATCAATAGCATTTACACTTTCTGAAACTGAAGATGATGAGTTTGTCCTATTTGTTGTTGTTGTTGTTGTCGTTGAAGCTGGCGATTTCATGCGTTTACCAAGGGGAGGAATGTCACTAAATGATGGAAACTTCCGTGTGAATAATAACGACGGCCGTTTATTCTCTTCATCAATAGTCAAGACACCCGTAGTTGTCGATCTTATCAATTTTGGTTTGTCAGCAACTGGAACTGGGGTAGAAGATTGCGAGTGAGCCATCTCATTGAGAAATAAACCAGACAATAATGACTTTGGTTTATTGAGTAGTGGTGTTGAGTTTGAATTTCTCCTACGATTGTCCATTGAAGAAATCGTTTCATTGGATAATACAGATGAAGGTGGTTCAACTTTTGTGAAATTCATAGACTGGTTTTTGGGTATACTTTTGGCAGATGCTGCTGTGGAGTTAATTGAACTCGAATATACCGAGACCCATTCACTATCATTGTCATCTCTATTGGAAGTCGCAGTAGAGTTTTTCCTTGCAGAGTTGTGATCGACACTCACATTGTGTGAGGAGGTAGCTGTAGAATTGTTCCTCGTAGAATTGAAATCCGACCCCACATTATGTGAAGGGGTTGCTGATTGTGCAGTTAAAGTTTTATTCCTTTTGACTTCGAGGATCTCACGACCATCATCATCTTCTTCTTCCTCATCATCGTCGTCATCCCCATCGCTCAGACCTTCATCTTCCGAAATATCAGTTGAAGAGCAGTACCCCTTATCCCGACGTAAATCAATTTCATCAATAGTTTGATTTGATGGTTTCCTAGATCCATTTAAAATTTCAGACGAGTTATCTTTGAAATTGAAGTTATTGAACAATGAGTTTTGCCGCTGCACTTGAGGTTGTTCAAGTGGAACTTGTTCAGGTTTGCCATGTGATGCAGCAGTAGCTGAATTGTAGTCCTTTTTTACGTCAAAGCGTGAAGTAACCTGACGCAAGGGTGATGACTTGGGGTGGGATGATGCTGATGAGTGTGGTTTAATGCAATGGTCGTGATGATCTGAAGTTGACGAGGAGCTTGCCAAGTAAAAGGTATCTTTTTGGTTTCTTTGAATATTTTGTGGTGATATGTTATCTGAGGCTATGTTTGATGACTCTATTGGAGTATCCATGATATGTGTGGGGCTTGACGCAGACTTTGATATGTTTGCTTCATGCACAGTGTTATCTTGATGTTGTTCATCTTCCTCTTCCTCTTCCTCTTCCTCTTCGTCGTCGTCAGAAATTTCGGATATATCTGACATATCCGATTCAGCCAAATGTTCATCCACCTGTACATGGTTACTCTGCTTCTCTAAAGCAAAGGATTCTAAACTTGTTTGAGTACTTTGTTTTCTATTTTGTAAACTAAAATTTGATGAATGACTAAACAAAGTTGGTCTCTCAGTAAGAAATTGAGTTGTTTTTGGTTTCAAATCCTTTAAATTCTCTTTAAATAAGTCATTTAGTTCGTCATTTGTAGTGGTTGAGTTGCTGTTGCTGTTGTTGTTGTTGTTGTTGGGTTTATGCGTAGTAGTGGCTATGCCTGGGGTATTTCTTGATTGACAAAGTTTCATCACTCGTTGATTAAGTAGTCGCCAAGATCGGTTATTGAGTCTTTCAGTGGTTGATATATTGGGACATTTTATATACAGTACATCGTTGGTTAGTTTCCAAAGTTTGTATAGTGAATGATCAGACTGTTTGTCATAGTTGAAATTTATTGGTATGGTTGAAGCAGGCTCCATAACTGTTATACCCGATCAAAAATGGGCAAAAAAAAAAAAAGAAAATGAAACAAAAACCCTGGGAAAATGAAAGAAGTGAAAAAATATATGCAGTATAACACGGTTAGTGGGTGGTTGTAATGATAAACGATCGTGTGGTACCACTAGAAAGTGGGAAAAATAACGAAAGGGTATGATAATAACAAGTGCTTGTAAAATTAACACGTAAAATATGAATAATGATGATGATTCCTTTTTTTGGAAAATGTAAATTTTTATTTCGCGATAGAAAACGTGACCTTCTTTCTTTCTATTCTTTTTTTTTTTACATCAACAGTAGAGTAGATGCGTTTTAAAGTGATCTCTAGTCTTCTGTCTAAGTCTTATGGTTTGAAGTACTAAGGATAGGGTGTTGGTTTTGTTCTTTCTTGTAGTTGTGTTTTATAGAAAAAAGAAAATAGGTGTTGTATAGATATATATAGTTGATCTAAAACTGAAAAAATTAATGACCATATATACCTACATATATATGTAAGTATGATTGGAAAAAAAAAAATATAAAAAAAAATATAAATATAAATAATAAAATAAAATAATATATGTCTGTCAAAATATATCAAAGACAACACTTCCTTTTATTCTTTTTACAGGGTCAACTAAGTAAAAAAAATTATTTATTACTATTTATTATCTTATTCTATGATTGTTAATTCTAACGTCTTAATTACTTACTCTTAATATGTTAACTCTTAGTGCAAGTGAAGTATAAGATGAAATGCATTATATAAATCCTATTGTTTCTGATAAACTTTTGTGTAGTGTTCATACTACACTCTATCTCTATCTGTGTTTTGTTTTCGTATATATACTATACTTTCTTTATACCATATTTCTATCCAATCGTAAAAGATCATGGTTGAGATATATATATAACAGGCAGACTTTTCATTTTTGGTAGACCTTCTATATCAGACTCTTGTTCTTTAACAACCACCATATTATGCAACCACAACCACTACTGACTTTTGAAAGGGAGACATTGTACACTTTTGTAAATAGGATCCATCACACCCACCTACAAAATGCGCCCAACAGAAGCAAAATAGAGCTGTAGATAAACAGAGAAGAGTACTTCAATTATTAGACCTTATAACTGCATACAATAATGGTTATGAGTGTGGGTTATATATATAAAAAAAACTACTTTACCACACATAAAGGAAAGCCATCGTTTTGTCTACCACACCACTCAATACTCCTTTTGTTAATATCCCTCAAAAGGGAGTTGACCACAATTCACTTTATATTGATTTGTATGTGTCGTTAACTTCAATTAGAAACACGCACGTTTCCTTTTTTTCTACATTTTGACAGAAACGGTTCCTTTGTTAATCGAAGCAACTTTTATTCGATTCTCTTGAAACCAAGTGGAAACACAACAATCGCCTGCACATTCCACAAACCAAGCTATACCTCAATAGGACCTTCTCTCAATCGTACATTCTCTCGTTTATACTTACAAGCCTCCATTTGATTGTAAAAAAACTGTGGCTCAAATGCAACACAAAATACAAAAAAAAAAGAGTTATCTAATTGTACTGCATACAATGTGGAAGTCATTAATTTTATTTTTTGCGTGTTCTCCTATTTTCTTAATGTCGTAAAAGTATCCATATACGACACGACAAAACTTTTTGGATGCAAAAAATCACTTGATACCAAATCACTAGATACCAAATACCACTTTTGCATTACTTATTCCTTCCTTAGACAACTTAAACCCTTCATCAACACTTTTCAATCCATTAGACAATACTTTTAAATTAGCATGTTTTACCGACTTTATATGTTTAGGTAAAATATCAAACCACCAAGGTTCATAATATTTCAAAAAATCATCAGGTCTGGTAAACAACTTCCCATCAGCAGTCTTCTTCAGTTCAGCAATTGCCAAATATGCAAAAGTTTTACCATAATGTATCTTTGAATTATCTCTTTTATCATCCAACTTAATTGAATTGGAATCAAGAAATAATAATGAATCGAGGTATACATCTCCTTCGACTTGACTAGTTGCATCATACACTTGCTGGAAAGTTGATGGTTTGGCAACTGTATCCAAGGCAAATTTAATCATACCTCTTCCAATCTCTTGAATCTTGGCCACAACGTCATCATCATGATAATCAATTACATAATCAGCCCCAATAGATTTAAGATACTCATGATTCTTGGTTGATGCAGTAGCTATTACATTCAATCCATAGATACTCTTGGCTAATTGAATAGCCAAAATACCAGTAGCACTAGCACCACCCCATATCAAAATATAATCACCTTGACTAAACCTCTCACCAATTTTCAATTGATATGAAAATGAATCACCAATAGTAACCAACTCCAAAGTTGCACTAGCAGCTCCAAGAAACGTAGTAATTGTACCGGAATTTACATCAATAGAAGCACCATCTTCTTCCTCTAACAGATCATACTTGACACATCCAAAGGCATTTGCAGCTACATATTCCGCAAAAGCTCCATTCTTGGGAGATATATTACCCACAATAAAAGCACCCACAAAATCACCTTTGTTAAAATGAGGAACATTTGATCCTACTTCAACCACAATTCCACTAACATCACAACCTAAAATATCACCCTTTGAACTAATTCCATTATGAACTGATTTCCAATCGGTGGGGTTAATGGCAAATGCTTTAGATTTGATTAATACTTCATCGGGTTGTATGGTGGGGATCTCTAATGACTCTTTGATTTCAGTTGGAGATTGCTTGTCTCCTGAAAATACAGCAGCTTTCATTTTGGTAACAATTGAGAAGGAGTAAAGTATGAAGGTGTGGATAATTAGTAATCGAGTTTTAATTTTTCAAGGGGAGAGAGAAATGAGCGGATGGAGATTTACTTACTTTTTCTGTTAAAAGATTGGCATGGCAAATATCCCTTGCACGCTCATAAACAAGCTTCTACGAGCTACTCGTTGAGGGTTATCTTACTGTAAAACACAGTTTCAATCTCTTAATACCTGTAACCAACAAACTAATCGCCATACCAGTCGAACATTTTTTTTTTGCTTGAAAATGTTGCAAAAAAAAAAGGTAAATGAAGCAAACTACAAAGTCAATTCATAAAAAATACATTCACGTTATTCCATACATACTAAATCTATAAATCAAATACAACCTTGGTATTAGAAACACCCTCTTTAGACAATTTCAAAGCTTCGCCAGAACTTTCCAAACCTTTAGGTAAAACCTTCAAATTTGCATGTTTCAAATTAGCAGTGTATTTAGGCAAAACTTGAACCCACCAAGGCTCGTAATCCTTCAATAGATCCTCTGGCTGATGTAAATCTTTACCCATAAATTTAACTTTTGTAATTGCAAGATAAGCCAATGTTTCACCCCAATGAATCTTGTAATTATCTCTAGATTCATCCAATTTGATAGTACTACCATTTTGCGACAAGGTAGAATCAAGGAAAATTGATACTTCAGTGTTTGCAGTGGCATCATAAACTTGTTGGAAAGTTTGTGGAGTTGCAATTGTATCGAATCCAAATTTCAAAGTTCCTCCAACAACTTCTTTAATATTGTCAACAACTTTGTCATCATTGTAATCAAATACATAGTCAGCACCTAATGATTTAAGATATTCATGGTTTTTTGGAGATGCAGTGGCAACTACTTTTAATCCATAAATCTGTTTGGCTAATTGGATAGCCAAGATACCAGTTGCGGTAGCTCCACCCCAAATCAAGATATAATCACCTTGAACAAAATTTTGTGGAATTTGCAATGAGTAGGAGAAAGAATAACCAACAGTAACTAATCCCAAAGTAACACTAGCTGCTCCTTCAAAAGTAGTAATTGGACCCGATTCAGACTTGCTTGGATCTTCAGTCAATTTGGGCCATTTGACAGTTCCCAATGGATTAGCAGCAACGTATTCAGCCCATGCACCATTCTTGGGAGAACTATTCCCAACAATAAAAGAACTGACATAATCACCAACTTTGAAATTGGATACATTAGCACCAACTTTTTCAACAACTCCACTAACGTCACTACCTATAATATCTCCTTGTTTGGCAATTTGGAATTCAAGATGTTTCCAATCGGTTGGGTTGACTGCAAAGGATTTCGATTTGATTAAGATTTCATTGTCGGAAATCTCTGGGATTGGTACTTCTTTAATTTCGTAAAGTGGGTCTTTTGATCCGGTAAATACTGCTGCCTTCATTATGTAATAAGTCTTGAGTATATAACGTTTGATATATTGAGCTGAAGAAACAGTTTGCTAGAAATTGGGAGAATCAGTCTTGCTATTTATAGTTTATTCAGTCGATTAGATTCAGTGCTTCTATGCATGAATAACCGAGAAAGCAAGCAGTTAGATGGAACACAAAAGAACAAATCCATTCTCCCAATAGAGTTAAACACCGAAATAACATTGTGTACACAAAACTATAAGCTTACTAATAAGAGAACCAATCAGTCTTATGAAACTCCGCCCTTTCGAACTAACTTACTCAGAGTAATTAATGTAAAAAAGCAGTCTTACTCCGAAAGGAGTTACTGGTCAGTTCGAGCACCTGGCCGGTTTTAAAGGAACTTGAAAAAGGTATTTGGTTCACTAGGATTTATGCACTACGGATAAATTTCAAATTATAATAATAAAATATTATTTCATTGCTGTCAAGACACATTTCCGTCATACGCAATGTCGCAAGTAAGCATAATACGACAAGACACTTACACCCCCATAACATAGCACCACTACACCTCAGTTATTCTTAAAACGTCTAATTAAAATTAAAAATCTATGCAATTATACACCAGTTGCCTCTAGCTGTACTCCACAATTTCCTCCTCTTTCTCAACTGGAATCTCTTGTCTAACCTTATCTTTGATCAAATAACAAACACCACATGCAATTATACTAACTCCAGTAATCAACACCAACATCATATTAGAATCACGATACAATCTTGCTTTATCCTCAGGCCAACCTGAATACAAGGCATAAGTAGCAGTGACTGAACCTAAATTACCCAATCCACTAACCAAAGCAGCACTAACTGCAGTACCAACATCTCCATAACGAACAAAGAATATTTCAGCTGACCATGACATACAAATTGGTACAGTTGGTCCTAACCCATAACCAGCAATTAACAACCCAGCATATTTGTTCCATGGTCCATGGGCAAAAGTTGTCACAACCATACCAACAATAATGATAACACAAGCACCACAAAAGATCAATGGTCTAAATTTTTTATATCTATCTGCAAATGGAGTAATGGTTAAAATACCACCCAAGTCAAATAACCAGATTGGTGCATACAATAATGAAACTTGAATTGATGTCAAATGAGGGTTATTTACCTTGATGATGGTTGAACCAAACACAGCCAAACCAAACCCAGTTCCAACAACACCAAAATACATCATGATCAATGGCCAAATACGCAAATCGGTAATAATAGCAGCAACATCCTTCCAAGTCCATTTGAGTAACTTGTATCTGTATTCAATGTCCTTCCTATGCAACTCCCTTTCAGTTGCATTTAATGGATGCGATGGGGTAAAGTATCGATTATAAAATGTTCTAAACTTGTTTTCCGACTGCTTGACAATATTGAATGGTCTATCAGGTAACCACCATAGTAATGATATCCCTGCAGCGATTGTAATTGTACCATATGTCAAATACATCCATTGCCATCCATAATATCCTCTATTTCCATCAATCTTTTGGAACCCAGCACTAACCAAACCAGCAACGGCAGCTGAAATTTGCGCTGCCGTGAAATAGTACCCAATTCTTCTAGTTGCTCGATCATTAGGATACCAGAGTGAGACATAGTAACTCATTCCTGGCCATGTACCAGCACCAACAACACCGCTAATGAATCTCACAGCAATTAAAGCACCAGCACTATGCAACGCACAGTAGCACGTATACACCAACCCAACAGTAATGACGATTCTAGCTAACCACGATTGAGGACTAACTTTAGTCATGATGAGATTCATAGGCACATCAAAGATGATATAACCAACATAGTATAAAGCCGACGCAGTCGATGTATGCTTGGAAGTTAAATTCAATGACTGATTCAATGAATGACCAACTTCTGAATTCATGGTTAATGTCAACCCATAACAATTGGAACCAAATGAAGTTAGGAAATAAAGACACCACAATGCTGGAATAATACGGAAATCCAATTTACGATAAATCTTGTTCAACTCATGTTTATTCAACTCGTCATGGATTTCTTGGTCTTGGTTGAGATGATCTATTTGATTTTCTTCAACTTCAAATGATTTGGATCTTGATCCTTGATCTGATGAACTCATTGCTGTAGAAGGGAATAGATGAAAAAGTATATTCAAATTTTCTTTTAAAGAATATATGCTCTTTCCATTTCCTTTTTATATATTTGTACACCTGGGGATATCCTTTTGAGTAATTATTAAAAGTGAAAAAAGAAAAAGAAAAAGTTGCAAAATGGGTCAAATTTAAAGATTATTTTTATTTTTTCATTTTTCTGTTGGGGAAAATACCGAAATTGCATCCAAACATACATAGTTAACTGCATAAGAGCCCGCCCTTGAAATGACTCTGAGTCAACTTTTACGCAGATGAGACTCATACAAAAAGTCATCTCGTGTGATGACTACGCGAGATGAATCATATCTACCACAGACATTACACAAATATTTCTACAACATCCTATACGTAAAACACCCAACGGACTATTCCGATCCTCTATATCTATATATTAAAGCCCAACAGATTTTCAGCTTTGTTTGATTCTACTTATAGTAATTTCAGCAAATTCTTTACTTTGATTCAATACAAATGCATGTTTGATTGGATTCTCAACATTTTCACAAATTTCAAACTTGTTCCTCTTAGAGTTCACATTACCATACTTTGAAATTAAATAATCTCTTGTTTTATTAGATACCCAATGATCTTGTTGTGCAAAAAAACACCAATTTTTAAATGAATATTGATTATTGATGAACATCCAGTCGTTAACTTCATCCAGAGTTGTAATCACCTTCATTTCATCTTTGGCCATGTTTAAAGATTGGTTAATTGCACTGGGGGAATTGATGAGTTCTAGAGTGGTTTCAATGGAATGTTCCAATCCGACATTTTCATGATTTGATCCTTCTTCAATTACTTGTTTAGGTGGTGCCCAATGATGAGTAAGAATATAACGTTGTGCAGATTCTGGGATATAGGAACACATGGACCCAAGTGTCATTACTAAACCAACTATGGGGATCTTTGCATTTATCAATTTGGTAAACTTGGTTCCTGATTCGGATTCAGCAATATTGTTGATTGTTGGGGTAATCATTCCATTGAATTTGACTTCAAATTTATCTTTCAAGCCATCGTCTTCTAAAAGTTTCTTGATTGTTCGTTGAGTAATGAATCCACCCAATGAATGAGATAGGAAATACAAGTTTGGCTTGGTTGATTGTTGCTCGATTTTATGTTTGATGACTTTATATTTATGTTCAATTTGCTCATCCACGGTGTAAATATGTTGCTGCTTCGTACTTGCCAACTTGTTGAATCCCAAATAATCCATTCCGAATACTTCAAATTGTGGAAGTGCTCGTTGGATATAATCGAGATATGTGATGTAATAACCAACAAGACCGGGATTACCCGGTATCATGATGAGAATGTCATTACTGGAGGACAGGGTCAGTTTGGATGGCGAGTGATAAACTCGTGTCTTTGGATCAGTATCGAGAACTTCAAATGGCATGCCTAAGGAAAGCTGTGTAAAAGAATAGTTGAGAGTTGAGAGTTGAGAGTTGCCGTCAAAAGTTGCGAAGAGAAAACTTTCTTCCGCAACCTCGGAGATAAGTGGATAGGAAATTTATTAAGTCCGGAAACAGGAAAACTTTTTATTAATATCATTCATACACATTAGTCTCCGTAAATATTGAACGTATACCTCGATGTGATCAAAGGTTTATCAACTATAGGTACATCAGAAGAATGCAAATTTCTTTCATAGTAGTTTAAATTACCCAACTTGTCCAACACTATGATGGTTTGGGTTCTTGTACCATAATAATCACCTATCGACACCAAATGACTCTCTACCCCCTCACGCTTAACTGGAGGGATAAATATCGAGTTCCTCAACGCCATCACCTTGACATCAAAATCATGTTGTTTCAAAATGGCTCTGTCATACGTATCATGGCTTAGTAATTTAAAACAATCTTCAACTAGCTGATCTTGAGTTTGGTGTTTCTTTACCGATGAAGCAACGAGATCTTTAAGCATGCGTTCCCCGAGATCAACCTTTTTCCAAGGATCATTGTATAATGAATTTGACAAGCCAAAGGTGGTCTTTGTCGAAATATGATCTAGCTCGTCTATTTCTTGCTGCAGCACATCCTTCTCAAACACCCTTCCGTGGTGCCCTTTATTACTCAAGATGTTTAAATGATCCACGCCACCTCCAGGGTGGTGGCCTCTTAATGAACCATACAACAACGTAAACCCACCTATATTCTTCAAGTCAAGAGCAGCATTGCCATTCTGCATTTCCAGAGAGAAGCTATCCCTCCACTCATCATCTGACTTAGTTGACTCCAAATAGCTCAATGGAAGCACACCTCTCGAGACTTGTTTGATGGTACCTATACCCACTGAGTTAGTAAATCATACACAATTTTAAAACCATAGTGAATCTAAAACATACTCTCAGTATCCATATCACGGTAGTTCACCAATACCGCAATCTTCCCCTTCGTAGTCACTCCAATCCACGTGCCATGTTCAGGTCTAGCTAGATCAAGAGGAGCCAACACTTTTTCATCATCATTGATTTTCCTAAATTGGGCTGGCTTTGTTGGTCTTCGAAAAAACTCGTCTCTGTTTGAAAGTAGGATAAAAGGGTAGTCGGGATGGTCTGTAGTGGCGATGGTTATACACATTGGTTATAATGAGAATTAAAATAAAAAGCTGATACGGCTCACACCAAAACACATTATTTAAAATTGGGAAATTTATTTTAAAAAAGTAGCTTTCTGCGACACCCGCCCCCGACGTAGAACAAAAATAATGATCATTAGGTTTTTTGCGGGGAAATTAAACGAGATTGCAACAAAAGAGTGTGGGGGAAGGGAAAAGTGGCGTAGATAATCTCACTAGAAAAGAGATTAAACAGAATGCACTCTCTGTGTATAGATGCTCCTGTAGATACATATTGGAAACGATAAGTATAGAGCGTAGGCTTTCAATAGGACCAGCCATAGAGCCAAAATTTAAGCGCTTCGGTAGCGACTACTATCAAAAATTTTATTTCAAAATTTTTTTTCTTTTATTGACGAGTTCTATTTAGCGATATATACAAGCATGGGTGCTACTGCTTGGAAAAATACTCAAAACATGCAAGCTCTTGAGCAGTTGGTCTCAGGATAGGGTCCCACTGTAAGCATGACATTATCGTGTCGCATAACTCACGTCCAGCATCAGGAAGAATTTGAGCACGAGTAAATCCTCGATCAAAAGGTAGTTGGTGCCCAAGAGCATGTCCCAATACAGCAGCTTGTGGCCAGTATCCACCAACAGGAACACAATACTCTTGGTCTACTTTCACAGGAAGTGATGGGCTTCCTAAAGTTTGATTAATTCGGCAAAGCATATCAATCTCATTAGCACCAGGAAACAAGGGTGCAAAATTGACAATCTCAGCTGCTACTGTTCCATAGGCCCAAATATCGATCTCACAACCATATCGGTTTTGTCTCAATAGTATCTCGGGGGACCTATACCACCTTGTTGATACATAACCGGTGTATGGTCTCATGTTGTTTACATGACGTGCTAAACCATAATCTCCCAACTTGACGACAAAGTTATCATGCCGTCTATATGAAGGTATAGAACCTTTAGATCCATAGTATTGAGCTGTTGGGATAACGAGAATGTTTTCAGGCTTGACGTCACGATGAAAATATTGGTGATGGTGAATATGCTCAATTGCATGCAATAATTGAGTCAAGATGCTTCTTAAAGTCATTGATGAAAACTTGGTACCTTTTCGGGACTTTATCAATTGATACAAATTCTGGTTAAGTGCCTCCATGGTGATGTGCAATTGATGGTCCAAATCGTCAATGAAAATTTCAAATATCTGTACCAAATTGGGATGAGAGGGAACACTGGATATGAATTTGATCTCCTTCACTTTTGCATAATCATGTAATGATGGAAGCTTCTTTTTCATGGTCTTGATAGCGACAAGGTTTGACTGATTACGTTTTGAATCATCAAGTGGATACAATAATGTTCCCGATTTATGCATATGCGTGGTTAGCAATTCTTCTTTTGGGAATTTGATTCTGGCTAGCTCCACAGTGCCAAAGCTTCCATTTCCAAGATTGTTGAGAATTTGATATCTTTGATGATATGAATGGACAGTGACATGTTTTGGAGGTGTATCATTGTAATACGAAAGTGGTATATTTGACATGGTATAGACTGAACCAAGGTAATCTAATGCTGTTTTAGTAGGGGTTGATTATCTGACGATGGATGTAGAAGAGTCTGGTGTTGTTCAAGACAGTGATGTGTGAGAAGATTGTGTTTACCTGTATCTGAATTTGCAACACATTTCGTTTTTGACAGTTTTATACTCTATGCACAACCGCCAAACCAAACACCTCAAAAGCAAGCTAGGCCGTTTTCTGTTCAATGATTCATTTAATTTAGTCATTAATCTACATTCTATACTTTAGCGAAGCAAATCTACAAAATTCCCATCATAATCTTTTTCTTTCTTCACTTCCACCTCTTCATCTTCTGACTCTGAAAAGTGCTCTTCTTCATCCGACGAAATTTCAATCAAAAATTGAGTAGATGGTGCTGGCTCAACTTGTTCATCAGTTACTCGCTCCTGGTCAATATAATGCTGGTAGTTCCCACTAGTATCAGTGGCAAATAGTATACTAGGATCGACAGTATAGCTGTTTATACAAACCTTCGAACTCGATGGGTTTGGATCTTCCTCTTCTTCCTGTACCAAAGTTTGATCTCTAATGTACTTATTTGACTTTGAACTGATTCTATCTTGCATTCGCAATGTGAAAACGTGATTCAATGGACACATGTCACCCCTAGGACACACCAACTCTTCTTCATAATCGGGACAGTTCCAAACATGCAAAAAGGGACAATTTCTACCTCTGGGACACCAATGACCAACTGCAAATGGTCTACAGATACCTATCTCGTAATCTGGATCTCCATATTGTTCTGGAACCAAGTGACTATATTTGCATTGTGAATTTGTACATCTTTTTTCCAAATTGAAGTGGCACAAAGGCGTGTTGTGGTGGTTCGGCGTATGGTTCAAAAGACAGTTGCTGTTTGTACAGCTTCCACTTAGAAAGTATGGACAAATCTGAATCTTTTCCTTGTCATGTGTGTATTTACATCTTGAGCCTTTTTGACAAAATCCTAAACAATTCAAAAGGCTCAGTAAAAAAAAGAGCTTCAAGTTAGTAAGATGTTTCCCGTCATTGAGTGATTTGATACATACCTGTCTCTATGAAATAGCGACAATCCTCTTTGAAGTTTCTAAAAATTGGGGTTAGTATTGTTTACCTGAAGTGTGGTATCCAAATACGTACTTTTTCGAGTGACCTTCTAATGTGTAGTGCCCACCTTTTGCAAGCTTATACCAGTTATTATTCCAAAAGATTCTTTCCTCGGCATCCTTATAGTAGGCTAATGGAGAGAGGAGGTAACCGTTTCTCACAACTGAATATTTCCCTCCATTGATCAAGACCCGGTCACACATTGTATGCTTACATTTAAACCTCTCCAACCTCTTTTTCAATTTTTCAATAACCCTACTATCTTCCATCGTCTCTTTATTCCTGATCAACTCAGCCCTAAAAATATTAGCGTTAATCACAGATTTCCCGTCACTGGATAAAAAGTATTGGTGCTCAATCTGCGACGTAGATGCGTCATCCTCAACGTCTCCAGGAGGAGCACGGGAGTTTGACACACCACTACTCTGCACAAGTTTCGGATTGGTGAATGAACGTTTTGAATGTTTTGCTTTCCTTACCCTATTTCTATTTTTGCTCTTGCTCTTTTTAGAACTATGCGCTGTTTGTTTCTCACTTATGGCTCGCTTCAATGCTGCAATCTCCTTATATAAGGTCCTCTTCTGGTAGGACTCATCCGTAATCACGAGGGACATTGTTACTGATGTGGTTGATGTGCGATGAGTAAGTTTAGATCTGCGTCACAAATTTATCTTGTTTATTTTGTCATTTCTTTTTTTGAAATCTCAACCATACAGTAGTAGAATTCAAAAGAATTGCAAATGCCACCTAAAGGATCTATCACAACTTCACAACTTCTTAAAGAGCAAAATGTACCGGATAGGAAACTTAACAAGAAGAATCTTACGAGCTTGAAGGATATTGAGTCAGCATTGTATGACTTAGAACTCAAGGAAAGCAACGAGCAAGATACTCGCCGAGTTTGCAACTGTATGGCTCGCAAACATCCGTTGTTTGAAATTGCTCCCAATTGCTTAAACTGTGGTAAGATAATATGCACAAAGGAAGGTTTGCAACCATGCTCGTTTTGCGGAAATGACTTGATACCAGCAGGTGATAAGGATGCTATAATTAAGGTACTTCGCAAGGAGAAGAATGAGTTGCTAAACCGAGAGCAGAGGGTAGAGACTCCTACTCAATCCAAACCTAAAAAGAAGATTGTTGTTAAGATGAATCCGGGTGAGAAATTTTGGGAAGCACAGGATCGGGCATTCAAGTTAGCAGAGCGGGAAATGAGTACCAGAGACCAGTCAGTGGAGGTTACGCAGGAGGCTGTCGAGCAAGTGGATTTCAGTCCTGAGACTGATAAGGATTTATTATCTGCCAAGGAACGCCTTGAAACGTTATTGAATTATCAAGACACTGGCGCCGAGAGAACTAGAATTATAGACAATGCATCTGATTTTGAAATGCCAACACAGTCGATATGGCTATCTCCCGAGGAGCGTGCTCTTAATTTGAAACGAAAGCAACGATTAGCCAGAGAAGACAAGAATGAGAAAGATCGTCAGAAAAGAGGAGAAAAACAAGTTGAGATGGTTATAAAGAATGGCAAAGTGGTTATGGTTGAAAAACATGTCCCCGTTAAAGAAAAAGTGACACAGGATGAACAACAATTGATGAATGAGATTCAAAGCTCAAAAAGGAACCAGGACAAGAGTGACTTAGTATGGGACTACGATAAAGATAAAGTCAAATGGGGGAAACCTGTATATTTTTCGAATTCTAATGCGCAATGGCGGTCGAGTGAAGAGTTTATGAAAGATACAAAGCCTCGAGTACAGTTTGAATCAGACAAAGAGACATCAGAGTTAATAGCAGCAATGATATAAATCTATCTCCTCATCCTTTGTTTAAAGCGTCGAGATCGTGGATCATTTATTTTGAGTCTCTTGTAGTTTTGAGCAATAGGCTTTCTAGTTTTCTTTACCGGGCTTCCATGCACTTGGTCTTTGTCCTGTGTATCAGACTCCGATTCGCTGTCAGAGTTCATATAAGCAGCCAACGTAGACCTCTCTTTTTCCTCTAAAGTCATCATCTTTTGTTGTACATCAACTTCATCCAACGAGCTCATTTCCGCAACTGGTCTAGGTGCCATTTTTGATCTTCTAGTTTGTCGTTTCTGAGTTTTCCTTTTGACTACAGGTTCACTCTTTGAGGTAGCCACATCAGGCACCACCTTTTCCGATTCAGACTCTTCCTTGTCTATCAACTGTTCAGCATCCTGTTCATCCATTTCCATAATTGACATATTGTAGACATCCATCAACTTTCTCCCTAATCGATTTGGCTTCAATGGAGAAGGAGATACCAGAAAATTCACCACATTTCTACTGAACGTAGGTGTGGCATTTGAATTGAGATATCGTGGTGTTTCTGCCACTCGCTGGAGGGTTTTCGTCATCCTAGTGGGTGTAGCTTCTGTGGAAGCTTTCGTCGGAGTGGAAAACGATAGTCTCCTATTTGTTTTAACAGGTGTTGTATTAGGAGAATCGAGATCACTTTGTATGTTAGGAACATTCACTGACTTGTTCTTCAAGGGAGATGACTCTGGTGGAGTTAACTTGAGATCGAATATTGACAACACTCTTCCATTTGCTTGAGGAGTGGGTCCTAGTTCTCCATTAGGCGTCGGGAGCACATTTTCCTTTTCATCGAAATCTTCTTTGGCGGTTGATTTGTCCATGGTTGTGGTGGTAACTTGCTTATTCAGCTTGATGGACTTATACTTGCTGTATAAGGCTTTGATTTTAGGATTCTCGCGGACATCCAATTTCGAAGGTAGTTTGCCATGCTGTAGCTTGAATCCATGCTCCCAGTCTTTGATTTGTTGTTTGATCGTAAGTATATCTTCACTCATTAGAGAGATTTGCTTTATAAAGACGCGTATGGAAAGAGATGAAAAAATGGTAAACAAAAAAATTATGTAAAGTTCTCTATCTCTCTATTTACAAAGTGGTAGCGAATGCACGTGCATTTTCAAACCAGGAGCTGGATCCATGATTTTCATGAATCATACTCAATGCCTTCTTTAGTGCAAGTGTTTCCTGTTTGGTCTCGAGTTTGGAACCATTCTTTTCCCATTGGTACATAAATGAGGATTGATCCTCTCCATTCCAGAATTTCCCGAAAAAGTCGCGTAATGCTATTTTATCGTTGATCATTGCAAGGAGAAGGACCATCTTTGTTTGCATATGCAAAATCTCTTGTGATGTACTTAAACTTTGTTGTATCATACTCCATTCTTTCCAGAAATACTTCCAATTTCTTGCATTGGCATATGTATGTAGCATCTGTTCACGAAGCCATAACGGTACTGCTCCTCGTTTGGAGAAATTGATATTTCGAAGAAGCTCTCTCACATTTTGAGCAGCTTTTGTGTCTTGAACTGCGCGACGGCTTTCAACTTCTAATCCTTCACCAGTCAGAAGTATAGTGTTTATACGTGCAGTATCAATGGGGATATACTCATTACAAGTCAATGACCACAATAGAGCCTGAAACTTGTCAACGGCGAAAAAGTGTAATTCATCTCTTGAAAAGATGGTAATATTGGAAATGAATTTTGATAACATGGAAAGCTTCTCAGCTGCTGTTACAGACTCACTCATATCCAATAAAAGCTCCATATACCCTATAACGTCATTTACAATTTCTTGATTCCAATCGACGTCTTTTCCAAGTAGCTTTACCGATGAATGCTTACTCAAAAGAGTATTCTCAACATCCGTAAACGATGCAACCTGTGGGTCCCTCAAATAAAGTTGTTTGTAAAAGGTAAACTTTTCTGACCATTCATCAAGTGTTGCACCAGTGAATTTGCTATCAAAATCGCTCTTATATGATTTGAGATCTTTATTTGAAGGCAGATCTGCGCAAGCTTTGGCTATTGAATTTAACTCCCTAGCATTTTGAAGCTTTGAGTATGTATGGAAATGCTTCCGCAATCCGAAAAACACACTCTCTGTATCCTCATAATTTCTTTTTGGTACCTCCACAGCAGAAGGTTCCACATCTCCATCCTCTTCAAAAAGCGATTCCAAATTCAATTCCAATCTTCTTTCGTCACTTAAAATATGTACAATTGTGCCATCAACTCCTAGATCACACCTTACCCACGAGTTTGCACCAATCCCAAAAGTGTTATGGGTTGCAGGTGGACCTTGTCTAGCTCGTTTCGCCAATCTTCTGCGTGTCCTTGCGCTTACTGAGTTTGATGTCATTCCTTCAATACGTGGCAAATAACCATACTCATGCTTCACATACTGCTTTAATTCATATGATGCCTTGTAGATGTGTTTTTCCGACTTTCCAGAAGCAATTATGACAAATCTTTCCGGGGATTCTTGATCTGTATGCTTGGGATGATCAGACGGAAGGGTGGCTAAGTCATAAACCTTCAAGTTGGTAAGACCATACTTTTCGATTAGTAAATCAAGAAGTTTCACAACGCTCTGAGGTGTTTCACTAGGTAATTCAGGAACTTGATCGAGATTTACTTGTTCCATTTGCGATGTATTTTCTTTTCTTAAATACCAAGGGGTAGAATTTTCTCCATTAGACTGTGATTTTTGTGGCGTGGGAGGAGTAAAGAAACGTCTATTGTAGACAGTGGTAGCTAACCTGAGTGGAACACGAGCCTTGAAGCATCGCGATGACATTGTCAATCTCATTGGCATGTTTGAAGTGAATGGAACTCGATATCGACCAGATGAAAAAAAGAAAATAAAATAAAAAAAAAAAAAAAAATTAAAATTGCAAAATTTCCTCATCTTCAGTCTACCTCATCACTCATTCACTCACTCCACAATGGCCAAGTTAGTACACAACGTACAGAAGAAACAGCATAGAGAAAGATCTCAGAAGTCAAGCAGGGCCAAGTATGGCTTGCTTGAAAAGAAGAAAGATTATCGGCTAAGGGCTGCAGATTATCACAAGAAACAAGCTGCACTTAAGGCATTGAAAGAAAAAGCCAAGTCCCATAACCCAGATGAATATTACCATGCTATGACCAAAAAAAGGACCGATGATAAAGGAATACTCATATCTGATAGAGATAGTGAAGTTTTAACTGTCGACCAGGCCAAATTATTGAAAACACAGGATATAAACTACATACGAACCATGCGATTGCACGAGACAAACAAAATCAAACGTCTTCAAGATGGAAAGCTTTTTGAAGGATCAGGTAAGCATACTGTGTTTGTTGATTCAAGTGAAAGTCAGGAATCTTTCAAACCAGAGGAGTTTTTCAACACTGACCAGTCCTTAGTTGATAATAGACAAAATAGACTCCGGTTAGGTCAGTTGCAGTCAAATTCAGGCTTGATAAACACGCTGAATTTTGAAATGGACGAGAAAGATAAGTTGGACGAAAAGAAGCTCAAACTGTTTAAACAACTTCAGAGGTCAATTGCAAAGGAAAAAGAATTGCGCCAGGTGGAGGATATAATGAGCAGAAACATAGAAAAAATGAAGAAAGGAGATAAAAAGAAAATGGTTGATGCCAATGGTAAGACATATTTTAAATGGAAGACGCAAAGGAAAAGATAATTTAATCATCATTATTTAGAGTTCTATTTATATATTCTACAAACATGGGCACTATCCGATCAACTTCAATTGTTCTCATTCTGTTGAGACTGATGAACGTTCTCCTTATTCTTTGTAGTTGAGCGGTACTAACTGTACCCGTTGGGATCTCGACAACGTATTCATTAATAGCAACAGCACCATTTGTTAACTGTTGCTGCTGAAGCACTTGTGAAACGACTTCGTGGGTTTTGCGATCCAACTCTTGAAGAAAAGAGTTGTTTGATGTTGATTGTATGGTTGTAGCAGCATTTGGAGTTGGCGCATTCTTTAGCACCAAAGCGCTCCATATATCGTCGATGGGCAATTTCTCATCAGGGTGTCCTGATAAAACTTCGAACAATGGAGAGTCCCATCTAGTGTTACTATTTGGCTCTTCGTATCTCATCAGTAACTGCTTCATCAACACGGGATCCCATTGCTTATCTTTCGGAAGCTTCTCATTCCACTCAAGACATTGTTCAATAGGAGCTGTCACTTGAATTACACAATGGGGTGTGGCCATTCCTTTTGATTCGCAATACAATTGATAACGAAATCCTTTGATGTACGCCATGGAATCAAGAATGACGATAGTGGTTTTCGATATATCCCTCTTGACAGCTGATATTTGAGATCCTCTCGCCAATTTCTCCTTGTTGGAATCTTCATAAGTATCATGTGATATTCCCAAAGTTTCATCAGAATGGTAGGTGATTGAATAATTATACCCTGGCTCCAGACTCTCCTTTGCCAAGTCTATCTTCTTTTGCAATTCATTTCTTAGTTCAGTAGCCCACGTCGTTTTCCCAGAGCAAGGGAATCCAGCAAATATGACCAAGGGCATTTGTGTGTTTTGATGATGAGCTTTGGGTAAAATTTTTAAAAAAATTGGAAAAGAAAAAAGTGTAATGATGGCCCAGTTTTTTGCAACCCATTATCGTTCCACCAAAGATGTCCAAGTTTATCCCAAGGAGCACATTTCCTAGTTATAACATTCCACTATCGAACTTTAAGGGACACCACCAAAAGGCATTATCGAAAGTAGGTCATCTTGCCCCACAGTTGGATTTAATATTGGAGGTACGAGATTGTAGGGCACCCTTGGCCACTACGAATGTATTATTTGACAAATTACTATCCACAAAGCGCAAGCTCATCCTATATAGTAAAAAAGATTTGTCCGTTTTAAAGCCTGATCTACTCAAGAAATGGCACAGTTCAAAGAATGAAGAGTTTATGTTTATCGATTGTCGCCATCGCGGAGATTGCAAACGGATAATCAACAAAATGACTCAGATATACGACAATTTTGAGAATAAACCGCCATTAGGACTAAGAGCTATGATAATTGGGATGCCCAATGTTGGAAAATCGACATTGGTGAATACTATGCGTCAAGTGGGTTTAGGACGAGAAAATAGAGACTCAGTGTCCACAAAGGTAAGGAAGGTGGCTAAAACAGGTGGACAACCGGGTGTTACAAGATCGACTAGTGAGATTATCAGGCTATCGCGAGACCCGGACATTATGGTTTATGACACCCCTGGTATTTTTTTGCCAACCGTGAAAAGCCCCGAGACTATGTTAACATTGGGTTTAGTTGGTTGCATCCACGACTCATACATAGATCCCGTCGTTCTAGCCGACTATTTGTTATACTTGTTGAATTTGCAAGATGGTCTGGGTAAGTTTTATGCGGATTACATGCTGCATCCTACGAATGACATCTACGAATTGATGTATAATATTTGCAAGCAAAGAAATACTTTAAAGCCGGATGGAAGCTATGATGAACTAGGTGCTGCAACTCACTGGGTTAACTTATGGAAACAGGGGAAAACAAAAAAGTATCGCGCGTTATTCGATCTCGAAGCTATAAGGGAAGAGGTGAATATAAGAGAGATCCTCAACTCAGAGAGGGCAAGGGTAGGATTGTCAAAAGTACATGAGAGAATCGTTGACAGTTTTGGAGACGATGGGTCTTCTACAACCACTCATAGGAAGAGGTCAGCAAAAGATCGAGAAGCAGACATGAGAAATAGACTATTTAAGCTATAGTTTTAACCAGCTAAAATTTCATCAATGTCAAAATATTCATCAAATTGCTCATCGTGCTCAGCGCCAAAAACAGAGTCTGTCTTTCTCTTTTTGCGGCTTGGCTTTGCTTGCATTGTGAATTTAATTTCAAAGGCAGATCTTAATGCAGCCTCAGCTGCGCTATCTCGATTCTCGAACAACAGTTCCCCCTTCACGTCAAATATGTTATCAATATTTAGCAATGTGTGCTTTTCATCGCTTGTTAGATACTTTTCAATAAACTGGTCTTGAGATACAAAGTCAGTCAATGATTCCTCATTTAAGGACTTGTAGAGTATCTTTTCGACATAGTAGTTAAACCTTTTTGTAGAGGGACATGACGATAGGAGCATATTCTCTAATGATGTCTTTGAGCTTCCCTTTTCTGTAAATGGTTTAGACTCTAAAAGGCCAAGTTTCAAATTGCTCAACGAATCTGGCTCGGTTATATCATTAGTTAACTTCTTACTTGCAACAAATTTTTCCATCACAGAGTCTAGCTCATCTTCACCAGATTTGAATTCAGGGAATTTACCAATCTTTTCATCTTCCTTCATGGCCAATCGATGAAGAATAAGACCGTGTCCCCAATTGTCCCCAATCTGAAATCTTTGAGCAAGTGCGCAACAAACTTGGACTTCGTACGTCTCTTTTTGAACATAACGAACAATAGCCGCACGTTTAAGATCAATTAGTGATTGGACAAATGAATTAAATGCCACCTTATTCTCGGAATCAGATTTTGCTCCCGGAATGACAAATGCTGGCTCGTCGGTTAAATAGGCCACTGGAAGCTTCTTCATGTCGATAAATCCCATGATATTGATTCCAGGAGTTGTTTCCAAAGTTGCTGCTTCCTCTAACTCGGGCAACAATGCTACCACATTTCTTTGTGAATATTTGAAGCCGTAGCTATATTCAGAATCCTTAACGTACTCTTTATCATCCTCTGAATTTTCTTCATTATTCTTGCCCGATTCAAAAAACTCGTTTGCAATATCCGTATTTCCTTTGATGTAGTACTTGGTCTGTCTCTTAACGCGAGAGATTTCCTTCGATTGTGGGTCTTGTAGATACTCATGACCGTGCACTTGGCTTTGCGATTTGATGGCAGGGTACACTTGAACCGCAAGATGTATATCATTAGAGTCCCCTTGAACAAACGAGAGCGTACAATCGGTCATGCAACGGGGACCAATCAATTTCAAAGGTGGACCGTTATTGGCAAACTCTTCAAAGGGAAAGACGTTGAACCTACCATCGAAGGTTTCGGCCAACTCCTCAAAATATTGCTTCGTCTCCTTATTGTCTTCATTTTCTAGTAGCAACAAGTTCGTAGTAACGGAATAGTTCTCGGAAATATTTCGCAATTTATCAAGGTCTATGTTGTCGTCATTAACCAGACCAACTCCGTTTGTGACAATGAAGACACTTCGAATGAATTTATTTGCAATTTGATTCTCTAAACTATCTGCTAGTGCATGGAGGATATTGAAGTCTCCTTTTGTATCCATGGACTCAGAATGTGCTCTAACTAGTAGCTCATAGAACTCCTTTACTCTTGAAAATGTTACCGGAGTGTTCTGATAATAGAATTGAACGTCAGCTGGTGTATATACGATCAACGCGTACCGATCCAGTTTACGGTTTTTCAACAATTGCTTATTCAACAAATTCATAGCAAATTTCAATGCCAATTGAAAATCCGTTTCATCCAGGCCCAGCACCAGCTTAGTGTCCATAGACCGAGATGCATCTATGACAATGGTTATATACTCCTTGTTAGACATTGGTTTGTGAAGAATAAATAGTGGGCTCACGATTACGTCGCGTTCAATTAGACAAAGAAAAAATTAGTTTCAAGACTTCTTTATAACTTTTAATCTATAAATTGTCTATCTACGCAACTCCCATTGTCTGATGGTTCCATCTAAACCTGAACTGACAAATTGACCGGTTTGGTTCTTCTCGTCATAATCAACCCAAGCCAAACTTGTAACTCCCGAGGCATGTGCAAGAGGAAATTTGACAACCTTGGAAGGTTTCTCCACAGAATACAACAATAATCCGCAATCAAGTCCCCCGCTTAATAAAAATTTGGAATCTGGAGACCATTGCGCGTCATAGGCTTTGCTGGTGTGGAATGCCCACCTCGTTGAAACTACCGATCCGTCATTTTTGAATAATGTGTATTTTCCTGCCGAATCCGCAACCGCAAAATATTCACCATCAGGAGAAACTGTGATTAACGTGGGCGGAGTTCTCAATGTGGGATAAGTTTGTGACGTGATGGAGAGTTTAGAGCCGCTGACTTCGATACCCACGATCGTATTCTTTGACACATTTGTAACCAACAACTGTGAACTTGACAATGGGGCAACGTTTGTGCTTGAAAAGTCAAATTTGATAGAGGACACCAACTCAAGTTCCTTGCTGAATAATTGCAACTCTGACTCAAGAAGAACGGCAATGTTGTCACCCACTTTGGTCAATTGTTTTGGTTGTGATGACAACTTCACCGATGCAGTCACTTTGCCATCTTTCCATCGTTTGATTTCATCGTCCCAGCCAGTGGAAAACAATTCACCACTTTCGACTAATAAGTCAACCACATAATTACTGTGCTCTTCTCCTTCACCACCCTGTCTAGATGGGTTGGGTTTCAATCCTTTTGGCTCTACCTCGGATTTGAACAATTTACCATCTGAGCCTCCACTATAAAGTTCCGGTTTGGTGAAGGCTAATTTGGTTATTGGAGCTTGCTGCCCTTGAACTACTTGAACAACTTTACCATCTTTAAAGTACGTCAAGTCACCACCATAAGTTAAAGCAATGATGTAGTCCTTGGTCACGGCTAAACCGACTAACTGTTGAAAGACGGAAGGCTTCTCGGCTACTTTAACTGTCGACACAAGACCGTCATCAACACTCCAAGTCTTGACTGATCCATCAGCCGAGGCAGTTACAAACTTCTTTGAGTCTGGGGTCCATGACACGGCAAAAATACCTCCGTCGTGGCCATTTTCAATCTTTTTCACAAACTCACCTGTTTTACATTGGTAAATACATATAGCTCTATCAGATCCAACAGAGACGATATGCTCTCCATCAGGGCTAAACCTGACATCACGGACAGAATTGGTGTGATTTCCACGCAAACTTTTATCAAATTTAAATGGTGGACCTTGGTAGAAGACCATTGCAAAATCATCACCAACAGTGGCAGCTCTGTATGGTCTTTGAGGCTTAATGTCCACCGCGTTGATCGTGGAGCTATGTCCTTGGATGTCTCCAATGGAATTGCCCGTATCCCACGAGAAAGCGTGTCCAAATTTCTCTTTCCCCTGCCCGACAGCAATAATACGTGCATTGTCGGCATCCCAGGCAATAGACTTAATAGGGCCAGACATAACTTGGAACTCGCTCTTAATGATTGGTTGCTCAAACACTTCGTCACCATTCTTGGGCGCAGCATCCCAAATTTTTATCTGACCGGATTCATCACCTGAAGCAATGTAGAAGCCCGATGGGGAGAATTTTACTGCTGTCGTTGGATGTATATGTTTAGTAAACACGACAACCGGAGAATTTGAATTGAAATCGGCTGGACGGATTATAACCGATTTTCCATTGACGTAGGCTAATCTATCATTGACTGCGTCGTATGAAACATGTGCTGCTTGACCTCTTTGTGTTGAAGGTTGTGGGGGAACAATTGCAATTGGGTTGATTGACATTATGAATTAAGTACAAATAAGGAATGGGGTTTGTTGTATATCCGATTGTGATTGGGTGATTGATTGGTGCGACTTTCTAACGAAGGTGAAAAAGAAGAGAGAGAAGAAAAAAAAAAAAGTTCACGAAAGGTCATGGACGCAAACATTACGTTCAATTGAATTACTTTCGAAAAAAACAAATGATCAGAATTGCTGCTACATCTAGATCAGCTTCAAAGGGATTTAGATGTCTCTCGACAGTATCTTTGAGGTTGAATGCCAAGGATGTTGGAAAACCTCCACGCTTGCCAGATGTGAAGGGAGAACCATTGGTACCCACACCCCCTAGTATTACTCCAATTGAGACTAAAGTCGTTCCACCTCCACCACCACAACCAAAGGTTAAGAAAGCCAAACGATTCTCATTATTTCGATTTCTTTTCAACACATCCCTATTAGCCGTAATTGTCTATGGAGGTACAATGTATGTTGCTACTAAGAACGACGATGTGATGGATTTCGTTGTCGATCACGAAATTCCTTTCCACGAGGAAGCAATTGACTTTATTGAAAATGGGTCGTATGAAGATTTGGAAGAGCTCTGGTATAACATCAAAGGTAAGTTTACAGATGTCAAATTGCCATCAAAGGATGACATAGAGCAGTTCACTAGCGACTTGGAACACAAAGGTGGGGACTTTATTAAAGAGACCAAGAAGAAAATTACTGGAACCGTTGAGGAAAGAAAAGGAACAGATTTGACTCCTGTTGAGCAATTGCAAAAGCCAGTTGAGGTTGAAAGTGTTACTAGAGATGTTGCTAGATTGCCTTTGATCGAGCTTAAATCTGACATTGATAGCTCAGTCGACAAGTCTGTCAAGCAAACCATTGCATCTTTGAACAATTTGATTCAATCAATTGACGCCAGCTCATTGTCACAAACCAACTCAGGTCTTGTTAAATCCATTGACTCTAACATCAACCAATTGGCTAACAAGTTGAATGTTTTGACGAGAGAATTTGACAATGAATTGCAAAACAAATTAAAGGTTTCTCAAACTGAACTTTTTTCATCTTTTACTAAAAAGGAGTTGGAATTGACTGAAAATTTGATTGATCAATTTAACCAAGAAAAGAACCAATTGGAAAAGAGATTGAATCAGAGGTTGGAGCACGAAATTAACGCAGCAAGAGAAGCAATCAGTCAAGCCGCAACAAATGCTGTATCTTTGGTCAGAATCGAGCAAACTAAAAATTTTGAAGCATTGATTACAGAAAAAATCAATGAAGAAAGAGAAGGGAGATTGGCAAACTTGGAAAAATTAAATGACAAGGTCAACGAGTTGGAGAAATTCGCAGAAAGCTTCGAGCGCCAAATTTCCAACACTCATAAGAAACATTTAATACAACAATCGGTTAGCAAGTTGAAGATGTTGTTGTTAACTCCACCAGAAGCCTCAGACAAGCCCAAAAGTATTGAACCATATGTCAAGGCCTTGAAGGATGTTTCAACCGATGATGAGGTGTTGAACTTGGCTCTCAAGGATTTGGAAGTTTTACTTGCAAAAGAATCCACCCATTCGTTGTTAACTAACGCGCAGTTGTTAACTCGTTGGGAACAATTAGAGCCAGATTTGAGGTCAAGTTCGTTATTACCACCAAATGCAGGTTTGTTGGGACATTTGTCTTCGTTGATCTTTTCAAAGCTCTTGTTGCCTGTTAAAGGAGTCAAAGAGGATGGCAAAGATATTGAATCAGTTATTGGAAGAGTTGAGTCTAGTTTGGCTAGAGGACAATTGGACATTGCAGTAGAGGAAGCAACAAACTTGAAAGGATGGAGTAGAAAGTTGGCAAATGACTGGGTTTTACAAGCACGTAAGAGACTCGAGATTGAATTCTTGCTTAGCTTGATTGAAACTGAATCCAGACTTTTGTAAATGGGGATAATAGTAGCACATAGGTTGAATCGACATATTCTGATAATCTCTTACACAAAATGTAATTTTTTAGCGTATTGATGAGATGCGCTAAAAAAAAAGAAATCAAAAGTAGTCACTCTAGTGAATCCCATTAACGATGAGTGCAATCGAACACCTATCTCAAGGAGATTTAAAATGCCAGAGATGCAAAGAAGAAGATGCTATCTTAAAAGCCAGAAGTGAATTCCACTGCAAGCAGTGTTTCTTACGACTTGTTCGTGGAAAACAACGAAAGCAAATGTCCGCTGAAAAGTACAAGATCAACTACAAGAAATCGACACTGGGTCAGTTGGAAAAAGTATTGGTGGCATTATCCGCTGGTACATCTTCATTGGTGCTACTTGATGTTTTGGGGAACTTACTTTTGGAACAGCAGCAAGCGCATAGAGGTTTGCAAGGGTTTGAAATTGTCGTTGTTAACTTGAATGAAAAGGAGTTGAGTTCTCTAGATAAAGAGGTCCTGAGTATACTACCGGAGCTCCTATCCAGATTTGAGCCAGTTCAAATATCATTCAAGACGATACCCTTGGACTCTTATATCGACATGAAGAGCTTGCATGAAATCCACATTGAAAATGATTTCAGTTCGTTAGCAAACCCAGTGGACTCACAACCATGTACTCTTATTGATCTATTGAATAGATGTCTCAACAAATCATCAGCGGAGGACTTGCTAAGTATTGTATTTGAGAAGTTACTTTTACAAGCTGCATATGAAGAAGGATGCGGGACTATAGTGTTGGGACACTCAATGACTAGAATCGCCAATGAAATAATAGCACTCACAGTTAAAGGAAGAGGTTCATCCATACACAAGTTGATCTCGAATAGAATTGAAAAATACAAGGACAAAGAAATTGATATAGTCTACCCGTTGCGTGATTTATTATTTGCTGAAATTGACGAATATGCAACCCTTTCCGACTTGAAGAGGTTTGAAGTTCATTCTTCAGTTGTCAAGTCGAGAGTATCAAAGAACTTGACTATACGAGACTTAGTTGGCAATTATTTTGCCAATTTGGATGCTACGGGTTATTCATCAACAGCGTCAACAGTGATGAAAATTGGTCAGAAATTGGGATCACCTGAATCTGATTCGATGACAAATTGTAAAGTTTGCGGCGAGTGTATATATCAGGATCCAAAAGGTTGGTTGAAAACAATAACAGTGAATGATCCAGCACCTGTTGAAACAGAGGATGAAAAGAGTTACTTGAGAGAATATTCGTCAAGTTTGGAACATAGTTTGAATAAGGTTTCTGAGGGGGGAAATATTGACTTATGTTATGGATGTATTACTACGTTGAATGGGGTACGAGGTCACCAAGGGTTTATTTGGCCAATTGAGCCAAAATTAAACTTACAGTATGAAGAAGTATCAGATGAGAAGAAACAAGTGTTGGATGAGTTTGTATTGACAGATACTGAAGATGATTGATATACTGTGTATAGACTGCGAAATGTAACAACAATAAATTATTTTCTCACTTTATATCCTCTTCTTCTCTTTGCAACAACATCACATTCAGAACACTAGCGAGATGTTTTCACTGGACTTGTCTCCTCGTGGTATTCACCACCTCTGGTCAAGCGACAACAATAACGACAACAACCACCCTATATTCAATTCCTCACAACGAGCCAGCACCACCAACCACAATTCAGAAACAAAGAAACAACACAACAAATTATTTGCACCACCATTGTCGTCATACACAGCCGCTTTCCCCGGCCCCGATCCAATGCAATTGGAATACTTGCAAATTTTACGTTCGGGAAAGCCACAGCCGTCAGTTGATGATTTGTCCATGTTGATACGAATGAAGGAAGAACGATTGGTTGAGATTAGGAACACGGGATATTCTACAATTCGACCAATTGGAGTTGGGAAAACTATGGAAGAGATTGATTATGCTCAACGAGGGTATAGTGGTGTTGAAGATAGTGCTATTAATAATAATGTTGCTGCTGAGAATTCCAACGAAGATGAGATGAGCACCATGCCGTTAAATATGGGGGAGCAAGAAGAGGTTGATTTAGATGCAGAGATTTTGGATGCTGATGCACTTCAGTCAGATGATGATGACGAGGACGAGGATGAGGACGACGAGTTTCAGAATAGTGACGATCATGACGTTTCGCATCACCCTCACTACCTTCGAAGAAATCAAGGTTACATAATGGACGACGAAGGGTTCATGGCTGCCGAGGTTGAATACCAGGATGATCATAGCTTGAATTCGGAGTCAAATGCTCAAATTTTGATGAGCAGTGCTGTTACTGCTAGTGTATTACCAACTCGAACAACAGGGAACCGCACATCCACTACTAATCCTACAACTGCTCCCTCATTTCAAACAATTGAGGAACAGCATTATGATAATGAAAATGAGTACTCAGAACAAGATATGCTTGTTGATTAAACTTAGTGCTTTATACAATCTACTTTAGCATCTTGTAAATGTATGGCAGGAACCATCCATTTCCCACATGAACAACGTGACCCTTTCCAACTGTAGCCACCAACTTTAGAGCTGCATTTTGGACATGAAAATTTACCTTCAATCTCTGACTTCTCTAGTTCTGGTCTCATCCAGTCTACCGGTTCTGTAAAGAAGTAATGGGAGCACTGATTGCTTGCTGATTGTACTGATATAATTCTTCGTGAGTTGGGTGCAGTCTTTATGAATTGAGATTGTCGTGAATCGGAGGTAGGTACTTGATGGTCTTCTATGTTTGTGCTGTGAGCAAGTACTTTTCGACATCGTTTACATCGTAGATCATATAACAGTTGAGTAGAGTCGGTCGTGGTCTGATTCATTGTAATTTCTCGTAAATTGTCTCCAGATGGATCTTTCTTTAACGATAGCGTTTTGATAAATTCCCTATACTGTGCATTATTTTCATCAACTGCGAAATTCATCGACTCGTATAGCTTGATCTGTTCAATGAATGATGGGTTTGGTCCAGCTTGTGGGCACTTGCGTTTCACAGCATGCAACGCCTGATCAATATTCAATTTGTAATGCTTCATCAAGTACATCATGATGATTGTTACTGAACGAGATACACCTTGTGCATAATGAACAAGAACTTTACCTTGATCTTTAGTCGCTTCGTCAATGAAATTATCACACTCTTCAAAGTACTGTATCAAGTTGGTTGTCTCTTCATCTGTCGCTTCAATTTGTTTATGGTGGTAGTCCTTGGTGTATGTCTCATTGATTGGTCCCGGTAGGATTGATAAAATCAGGGTGATTCCGTATTCTCGCTTGAGGTCGACGTTGTTATTGATGGGCTCTATGGAAGAGAGGTAGATGCCTCCTAATATCCTTTCAATCATTTTACTATGTGGAGTGGACTGCGATGAGCATCTTGAAAATTGAAAATTGTGAAAATTATTGAAACTCGCGATTATAAATACCATTGTACATTACTGTCGAAATACTATACACTTAAGAACTAAACACAGTTGTTTCTCACTTGAGATGCCAAAATCTCTTTAACCCACGTAAATTCTCCCTTGCCAATTCAAATGACGATTTCTCAAAAATCTCATCAATTTCTTCCAATGTTTTTCCCTTTGTTTCAGGCATAAACAAAACTTGATAAAAGAATCCTAAAAATGCAATACCACCGTAGAATCCAATAGTTAATCCGGTATACGTAAGAGCTTCCTTCATTCGGTTAAAGTTGTACGTGACTGTGAAGGACCAAACGTATAATAAAGCTGAACATAATGTGACACCTTGTGATCTAGTTCCAAGACTGAATGATTCTGAAGGAACAACCCAAGTCAAACATGCATAGGAACCGAAAAAGCCCATGTATAAGATAAGACCGGTTAAGTAAACACCCTCTGCTGCTGCCACGTTGGATTCAATAGGGATTAAGTAGCCAACACCAACCAAGACCAATCCAATAAAGAATCCAATTAAATTGTAACCCCAGATTCTTCTTCCAAATTTATCCATATACATAATGGCTGGAATAGTACCGATAAGTAAAGATCCACCTCCAACTAATGACATAAACACAGCGTTCTTTTCAGAGAATCCAATACGTGCCATCAAATCGGAAAGATAGTACATAACGGCATTGATACCAGTCAATTGTCCCAAAGTAATCATGATCAAACCATAAATCAAAGCACGCCTGTTTCTAGGTACAGTAAACAATTCAACCCAAGCTTTGTATTTCTTTGTTGTTAAACGTACTTCTCTTTCATGTTCAGCAGCCAGGATCATTTGTAAAAACTCAACTTTACTTCTCCTATCTTCAATATCTCTTAATCTGGCAAACACATTGAATGCTTCTCCATATTTACCCTTTTTGGCAAGAAAACGTGGTGATTCAGGCAAGAAGATCAATCCAATTAACAAAATTGTCGAAAATACCAATGAGGAACCCAACATATACCGCCAACCAGCATGAGTTGAAATGAAAATTGCTGCAATCGCATACCCCAATACTTCACCAAAAGCAATGAAAAACTGATACGCACTAACTAAAACACCTCTTTGGTCACTTGGAACCGACTCAGCAATGTAGACATTAACACCACCACCTTCAATACCAACACCTAAACCCAAGATAAATCTACCGGCGTATAACACATTGGTTGAGTTCTTGTTGAAGAAGGAGGATCCAATTTGTTTTGGAATTGGAGTAGCAGCACACAAAATTGCGCCAATAGTGTAAAGAATACAAGACACAGTAATTGCATTCTTTCTACTGAATTTTTGCAATGGCGGTAACAACAAGGACCCACCAACAGCACCAAGAGGCATCAATGCAGAAACCAATGAATTTTGATCATCAGTGAGATGTAATTGTGAGTTTAAACCTAGTTGAGCACCACTAATGATTGATTGATCAACACCACTCAAAACACCAGCAAATGAAGCAAATCCACCCAACAAGTGCACCATATGTTGTTTATTTTTGAAATCAATAGGGATTTCAAATCGTTTTAAATTGTTCCAAAACCCACTAGTTTGTTTCTCAGCAGCACCAAGTTCTCTATACTTGTCAAATTCTTCATCAACGTTAAAGTTGGAACCTTGTTCTAGTGATCCTTCATCGTATTGAACTTGAACTTTTTCTTGATGAGACTCAACAGCTTTTTCAATTTCTGAATCAGACATTGTAGTTTTTGCTATAGAGTAAAACAGTTTTTTGATTCAGCAAGACGGGGGGATTTTACTCATTATATATCATTTGGAGATGAGGAGAGAGACACCATTGTGGTTTGTACATCATACGACGCGTACAAAACCCCAACCCATCTCCACTATTAAGATGCACAAGCAACGGAGAATAAACAATGTGATTTTTATTGTTTTGTGTTGGTATTGTTATATTAGCAATCGGATTAACTATTCCGTCATTTTTGTCTCCGAAGCGGTGTCCTCCAATTAATGTATCTTAGGTTTAGCTTTTAGTGTTTGCAGATGGTTATTAATACGTTTGGTGGGGTTAATTTTAAGAGAGAAAACAATAAGATCGAAAAAATTTCTTTTTTTCTTTGGGGGATAACTAGACGATGGGATCTTTAAACAAAAAGTATAGTTTCAATATCCATAAATACAAAATAAACTTTACGAGAGATGGTTATGAACTTAGAAAGACACGAGCCACCGGTTAACTCTCTTGACAATGAGTATATACGCCCATCGTTTTCCCTCTCTCTTTTCTTTTTTCAAAGTTTCTCCGCTTGCCCTACGGTTTTCTTTGTGTTCGGATTAATTTTTTTTATTGGCGCGAGAAATGTTCCGTGCATGTTACATAGAATCAATACACAAAACAATGTAAACTTAATACATTCCGCTATATACTTTGGGGGAAGGAACATTTATTGGGTGATTCTGCTTATATACGCCTTGGTCTTTTGTTTGAAAGTATAATGCTTTGTTGGGTAAAAAGCCTCGTCTCTCCAACTTTAATTGTACATCCGGTATGGATTAACTAAGCGGGGTAAACATTAAGCTAACCTAAAAAGTTTAGAGTCTACTTTACATCATACGATTAAACACATATACAACAAGTAATACTAAAAATCATTTATTGCAAGATTTTCCGGATTTCCCAAGGCCTCAAATTTACTTTTGAACTCCTCATTCAAATGGTCTTTTAATTTAACCATTGAATTTCCAAACGTTTTATCACAACTTGTACATTTGAAAGGAGTTGATTTGATCATATCCTCCAATACAGCAACTGAACGTGTATGTCTTATGAATTCCGGTTGATCAAGGTCTTGCAAATCAGCAGACGATACATCAGACTCGGAGTCAACATTATCATCATTACGATTCATTAATCTATAGTAACCTTCATTATATAATGGATTCAATTGACTAAAATTAACGAAAAATTTAGTTGTGAATGAATTGTAATGCTTCTTATTCTTCAACTTTGGTGAATGAAAATCTTGTGTAATTACATGAATATGCAAATTGTTTAATGATGGGATCGAATGTACTCCAGCTTTAATAAAATTATTTCTCAATTCTTGTATTGTAGAATCATCACTTATATTTAATTTTGCACCCAAGTTGTTTGCAATTAAATCTTTTGCCTTTTCTACATACTCTTCCACCATTTCATACAATTCTTGTCCTGTGAATTCCTTATAATTTGAATTAAATACCTCCAAAGGATGTTTATGAGTTACATCTGGATGGCGAGGTATTACTAATAAATGTCGAATGGCCTTAGGAAACATGTCTTTGATAATCACTACATTCTCATCGTGAAATAGTACTGAATCAAACTTTTGGGGTTGGTCGATGATTTTTTGAAACGCGTTGGCAAAACTCATTCTTTACGGTTATATATAGATGATGAATGTTTTTATTGGTGAAGATTGAAAAAAATTGTATTCTTTATTTACAGATGCATGCAGATGAACTAGTGCACTACCAAAGAACTCTAAGCTTTTCTTTTCCTAACACCGGTAGACTCTTGGTCATTCTTAATCTCCTGGATGGACCCCGTGTTTACACCAACTTTTTCATCTGTGTCGCTTTCCTTTTCATTCTTTTCCTCGCCTTCTGCGTTTTTGGCATTTAATTCTTCGTTGTTTTTTAATTTAACCTGTTGAAGCTCATTAATGAACCAGATGACCGTACCATATAACAATACGGCAATGACTAGTAAATTAACAAAATGTATTGATTTTGTTAAAAATATTAACGTAGCTAAAGATACAATCAATAAAATGAAGGAGCCATGAGTAGCTTTGATCAATGCAGGAGTGGTTCCTGGGGTGAATATTGATTCCCATAATTCAACTATAAATACCATACTGAAGGGAAATGGTCGTATATGCTTTGTGACTGGTGTAGCTCTAGAAAAGTTTTACTTGATCAAAAACTCGATTTTTGATTTCGCAGTTTTGATGATATATGTCCAAAATCAAAAAAATTTCAACACAATTAAAACAGAAAAATACATAGACTTTATTGATCTCTTTACATACATTCTGATATAATGAGTATGAGAATAGATCTAGAAGGCATCTTCTCCTTTACATTCTCATAGGTTGTCGCCTTCTTCTTTCTTCCCATTAGTCGTGTATAAGAAGAAATTTGGTAGCGTAGATCTGCAATGAAAAGAATGAATGACAAAAATTTATTTTCAAAGCAGCATATACCCAATGGCAAAATAGATTTACACACACAAGCATACTCAATCTAGACCAAGTAGAAGCATATACAATATCAGCAACAACATATCACCAGTATAACGAATATGACAGCAATGATAGTACCAGATGATTCATTTATCAGTGACGACGAAGAAGAATATTGGTATGTATTCATGAACAAATACAACGAAAGGATTCTTTACTAACCACCTTTATAGTCCATTATGTGTTGAAGAGATGGATATTTCAGATAAAAACTTCAAACCATGTCCATGTGGATACCAAATATGTCAATTTTGTTACAACAATATCAGACTGAATCCGGAATTGAATGGAAGATGTCCTGGTTGTAGAAGATTGTACGATGATGAGAGTGTCGAGTACAAGACCATCAGTCCAGAAGAATACAAGATTCAACAAGCAAAGAAGGAGAAGAGAGAACGTGAAAAGAAGCAACGTGAAAAGGAGAAAAAGGAACTGGATATGGCAAACAAAAAACACTTATCTGGTTTGAGAGTAGTGCAAAAGAATTTGGTCTATGTTACTGGATTGAATCCACCATGTAGTCCAGATGAATTGCATTCTGTGTTGAGATCAGACAAATATTTTGGCCAATACGGTAAAATTAACAAAATTGTCATTAATAAAAAGAATCCAAACCCTCTGAATTCATCAAGTCATCATCATCAAAATCCTGGATTGGTTGTTTATGTGACTTTTGCTAGGAAAGAGGATGCATTAAACTGTATAACTGAACTTGATGGATCATTGTGTGATGGCAGGGTATTGAGAGCAGCTCACGGTACTACCAAATATTGTTCATCGTATTTACGTGGCCATCCATGTCCAAATCCAAATTGTATGTTTTTGCATGAACCTGGAGAAGAAGCTGATTCCTTCACTAGAAAGGATTTATCTACTCAACAAGGTATCAAAATGGGAATGACTTCGAGAGCACATACTACTTCATTTGGAGAAGATACATATATTCCTAATCATCAACTTAGTCAAATGACAGATGAAGATTTACAACAATATCAACAACAACATGGACATAACATTATCCACCGCACATCATCTAATCAACATTCTCATAATGACTTGAGTAAGGAGCATTTGCCAGCTACTGCACATTGGGCAAATGTCAATAATGGACAAGTTTCAGGAAGCAACTCACCAGGTGTTAATAATAATGTTCCATTGGCCAATGTAGCTGCATTTCCAACATTGGGTGAGATTGCTCGTGAAAAGCAGCAACAACAACAACAGCAGCAACGTAAAGAACCCAAATCGAGAGTTTCTGGTACCAAGATGTCCAAAGCTTCAAGTGTTACTCCTGCTGATGAAGTTGATTTGAATGATAATTCAGTACTTCCATTTATCGAGCTGATTGTGGCAGAGATTAAATCATTGGATGAAATCAAAAATGTTAAATTTAAATCCCTTGGTGATGAAAGTACATTACCTTTGTTTGCATTTGGTGGAGATTTCACCAGCTCGACAAGTATCAAGCCAGATGATGAAAAATTGTTGGCACGTCAAGTTATTGAAAAGTATTTGTTGAGACCAGTGAAGAATTATCATTTGGCGTATCCTAACCATCCAATTATGCAACAACAAGCATTATTACAACGTCAACAACAAGCTCAACCACAGCCACCATTACAAACACAACAACAACAAGGGACACCAGTTGCGCCAAATTCTCAATTACAAGAAAAGACTGAAGAACAGCACTTATTGTTGCGTCAATTACAGCAACAACAACACTTGCAACAATTACAACAACAGCAACAGTTGAACCAATTAAATATGGTCAAGACTGGTGATCGTGTCAATACATCTACTCCACCTCCACCAGGATTATTTGCTGGAAGAACACCAACTTCACAAAACGATGTTCCATTGGCTTCGGGAGGAGCTTCACAACGTACTTCATCACAATTGTTGACGCAATTAATGAGCAAGAAATGAAATATTATTGTATAGATACATAACGATGTAATTTATAACCATTGACAATAACGAAGAGCTTCTTACACTGTATCCAGAATATAGCACACATACACACACACAGGCGTCTACTACCTATTTTGTCACTTTCCCTTTCTTCTCCTTCTTCACCAGCTTCAGATTCCCGTTCAACGTTGTCCTCAAATCATACATCCGATCATCCAACAAATGCCAAGCTTCCTTTGGATGCAGCACCTCATAACTATGAATAATATTCCCCGCCTCAGCCGCATTATCAGCAATTTCTTTCCGAATAATAGTCAACTTCGGTTCTGCCTTCGCCAACTCCTCAAAGTATATCTCATCTTCAATTTGTCTAATTTTCTGATAAATGAGTTTGAGTTTGGTTCGGGATGCATCAATTAGAGATTGTGGTAGGTCGGGTTTATGCGATTTTTGTTGCATGTCCAAGTATGATTTAACGACATTGTATTCGTAGACTTGTTCATCGAGTTTGATGAGGATGTAGAAGAGGTTTTGTTGTTGTTTGGTGAATTCCGGTTTGAGGGCTTTGTATTGTTTGATTAGGGATTCTTTGCGTTCCAAGTATCCATTGAGTTTTCGTTGTGTTGACATTTTGTAATTGGAGTGAAATCGAGTATGAAAAATTTTTTGTTAGAGGCGTTCGGTATAGCTGAATGTGATATTTGTGGCTGGTGTGTACTTGAGGCACTATAGTATTGATGTAGACGTGTGTTTGTTGTTGTGGTCTTGTGTTTGAGATTTTGTTAAAAGTTTCAGATTTGAAATCTCTGAAACGCAATTCTTATATACAGGAATATAATATAGATGTCCCTATAAGCTATTTACAACGTTATTACATTTACCACATAATGTCTCTGGTTCAGGTGCAGTGTACTTCCAGCAACGTACACACTTGTGGTCACTTGAATGTTTAATAGTAACACCAATCTTATCACCATTGATATCGATAACTTGTCCTTCTCCACTCTCAACGAGTTGGGCTTTAGATACCAAGAACAAATCATCAAGATATGATTGATTTAATTTCATAAATTCAAACAACAGTGATGAAGAGATAGTATCACTTGGTACCCTAGACAAGAGTATCTCCAACTCCAACTTATTCTTGAAGAAATTCTCTTGTTTCAAAACTTCAATCTCCTTATAAAGCTCATCCCTCAATTTGAAAAATTTATTAAACTGTTCCTCCAAGTCCTCATTCACATACGAATCAGGCAATTTGAACAAAGAAGACAGTTCCTTAAATGGGGAATCACAAACAGTATTATTAATCTTGCCATACTCGTCCCAAACTTCTTGCACTGTTAATGGTTGAATAGGTGCCAAGAGTCCGACATATGTTTTCAAAATCTCATTCAAAACAAATTGAATAGCTCTACGACGAGTCGAATTTGCATTGTCTGTGTATAGGCAATCTTTTGAAACGTCAAAGTAAATAGCACTCAAGATGGAATTAACGTGTGTATTGACTGAACTCACAACACGGGAGAAATTGAATGATTCATAGTATCCAGCACACGTCAGTTGCAATTGGTGTAAAGTGTGCAAGATATACTTGTCCAAATCACTCAACTGCGAGTATGAGACAGATTCATCAGTCTTAAAATCATACAAGTTACCCAAAAGGTACTTGAACGTAACACGATACTTCTTCCCAACTTCACTGACTCTAGTCAATACTTCTGGATGGAACCCAACATCTTGTTGATAATTGGATGAAGCAACCCATAACCTTAACCCATCAGTGCCCAACATTGGCGTCCATGGTTTCTTTCCACCTTCAATGGCTTCAAGGGGTGAGAAAATGTTGCCTTTACTCTTGGCCATTTTCTGTCCTTGAGCATCAGTTATAAAGCCATGAGTAATTACCGTCTTGTATGGAGCCATTGGTTGGAAAGTTTCACCTTTGTTGCCAGAATAGATTATTTTGTTAAGTAAGGAAGATTGAAACCAACCACGATGTTGATCACTACCTTCAAGGTATACATCAGCCAATGGTTCTGCAGTGTTGTTACAATCAGTGATTTCGTCACGTAATGTGCTCCATGAAGTTCCTGAATCAAACCAGACATCCATTGTATCCTGCCCCTTGTAGAATTGAAAGCCATCCATATCTGAAGGCAACCAACGACTAATATCGACCTCTTTAACAAACCATTCGTCAGTGCCAAATTGACGAATTTTACTAATAATATGATTAATCACATTCAAATCCATCACCGGTTTCTGTGTACTTGAATCATATACAATAGGCAACGGTACACCCCAGGCTCTCTGTCTTGAAATGCACCACTCATCTCTATTCTCAATAAAAGAAGTTAATCTATTGTATCCAGTAGCAGGATGGAACTCAACTTTACTCAATGCTTCCAACGCAAATGGCTTGATCTTATCAACATTGACAAACCATTGTGGTGTAGCACGTTGTATAACGGGAGTTTGTGATCTCCAATCATATGGATATGAATGGACAAAGTTTTTGTTGACATTGTAAATCATGTCATGTTGTTTCATAATTTCAACACACAACATATTAGATCTAATTTCATTCACTTTAAGAGGTCCCAATTTTTGGAAACCTGGAGGCAATTGATCAACAATGTATTTACCCTTGTTATCAACACAAGATGTGTCAATATGTATTCCATTTTGTTTGGCGACTAAATAATCTTCACGTCCATGAGCTGGAGCACTGTGAACAAGACCAGTACCTGCTGTGCTGACAACGTGGTCTCCATGGATCACTGGTCTCTTTATATCATCTTCAGCTGCTGGGTTGATATATTCAATACCAACCAACTCACTTCCTGGGATTTCAATGTCAAGAGCGACATATTCAGGATCCAATTTAAGCACTTCTTCGACTAATGATTTTGCAACTACGAGCACTTCATCACCTTTTTTAATCAACGTATATGTCATTTTCTCATTCACACAAATGGTTTTATTCGCAGGGATAGTCCATGGCGTACTCGTCCAAATCAACAACTTAATCAGCTTTAGCTCGCCACTAGTTTCCCCAGCGAGCTTATGCAATTTATCACCAACAACCGGGAACTTGACATAAATAGCCACAGACTTGTGCTTATCATTATACTCCAACTCCGCCTCCGCCAATGCTGTCTGGGTATCACATCCATACCAAACTGGCTTCAACTGTTGACTCAATAATCCATTCTCTACCAATTTGCTAAACACTTGTAACTGATTAGTTTCAAATTTATGGTCCATAGTAATGTACGGCTCGTTGAAATCTGTCATGATTCCTAAATCCATAAATTGTTGACGTTGGTTGTTGATCATGGTCATGGCGTATTCTCGACATGCTTTTCTAATCTCAACTGGATCTTTAACCTCTGATGTGGAGGAGGAGGAGGAGGAGGAGGAGAAGGAGGGACTCTTCTTTTCACCCAAGAGGTGTTCCACTTTTAATTCAATTGGTAATCCATGACAATCCCATCCTGGTTGATACTTGATCAATTTATCCTTATGTACCATTTGATATCGAATAATGATATCCTTACATATCTTATTCAAGGCATGACCAACATGCAACGTCCCATTAGCATAAGGAGGGCCATCATGAAGGACAAATGGGGTGCTCTTAGACAGTTTGTGTTGTTCTTGCTGCCACTTGTAGATGTCAGCACCGGTTCGTTTAATAAGTTCATCTCTAGCTCCGCCGCGCGGTATTTTGGGACTGAATTTAGTTTGAGGTAGTTGTAATGTCTTTGAATAGCTTGGCTTGTTTAAGTGAACTGTGAATGTGGAGAAACATCTAACTTGGGGACGTACTGACCGTAGCATTTGGATATTGGTCTCTGGTTTGTAAATTGAAATGAAAATTTTCTGTTGCAAATCAAACGAGCATTATAGTCAAAACTCAAATTAAGAAGTATATACACCAGAGGTCTATACTACACCTGTTCGATACATCGTTTCAAAATTGACTTATATTCTATTTCATCATCATTTTTTATATAAAAAAAAAGTATTCCTCTCGAAAATCCTCAAATATGTTATACAAGGATAGAAGAAAAGCTGGGGATTTTATATACAACAGCTTCCATTGCTATCTCTTCCAGGCCTCAACTTAGTTGTTGGCTTTGATGTTCTTAACCAATTCCATGTACTTCTCAGTTGAGAATGACTTTGGACGTTCAATTGGCAAACCAACACCTCTGTCCAAGATCAATTGTGGCAATACACCAAAGGCTCTAGCAACACCAAACAAGACAGTGTAGAATGATTGTTCAGTCAAGCCATAGTATTGCAACAAGACACCAGAGTGAGAATCGACATTTGGCCATGGGTTCTTGGTCTTACCTTGTTTGGTCAATACACCTGGAGCAACTTCGTAAATGTTTGAAACCAACTGGAATAATTCATCATTTGGCATATGTTTCAAAGCAAATTCTCTTTGAGCAGTATATCTTGGATCAGTCTTTCTCAAGACAGCGTGACCATAACCTGGAACAACTCTACCAGCATTCAAGGTTTCCCACAAGTATTTTTCAATATTTTCTTTAGAGTAATCACCGTGTAATTCTTCTCTCATCTTGAATAACCATTCCAAAACTTCTTGGTTAGCTCTTCCGTGCAATGGACCAGCCAAACCATTCAAACCAGCAGCCAATGACAACATTGGTGAAGACAAAGCTGAACCAACCAAGTGGGTGGTGTGGGCAGAAACGTTACCACCTTCATGATCAGAGTGAATAGACAAGTACAATCTCATCAATTCCAAAAATTCTGGATTATCATAACCCATCAACTTGGCAAAGTTGGCTGAGTAATCCAAACCACCATCAACTGAAGCTGGTAATTTACCATCCTTAAAGACATTTCTGTAAATCTTGGCAGCAATAAGTGGCAATTTAGCCAATAATGAAATAGAGTCTTCATAAGTGTATTTCCAGTATTCCTTCTTGTTTACACCTTTAGCATAAGCTTTAGCAAATTCAGATTCAGATTCCAAGGCAGTAACAGCAATTGAAAATTGAGCCATTGGGTGCAAATGAGCTGGAGACCTGTCAATCAAGTCTTCAACGTGTTTTGGCAATTCTGATCTAGCAGCCAATTCTTGTGAAAAAGCCTTGGTTTGAGCTTCAGATGGAACTTCACCAGTCAACAATAACCAAAACAAAGCTTCTGGTAATGGTTCAGCACCACCTGGAGCTTTTGGCAATTCCTTTTGAATGTCTGGAATAGTTCTACCTCTGAAACGAATACCTTCAATTGGGTCCAAAACTGAACCTTCCCAAACCATACCTTTGATACCTCTCATACCACCATAAGCTTGTTCTAAAAGAACTTCACCAATAACGGTTTTACCATATTCTTTTTTAAATTGTTTAACTTTTTCAGCTTCTTCTGGAATCAATTCATCCAATCTTTGTTTTAAAGTTGGTTCAGCAGAAGCATAAGTTCTAACTGATTGAACAGCAGTCTTAGCTAATCTTGAAGAACGTTGAATAGATCTTAATGATGATGACATTGATTTTTTTTTTATATATAAATATATATCTTTCCCAATGGAATAAATAAGTATAAAGAAAGAAATATAAGAATATGAAAATTTTTTTTTAAAAATCAAATTGGCAAAAATTGGAAAGAAATTTGTTGATATATTTATAATCCCCAAACACAATAGCATATAGAAAGAAAACGAAAAAAAAAAAAAAAAAATGTCGCAAATGAAGAATTAGTGTCTGCATGTGTTACTCTTGCTTTCTCGCTTTTTGTGTCTGCATTATTACCGCATTTCCCTTTCTTCTGGAGATATAATGCCGAAAGTAATGTCTCTTTTTCTTTTTTTTTTTTTCGTGATCTGGACCGAGGAAACTACTACAAGACAAACAAATTGGGCAGTCAATTGGATAAAGGACTGGAAAGCACTAGTACAAAGAGTGTATACTCTGGCTAGAAGATACTCGTTAGTAACTCATGTGAATAGTTTATGCTATGGTTACTTGTCCTCTCAATACTCTGTTCTTAAAGAAAGTCGCGTTTCTTTTTTTTTTTTTTTATCACGGGTGTAATAAAAAAAATATAGTTAATGTCGCTGGATACACTGCTGTTCTATCATCCGCCAATTAAAATGCATAAATTGCATGAACATTACACAAACGACTTTTTTTTACACGACATTTTAATATATATACTCGGTTAAATAAGATGGTTTCCATTGTAAAAGGATCCACGGTATAGCTTTTTGAAAACCGTTTTAATAGAGTAAAATAACTAGTCTCTTGCCTTGTTTAGAATAAATGATGAGATCAATTATTGGTAGACCAATTGCGATGTACGAAAAAGTGTTAACAAGGCTACCAAAACTTTGATATATTATTGGATCACGGAACCAAAATAACAACTTTTGGTCAGTTTTTTTGCTACAATTAGAGTGTAATTAGGGGCATTAGTTTGTTGTTGTACCTGCACCAGACTTCAATGCGACTCCAACACACATTACTATTACCATTGCCCTGAAGTTAATATACCCGTGTTCAAGCTCTCTTTTTTTTCCATTAAATCCGCGGTTCAAAATGAGAAAAAGAGAATTTTGTCTCTTTTGTTCTTGGGCTTTTGTAACTTTTGCTTTTGATTTTGAAAAGTCGTGCAATTTTTTTTTTTTTTTTTGGACGAACGTTTTCTCCTTTGTTGACGACATTGTTAGATAAGACGCTAAAAGGTAGAGAGAAAGTGCACAGAACAAGTAGCTCCAAATCAGGAGCACTCAGAAGTTGTTGATTGATTGGGGTTTTCCTCAATCAACAGAGTATGTGTTCTACTCTCTGGTTCGAAAAGGAACGTGTCAATAACTTGTTTTTGTTTTTATTTTTGTTGTATTTTGTGTGTAATTCTTCATCAAGGGCACAAAGGAAAAAGATTGAAATACAATAGCCAACCAATCGGAGTACACGAAAGCTGGTTAGAAATGTCGTAGTTTTATGCACTTTTCTTTTTTTTTTTTTCCCCGGATTTTCGACATTTTTACACTAAAAAAAAAATAAAAAAAAAAATAAAAATAAGAATAAAAATGTTTATTTACGTCATCTGAAATAAAAAAAAAAAATTGAATTGAATTTTCTTTTTGTATTTGAAATTGTGTCCGGCACTACTTTCTTTTAATATCCGAAAGATTGGTTTGGTGGTTATTGATTCATTACAAGAAGATATTGAAAAAAAGTTAACTTAGGATATTTCGGAGTTCTTGAGGTTTTAAATTGAATTAGTTTATGTACATGTACACTTTAGTAATTTAACCTCTGTAATGCAGTCTTTTTCCTCTTTTTAAATGTCTACCCCACCCGAACCTACTTAATACTTTAAATGCCGTAAAAGTGTGGTGCATCCTCTACTCTCTAGGAATGTATAAATATATATATATATATATACATACATCCTATGAGTTACTGAAATATCAAGTGATTTCTTTTGCTGTAATGCTACACTTTTTTGTGCTAGCTATTCTCCCTCTCTCTCTATGTGTTCCGGGAAATTACGTAAAAAACTACTTTGTAAAGACGAGAATTATTTCTGTCGTTATTATTCTACCTGAGATTACAAGAAAACTTTGTTTCTCTTTTAGGTACTTACTAGTAAGTTACATCTACGTCTTCTTTATCCCTTATTCTACCTACAACCGATTCAATTCAACCCTTCTCTTCTTCTTCTTCCTCTACTACCTGTATCGTATCATATCATATCATATATGAAAAATGTCTGAGTTTATTTGTCTAATATGCAATGCACCACCCATACCTTAAGTAATTACACAAAAATGCAACCTAAAAAATCTCGGAGTTTTATGTTTGTGTAATTTTAATTGCGGGGGTGGGGCATATAAGGAAATCACATCATACATACCACCACCAACCCGAGCGGATCGATATCAAAAACATCAACACATCTGACATATCATTCCAAATTAAAACCTCAAGAATGTAATGCATCGCCTATGACAATGATAGCCCAATCAATTTCACTCCTATCTATCTTCATTAAATCAAACCGTGTTTTTTTTAAAAAAAAATTCACACTAAAATATTCTTTGAAAAAGAAAACTTTAAGAAGGGGGGGGAAGAGACAACGGTTTGTAGAAGGATAGTACATCAGACTAATTCTGTAACCGTAAATGAGACCTGACCTGCATTTAGTTTAATGCCAAACGATTATACTTGCTTGCTTCTCTTAAAATGAGCGCGCTACCTCAAAGTTTTAGCGCTACCGTTTCCACCCCCCATCAAATTGTTTTTTTTTTTTTTCTCAGCAGTTGAAAAATTTTTTTTTTTTTTACGAAGACAACCTCTTTCATCAACGACAACCAAAACCATAATCACCGTATATACTTGAAAATATACGAACTTCATTTCCAAAACAAACCCTAATTTATCCAATACTCTCTATACAAATGTTTTTTTTTTTTTTTTCCTCCTTGGGACTTTATCTCCGGTTGCATGCCTTTGTTTTCATAATCAGGTGTACTCGGTAAACGAATCCCATAAATCAAAACCGTCCTCAGCTTCCCTTTTTTTCATATGCTCCCTATCCTTTTTTTTTTTTAGGAAAGTGAGTGAAACGAGGGACTTTGAAGGATTAAAAGGCATTTTAACAGAGAGATCAATGTAGATGGAATGTGTTGATCTTTTTGAAGGTGTCTTACAATTTGTTTAAACTTTTAATCTCATTATCGTAAATTATAGTATAAATCAAGCGTTCTATCTCTACCATGAAATAACACTATAAGCAGGTTGATTTAAAAATTGTCTCAATCTAGCACCAACCAATTTCCGCTTATTCAGTAATTCATCAGCTTCACCCAACGCAAATGGACACTTGGCTCTAAAATCACAATACGTACATTTCTCTTTTGAATCAGGGAGTTTAGGTAACGTCCTACCAAGCCAAAAATTACATGCTTCCTTAACTGCAAAATCCAATTGTTGTTGCAGATGCTTGTAATGACGAATTTCAAAAACTTGTTTATTCTTATAATTGTGGTATTCCACCGTGGTTGAGTCATTGATAAAATTGTTAAACAAGTTGAAAAACTGCGATGATCGAGCTGCCAAGTATCGTAATGTTGGTGGGGTTTTCCAGGTTTTCAAAAGTGGTTTCAAGTAGTGGGAATATGGGAATGGGGTAGAAGTGTTGCTGTCTTTTGCTTCTTGTATTCCTACTTCATCTAGTTCCTTCAAGTATGATTCGTTTGATGGGCAAATTAAGGAAAACTCACTAGGGTTTTGGAACAACAAATCAAATCGAAACTCATAAGAGTTATGATATAGCTTTTGCTGTTGCTGTTGCTGCTGCTGTTCCTCCTCCCCCTTAATCAGTGTATTCAAATTCAACTTTTCTATCGATTTACGCAACTTAATCTCCTTGACATCTTCGTCAAACAACTCCATCCCAATAGGTTCACCATTACTCAATTTAACAAAGTCATTATAAAACAAATCCGGATTCAATCGCAACATTTGTAAAACTATAATTGGACTCAATGGTTTATCAATATCCAAATATCGAAATTTGGCATTTGTAATTAACCCATTATATGTAAATTCAACATCTTTAGTTAAAATTTCAAAGAATTTTCGATAAAACATGGTTTGATCTTTAGCTCCATCCATTTGGGATTTTTGATTTGGTAGACTGTTTTGACCTCTAGTTTTAACATCAGATATAATTAATGATAAATTTTCACAATTGTATCCAGATAGAATCCTTTTGGTTTCAGCGATAAATTTAGTTAAATCAATCATTGGTTTGGCTCCTAAATGGTCCCTATCACATTCAAAATCCAATGTATTTCTTAATTCAGTAACAAATGTCAAATCGTTGGGATCCTTGGGATTACCAAACTTGAATAAATCAACAATTGCAGAAATGAGTATAGAGCGATTCATTGCATCAACTTCATCAAACGGGGGTTCAAGAATCCTGTCCTGATTCATGTCCATATATGAATGAATTGGAATCTCTCTTGCCTTTGAGTTGGTCAACAATGCAAACATTCGAGCAATCAGTTTATTTGCCCAGTCATTAGCTAAAGACTCTTCTCTAGAAAGTGTCAGCATCTCATTGACCAATTGTAACGCCCGTTGTGAATCTTCAACATTTTCATCTCCCATCAGCTTATCTTTACCAGCAGCTACTGCTTTAGCTTTCAACTCTCTTTGCAATGCCTGAGCCTTTCGAGAAACAAAGTCCAACATGCGTTCAATATGAGCCAGCGGGTGAGTTTCTTCTTCCAAGTATGCATGATGCAAAGTTCCCCGCATCATTGCTGGTGTAGGTGGTGTCCGAGGTGACCCTGCATGAACTGTGTACGCGTTCCTCAATTGACACCAATCATTGACTAATAATTTTGTAGCTGCTATTTTCCGTACCGCTTTCTTTGTTGATGGGTCAAGATTGCTCTCGATATAAGTTTTCAAAGGAGTTTCGCTTGATGGAAGGGGACTAACTAACGGTAAATTTTGTGAATATGGTAAACCCCAAGTGTCATAAAGGTTGCGCAAAAGCATATTGTCTCGGAAAAGAGGCTCATCTTCTGGGCTTATTTCGCATTGTCCCTCTTGTTCGGGTTGAGGAGACTCTTTTGCTTCGAGTTGATGAGACGATGCAGGAGGTGACGCAAGACCATACCTCGTTTTATCTCCATTTCTGATGAATGCTGTTTGCTGATCTTTACTTTTCTTTGTCGTTTTCGTTTTCTCCAATTTCTCTTTAGCCTTTGATGTCGATTTGGCTTTAGATGTAAACTTTGTTTTCGTTGTTTTAGCTTTTGATTTAGTTGCACTTGCTTTGGCAGTTGACACCTGTACAACATCCCTAGTTATTATTTTCACATAATCTTCTTTTTCTTTATCATTAAGATTAGCTTCAAATTGACGGATTTCCTGTTGTGATTTCGAACCATGTTTTTCAATCCTAAACATATCATCATTATTATCAGAACCACGTCTGTGCAAGACACGTGTATCCCCAACTAATTCTGCTCCCACTTGAAGCAGCTCATCTCCCAGTTTGCCTGGATTTATTTCTGTTCCATCAACAGTGTCTTCCAAACTAAGTTTTTCCAAGTCAAGTTTCTCCAACGCATCATCAACACCTTCAACCTCAACTTGCATCTTTGCTGCAGCAGCCATTATTGAATCAGTTTCAACTGTAGTCAGTGCGTTCGATTGACGACTAAGGCGTACGTTTGAACTCAGAAAGAATCGATGACTAAGTCTAGTGTATCTTCCTCTTCCAAGGATCCTGGAATTTATAAATTGTTTATGAAATTGTCTGCTTATCATTTGAATAAATTAATCAAAGCCTCCCTGATGTTTAATTTTTTCTTGAACAATGGGGAATCACTAATGTAAATTGTACTGTACTCTCTTTGCTGAAAAGTTTAATGGCTATGAATTCATGTGATAATTGGGGGAAGTAAAACAGCCCGGAATGGCGTCCTTATATACCAGCAAATCGCAGAAATTCGCAGCTGTACTTCCTATTCCTGGTGTTACCTTTCTGCGGTGAAGTATGAATCAATTGTGTTACCTTGAATTAAACATCCACTGAGAGAAAGGTGTGATGGGTAGAGCCTTATTACTCTTGACTTTTTTTTTTTGCGCGTGTGATATTACCCGATTAGGATGTGACAATTGATTACTGATGAAGCTATTATGAAGTACACTTTGAAATTAGTTGAAAGAGATGTGCAAGTATAGTAAGAGGTTATATTGACATGAATACTTCTTTCAAGACTGAACCTCTACTGAAACTGGTTTGCGGTTGGAGTATAGTACACTTCAGTGGGGTAAATTAAAGAGAAATCCTTTTATTGCTTTTACGCACTTTAGGATTACTCTCACGCAACAGCGGAGTCCAAGCAGGAATTTCATGAAGGAAGTCTTGCAGTGTGGTAGTCTCTACATAGCTCAATATGAAGCTTGCATTGTTGTTCAGTGGCCAACAGTACTTAAGAGGATAAGCAGCAGCTATAAGAAAAAACGTGGCTAAGAAGAGTGGAGTATTTTAGAATATTCTAAGGGCCTCTCTCTTCGTATAGAACCGTAATTGTAATAGTTAACTGTCTCAAGCAGCTTCTTTTTTTTGTTTTTTTGCAATCATGTTATACGATCGGATTTCGGACTTCAGTGAATCCACCTTTTCTAAACATCGCTTTTAAATTACTCAAAATATAATTTAACCCGATAAGGGTAATATTATTATAACTCTGTTGCATGTAAAGTATGTAAAGTATGTAAAGTAAAGTTTTAGCTGTTAAACCATTTTGACATACGCGTAATTCCATATTTACACAAAATCAGAGTCAGTTCCCCAATTGGGTTAAATTATGAATTTGAGTCTGTGCCAACACATATTCATCAGCAGATTATTGAACTGGTAGGAGTATGTTACTGCACTATGTTTGTCATTGTGCACGATCACAACAACGCATGGTCATCGGTGGATAAATGGTGTTATACAAGTCAACAAAAGGGGTAATTTGAAGAGTTGTAGAAGTCCGAAGAATTGCAGTATGATTATATGCATTATCTTCTACGAAGCTATAAAGTTGAATTATTATTATTATTCCTTTTTGGTCGTATGATGTAAAAGCAAGCCACTTTTGATGTTAACAAATTTAACCCTATTGGGACAGATAAGCAATGCTTAACCAAATACAAAGTTCTATTTAGGACAATTTGCTATGGGATATTCACCAGCTGGTTTATGAAAACTTTAACTTTTGACATTTTTTGTCAATTGATTCAAATTTTAACATGAACAATGTCCTATGTTTATACAGTATTCTATTAATAGCATAGAATAACAAACAAAACACCCGTTATATTATAAAGAAGCAGTAGTTATTTTTCTAGATAATGAAAGGTACCTGCAAGATTATGTAGTAAGGAAGCCCTTCTCCCATGATTTACCTTCCTCGAATATTTGACAAGATAATAACTTGCAGCTTCCTGTAATAGAGTCACCTGTCGTATGATAAATAGAAGCCTTAAAGTGACATCGTTCACAATGGTCGAATGTCTTTACACAATCTTACTTTGCATTCCCATTCCATACTATCAAAGCTCATTATCACAGCTCATTATACATAATGAACAATGAAATATATCATAAAAATCCCGCAATTAAATGTGGAACCACAGATGCTAAGAATTTTTTAAAAGAAACACAAACACCAATTATTCCCGTAATATCCATCTAACCAATATACAAAATGCAGATGTCTCGGTAGATGCACACATGCATATACGCATGATGCATGACTCGATGGTCCTACAGTATGCGTCACGTAATTTCAAGGAGTAAAGTCGAGGCGAGTTTTGAAAATGAGCGGGAGGTCTTTTAAAGGGATAGCTAGTCTCACTTTCTACCTTGAGAGCTTAATATCGAGAAACTTGACTAATGTGTTTATGTACAATTTCCCCCAAGTGTTACAGGTTAGAACGTTGAGTAAAAAGTTTAAAAGTTTATATAATTGTTGAGATTTGTGTAAGATTATCTAAGCAATTACTTACTTAAGTTTATATTTGTTTGTATTTGTTTGTTTGCTCAACAAAATTAGAAAATAAAAAAAAAAAAAAACCCTCTTTTCTTTCGAAAACTATTTCCCAACCGTTTGATTGTTTGATTGATTGTTTCTTTCATTCTTTCTTTCTTTCTTTCTTCTCTTGTTTATTCACTTATATTCAGATACTTGATACATGGGCATCAGAGAGAATATATATAAAGAGAAAAAGGTACATTAAAAATCTGGCGCTTAAACAATAATACAGAAATTAAATTTAATTTTTTTTTTAAATTTAAAATTTTCAGGAACAAAGAAGATTACTTAAAATTAACGCGTCCCCCCAAACTTCCATTATTCAAAATCTTTTCTTTTTCTTTCATAGCCACCAAAGATTAGATAGAAAGACAGCAAAAACCTCGGCTGATACTTATTGCTAAAGATATTACACTGTCATAACAAGAATACTATTGCCTTTTTTCCAACTCAGCATCATTTTGCATTCTTCCTGTGTCTGAAAAATATCAATCTATCAACTTGTATCATTATCACCATAGTCATCAAACTAATCAACATATCTTCGCATTTCAGTTTATCAGTATACCCTTTCTTTATCGCATCATTCACAGAATAAAGCTTTGTCACCATGATTAACAAGAATATGAATTTGCATTTGAAACTAAACAAGATGGATTTCAATCAACCATCATCAGTATCTACTCCATCAGGATTAAATTCACAACCATATACGCCAATAGATCAAACTTTGAAAACTCCTATACAAGCACCTGGTGAGTATCCATTTAATCCGCCGCCTTTACATCACCAAAATTCATACAATAATCAAAACACTATACAACAGCCACAGCCACAGCCACAGCCACAACAACAACAGCAGCAGCAACAAACGCAATACAATCAATCTTCTTCATTTTATCAGAACTCACAATACGCTGAGTCTGATGATATATTGACTGATATTGATGAGCCAGAGACTGCTAATAACAACAACAATTTCAGTAATAGTGCATCAAATTTCAACAATGCATCACTCAAGAGGCCGCTGTTTCCAATGTCGAATGGAATGAAAAACACATCCATATCAAACTTGTCATTAAATGAAATGAACTTGATGAACTATAACGCGCAACAACAGCAACAGGCCCAAGCTCAGAACCAAGCAAGCAACGCGTCAATTAGATCTCGTTCTTCCCTGTTGAATCTTCGTAAACAATCATTGACTAGAAACAATTCAAACAACTGGCTTCATGTTGGTAACATCCATAGTCTTCGTCCCAGGAATAGCAATGCCAGTACTGTCTCATTGGATTGTGTGCCTATACAAGCTAATCTTTTCAATGGTGGTGGTTTTAGTAATGGTGCCAGTGCTAATAGTACACCTCCACAATCTGCTGGTATTCAAACACAATATCAATCAAACTATTTCCCTCAACAACCAATATCTGCTGGTGGCAATGTACAACCACAAACTACATACTTCCCACCACCAAATTCACAAGAGTATCAAAATATGAACTCAATGTCAGCTCCATTTAATCTCCCACCAGCTCCACCACCGCCCTTTTTACAAAGAAGTAGGTCGAGTACTTCTGGAAGTGGAAGTGGTTGTGGAAATGGTCCATCAGTGCCATATCATTTAAATACGGAATCTGCAAATGCTCAAGCTTTGAATAGTTTAAATGGAAGATCAAGCTTCAATGCAAATGGAACTTCCAACACAGCTGGATTTTCATTGGATTCTCCATTTGAGCCAAACTCTCATCAATTTTCACAACCACTGCAACTGCCGCAAAATTGGACAGCTCAACCATGTGCGCAACAGTACCAACAATTTCAACAACCTCAATTACAACGACAACTGCTGTTACTGCTGCAGCTGCTGATGCAAGATGATTCAGTTATGGATGAAGCTCGCTTTAACAGTAATTTCAATACCAATTATGTTTCATTAAGTGAAAAGAAACGAGACTCGTTGAAGTTGAAAAGAGGTATGCATTAAAGGGGTTTCATGTAGAGTAGGTAAGTGGTACTTTTAAGATAGCTGGATATATCATCAATACTAAAATTTAGAAGAATCAATACTTGTAGAATGTAAATTATGTTATTATGCTATACATTCTAAGCTTCATCTAGGTGGTTGTTTATAGCTTCGTGATCTCCCATTTCAACATCTTCCTTAGTCTTAACAATATCATAATCATCACGAAGCAACTCATCAGAATACTTGACTTTATAAGGTAGATATTTTTCCAAATCAGCTTCCTTTTTAACCAATTCATCAACGACACCATCATCAAGAACAACACTTGCAGTGGCACCATCACCAGAGCCACCCGTATTATTGATATTACTTCCACCATCATCTTTTTGTTTGTCTTTGCCACTACTGATTGGCTTGACGATATAATCATTCCATTCATTATTTCGAATATGTTGAATTTTCAACTGTAAATCCAAATCTAATTCATTGTTATCCTCAGCTTTAGTTGCGTCTACCCCACTACTTCCTACTTGTTCACGAAGTAAATCGTCTTCAAACTCATTAGCAATGAATTCAGTAGCGTAAAGGTACTTTAGTTTATGGCCCAATTTCAAATCCTTTTCCAATAAATGATTTAACCATTTCCATTTATTTACATTCTGTGTGGATAATTTGCTGAGTTCGTCTTCGTCAGCTCCTTTACTTTCACCATCTCGTTTCGAGTTTGATTGGTCATTAGCTGGAATAAATTGTTGATAAATACTCTGCTGTTGTTGGTCATCTTGCTCCGCAGACTTAAGCTCCTCCTGCATGCTTCCACCCTCGTCATGACTCTGCTGCTCCCTCCTTCTAGCAATATCTTTAAATTGATCGCCATAATAACTCATCACCCAATGACGAAACAGTTCGACAGATTTAGTATTATACTCCAGCTCATCAAAATATAAATCGTGAATCTTGTTGCTCTGAGTAGCTTTGATTAACCCCAAGTTGAGCATTGCTTGCATGACATCTTGCACCTCGGGGGAGTTTGTTCTGGTTCTTGTTGAACTGCACGCTATGGATTCTGATGTTAGTTTGGTTAAATAAATGATGTATAATGATGTTAGGGTGTTTAGTGTTGATGGTTTGCATTTATCGAATCCTTGAGTTTTGAGTGTTTGGGCTATTGATATTCGTAGTAGTGAGAAATAGAATGAGTCTTCCTCCATGCTGGGCTGAGTAGTAGGTGTGTCTTGTGTTCTTAGTGAAAGAAGATCTTTTGGCTTTTGTTGTCTTTGAATTTTTATTTCGCATTCAAATTTCAATCATCAACCTCTACAGAAAGTACAGAAGATACAAACAACAAGTAGCACTAGTCTTTTACTATTCCAGTATATATATATATACTTACTTTCAATACACACTTCTTTTCCTCTCTTATAACCCCTGTTGCACTCTCTCAGCCAACTTCTTACCAGCAAAACTCAAAGCATTAAACAACCCCTTCTCACTCAAATCAATATTCTTCAAATCAACAACCCCAGCAGCACCAGAACTCACAGGCGCATTGGTAACCCGTGACACAATAGTAGCAGGGTCATACTCCAACACAATCCCACCATCATCAATCGTCTCATCAATGGCCAAAACTACCAAATCATAATTTTCAACAATTGTCGCTTTATCAATAGTGTTATTCAACAATATGGACAAGGATTCAACTAAATTGGTCAATGTTGAGTACATGAGACATTCATTTTCATTTATTGGTGATACGAGTATGATTGATGTGTCGTTTGTTTGTTTGTATACAATTAAATTGTTGTCATACAAGAGAATATCTTGATGGACTTTATTGATTTTGGAAAATAATGATTTTTCAAACTTCAATTGACTAGTCGATTTGGATGATGTTGAAGGTTTGGCGGTCTTGGGTTGGTTGGAGCTGTTGTTGTTATTCTGATTATGATTGTCATTGTCGGTTGGTGGTGTATAGTATTTAGCGTATAATCTGTTACCTTCGTTGTCTAGTATTAGCAATGCTGATACTGTGTATAATGATACATTCAATGACATGGTAGATATAGTTGTACTTGTCGGTTAAGAAAGTATACTCTTAGTAGTAGCTTCTTGTCTTCTGTTGTTGGTTTTCGTTGAAGAAGAAAAAAAAAAATTATTCAACCACGCTGTTTAACACTCAATATACAGGACATAAGCTACAAAACCATATAACCTCAATCAATCAATTGACCAAACCAAACCAACCAATAGTGAATACACACAGACATCATACAAATACTCTACTCTCATAGCTCAGTACTCTCTTAAACTTTCAAAGTTCTTAAACTTTATTCAAAACGCATACATATATACTACTATACAATAAACAGTCAACCAACTAAACAAGAGATTCAGTCAAAGTTCCTTCTCTAGCTCACCATTTCAACAACAAATTGATGAATTTGTTTATGCATTGGATTATTAGCATAAAACTCATTACCTTCATAATCCAAGTTCAAACTCTTCCAACCAAAGATAAAATTAATAATCAATGCAATAATTAATCCAAAGGCAATAATCAATGGACCAATTGAATTATCCAAATGTTTATCACTTCTTTCCAAAATGATATTTCTTCTAGTGATGAAAATATAGTATCCCCAAAGACAACTAAATAAAGTTAATCCAAAATAGAAATATGCCAAATAAGTACTCAAGTCATGGAAATTGGATCTAATCGTTGATGAATAAATGATAAAGGTAACTGACATTAATAATGTAGTTACATGTAACCAACGATTAAAAGTACGTTCATTGGCTAACCAAACTTTAGGTTCAATCTTGATTGGTCCCATGTTCTTAATCCATTGGTCTGGTTTCACCACTCCAGCAGGTAAAATAACTTCTTCATCTTCTGAATCAACATCAATCAATTTGGAAAACTGTTGAGGGAATTTAATCAATTTTTTGAGACGTTGAGCTTTGGAAATTGCACTATTATCATCTTCATCTTCATCTTCATCAAAATCAGATGATTGGTCATCAGTAGTAAAGTTGCTAGTACTTTGTTGTTGATGTTGGAGTCTCTTTGGTTTACCAGTAGGTGAAAGATTACCTTCATCTTCCTCTTCCTCTTCTTCATCAACTGGTGTAATCTTGGCATCAGGAGATGTAGTTCCTGTCTCCACCACTGATTTAAGTTCATCTTGCTTATCATTTCCTTCTGAATACAATAAACTTCCTGAAAATGATGCTGATCTAGGTTGGAAATTAGAAGTATTATTCTTCAAAAGCATAGATTTAAACTTGGATAAATTATCATCATTACTCAATTGAGTAATACCACCATCATTATTATCCACTTTAGTAGCAACAGTTTTATGATGTTGAGGAAGTATTTTTGGTAAATCATCATTGATATCTCCTTCCAATTCATTAAACCACATGGGAATATTATCCAATTTATCATCTTCCAAATATAATGAAGCAACACCATGAATAAATTTAGAAAAATTAGGAATCTCCTTAACCAAATAACTACTATTGATCAATTCATTAATCCATTGCAACTTCTTGAAATTTTTAACTGATGATTTCTTAATCTTGATTTCCATGGTGGAAAATGGAAACTTATTAAATTCACCTTTACGTAAAAATTGTTGATTGTTTTTTGGATTATCTAAATCCAATCTATGCCATTGATGAGGATCTCTAATGGGTAAAATTGGATCGAATGAATCTTCTCTAATAAAAGTCAAGTTGGAATCAATAATAATTCTAATCTTGTCATCGCCAGGAATTTGGAAAGCAGTTCTTTTATAAGTTGTTCTCAAGATTGGTTGTAAATTGTTTTCCTCTATAAATTTCAACAATCTTTGCACGATAGCTTCATCATTAATCTTGACAAACTTTTTAGGAACATCATGATTAATAACAAATTGATTAATATATTTCTGTCTCAATTCAATTTTATCATCAACATGAAAATTGGAATTGACATCAAATTCTTTTCTCTCCATTGTAATCTTTGGCTTGTCTGATAATTTCCCAATCCATCTAATCCTCAATGTTGATGAATTATTGAGCTTGGTTAATTTATGATTATAAAGATCAAAATGTTCATTGTCAAAGTACAAACAATTGATGGTTTGATCTGTTTGAGTCACTTTGTTATCTTTAACATTCCCTTCTTCGTCATAACCATCATCATCGTCGTCGTCATCATCATCATCGTCATCTTTCTTGGAGTTGTAAATCAATACCGGCAAATGTCTCAAAATAGTGGTCTTGACTTCCATTAAATTATCTGGATGAACCCAAAACTTGAAAGATTGAAACTCTCCACTCAATGCACCATCATTAAATGAGGACAATTTAGATAACGATTGATCAACTTCATAATTTTCTCTTAAAAATTGAAACAAAGTACCAATCTTGTACAACAATGGTGAATAATCTTCAGAGTGAAATGGCAACTTCTTCAAACGAACATTCAACAATGGTTTGACTGAGTAGTTGGAATGCAAACGATCATGTTTCTTGACAATCTTGATGAAACCAGTATAATTCAAACGTTGGAAATGTTCCAAATTCTGAGCTTCATTTAATAAATGATCCAATTTCTTGGAAAACGCATCAACATCAAAAGTATCAGCAACTTCAGTTTGTTCTTGTAAAATATCCAATTCATCATTCAATTCATCAAACTTGTTATGTTGAAAAGTAAACACTTTCTCCAAATTTTCATCCAAAGCACTAACAAAGTTTTGTTCGTCTTTATCAGTCCAATTGTTTTTCAAAATAACACCTTCTTTAAGTAGTTTCTTTAATTGGTTATATTTGATGTAGAAATCTTTCCATGGTGCATAAGTTTCAGTTTCCAACTTGGTACCAAATAACATTCTAGGTTCGGCTCCTGCTTTCCGTGGCTGTTCACTCAATGAGGTTGGGTCTGCTGCTGTGGGTGGCTTGGATTGGTCTTGACTAGTGGCCATAATAGAAAAGTAACTCCTGAAAGTAGATTGGTTATGTTAAAGGAAAAAGGGGAACAAAAAAAAAATTAGAATGGAGAAAAAGATGAATTGATGAAAAAACGTGTGGGCTTTTGAGAAGTAGTAGTGGTCTGTGACTCCTCCCGTGGCGTATACTTTTAACCAAAAAGTTTATAAATTAATTGGCTTTTTAATTTAAAGAAGTTGTGTAGTTTCTTTTGGAATTCGTTTTATAAATTGTCTCTTTCTTTCTCTCTGTCTTTGTTTTTTTGCTATCCTTTGTTTTTGTGAAATAATCTTTCTTCCTTCTGTCTAAAAGTTGTTTTTCTTTTTAGCCTTCTCTACTTCGATTGATAATAGAAGATCCTTTCCTCTTTCTCTGTCTTGCTCCAGAACTCCCGTTTAAGATTCTAGACTTGGTGTCTATGAAATGTATGATGGCGATGGTGGATTCCTTTGGAGTTAAAAACTGCTGAAAAGTAAATGAAGTTAAAAAAGAAGTAGATGAGATTAAAGAATTAAATAATGATGTGGAAAACGTGGTAGTTGCCTCTTTTCTCTGTCTTCATAAATAATAAATCCCAAAATGATCTGTAAATATTATTCGTAAAAGTTAATTGGATGAAAAATAAATATTGACTTCTTAAAATGGAACATTGTTTACTCTACCTTGTGGTAGGTTGTGTTACTTTTGGTCTGTGCTCTGTTGTTTCAAAATGGTTATTATTGAGAATCTATTTTTGTTTTTAGCCGTTGGTGCATCAAATGTAACCTCAATTGCACAAACAAGCCGCTTTTGTGTATAAATTGATTTGAATACCCAGCAGAGATACCGACAACTTCTGTACTTTAATCACCACACTGGTGACAGTCAATCAAAATTATGAGCAGCAGGTGAACAGCAGTTGATTAAACAATTCAACTTTTACATATAAGCCCCTTCAATCCACACCCAAAAATCTCAACTCGGACTTTATCTGGCCAGTGACATTTTTTCACCCACCCTCGTGGTCCTGAATAGCTGGATATTGTAAACACAATATGCTAAGCCAACTTCTTTGTTCTGTTTCTGTACTCCAGTGTATGTCAAACTTTGTAGGTGCATTGTCCTTTGACGAATGCCTTTTGTAACTTACCACACAAAATTGTGAACAACCTGTTTCCAAATTGCATCCAACAAGAAGAGCTTCAACACAGATTGGCTGTGACTCATCTAAGGCTATACCAAACGTAACCCTGAACAATGAATAAAGTCTCCGTTTGTGTGTGTATGTGTTTGATTCCTGTGGTTTTGCAACACACACTCATCAAGCTCAGTATAGGTCGTGTATTATTAACCAATTTATTCTTTTGGTTTGTGTAACTTTATATGCAGTACTAGTTTTGTGTAAATATTAACATCAATCAATATCAATATGCCCACGTGGGATAAACCAACGTACAATATAACACATTCAAAAGCACACATGCAGACATACAGACACTCAACAGGTTAGAGGTAATGAATGTAATATGAAAGGAGTAATAAACACAAGATCCTTTTAAAAATTTATTATTCAATAACCACTCTCGAGATGCAAATTCCACAACTTCTAACTAACTTAAAACTCAAGAGATATCTTTCATAGTGCCGTCTAATCGAGGATATCGTTCGTTGAAAAATCTTATCTTAATTGTCACACGAGGTATCTGCTTTCACCTGTAAAGCATAATCATCTCTGAATTGTATTTTACCATAATGCTTTTACACAATCGTAAAAAAATTTAATTACGACCACCTTAACAACGAAATACACTCTTATCCTGTTTAAAGGGTATCCTAGTTGAAGTGATCAATGAGCAATTCAAACAAACTCTTTTTTTTTTGCAAACAAATTGCTGCAAAATAAGGAATCAAAAACTAATTTGCGCTTCAATCAGGTGCATTGCCAATTTTAAGGTCAATTGAGCTGCTTCTGACCACTTACTTCCATCCAGTATCAAAGTTGCCACTCTTTAGTTGTGCCTTTAAAGTAGGACTTTCTATCATTCTATAAAAGCGCAAATACACCCTTTAAGTCCTTTCTGGAATGCGCATCACCAGAAGCAAACACGAACAAAAAAAAAATTTAAAAGCTTCACTCGGCAAGGATTAACCAGCCACTGCATCAATACCAAATGTTCAATAACCCTATACTCAATCATGAACGAATATATATACAAGATGATCTATCATACAATTTCACAAATCAGCGAAGTACCAAAGGGAAAGTAAACAAACGCACAACTGACGGTGACGATGGTTTAGGAAGCCGATTTTGGTCCATAATCAACAGGATGCTTCACCAGATTGCTACATTCATATTTTCCTATTTCATACAACGACGCAATATAGAGCTACCTGATACAAATGGAGAAGCTCAGCCTGTACAAGAGAAGCAAAACCAGCAAGTCAGTGACGATTCAGATATTGAAATACTTGGAGAAAAGATTGCATCACACAAGTATCATCCCATCACTAATGACTATCATCTCATCAATACTCAACGTAATTACCAAAACAATAGCATACTTGATGATAGTTTTCGAGACCAGGTGGGTAACAGCACTACTACATCTCATTACAACAATAATACTAGTCAAATACTTCGAGATCTTGCGTTAAAGAGACTAAAAGCTAGTCGGGAGCAACATCAACAGGATCATCAGCAGTATGGAACAGATTTGTCAATTGCATCTCCATTGGACTCTTCTTCAAATAATCATCAATTAGTCTCATCAAGGCAAAACAACTCCCAATCTCGCACATCATTTAAAGCTAGCCAGCATCACCATGATTTATTCAACTTTGAACAAAAGACAGACTACCAACAATCAATTCTAAACTTCTACATCCCTCCAAAACCAGTTTCAATCACTTCTTATTCCCTAGTTGATGACTTAATTGCCAACTTTAAAAAAATTGATCGTATTTCCGACTCATACAAAAGGCAACAATTGAAAACTCAGGACCTAATAACTGCAAAACGATTAGCATCGACTACTAAAAAAATCGAACCATTAAATGAATCACAATTGCTCAAAGTCAACCAAGCTTGGAAATCCAATCCTCGATCAATTTGCATTACTCAATACAGTATCGATATAACATTTGCTGATTTACAAACATTGCGAGATGGTCGTTGGCTTAATGATAACATTATTGATTTTTATCTGAATATGGTTATGGAAAAGAATCCAAAAGTGTTTATATGGACAACTCATTTCTATTCTAATTTAGCATCAAGAGGATATTCTGGTGTTGCTAGATGGGCCAAGAGAAAGAAGATTGATTTATTCACAATGGATAAAGTTATCGTTCCCATCAATATCAGTAATACGCATTGGGCATTGGCGGTGATTAACAATATAACCAAGGCAATCACATATTATGATTCATTAAATTTCAGTCAGTCGGGTAATCCAGAAGCATTGGAGAATTTACAAATGTATATGGATAATGAAGCACAACGATTGGACCGTGATGCAATCAAGTATACTTTGATTCCATACATTGATGCGCCTCAACAACAAAATGGATCTGATTGTGGGGTATTCACTTGTATTGCTGCTCGATATTTGGCATTGAATCAAGAGTTTAATTATTCGCAGAATGATATGAAGGTAATTAGACGCCGCATGACGCTTGAAATTATGAATGATGAATTGTTATGATATTTGAATGTATATTATACACAGCTGGCTATAAAACAGAAACCACCTCCTTCAAAACACTACTTACTCGACTCCTCTATTCTCTCTCTCTCTTTTTTTCAGAATATCCCTAAAAATGAATGAGATTTTGAATCACCTTGATACGAAGCAATATCAGCAATTTCCTTTTCATAATCAACAATTTTCTTATTCGAAGCTTCAATCTTTTTCGACAAATATTCAATACGTCCATCAACCAATTTATTACCAATTTTATAAATACCAGTCAATTCCGATTCAAATTTATTAATCTTGCCCACTTCCAAGTTGATCAAATTGGTTAAATAATCCGTCTCATACAATTTCCAAATTCGTAAATCACCAATTATATTTTCAAAAGCAGCTTTAAATAATGGACGTCCAGTTGTGATCTTATTCAACACTCCCTTATCTCTCTTTAATGAAATCAAATCAAATTTTTCCAACGTTGACAATGTATCCATTGTTTCCTTTGATGATTTGAACAATGGCAGTTTAATCAATTCATTATATGTAATTGCTTCCTTTTTCAGCAATAACTTCATAATCAACCAAACTTGAGCTGAATTCCAATTGTTATCGCCATTATCAATCTTTTGACTACTTAAAAAGAATGTCGTGATCAATTCAGCTGCTTGAGTAATCATTTCCGTAACGGCATTGGTTGGATCTTCACCGGACTTGACTCGACGTATAAATGCTTGTAAATCCAACATTCTTCCACCAAGGGGTTGCAAACATTCACTCAATGCAGCACTATCTTTAACATTGAGCACGTCACACACATATTGCTTTGAACTAGTCATTGATGCATCACTTAAGGAAATATCTTTAAACACTTGATTAGGCAATGCTTCATTCAAATGATGCACTGATCCAACATCTGCAGTTAAAAAGATTACATGAGCAATGTTGTTTTGGATTAATCCCGAGGCCCATTCAGCAATCAATGGATACATGAAATCGTTCAGGTGAACATCGGCCCTTCTGGCAAATTTATTAATCACAATAATCGGCTTTGACTCGGGATGTTGAGATAAGAAATCTTCTTGTCTTAAAAGCTCAATCTTTTCTTCATCTTTCAACTTCTTATTTCTTCGTTCAACACTCTTGGTGTATTTTTGATAGTCACTTTCACATATGTGTCTAATAGATTGAGTAGCCAATGAAAACATATTCTTTATTTGCGTTTCTTTACTCTCACTCAAACCTGACTTCTGCCCTGTTAATCCTTGCACACCCAAATCAACAAATTGAGATATTGAGTTGGTCCATGTGAAAACTGGGAAATATCCCAATTGTGAAGCAGTACTTCCAATCAAACCATTTTCTGTTCTTGCTTTACTCAATTTATCACACTCAATCACCAAAACCTTGTTGTTTAATCGATCATCAGAAGCTAATGTATGATCCAATACAAATTCCTCTTTACCTGAACCTTGTGGACCTTTAACAATGATAAAACTGTTTAAATTCTCCAAGATCCATAATTTCAATTGTTTTGATTTCTCGTACCGTTCTTGCCAAAACATGTTACTTTCCTTTTTAATTTCATCCATGGATTGACTATCCAGAGTGTTATCGTCGTTTGAACCGACAACTTCATGAATTTGCGTATCGATATAATCATAGCTGTTTGATACCAAATTGGCTAAAGCCTTGTATGGAATATAAAGCAATTGGAAAAGCTTATTCTGTCTAAAGTAATCAAATGAATGTCTGCTATGGGTGATCTTGTACTCAATACACCATTCTCTAATTGGATCAAACACCATAACTGCAAGCCCAGCAAGTAAGGCCAAAAGGATTGGTATTGCGATCTTTGTATGGTTTGAAATAAAGTCAACCAAGTAATTCTTTCTCTTTAATGGTGAAAATTGGATATGTATTGTTGTTTTACCCTTATTCAACTCCATTCCAGTAATACAATGCTTAGCACAAGTTGCTGCACGAACATTATGGAATAACACTGACGAGTCAGCGGCATCAGCTTTGATATCGTCAATTAAACCATACCTTCTAAACAACACATACAACTCCTCTTCTGTCAATGGTTCCCCTTCAAACTTGATGGCTAATTTAGGACTGGGAAATCTTTTCAAATCTTCTATCCACGGGACACCCTTTACACTGTACACTTTGGGAGCTCTATCAGTTATATAGTCAAATACTCGACTAAGAACATTCTCTTGCTCTTTTTCATTCTTGGCAACATTGTTTCTAATTTCTTCAATAAACAGTCTAGCAGTTTCATCCTGAGGAAATTGATACTTGACAAATGCACCCGAGTCTCTAGCCAAAGCTACAACTTCAGTCAACAATGAGCCTTGGGGTAAAGGAGATGAAAGCTCTGTCACCTTCTTTTTCACTTCTTCATCTGAATACCGTGGAGCAAACAAGGCAAGCCGCGATAGATACGATTTGATAAAGTTTCGAGACGTGGCAAATGAGTAATATAGCAACACTTCATTGCTTCGTTTGTCAATTACACCAGTTGCTGAAACCGAGTTGTCTGCTTCTGTGGAGTCTGATTGCTTTTTCAAGTCCTCTATATCAGTGGCATAGTGTCTAAAGGATTGTAATACCACTGGTGTTCGTCTAATACTTGAGGCCCGCAATGGCCTTAATCTAGTTAGGGCAGACATTGTTGATAAATGTTTGAAGTCAATTGAGTAGTCTTTAAAGACAGTTACTGGTTTATATGAGTTTGTATGTATTAGATTGCTATTGAAATAAAAGATCACAAGATAAATTTCGCCCCCTTAAGAGTGAAAGACGCTACCAATTACGTAAGTTGCAAATCTCCGAGCTGGATAAATCTCATCCACTCTAAAATATAAAGTATACGGCTCACATGAGGAGTGATAGAGAGTTTAGTCGATTAAGAAGTTGCTTATTGAACGTTATAGCCGACCCAACAGAGCAAAGTAACGCAACCACCTAACTTACAATGCAGAATGTCTCAAACTGTGTTTTACTTTCTGTAATTTGATCTCCAGTTCCTTATAATGTAGTACTCTATTAGGAACAGATTTGGTAGTTTGAATTTCTAATTTTGGCCTCGCTTTGAACCCGTATACCACTCAGATACAAGGGTCTTCGAAGAGGCCGATATATAATAAAGGAAGTAGAGTGATTTCAAATGGGATTTCTTCTTCTCCAATTATGAATATATATATATATATATATATTGATCTTCTATATATATATATCTATGGAATTGGTGATGATTATGTGGTTGATAATAAAGAAAGAGTGTAGTCCAACTGTGAAATAAAAAATTTTCAACTGCGAATCTTCAATCATCACCAAAGTGATTTTTTTTGGTAGAGACACGAAGTACAGAATTGTATGCTTTATTAAGTTATATACGCTTCTAATCAAGGGCCATGCTTGGTATAGTTCCAGTCACTGGAGTGGATATTATTCTATAAAAATCAGATGATTGCAATGCTCTAACAGGTAAGTCATCATTTTCATCTCGACTCAATTTCCCACTCTTGTAATTGTAATTCTCCTTAATATATTCCCGTACTGGCAATAATGCTGCTTCTCTGCACAATTCTCTCAAATCAGACCCACTATAACCTCTAGTTCTTTCCACTATCAGTTCCAAGTTAAATTCTTGTTCATCAACTTTAGCATCCTTCAATATTTTTGACAAAATTGATCTTCTTTGCGAAGCATCTGGCTTACCAATGGCAAATGTCTTTGGCATTCTTCTGAGAAATGCTTCATCAATATCGGTTTTTCTATTAGTTGCACCCAAAACCATTATTTGTCCATTGGATTTCAAACCATCCCATAAAGTCATAAATTCAGCTTTCAACATTGCACTTACTTCATGATCACTTGAAGACCTATCTCTTAAAAATGAATCTATCTCATCAATGAAAATAATACACGGTTGTAATTTATTTGCCAATGAAAAAATGGCATCCACTATTTTATTTGATTCTCCATACCACTTGTCCATAACAGTTGACATTCTAATTGATAAAAAGAATGCCCCACTTTCCTTAGCAATTGCTTTAGCAAGCATAGTTTTACCACAGCCTGGTGGTCCATAAAAGAGAACACCTTTGGGTGATTTGATTAAATTCAGATGAACTGCAAATAGTTCAGGATCAGTTAAGGGTAACATCACTGCCTCTCTCAATTCGTCAATGATATCTTGTAGCCCACCAATATCTTCAAATGAAACAGATATCTCATCTGGAGTCACAAGCGAACTTAGCAACGTTTTTTCATATTGATTAAGTGAGATGTTTTTCAAATGTGGATTAGCTGTTTGTATTTTCTTTAATATTCCTTTCCCCTTTTTATCTGACTCTGAACTCTTGATACTCTTGTCTAGATATTCGTTTAATATTGCATTTAACAAGTAGTAGACAGACAAACCAGCTCCAGTAAGCAATAGCACATCACTGACTAGTTTAAAGTTCACTTTCAATTTACTTAAATCAACCATAATGGGTGTCCAGTGGTGATGTATCTAAGTCTTTGGGTAACTCACTTTCAATCGGTTGGCGAATTTGAGAGAGTGAAGGAGAAAAAAATCACACTCATAATTGATAAGCTACCATGTCACGTGTATTTTATTCTATAAAATAAATTTTCAGAACATACAGAGAGATGATCATCTGAGGAAAAGTAGCCACTACTACTTGTACAGTAAACACTACATTATTTCCACCAAGGATATGGTTAAACCCAGACATAAGGAGTCTTCAAGCACTATTCAATTACCAGCTCAAATCCTAGAGCAAATTAATGACAAACAAGCTAGAGGAGAATATGATTCAAATGACACTCGATATGGCGCTCAACCCACTACTGATTCAAAAAAGAGGAAATCAAGCAAAGTGCTATCAAGAAAAGAGAAGAGAAAACAAGAACGTGCTTTAAAGAAGCAAAAACTGAAACCAAATGGAAAAGCAGTAGCTGCAAATCCTAAAGCATCCCATTCAAAAGAACAAAAGGGTAAAAGTCCGAAAACTAATGGAACTAAACATTCAAACGGTGAAGCAGATGACGTGATGGAAAAGTTGAGGAAATTAAAGGAGCAAAAGAGTATTAAAGCATCAGCTGGTTTAAAAGTAATGAAGGAAGACGACTTGAAGGACGATTCTGTTTCAGACTTTTCTGGACTGGAGGACATTGACGAAATGTACAGTGAGGAGGAAGAGGAGGAGACAACGGACCCACTTGAAGCATTACGTCTTTTGAAAGAAAAGAAAAAGAATGGCTCAAGAAAACAGAGCGAGATAAGAATTGTAAAAGAAGATGATCTCGACGATGATGATGATCTACTGATTGATGAATCTAGTGGAGCTGAGAAGGACCCTATGGAGGCTTTGCGACGATTAAAGGAAAAGAAAGCCAATGGCTTGAGAAAGAGTAATGGAGAGGTTAGGGTTGTTAAAGAGGACGACTTGGAAGACGACTCATTTAGTGAAAGCGAACTGTACTCGTCTGGCGAAGAGTCTGAATTTGATGGTTTTGATGATGCATCAGATCATGAGACAGAGAAGATTGACAAAAAGAAAAAAACTCAACCAAAGCCCAGTGATGCTGTTTCTCAAAAAGATGATGAGGAGATTGAATACTATGCTAAAAAGCTTGGATTGAAAAATGGTAAAAAATCAAAATTGAGCAAAACTGATGATGACGATGTAATAGGGGGTCTTTTGGATGGACTAGACTTGGATTTCTCAGATCACAGTGATGCAGAAGAAGTATCTTCTGACTCCGATAGTGAATTAAAAGTTGATAAGCGTAAAATCAAGGAAAGTACAAAGTATGCAGCTCCTCCGGGCTCCAGCTTATCTCGCGATGACGATGATCTTGAATATTATGCAAAGAAATTGGGTATCAAGAAAACCGATGACTTGCCGGACGCAGATGACGATGATTTGAACCATTTGTTAGATGGATTAGATTTCATAAATGAAAAAGGGGAAGAGGTTCCCAGTGAAGAGCTGGAGGAGGAAGTAGAGGAAGAGGAGTCAGACTACTCTTCATCAGAAGAAGAACGAGAGAGGGAGAATCCGTATGTTGCTCCTGGTGCTGACAATGAAGACCGTGATGACACCCCTACTTCCGAACAAAGGTATATTCCTCCAGCATTACGCCGAAAAATGGCTATGGAGGCACAAAATGGAGATTCTGAAGAAGTCTTGAGTTTACGCAAAGCCATCAAAGGTCCCATGAATAAACTTTCAGAGGCTAACATATCATCTATTGTCAATGAGATTCAAAATCTTTTCATGTCTCATCCGAGACAAGTGGTGAACGAACAGCTTACAAATGTCATTCTCGATGGTGTTATCCAACAAGGTAGGTTATTGGATACATTTGTCTACTTGCACGCGTGTCTCGTTGCTGCTATATACAGACTACAAGGGGTTGAGTTTGGTGCCCACTTTATTCAAACATTGGTTGAAAAATTCGAGCAATTTAATAAAGACAGTAATAAGAAAACCGAAGCTTCGAATTTGATAACCTTGTTGTCGTCAGTGTATTTGTTCCATTTATTGTCTTCGAAAGTGTTGTATGATATTGTGAGAGAACTCATTTTGAACTTGAACGAAAACAATGCAGACTTGTTGTTACGATTGATTAGAAGTTCAGGAAATCAAATGCGTACCGATGATCCATCATCTTTAAAAGATATCATTGTCTTGTTGAATGAAAAGTATGCAAAGTTACTGCCAGAACTTAAAACTTCAAGAATTCAGTTCTTGATTGATACGATATCCACTTTGAAGAACAACAAAATGAAGGTGCTAAATGAAGGAAACCATCAGTTATCCATTAGGCTTAAGAAATTTTTAAGCAGTATAAATAACAACAAAGGTGGTGATCCTATACAGGTGTCTTTAGATGATATACACAACGTTGAGTCCAGAGGAAAGTGGTGGTTAGTTGGATCTGCCTGGAAAGGAAATGATGCTATTGATAAACCAAGTGCCGACTCTAACGAGTTCGAGATCAACGATGTTCTTGATGCAGCCGAGCCTAACTGGTTGGAACTAGCCAAAGCACAGAGAATGAACACCGACATCCGTAGGGCAGTTTTCATTTCAATCATGTCAGCTACTGACTTTGTTGATGCTAGGACTAAGTTGGATAAATTGGCGTTGAAAAGAGCCCAAGAGAGAGAAATACCAAAAGTCTTGATCCATTGCACCACCATTGAGCCTTCATGGAATCCATACTATGCAGTATTAGCTAACAATTTATGTGACTCGCATTCTTTTAGGAAAACGTTTCAGTTTATGTTGTGGGATTTGATTAAGGAATTGGACGGTGGTGATGCTGACGACGAAGAAGTCAATATTTTGGGTATCCATGATGGCGATGAGGAGACTAAATTGAAAAAGATTTTAAATCTTGGAAGGTTCTATGGGTACCTCTTGGCTGAGGATTCTTTACCTTTGCATTCATTGAAAACAGTCAATTTTTTGACATCATCGGCAGACACCACTTTATTTATTGAAGTTTTGCTTGTAACTTTTTTAGATCAAGTTGGAAAAAAGTCGAGAAAGAATCAGTTGGGAGCAGGAATGGTGATTGACAAGTCTAGTAAAAATGACCATTTATTTGATGACAGATTGTTAGTCGAGCGGGTAATCAAAGCCAAAGATCAAATCACTTTACTACGCGGATTGCAATACTTTTTACAAGAAAAGATTAGAGATAGTGACTTCATTACAAAAGGAAAGCAAAGAATAAGAGTAGATTGGGGAGTTGATGCAATGTTTGATGTGATTGATGAGTTGTTGAAAGAAGCTGATGAATATTGATATTCTATGTACATGTAATTTTCTTCAATATAGCAACAGATTCAACGTGTTTTGTCTGGGGAAAGAAATCAAACCCCACAACATCTTCAACTTTATATTTTTGACTCTCACCTTGTAATTTTTCAAAATTGGCCAAGTCTCGAGCCTGGGTAAACACATTGCAACTAACATAAACAATCATATCTGGTTCAAATTGCAAAAGCTGCCTTAGAAACACCTCATCAGACCCTTTTCTAGACGGGTCAACTATCACAACGCTTCCTTTACCTTTGATACCACTTTTCTTGAACTCGTCATTGCCAAAGATATTAGATGCGTCTCCCAAGATAAACTTTGTTCTCTCGGGGTAAAGACCATTCAACTTCATGTTGTGGTTTGCATACTTGATGCTTGATTCACTAATTTCAATACCAAACACATTCAACTTATCATGAAAATTTGATAATGCGATGCCAAAGAATCCGACACCACAATACGTATCTACCACATTCTCAACCTGTGTTAACTGTTTCATATGATAACGAATATAATCCAAAACTGATGGCAAGATTGAGTTGTTGTTTTGGAAAAAGCAATTCGAATCAAACTGGTAAATGAAATCTTCAATCTTTTCCGTAATAACCTTTGATTGTCCTTCCAACGCAGTCTCATAGAATTCTCCTGTATCATGGTCAACACGCAAGCTCTGTCTCAAAGTTAATTGCTTCATTGGTGGACCTTGTAGATACTTTGCCCTAGCTTGATGTAGCTTGTCATTTATCTCCACTGTAGAAATGGGACAGTTTTCAACATCTATCTTACCTCTATTATTTACATGTTGAAATCCCAATTTCGTGCATTTTCCATCTCGTACCTCAAAATGTGGCGTAAGCTTTGTTCTATAGGAATACTGAAGTGGCGATGGATTAACTATACCCAACTCGTGGTCAATTTTCAAATTTGGATAAAACATTTGATACGCCGTTTTAATAACATTTTGCTTAAACAATAACTGTTCAGGATACGATAACATTTGTAACTGACACCCATTACACTCCTGAAAGTGTTTACATAATATCATTCGTTCATTCCTCTTACTCTCCCGCAGACCTTTGTTCAAAACTTCAATTAATTCACCCTCGGCATAAAATTCATGATGCATCTTAAGCAACACTTTAACCTTGTCGCCCACGGTAGTTTTGGGAATCATCAAAACTGTGTATTTCCCGAGCACACTTTCCGAATCAGTGTATTCAGAAGCATACATTGATTTGGGTATTATTGCTAATCCGTCTCCATTGTGTGAAATACCCCATATTTTCACATTCGGTATAACGTGATGTCGCCTTTGAAACGGTAAAAATGCCTTAACTATATCGTAAGGGTTATGAATGTCTTTATCTGTGATATCTGAATGCGTTTGGCTGCTGTAATCCTTGAGAAACCGGCATATTTCAAGAAAGGTTACATTACTAGGATGAGTTGGATCTGACAAATCTTTTCTTCGTTTTGTCTTTTTGAAATATTTCAACAATGAAGATACCTTCTCTTGTTTCTTTGTGGGGGTTTTGCTCGAGTATGCTCTTTGAATGGTCCATAGTAGTGTCTGTGTTGTTCGTATCCTCGTAAACATCGGTTAGTGTGAGATTAAGCGATGCCATCTTATTTTATTTTTTTTCTTTTTTTGCAGCATTTGGAGACCAATCACAGTTATCCCATTATTCATTTACTAATCTACACAACTCTTCCATCTATACAGCAACTACTGGGTTTCCTTGTAATGGCTGATCTTCATCTGGATACTCACTCAAGTCAAGAGTTACGGTTTTGGAACTATTTTCTCTTTGCTCTCGGTATATTCCCACCAATGCATCTGACTTTTCATACAAGTTATTCTTTAACGAAATAACAATAACTTGAAAGTTTGGTCCAGCATGGTTTCTAATGTAATTACCGATTTTGGCCACATTGTTGTTATCTAAAGCAGCATCGATTTCATCCAAAACGAAAAATGGTGCTGGTTGGAAGGAATGAATGGCAAATAGTAAAGCCAATGCCGCCATGGTCTTTTCACCTCCTGATAACAACTCCATATCCTGAAATCGTTTCATAGGAGGCATTGCGTGGTATTTCACCCCTGAAGAATAAGGACTGTCTTCATCTTCAAGAATCAAAAATGCTGATCCACCCATTGGAGACAAGCTGGATTTGGTCAATTCTTTATAAGTGGCATCAATACAACCTGAGATATGATTGAACGCTTCCATAAACTTGTCATATCTCTTTTCACTAATTTCTCTAAACTTATCAGCTGCTTTTCTTTCATTTTGACGTGCAACTGTATAATCTTTGTCGTAACCCCTCAATTTGTTTTCGACTTCTTTGAATCTCTCCAAGGCTTTAGCATTTGGAGTCAATTTCTCCAAATTCTCAATAGTATTTTGAAGCATCACCTCAAGCTCGGCTTCCAATTTAGGACTATACGTTTCCTTGTATTTGTCATCAAGCATTTCATAATCAATCTCAATTTTGTAAATTTCATTCAATGTTTCATCAGAGTCTTCACCCATTGAAATATGGTCAAGATCACCTTTCTCCAATGGCAAGATTATATTTTGTATCTTGCAGTTCTTCAAGACATTGGCTCTAATGGAATCGAGCTTTAGTAGCCTTTCTTCCTGTTCAATAATCTCTTTGGAAAGACTTGCCACCTCCAGCGACTTTTCAGCTAAATTGGTCTCAACGATTTTGGATGACTTCAATTTAGACTCCAAGAGCTGTTCTATCTTCTTCTGCTCCTTCTTTAAGACCTCATTTTCGGCCTGGGCGATATCAAGCTCATCCTCCAACTTCTTCCTTTCTTCAAGCACATTATTCAACTCATCCTTCAAATCTACAATTTGATTCTTGATAACATTTCTGCGCGATTCTGTCTCTTCGCATCGACTTGCGTCAAAGTCTAATCGATTTTGCAACACTGAAATTGATTTCAAAAACAATGATCTTTCTTTTGCACGTGTTCTCAAAGCAGTGCCATGCAATTCCTCATACTTTTCAATACCATCTTTAATCTTCCACTTTTTGCAAAAATCTTGGTATATAGCAGATTTTGCCTCTTTAATCTCCTTCTTCGTTTTGGAAATTTCACCATCAATCCTTTTAAAATCCAGTTTCATTTCAGTCAATGTTTCTTCAAATTTTTCACATTGTTTCTTCAGGAAATCAATTTCACTGAGCTTATCATTGATGGCTCTTTCCAATGACGACTTTTGGTTCTTCAACACTGGTAATTGATCATCCAACAGACTGATTTCCTCAGCCAACAAGTTAATTTCCAATTCTTTTGGTCTAGTCTCTTGTAACTTCATCACTTTAGATAGTAAAGCCTCTTTTCTTTCACTCATTTTTGTCCACTCTTGCTTGCTCCAACTGATATTTGCAGAAGATCTGCGAATTTGTTGACCACCAGTCATTTGACCTGATTTGTGGATGACAGACCCTTGCAATGTCACGATTTTGTTTTCAAACTTCCTGGAAGAGCTCCATCTGATATTTCTAGCAGCATTGATATCATTAGCGACCAATGCATTTCCCACAATGTATTCAACTGCAGGTCCAAGTGATTTGTCTTCATACTCTACAATATCCATTCCTGGAATGGCGGCATCATTGATAGACCTCAAGTAGCTCAAATTGACTGGATCAAATTCAACCGAATCCAATGGAATAAATGTTGCTACACCTGCTCTCCTTTCCTTTAAAATATCAATACATTTGTAAGCAATTGTGGCAGTCTCCACAATTATAGCATCAGAATTCCGTCCCAATATTGTCAGCAAAGCAGACTCATATTTTTGTTCAGTTGGGCGTACTAATTCGTGCACCAAACCTTTGATAGATCCAGTTGGAAGTAGTCTCTTGAGAGTAGATATGTTTTCTCTCAATTTCTTTTGTTTGTTGGATTCACGTTGTTGCGATGACAATTCTTCCAATTTCAACAAAACATCCTTAAGCTCAGTATTGATTTGAAACTCTTCCTTATTGAATAAATCCTTTTGCTTGATAAGCTTATCTCTTGCTGCATTTTTCTCTTCCTTCTTGTTCAAAATTTGGGCAATTTCATTATTCAAATCATTCAACTTTGATTTCAACTCCAAATTGAGACTCGATTGAAGATCTTGTATTCTTAAATCAGCATTGGATTTTTGACTAATTAAACTCTTTTCTTTAATTGTTAAGGAATCCTTTTCATTCATCAATAAGGAAATATGTTCCTCCAACTCGGATCCACTAGCTGCTAGATACTCCGCTCTAAGCTTTTCATATTCTTTTTGGCCTTCTTCTGGTATGTTTAAACTTGATGATGCGGCTATTGAAGCCCTCACTTGTTCTTCAAAATCTTTAAACAACTTTTTACTATCACCAAGTTGTTTTTCAAGCTTCTTAATTTGTGCCTTTTGTGACTCAATGTCGACTTCCAAATCGGATACTTTGTTTTCCTGTGATTTGAGTTTTGAGGATAATGATACCTTATTCGATTCCAAAGGAATCAAGCCTCGCTTAGTCGATTCTACTTTTTGGTTAGACTGTTCGATTTGCTTTGCGTGACTCTTTGACTCAAGTGATATTTTCGAATACTCTGAAGTAAATGATTTGTATAATTTCTCCGTTTTCGAAAGTTCACTTTTCATCTCTTGCAAGAGGTCATTCTTTGACCTAATTTCCTTCTTCAATTGGTTATGCTTATTTTCATTATGATACAATTGATACAAATTTAATTTCTTGACAAGATCATTTCTCAAAATGAGACTCTTTTCAAATTGACGCTGTTCAGAAGCTTGCTCCTTGTACTGCTTAGACTCTGAATTAAGAGTTCTCTTTCTTGAAAACACTTCATTGGTAACTTCATGGGCGCGGTCCCTTTCATCTTTCAATCGTTCATATTCTTCAATATACTCGTTGGAGCCACTAATATGTTCAATCATAGCAGACAAGTCCTTTGGATTCTGTGAGGCAATTTGCTCAACATCACCTTGAAATACGAGAAAATTCCTAGCCTTTACCAAGATGTTTTCTTGCTTCAAAGTTGCTGTATAATTTAACCTAGTTACAGATTGATCATTGATTTGATACTCTGTGCTTCCACTTGTTGAAATTGACCTCTTCAATCGTAATATTTCTCCGTCATTTTTTTGATAAATAGCCAAAACGTATGCTGACCTGGGATCTTGCTCAAGATCTAAACCACTGTCGTCTAAATCAACTGGCGTATCTTTTCTTCCTCTATATATCAAATCTCTCAAGTGTTTTGACCGAAGTTGGGTCGAGTTCAATCCCAAAACAAAAGATATAGCATCCATCATATTTGACTTTCCCGAACCATTTGGACCAATGATTGACACAAAGTTGGAGGAGCCAAAACCTATATTAGTTTTGCCCCGATATGACTTAAAGTTATTAAGCTCCAATCCTAATAATCTTCCCATGATGGAGTCTTGTGAATGGCAATTTACCTTCGTGTGTGTGTGTGTGTGTGTGTGTGTGATTTGTTTTGATTTGTTTACGCGATTCAAAGAGGAAGAAAAAAAAAATAGAATGAAATTTTAACAAGACGCGTAATAACGACTGTAATCTATTCTTACTTTTCATTACATAAATATATATATATATACGATATCTACAATCAGGAAGATTCTCCAATTGACTTCAAATACTCATTATGAAGCCTCTCTTGTTGCTGATATTGTTTTGTTAACTTCTTTTTCATACTCTTACTGATTTCTTCCCCTTTACTATCAATTGTTGGAATTCCCATTTCATCAAACTCTTTGTATGATGGATCATTTTTGAACAATTCGCTAGGAGGAATTTTCAGTTGAGCCAATTTCTCTGCCTCTTTCTTTGCCTTCAATGCTTCCTGTTCTTTTCTTTTGGCTTCCTTTTCGGCCAGTTGTTTTGCCTTGGCTTCTTGTTGACTGAGCAATTGTTGTTTCTCTGATTCATTGAGAAACTTGACTAAGGCATTTCCATCCGGTCTATCATCTAAAGACACATTGAGATTGATCAAGTCTGATCGGATGGAATCAGAAGCAGACAAGAACTCCTTCAAGTCAGCCTTTTTGATGGCTAAATTTCTCACTTGGTCTCTAAATTGTGCCAATGCTTTAACATATGGCATTGCAACATCTTCTGCCGAACCTGAACCCTCGCTTGATGCTGATTCATCAACCCAACCAAACTTATCAGGTCTAGACTGGAACCCTAAAATATTGAGAATTTTCAGAATCCACGATGTAACCAGCAACAAAACTTCAATTCGGAGCTCACTCTTTCCAGTAGTTGCCAACTGTATATAATTGTTACTCTTGGAAACTAACTCCACCAAACATTTGATAGCATCACCACTAGATAAATTGTCATTAAAAGCAACGTCAACATCATCTTGAGTTTTGCTCAAATCGGCATACAATTGTTTCTCATGTTCTCCAATACGTTTGGAAACGTATTCTCCTTTCTCCACTTTATGCTTGTACTCGTTGTTCAACGCACGAACATTTGTGAAAAACTTGTTAAAGGTGGATTCGATTGACATCACTTCGCTAATTAAGCTGTCTTTAAAGTCCAATGGTTTGTTCCATGGACATAATGCAAAAACAAATCTCAATTGCCTCGAGCTAAAGTCCTTCAAAGCGTCGTTAATTGTGATAAAATTTTTCAATGATTTCGACATCTTTTGGCCCTGAATGTGTAAATGACCATTATGCATAAAATAGTTGACCCACTGGTTGTTGTCAAAGTATGCTTCAGATTGTGCCAACTCGTTATCATGGTGAGGGAAACATAAATCAACACCACCGCTGTGTATATCCATTTGTGAGCCAGTAATATCGGATGCCATCACTGAACACTCAATATGCCATCCGGGTCTTCCTTTACCCCATTTCGAGTCCCATGCAGGTTCACCAGGCTTGGATGCCTTCCATAATGCAAAATCACTAGGACTACGTTTCGTATTTCCCAAACTCAAAGAACCTTCACCATCATTAATCAAGCTCATGTCACCTTTGTTCCAAGGTTGCAATTTGGCATAATCGTGTTTTGAGTGTTCATATTTCACTGTATCGAAATACACAGATCCATCCTCGGTTGCGTAGGCATAACCATTGGCGATGATCTTGTCAACATATTCAATGATATCAGGAACATACTCGGAAACTCTTGTAGTCACTGATGGTGGTAAAACGTTAAGCTTTGACATATCTTCATTATACTTGTTTTCCCAAAATAATGGTAATTTTTTAAAAATGCCGGGCTCGGTTACTGATGCGCCATGTTCCTTGTCCAAGTATACAACAGCAACATCCTTTATCTCATCCAAAAAGTTGGCAAACGAGATATTGTTGTCATTGATGGCATTGAGTGCTCTTACCACGGCCTTTACATACATTGGAAACTTAGGCTTTTCTTTCTTAATTTCCTCAATATTGGGTACAGATTGAGACCATGTGATGAAATCAGTCTCCACATTACCTTTAAATTCAGGCAAGTTCTTTTCCACGTAATATTTCAAGTAAGTCTTTGATAACTCCAAAACTTCTTTCACCTCCTTGTATTGACTAACAATCTTTTCCTCGAAAAGGTGTTGTTGACGAGCAGCTATGATAATTTTATCGTCAATGTCTGTAACATTTTGAACAAATAAGACATTGTATCCAAAGTAATCTTGCAAGATTCTTCTACAGATATCAGTTGACACATAGTTTCTAGCATGCCCCATATGAGAGTGATCGTAAACAGTTGGACCACAGCTATACCAAGTTATATGACCTGGTTTTATTGGGTAAAAGTCATTCTTGGTACGTGTTAAGGAATTGTAAAACTTCAACTTTGGTTTAGATGATGATTTATCACTTGGTTCATACCATTTTGGTTGTTGTACGGATGGTTTCTTTGCTGCTGTTGCTGCTGCTGCTGCTGAAGCTGTTGTGGATGAAGACGTTGACATTATACGAGCGATAGTTTGCAATCTTCGGCTATAGATCATACAGCCAATTGGTCGTTGGGTCGTGCTGTGTGCGTGTGTGTGTGTATTACTCCGGTGACTAATTTCGCACCACCAATTTTCAAAAGAAGAAGAAAAATGAAATTGAAAGATGCTGCAAAACAGCTATGACCTTTGGTTAGAAAGGATATAGTAGATCTACTTAGAAGGTTTTACTAATTTAGGAAGATGTCAGTGAAACCATCCTTTGGGAGAGACAAGAGAGTGCATGTAAAGTTCTGTATTTGGTATTACAATCTTCACCAGAATTCCTTTCTTCCATTGACAAAGTACTCTCTATATACAAATCCAACTCTCAGTTAATAAAATTGTCGCATGATGTATTCACTCCATAGTGAAACTAGGCGTGTTTCGGATGTAAATACTCTAGAACGCAAATTATAGGTCATCACAGAAATTGAATTTGTAATAGAAATCAGAAGATAGAAAATAGACTAGTCTTTTGTAATAATCACATCAATCTGATTCTTAGCTTTTGCAAGTAATAGACTGAGATAACTTACTTAACAATGTCTTTTCTATTGGTCAATTTGGAGAATGCACAGGAATTTGAGTGCAATGACATTGTCTGTTTTAATACTTTTTGATATTTTGATTAGAGATTTTGTTGTTTCTGGTGATTTATTCATATTAGGGCTTTGACCTAGTGAGTTTGTATACACGTGATTTATTTGTTGTTATCTACACACACATTAGAATAATATTTTCTCTTTCTATTTCTGTCTCACTTACTCTCACACTTTAGATCTTTTGTGTGACTGTTTTTTTTCTACAGTGAGTGAACTGCTACCATCTACTAACAAATTTTACTTTCTCACTAAGAGAGAAAAAACAAAAATTTAATTTTCATCATATACAAAGTTTTCACGATCTTCAACCCATCTAATTAACTACAACACATACAAAACCAAAGATGTCATCCACTGTTAAAGCTGCCAACTGGAGATTTGTTGAAGTTGGACGTATCGTCTTAGTTGACAACAAAAACTTGGCCACCATTGTTGAAATTATTGATCAAAAAAGAGTATGTTTTTTTAACCCACAACGAAAATGGGACAGAGTTACTTCAAAATGGAGGAGCGTTACAAGACAAAGTATCGAGATAACCAGTAGCACTAGAGCTATGCAGTGCATGCTGTTTTTGCCTTCTCGTTTGTGGTAATAGTCTTTGATCTAAATGTCAAAGATTCCTGTCTTGGAACCTCCTCACTCTTCCTACACCTTATACGAACCCTATACTAACTTGTACCTTCTTCTAGGCTTTAATCGATGGTCCAAAAGTACCAAGACAAGCTATCTCATTAGCCAAGGTTACCTTGACCCCAATTGTCTTGCCAAACTTGCCAAGAGGTGCTAGATCCGCCACCGTCCAAAAGAAATGGGCTGCTTCTGAAGTTGACAGCAAATGGGCTTCATCTGCTTGGGCTAAGAAATTGGCTACCAAGGAAAAGAGAAGTCAATTAAGCGACTTTGAAAGATTCCAAGTTATGGTTTTGAAAAAGCAAAGAAGATACACCACCAAGAAAGCTTTGGCTAAGGCTTAAATTTTTCTTTTGAATTGAAAGTTCAACGTTATCTATCTCGCAAAGAGAAGAATGGTGGGGCAAAGGAGTTCAAAGAAAGAAAACACTGTGTAATAGTCAACTTTTTTTTTTTTGTTAATAGTATATTTCATCATCTGGGAAAGAGAAGAAAAAAAGACCATATATTGTTCTTACGAAGCGTGGGCTGAAGGGGAACAATGTCACCAATTAATCATGTCACTTACATCATCATTTCATTCTGTTGTTTAACCAATTCCAAGTTTTATAAGTTTATAAAATATAATATTAAAAAAAAAAAATTACGAATTTTGTATAAAGCTTTTGTTCAAATATGTAGATTAAATCATTGTCTATAACACTTTATTTACAAGAATATATTTGTCTAAATTCAGGTCTCACTTCTTTGTAGCATGAGCCTTTTCGTAATCACTGATTAATTGTTTTTGCAATTGTGGACTAGCTTGAGCATACTTGAGGAATTCTAATGAAAATTCACCCTTACCTTGAGTACATGCTCTTAAACTAGTGGAGAATCCAAACATTGAATTCAATGAACACTCAGCTGTAACTGTAAACTCATCTTGTCCATTGACAGTCTCATTAATCATACCACCCAACTTGTTAACTAACCCAACAACAGAACCTTGGAACTCGTTTGGTGCAGTGATTTCAACATTCATAATTGGCTCTAAAATCACTGGTGCTGCATTAAGGAATGCTTGTCTAAACGCACCTTGAGTAGCAGTTCTAAATGCCAATTCAGAAGAATCCACCACGTGTGTTTGACCATCATTAATAAGCATAGAAACACCCAAGACTTTGTGTCCAATCAATGGACCTTTCTCCAAACAATCATCAAAACCTTTGTTACATGCCAACAAGAATTTCTCAGGAATTTTACCACCAACAATTTGAGTCTCGAATTTATTTTCACCTTCAATTGGCTTCATTTCACCAACAACTCTACCATATTGACCAGCACCTCCAGATTGTTTCTTGTGGGTGAAATCAAAGTTGGCTGGAGCTGTAATGGCTTCTCTATAAGCAACTTGTGGTTTTCCAGTAACACAATCAACTCCATATTCTCTCTTGATTCTTTCAACGTAAATTTCCAAATGCAATTCTCCCATTCCGGAAATAATAGTCTCTTTTGATTCAGAATCGTAATGAACTTTGAAAGTTGGATCCTCCTTTTGAAATCTATTCATAGCTTTGGAGAATGCACCATTGTCCTTTGTCTTGGGAGCAATACTTAACGAGATAACAGCTTCAGGAACAAACATTGAGCTCATGGCAATTTCCTTTGATAATCCTTGACCAATAAAAGTGTCACCAGAAGCACAGTCAATACCAAATGTGGCGCAAATTTCACCACTTCCAACTTCAGCAACATCCTCCATATCATTTGAATGCATTCTCACCAATCTTGAAACCTTGACCTTCTTACCAGTCTTGACGTGAGTCATGTACGCACCTTTCTTCAATTTACCTTGATATACTCTGATATAAGTCAATTGACCATATGGACCTTCTTCCAACTTGAATGCCAATCCAACAAATGGAGCAGCACTGGATGGAATTAAGTTAATTGGCGTCTCACTTCCATCTTTGTGGAGTTCTAAACCAGTGTTTAAAATCTCATTAGGCTGAGGCAAGTAGTCGACGACTGAATCCAATACTGGTTGAATACCTCTATTGGCCAAAGCTGAACCCATAAGCACAGGAGTAAACTTTCTTCCAATGGTAGCACGTCTAATAGCAGCCTTGATTTGTTCAACAGTTGGTTCTTCACCTTCCAAGTAAATATCAGCCATTTCTTCATCAACATCTGCCAAAGTTTCAATCAACAATGCTCTTTTTTCTTCAACCAATTCCTTCAAGTCTTCAGGAACTTCAGCAGTTCTAATAGTTTCACCTTGTGATCCTTCATTGTACAAAGCAACACGATCAATGATATTGACAACACCTTTCAACTCATCTTCAGCACCAATTGGGACTTGTATAGCAGCAGCTGGCATTTTCAATTTCAAGTTAATTTGTTCAATAGCTCTCCATGGATTAGCTCCCATACGATCCATCTTGTTGATAAATGTAACTCTTGGAACATTGTAACGACGCATTTGCCTATCAACAGTAACAGTTTGTGATTGAACTCCAGCAACTGCACAAACAACCAAAACAGCACCATCCAAAACACGCAAAGCTCTTTCAACTTCAATTGTGAAATCAATATGTCCTGGAGTATCAATCAAGTTGAAATGATACGACTTGTTATCCTTATCCCATGAACAATACGTAGCTGCCGATTGAATAGTGATACCTTTTTCTCTTTCCAAGTCCATATGATCCATCTTGGCTCCAACTGAATCACGTCCTCTCACCTCATGAATAGCTTTAATTCTACCAGTGTAGAATAAAACACGCTCGGTAAATGTTGTCTTACCAGAGTCAATATGAGCTGAAATACCGATATTTCTGATTCTCTTGGACGCCTTGATATCTTCTTCAGGAAGGTTCTTGATTATCTCATCAATGATAACTTTCTCCTCTTCATAAGTCTCTGGTTGTTTTTGTTTCAAGTCATCAAATGAACGTAGCGATGTTTGGAAGCCCCTCGATAACACACACGATTGTTGTGGTTTGACCAAGTGCGGAAGCGCGAGCCTTTGTAATCTCCCACTCTTTAAAACGTTGCGTAGCACACTAGTCATGGTGAAATGCTTTGTGTATGTGAGGTGTGCAAAGTATTACGAAATATAATCAGATCATTTGGCTCTGAAAAATTTTTTGAAAAAAATCCAGAGGTACAAAAGCGGGTACAAAAGAATTGCAATCCTTAAGGAATATAATAATAAATACTGACAAATATACAAGCTATTTACAGAAGGTCTAATTCTTTGGCTTAACACCAAGTCCATTGGCGTTTCTAAACATCAATACTCCCTTTGCATCTTCTTTATCATCATCAACAAATTGACATCTTCTAAGACATTTCCATACACTTAACCACATTGATTCGCCTTCATATCTATAGTGTTCACCCATGACTTTTTTAATGGCTTCAGTGGCTTCTCTTGCATTATAAAATGGAATTCTTGAAACGTAGTGGTGTAAGACGTGGGTTTCGATAATATCGTGGAAAATATGTTGACCAATGAATCCAAAGTTACGGTCAATTGTAGCAGCTGCACCACGAGCAAAAGTCCATTCTTTGGCGGTGTAGTGGGACATAGTTGGGTCTGTGTGTTGTAAGAAGGTGACAAATACTAACCAGTGGTTAACCCACAACCATGGAACAAACCAGTTGATCATCATATTGAACAATCCGAAAGTCTTGTACCATTGGTAAACAACAGTGAATGTGGTGATGATACCAATGTCAGACAAGATAATGTGCCAGTATTGGTGTTTTTCAAAGATGGGGGAAGTAGGGGAATAATGTGATCTACCATACCATGTTGTTCCTTTGTGTTCTTGTCCAGTTGCATTAGTGGCCAAGTGAAACTGTAAACCACCCAATTGTTGAAATACCAATACGGCAAAAGTATAAATTGGACTCTCCTCCATTAAATCTTCGACTTTTTCGACATTACTTTTCTTCAAATACTCTTGCTTTGTATATGGGACGAAAACCATATCCTTTGTCAAATGCCCAGTAGCTTTGTGGTGCTTTGAATGACTATATTTCCATGAAAAGTAAGGAACAATCAAGTAGGAATGGAGAACCCATCCAATAACGTCATTAACCTTTGAGTAGTCCGAGAATGCACCATGTCCACATTCATGAGCCAAAATCCACAATCCAAATCCAAACAAACCAATTGCATACGATTGAAACATCCAAGCAGCACCTCTAAGTACAGTTGACACAGTTTCGTGTCCTGTGATTTCAATCTGTGGAATGAACCTATGTCCAATGTATCCAATCAAAACCATCATGGAAATATCTCTCACAACGTAACCCAACGATCTGATCAATGATCTGTCGTAACAGTGCTTTGGAATAGCTTGCAAGATCTCCTTTATTGAGTAGTCAGGAACCTTAAACACATTACCATTCGTATCAATCGTGGTCATGTTAGATGTAGGCACATTGGTGCTCAAAGTAGCGACATTGCCTGATCTATTGATGACTGAACCAGAATCAATATCTAACCCAGTAGTTGTGGATGATGCATTTGCGGTACTCATTTGATGATGAAAAAGAAGATGATAAAAAAAAGAGTGAACTGAAAAGGAAGAATCTTACTGAGTTTAATTTTTTGTAACAATATCGTGGCCTTATCCTCGCCTAAATTCCCATTGGCTCTTCTCCGTACAAAACTGGGCAGAAACTGTGAAAAAAATTTTCCATACTTTGTGGCACCTTTCTTAGATGAGCTAAGGGGACGAAAAAGCTAAGGCGGGTTCGTTTGTACCGAGGACAAAAAAAAAAAAACCAACTCGAGATTTGTGTCTTGCGGATGTGTGGAGGTGCAGGTGTAGGGAGTGTTTCTCCTTTGTGATAACAAAAGTATCATCCACCTGAAATAGATTCGATCCCAGTGGGGTCCAAAAATTTCGAGACAAATGTCTCAGCCTTGTTTTTTGTTGCTTATATGCAGGTGTGAAACGGGTCCGGAAAAATGAAACCGTTGCACTAAAAAACGAATCTTCGTTTCAATGGACTTAGACGAGAGGGAGAACCAGAATAAAATGTGTTAAAGAGACTGACGCTTTGTGGGATTAAGTGTCACTCTTGAATATACTGCAGTGTACTTTGCGCACAAAGTAAGTGGCAAAAAGGGAAGGCTTTGTCAAAAAGTTATCACCAGTTTGGGTGCGAAATTGTATACCCTATTACTTGGTTTTGTATTGAAATACAGGTCACTTTTGCGAGAGAATACTGGAAACAATTTTGCATCTCGTCAATACCAGTGATGAAGAAAAGAAAATACACATCCGGTTGATATAGATAGCTGAAAAGCACGTATTTCTGAAATGGCTTCTAAAGCATGCAACATCGCAAAATATATAAATTGCTGAAATGCACCCTGGTTAAGGGAGATGGGGCAAACCCTTTGTTCCCCTATTCTTTCTACCTACTCTTATGGTCTATCACGGGGCTCATTTACCGTGTATTCGGCTTCTAATGCAAGCTCAAAATAATCAAATGTACAGCATATCAAAGCGTCACATCTTGACACAACTTACTCGTTGTTGGAAATGGTCACTCCCCTGGTGAATGACTGACTTCAAGAAGTCTTTGGTTTTCACTCTGCTCATAGTTGCGGGATTCTCTGAAGCACCCTACTTTACTTAAGTTGTATTTCTCTTCCCAAATTTGCTGACAAAAAAGAAGTCCTCTTTTAGTAAAAAGTGTGGCTCATGAAAGTTTTGACCACTGATATATTATAATATATCGCTGTGAGTGGAGAAGCGTTCATGTGCTGAAATCTGCTGTGTATACCCCGCGCCCACAGCTCGTAATAAATTCGTAAATGAACAATAAAACAACTTTTTGGCATGCAAAGAAAAACTTCTTAATTTAGCACAATAGTTACTAATCACAAGAAGTGGGGCTATTCGGATCCAAGTGTGGCATCGTTTACTCTACTCATTGCAAGAAAAGCTTCTCAAAGCTATTGTTTCTTAGTTTTCATTTCCTACAGTACAATGCATTTTTTTGCCCTAATGTGGGGAGAAAAGATCATAACCGTTGTTGGATGCGACTAATTAGGTAAAATCTTGAAGACCTATTAGGAGTTAATGCAAGCTGTGTAGATCTATCTCATAGTGTGAATTTCAAAAAAAAGTGTAAAAACTTTGAATGCACTGGGTGCAAAAAAACCTCCATTGCAGAAAAGGGCGAGAGTTACACATTTTTTTATAAAAAACTTTAATTTTATTATATTTTTTTTTTTTTTTTGTTCATCTTGGGGGGTCGCAATCTGTTTACCGCATTGGGAAATTTTTTTAATATTGCACAAAACACTGATTGTAAAGTGGTGTATTTTTTTAAAAAAAAATGGTGCAACTTTCGAAGTTTTCTCTTTTGCGCTCCTTTTCTTATATGGGGAAATAACAAAGGAAGTGCAATAGAGTAACAGGACAGGGCTCATAACCAAGTAACAACCCGTTCATCGTCTTTTAAGGTTTCTAAAGTGGAGTTCGTAATAGAGTGCACAATGTTTTTAAGCCCCAACATCCGAAAATGGCTTCATGTGGTAATATAGGAGTAGCAAATAGTATCCACTTCTTTTCCTGTTTTTTGCCATTATTAGGAATGTGCTGTTCTATTTGCCGCAAAAATTAAGTCAAACGTTTTTTTTTTTTCTATCCTTTTTCAATTTGCTTTTGTTTACATTGTGAACTCAAGATTCTAAATTTGGAACAATATAGGAATGACAGAAGTGATAATTCGTCTCTTTGGTGTGGCTCAAGTCCCTACAAAGCTGGAGATCGGAGAAACTCCTGCAAGATCTGCGTAAAGCGCTTCAGATAGCCTACTTGTAGCCACTTGTGCGTGCCTTTACATGTGAAAATGTAAGGTACTTAAGTACATAAACCAACTATTCCCTCTTTAGTCAAGTGGGGATGAATTGTTAAGCCTTAAAAGCTAGAACAAAGTTTATGTGACTTTAAAAATGTTTTGTAAAAGCGTGGAAGCATCAGCAAAGACTGCAAAGAAGGGTGGGCTGGTATCCCCACTGGTTATGTAACTTATTACTTAACCATATTGGGAATGGCTCGATTAGTCGATTATAGAAATGGTTCGATATAAACTCTCCTATTTGCAATAGAGAAAATTGCTTTTGTTGGTTCTGATTAAGTTTCACAAAAGAGTTCTCCTAACACCTTGAAACAATATGCACTCCAAAATTGACATTACTAATAACACACTGAAAGGGATATACTTGGACTACCCTGCTTGGTGATATACAGAAATGGTAAACTGCCACAGAACCTTATTTCCTTCGATGGTGGAGTATGAATTTAGACCCCGCTGGGCTCAAAACCATGTAGGAATTTAGTTTAGTAATAGTAGTAGGTATCACGGCTTTAACCTCAACAGAGTAGCAGTAGCCACTTTTAGCGTGGCTTTGAGAACACCATAGCACAGCTTGTACCCTCTTGCATATCTTTTTCCAGCCCTGCAAATGGCAAAGCCCACGAAAAGCCTCGCTTATGGTTTACTTACATCCTATTGTTTACTTGAAACTTTATTTTCTTCTCTACCCTTATACGAAGGCCCCCTTTCACTCCAAGCTACGTCGAAAAAAAAAAAAAAACAATATCACTCGACACAAATTTCTTCATTACTGTATTGAGTTATAACGCTTTGAAAGATACCAAGAAAAACTGGAAATAAATGGATTAAAGTTTGAAATGTTGACCCTCATTTTTCACGCAGTTAAGCCCTCTTTGTGCATGAGCTAACTCGGTAATTGAATTTGTAAAAAAATGTTGCAATTAGAAAATTTATTTCCTAATCGGGTAATGTAGTAATACATTTTATTTTTTTTATCTTTACACTTTTGTGTCACTAAACAAAGATTTCTAACAAAAACCTATTACTTCCAACTTTAGTTAAAGGCGTGATATGCTTATTCTCACAGTCATTAGCATCATTCATTGTGTGTTTCTCCATCATGTTTCAACCATTCAACAAAACAGAATTCTCGTAAATCCCAAATGTTTATAAATAGGATTGAGATCCTCGAATCTTCAATTCATTTCATTTCTTTTCTTTTTTTATATCTTCATCACCACTGCTTCAGAGAAAGACATTATCGAGATATACTACTCGCTATTCATTACTCGCTACAACTATTACATCTCAACTGCAGAAACTCCCACTCCCCCTTATTAACCAACTACAATGAAATTCTCACAAACTACTTTGCTCGCTGTTTTGGCTTCATCAGCTTTTGTTTCAGCCGCCCCAGCTATTGTTTCTGACCAATCCATGGTCAAGAGAGAAGACGTTAACGATGTCTTGGCGATCTTGAAAGAAATTAAAGAACACAACGCTAAGAGAGAATTCTTGGAAGGTGATGCATTGATTGAACACGACAAGAGAGCTGACTCTGCTTTGGGTAACTTGATCTCCGCTTTGGCCAACTCAGGTATTATTAGTCAAGTTTGGAACACCTTAACCACCAACGATGCTATTAAGACCTCACTTACCAACATTGTTAAAGATGCTATCCAAACTGCAGTTGTCCAGGGTCCAGCTTTGATTTCAGCCATCTGGAACTCTGGTTTATTAGGTGACATTTTCAACGATTTCTTGAACGATACTGATTTAAGAAATGCTTTCTTGGGTGTTGCTAAATCCCTCTTTGGTACTGCTGTCAACTTGATCACCTCTTGGTTGAGTGGATCCTCGTCATCAAGCGCAACCACCACCGCTGCTGCTTCAACTTCAACTGGTGCGGCTGCCAAGAGAGAACTCTTGGACCTCAATGCCGAATACATTGACAAGAGAGACTTGACCTCAATCATCCAATACATTGTTCAAGAAATCTCAGATTCAGGAATTGTCTCCTCATTGGTTAACAAAGCTTTGGCTGACCCACAAGCTTCCATCAGCTTCTTGACCTCAGCTTTGAAAAATGGTTTGGTCATTGCCGAAGATGTCTACAACTGGGCTAAACAATCAGGATTGTGGGACTCTGCTTTGTCTTACATTGAAAACAATGCTGGTACTTGGGCTAGTGCTATCGCTTCCTTCTTGGGTAATGCTTTGACTTCAGGTACAGTTAGTGCCTCAGAAATTGACAATGCTAACACTAGTGTCTCAGCCAGATCAACCACTCCAGTCAGCACTGCTGCTGCCGCTGCTGCCAACTCTGCCGCCGCAGTCGTTGCCAATTCTGCTACTCCAGCTGCTACCACTACCGCCGCCACTGCTGCTACCTCAGCCGCTGCTGCCTCAGGTAACAACGATGCATTGAACTCATTGATCAACAAATACGGTGGTTCATCTGCCACTGGCGCTGCTACTGCAACCGTAGATACCTCAGGATTGTCTGGAAGTGTAAACCAATTGGTAAGTGCTGCTGGCCAAGCTGCTTCATCTTTAAAGAGAAGAAACTACTAAGTTTGAGGTGAAGATTACAAAGACAAAGATGGGATCTTATACATGTACCATTTGATGATTCGAAATATTGGCTGCAGTTCACTTTTTTCAATCATAATTTGTTACCCACTGTGTTCTTTGTTTGATTGCAGAACTAAAAATAATGGATTGTTTTGAGATTCATTTGTTTTTGAAAGTTTTGGTGGCTCTTGCTTAGTTTGATGCTTGTTTCCTTATTACAATCTAGGAGTCTCTTTTTTAAAAAGAGGACTGGAGTTTTGTCTGGCCTTTTTGTTATACCAACTTTTGGTTATTTTTACTTTTATACGTTATTAATTTTTCAATTCTTAGCCACAAAAAAAAATATACAGTTACAATTATAAAAATGGTTCCTCTATTAGTTGTAGATTAGAAGTGTGTGTGTATGTATTGGTGGTCTGGTGATGGTGAAGGGTTTTGAATCGGAGTTTCAATTTTGTACCGCATTAGCTAGAGCGGTTCCATTTTTTCTCCGAATCTGTAGGAATGGCCAGATAGGCAACTACAAAGCACAACGAATATTCCACGAAGTTCTTCCCACTAAATCTGGCATGAAAATGCTTTTAAATTAATTCGCTTTTTACTTTTACGCATAAATTGATTGGCTAATGCAAGCTGGCCCCCTGCAATAAATTAAACGCTTTAAAATATTTTTTTAAAAAAAACCATGACACTATAAAATCACCAGACCGAAATCCAGGTTGCGAAAAATTTCAATTTCCAAAAACACACCACTTTTTCTTTTCCACTTTAGAAGGTATCAATTGTTTCACAATGGCATCAATTATCAATCAATTAGGTCTTTGTTCAAGAGTTCCATACCATTTCTTGTACTACTCCTTATCCTTTGGAGGTATTGCTTTCTATTCATATTTTGTCTCCCCAATTTTGAACAAGACATTATCAAAAGAGGAATATGGTAAAGTTCAAGCTAAGGTATTCCCATGCTTCTTTGGATTCCAAATCATCTCGCCACTTTTGCTCGCTGCTTTTAGTCCATTCAAGTTCTGTCCATTCAAAGCTGGTCTCTTGGCCCTTGCCTCAATTGCTGGTTGTTTGAACTTGTGCTTCTTGAAACCAAAATGTCATGCTCTTAGAGAGGAGGAATCTAAATTGGCTGCTACTGGTAAGGACAAGAAAGCCAATGGTGAGCCAAGCGAAGAAATGCAAACTGTATCTTCATGTTTCTGCAAATGTCACGCTTTGAGCACTGTGGTTAACGCCTTGTCTGTCGTATCTTTGGCTGTTTACGGTTTGACTTTAGCTAGAGGATTATCTAAGATGAAGTACTAAGTAGTGAAAGTTGTATAGTTTTATTTATTTATTTATTTATTTGTCCTTGTATACCTCTGTTTATCTCTTCAATTAACCGTATGACATTAGCTTGAGAATCCATCACATGCAATCAACCGCTTCTGATCAAAGTTGACAAGGAAGTCTCATTTTTGCTGTCGTGGGTATTTGCCATCACCACAACAGAAAGAGAAGTCTTTGTTTGAAAATAACTCTCCTACACTGTAAATCTACGAGGGTTTGCCATATGAGCATTACTACAACAAGGTGTGTGCATTTTCCCCGCAAGTTCGCTCCAAAATTCCCTTCTTAACATGGTGGCTGCGACGAAAAGAGGTTGAGTTCTTGTCGTGTGACTTTAAACGGCTCTTATGTTTGCGCGGCAATATCATACCACTTTAAGCGCCTTCACTCCGCGGCACTGGCAAAAGGAGATTACTTTTTCCCTTGGTCCCTAATAAAAGGGGCAATTGTCAATGGAATATTGGTAAATATGGAAAAAATTGATCATTTTCAACATACGCGCCCTTCACACACCGCGTCTAACCGAAATTGTAGACCCCTTAGGCATTTGAAATGCGATGCCCTTTTACAAGTTTTGTGTGAGTTTTGATATTTCGGTCTTATACTTCCTAAATGGATAAAGAGTAAAAGAACAATAGGATTTTGACAGATGTGCGGCAAATTGAGACTGAAAAATTTCTTTTTTTTTTTTTTGTTTTTGCTTCTCTGCATAGAGCCGTTTTTATTTTTTTTGCAACATACCACTCGTTACCTTCTAAAGGCGAAAGGTTACAATTGCTCTTTGACTGGATAATGGAGTCGAGTGGCCATGCCATCCGAGAAGTCAATCTAGTTAAGTGCAAGCTTACGCTTTACATGTTAGATAATTCCCCCGCCATCACCTTCGATTATGTATCTTCCTTGTGCATCACAAAATTGAAATGCCCTGCAATTTCCTCATCTGCGTTTAAAACGCCTTACAGCTTGCAAATTTTTATCTTCAAAATGCCTTACAGAGAGAAAAATACAACCCAATATAAAACCCACCATATCCCCTAATGGCAGGAGCAAACTGAGTTCATGCATAATTCATAGGTATTTCAACTTAGCCCAATCCATCTAAATTTCCCCAGATTTTTCGAGCAGTTGCAAAAAAAAGAGCAATCACACCCATTCATGTCTAAGGAATCTAAGTTGGAAGATGGGTACTCTGTATCCTCATCTCAATCCCAATCATTCACCAAACAAGTCGAAGAGAGCGGCCATAGCAACCCCTTTATTTCATTTTTCACATCTTTCAAAATCGACAAGACAGAAATTGCTAAAGGAGAAGAGGTGCTCACACCAGAAGATGGTCTAAGGGGTTACCAAATCAAGTTGATTGCCCTTTCTTCGTGTATTGGGTCTGGTTTATTCATCAGTAGTGCAACCATGATAGCCACGGCCGGTGCGGCTGGTACCGTGATTGGCTACTCACTAGTGGCCATTTTGATGTTTTTCGTTGTTCAAGCATTGGGTGAATTGACTAGTTCATACCCTGTTAGAGGAAACTTTCTCATTTATAACTCCCGCTTCATTGATGAGTCATGGGCATTTGCCATGAACTGGAACTATTGCATGCAATGGATTGTTTCTATACCTTTATCATTAGTTGGTGCATCAATGACTATTCAGTATTGGAACAGGGATATAAATCCGGGTGCTTGGGTGGCAATTTTTTGGGTGGTTATCTGTGCCATTAATGTTTTTGGAATTAAAGGGTATGGATATGGTGAAAGTGTGTTTTCAATAATTAAAGTTATCGCCATTATTGGTTTCGTCATTGTGGGTATTTTTCTAATTGCCGGTGGAGGTAAACAAGGCTATATTGGTGGCAAGAACTGGCATCCTCCTTTTGCTAATGGATTCAAAGGTACTTGTAACACCCTTGTGAACGCAGCTTTCAGTTTTGCTGGTACAGAGTTGGCAGCAGTTGCTGCAGCTGAAACCTCAAATCCCCAAAGGTCATTGATGAAAGCAACAAAGCAAATGTTTTGGAGAATTGCAATATTTTACATGTTATCGGTGATATTGTTGTGTTTTTTGGTTCGTTATGACGATCCTCAATTGATGGGTAACTCAAATTCATCAGCATCACCATTTGTCATTGCTATTTCCAATGGAGGTATCAAGGTATTACCATCAATTTTCAATGTCGTTATCATGATTGCCCTTTTATCAGTTGCCAACGCTTGTGTTTTCGCCACTTATAAACCGTTGGTTGCATTGGCTGAAGCTGGCCATGGACCAAAGTTTTTAGCGTATCTTGACCGTAAAGGAAGACCTATTTATTCGCTTTTGATTGCTTTGGCATTTGGATTGATTGGCTTCGTTGGTGCTTCAAAAAACCAAGAAACTGTATTTGCTTGGTTGTTGGCATTGAGTGGATTATCGTGCATTTTCATTTGGTTTTCGATATCGTTGGCACAAATCCGTGTAAACTATGCATGTAAAAAGCAAGGGTTGGATTTGTATCGTCCATTCAGGGCCATTGGTGGCGATTACGGTGCCTACTTTTCAGTAATTATGAATATTTTGATTCTAGTTGCACAATTTTACGTTGCGTTGTATCCTATTGGTGGAAAACCATTGCAAGCAAATACATTTTTCCAAGCATATCTAGCTGCTCCAATAGTGTTGGTGTTGTATCTTGGACACAAAGTTTGGACCAAAAATTGGAGATTGTATTTGAAAGCTGAAGATATGGACCTTTTAACGGGAAGAAATGAGATGGATGCGGAAATGGTGTTGCAAAATCGTCATGATGAAAAGCAAAGATGGAAGCAAAAGCCATGGTGGTATAAAGCTTTAGACATATGGTGTTAGATACTCTCCTTAGATGTATAGGTTAATGATGTTACGTATAATAGAAGTTTTTGTTTTTCTATAGAATCATGTGACACAGCTTAAAAAAATGAAAATAAAAAGCCAACACAACAACAACAACCAGAAGGTAATCTCTCCCCAATTCAATGAACAACGTCCATCTGCTTCAAACAGATCTCACCCATTTGAGCTCAGAGGCAAAAAAGAGGTACCCTGATGTGCGACAGCTTGTTGATTCGGTCATCAAGACGTTGAAGACGTTAAATGCAACAACTCAACTAATGGCAGTTACTGATGATAGCTTGAGACTACAAACCACCAATGCATTGATACTAGCATGTGACTCAGGAAACCTCAAGCTTAACAATTCATCAATTCCAATTATGCAAAAACTAATTCAAGCGCATTTCATTCCAAAGGAGAAACTTAAAGAGGTGTTGAGAACCTTTTTCGAAGCTTCACACTTGGCAGAAGGAATTCAGGTCAGGATTCTCCAATGCCTTCAACAATTCACTCAGGAATATAAAAAGGAGATTACTGGGGATGTTCTTTCAAGTATGATTAGCCTTTGTTCGGCATTGACAACCACGAATAAGACTTCGAATGTACTGGGAGTAGCATCTGCTACATTGGAACAAGTATTCTCCAATGTGTTTGACAATATTGGCGATGCTAATTCGGGGGAGAAGGAAATCAAAGTGGAAAATGAGTTGGATATTAAAGTGGATGATGCATCATATGAAGGGTTTTGTATCTTTGATGATTTGAATAGTTTAGCAACCAACAAAAAGCCTAAATTCTTGAAAACTGGTATCACCATACGAAGCCAATCGGCTCTCGACATTATTGAAAATGTTATCCTTCATCATGATAAGTTATTTCGTCAACATAAAGAATTGGCTTACTTATTACGTGCACAGACAGTCCCTTCTTTATTGAAGATTCTAAATTCACCTTCAAGAAGCTATCAATTGACTCAAAGGGCTATACGAGTGATTCAAGTGTTACTTACTACACAACTTGAGAGTTTGGAGATTGAAGTTGAGCTAATATTATCTTACTTAAACCACGCATTGCTTGAAAATGATGATCAACAAGATGGGTCAGTCCCATATTGGGAAAAAATTATGATACTTGAAATGTTCAAGAATGTATTTTCAAAATTTGAAGTCATAAAGGCAATTTATGAAAAGTATGACCACGATGAACTGAAAAAGGATGTGTTGAAGGAATTGTTCACCGTTCTTTATTCCTACTTACAGGATGAGACTGAGGCACAGAGACATGATACTGCAAACAATGGACATTCTCATTCTGACCCACTGGACATCTCATTAATATCCCGGAAAAACTTCAAGATTCTGTTGCTTGATCATCTAGACAAAACTGAGCCTCAAACAAATATCCCCGAGTCGTATTCAATTTATCTAATATTTGAAATCCTTGTCTGCTATTGTACTGGTGTTTCTCATTTCGTTACAACCATGCTGGACAACACTTCCAATGAGCAAGTCTTGGAAAAACATGTTGATTTCATCAATGCGCTCTTGGCATCAACTGCTTCTGAAGTGGGGCTTTTGTTGAAGAGATTTCTTTATTCATCTTTGGATGATGACTTGTTTCGTACCTTGTTGAATTCGTTTCAGGTTTTTACCCATTCTGTAGGGCTTTTGGGATTGAATTCAGTTAGGAATGATTTACTTTTGAGACTCGCAATGGCCACGTTGATCGATGATGTTAATCCTAAAAAGGAAGAAAGTGAATCGTCTTCACTTTATGATGATTCAAAGAAACAGTTGTTAGCTCTTGGTGGAACATTGGCAGAATCTGTCACCACGAGCAAAATAAAGGGTGGAAGTAATGACGCCAATACCACAGTGCAACCAAACCTGGTCAACTCTAGGAACTTTCACTCACGTCATGTTCTTTGTTTGAAAACATTGCTAAGTATAGCGGTCTCCTTAGGCTCAACACTTGATGAATCGTGGGCCATTATTTGGATCACTTTGCAGTGGTGTGCATATTACCTTCATGGATCAGATGAGTACAGCAACTTCTCAAGGTCTAAGCAAAGTCAAGAATTTGCCCATGCACCAAAACCCCAAATTTCAGAAGCCGAGTATGGTTCTATTCAAACGTCATTGAGGTCTCTTTTTGAAAACATTAGCAGTTATGAGGCTGACTCGTTTAAGCAATTGTTGAACAGTCTTGCTGAGTTGAATGATGTTGCGTTTTCAGACAAGGTTGAAAATGTGGTTAAGTTTGGTTTATCTGAGTCCTCCTTCAACAAAGCTTATTTTTTGCAAAAAATCTTTCAATTATGTCAACTTGCACCAGCAAAATTTTTAATTCAAGATGCAAGTATCTGGGACTTGGTTACTTCGTATATTACCAAATTTGGGTCTAGAAGGAACTTGCATCCAAAGTTGCGGTTATACGTTGCTGATTCGTTTGCAAATATTATAGAGACATTGGCTAAGGAAGGTTTCCATAATGATTCATTAGCTGGGGATACTGCAATGAGAACTTTGGATGGATTAAACCAGTACATTACACCATTATTTGAACAAGGGCCACCCAAGGAACTATTGACACTAAATTGTGAGACGGAAATACATTTGTCGGTGTTGACGGAATTACATTCATTAATTGATAATTATGATACTCATTATCAAGGTTCATGGGCAAAAGTGTTTGAAATTTTAAATACACCATTCAAGGCAACTGAGCCTGGTGATTACAATTTGAAGGAAAAATTGCAACTTCTTGTGGAAAAGTCGTTTGATACGTTGAAGTTGATTCTCGATGAGTTTTTGTCGTCTTTACCATTTAAACAGTTTAAGATACTTATTGATACTTTGGTCAACTTTGCATCTCAGACTTATGATTTAAACATTTCATTTAGTTCAGTTAGTTATTTTTGGCTCATTAGTGATTCATTGAAATCTAGGCTTGTGCAATTCAAGGCTGGAAACCATCCACAAGTTGATGTCAAACTGGAAGAAGAACTTGTTGAACTCATCAACAAGGATGATGAATCATATCAATCGTATATTTACCTTGAGGTGTACTTACTTTTGTGCTTAGCCAAGTTGTCTCAACAAGAAACTCATCGGGCACAAGTTAGGGATGGTGCTATACAAACCTTTTTCCAAATTGTTGATGTACATGGCCCTGCTTTGAACCAAAGTTGGAAAGTAGTACACTTGTTGGTATTGCCATGTCTATTCAACATTGGAACAACAGCTGAAACTTCAAAGGAGTCATTGGAAACTATTCGATTATTGTTGGAGGGATTCACCAATATGTATCGTAGGTTTTTTGCTAGTTCTGACAAAACTAGTGATTTCCAAACCAAGTGGCAAAAGATTTTCGATTATATGGAGAAGCTTTTGACTCAAAAGAATATCAATATTAATCTGATTGTGTTTAAGTCAATTCAAGATTTAACTGATCCCTCTGCTGATATAGACACTAGAGAAATTGGAGGTTCCTTGTTTAAGTTATGGGCTGGGTATTCTATTGAATATGATTTGGTGAATTCGAGTTATCAAGATTCGCTTGTACAATATATGCAATGTTTCCCATTGTTATACACTGCTATTCAATCTGACTTGAGTTTGGAACAGGTGAGTTTGATTGTTGATATTTTTAACAAGGGTGCCAGATACCCGGTATTACCATTACATCAATCAGATATAAACAAGCCTAGTAAATTGCAGTCGTCTATCTTGACAAACATTGGTGTTTTAGACAAAGAGGATGTTGAGATACAAGCCAGTGTAGTGCAGTTGCTTACAAATATAATTGTTTACCCCTATGGTGTTCGAATGAGAATTGAGCAAAAGTTTCAAAATAATGTATTTGTGCAAAAGAATTATCAAATCCCTACATTTATTGCCATTAGTCATTTGGGATTACAATTGATGAAGAAAAAGTTTGAAAAATTTGGCTATACTCGAGTATTCACAGATGAACAAGGTATAATTAAGACAATTAAAGCGTTGGTTGAAGTTGTTGAAAGAAAATTGCCTGGTATTTCAACATCTAAGATTCCACTTTGGATTGAAGCTCATGATGTTTTAAAAAATTTGATTGAAAAGTTGATTAATGAGAAAGAAGGTGAGTTAAGTGATGAGCTTTGGTCTTTACTTACAAAATCGTTGATGGTCACAATTGTGTTTGATTCTGATTTACCTCTAATTGACGCTGCTGCGAAAATCAAGCAATATCAAGAGTTGAGCCACTTGATTATTCCTAGTTTGATCAAGAATGACAATCTGTTAATTTTGGATTTTGTTGAAAAAGTATATGAGAATTCATATCTTTACAACCTCAATAGTGATGAAAAGGAATTGATTTTAAACAATGTTGCAAATGATAAACAAGCTATTGAAAAGTTGGCTGGTTTCCAATATGATGAGTTTTTCAGTACTACTGAATTTTTACAAGTGTTGCCCAATACAAAGATTAGATTCAATTGTTTGTTGGAATTATTTAAACTACTGCAGTTTGAAACCAAGTTTAAATCGGTCATTGAGATTTCTCTTTTAAGAAGGATAAGTTTTACATTAAGACGAGCAGTTGCTGATTTGAGATTATGTGGAAGTAAACCATTACCTAAAATTCAACAAGATGAAGTTTTGACAATTCTTGAACAAATGGATCATATGATACGATTACAAAACATATCGAGTGAAAATGTACTGGAATTTAAGAAATTGAATCGGTTATTGGTGTTGCTTACTCCGTTTGCTGATAAGTTTGGTGAGAAAAAGTTTATTTTACCTGATGTGTTGATCAAGTGTTTATAGATCTGTAAATAAGAACTAGTATTTGAATTTATGTCATCTCAGTTGAGTGTGTTACTCTTGTACCCTTCGGCAAGAGTGTATTCTATATATGTCGTAAATGTGTATGTTGCGATATTCGACTATTACTTAATGTTCTAGAAATACATTCAACAGAGTAACACTAAATCAAAAACAAAAACAAATCACAGTCTAAAAAAAGAAATTTTTTTTTTCTTTTGTCTGTTTTTTACTCCTTTCAGAATATTCAAAAACATCATTAATTTTTTACAACCAAATTACCACACCAAAATCAAAAACCAAACCAAATCAACTCAACTCAACTCAACTCAAACCACATCAAACACTCGTATACACCTCTCAACACAAGCATACAGAGAGATACAGCACAGAGGTAATTTCAATCTAAACACATATATTCATTCCTCAGAATAGAGAGAGAAAGAACACACAGCCTTTTCCACAGTGCCCTCTGTATTACATTCGCTTCCACCTAAACAAACTACATCAATCCATTCCATCGTTTACTTTAATTTTATCACAACCTATCTAGGCATACCCCCTTTTCTTTTTTGCTTTTTCATAAATGGCTTTCCATAGATCTAGTGGAAGTCCTACCCGTGGCTACACAGAATTTGATCCTGAAACTGGTGATGGAATCGGTAGGAAAAAATCACTTATTAGACCAGAAAGAACTCGTTTAGATGAAAATCACCGTAACTTTCACTATACCCAAGTCGCCAACCAAGAGGCAGATCATATAAAAGTACATCCATCATCTTCTGGACTAGATCCAACAATATCAAACGAATTAGGTCGCTCAAGATCACATCTTAGTACTTACACTTCAGAAAGATTTGCCAATAATGGTAACAACAATAATCAACTTGAAGATGAGACTGAGGGAATCCCATTGATGGATATCCATGATTCATCACCTCAAGGAAGCCCTAATGGTCAAGATTTGAAAGGTGGTAGAGAAATTTATGGTTTAAATGATGAAATTCCAGATTATTCTCAATCACCTCTGAAGAGTAAAGTTATATCCAATGGTATACCAAGACCTCAAGTGCAAGGTACTAAAAATAGAAAAAAACAAGCCGACAAGAGTGATATTTATTTCTGGAAAGTTTATTGTTATGCAATCACTTTTTGGGCACCAGCACCATTATTGAAATTATTTGGACTTCGAACTAAAGATCGTCAATTTGCTTGGAGAGAAAAAATTGGTTTAATTTCATGTATATTATACATTGGTGCATTTGTTGCTTATTTGACTTTTGGTTTCACCAAGACTGTTTGTTCAAAGGAACAAGTTAGAACTAGAATTAATGAAGTTAATAGTGGGTACTTGATCATTAATGGTAGATCATTTGATTTAACTTCATCAAAACATCCAGCAGCGGCAGGAATTGGTGCCGGTTCAAACGTGTTGTATCCGCCGATAAATGCAGGTGGTAAAGATGCTTCATTTTTGTTTCAAAATGTCAATGGTAACTGTAAAAATTTGATTGTACCAAGAGATAATTGTACCATACCTTATAATGATGATAACGAACTTGCATGGTATATGCCATGTAGAGTTTTCAGTCAAGATGGGTCTGATTCGGTCAACAATACTGAAGCTTACTATAACGGTTGGGCTTGTCATACTAGTGAAACTGCTCGTAAAGCATATTACAGTTTAAAAGTGACGGGTGATGTATATTTCACTTGGGATGATATCAAAAATTCGTCAAGAAACTTGGTTGTGTATTCAGGAAATGTTTTGGATTTAAATTTGATTAACTGGATTCAAAACGATGATGTGACTTACCCTGATCTTTTCAACAAGTTGCGTGATGACCCAACGTATAAAGGAATAGATATTTCATTAGTTTTAACCGATCCTAGTGAACGTCAAGCGGCTAGATGTCTTACTGAGATTATCAAGGTGGGATCTATTGATTCCGATACAATTGGATGTATTGCATCACAGATTGTCTTGATTGTTTCATTGGTGTTTATCTTGTCAGTGGTTATTGTCAAGTTTATTATGGCCTGTTGGTTTAGATGGGTCACGTCGAGGAAACAAGGTGCCACAGAGTATGATAATAAAACAATGGTTGCTCGTAACAAGGCCATTGAGAATTGGGTAGATAGTGGTACTGCTGGTGCTGGTCCAGAAATCAAGACAGTTCCTGTCAAGGCAAGAGCTAATTATAAAGCTGCCAAGACAAATAGACAAAGTGTTTTCCAAAGAGCTCAAAAGCTTGCCTTGGGACCAAATGCTGACTTGTCGCAATATTATGATAATCCAAGTGCACTTTCAAAGACATTTAAATATACAACAATGTCAACCCAGGCTGCTTTGTTGGGTAAAAACGGTTATGGGAAGAGGAATGCTGGTTTGGGTAATGGTGGAGCTACTACTGGTAAAAGTAGTACGAGACAATCAACGATATACTTGAATGACCAAGGTTCATCAACTGATTTATTAAATCGTCCCGTTTCATCTTATAATCCATTTGATGGTTTGGATGATTCGGTTGTGAATAGGTTATCACCTGACATTATTCATCCTGATGTTGTACCTCAACCTCCAGTTGAGTATCAACCATTTGGATATCCATTGGCCCATACAGTTTGTTTAGTTACTTGTTATTCTGAAGATGAGGATGGTATTCGTACAACTTTGGATTCGATAGCCACTACTGATTTTCCAAATTCGCACAAGCTTATACTTGTTATTTGTGATGGTATAATTAAAGGTTCAGGTAATGATAGGACAACGCCTGATATAGTTTTGGATATGATGTCAGACTTGACTGTACCAAGAGATGAAGTTGAACCTTATTCGTATGTGGCTGTTGCTCAAGGTAGTAAGCGTCATAATATGGCTAAAGTTTATGGTGGTTTCTACAATTATAATGATGATACTGTTCCTCCAGAAAAGCAGCAACGTGTACCAATGCTTACTATTGTTAAATGTGGTACTCCAGAGGAGGCAAATATGCCCAAACCAGGTAATAGAGGTAAGCGTGATTCTCAAATCATTTTGATGTCATTTTTACAAAAGGTTGTTTTTGATGAAAGAATGACTAGTTTAGAATTTGAAATGTTTTCCAATATTTGGCGAATTACTGGGTTAATGGCTGAATTTTATGAAATTGTGCTAATGGTTGATGCAGATACCAAGGTTTATCCTGATTCAATGACACATATGGTTGCTGAAATGGTTAAAGATCCTGCGATTATGGGATTATGTGGAGAAACCAAGATTTCAAACAAGGCACAATCATGGGTGACGGCAATTCAAGTGTTTGAGTATTATATTTCTCATCATCAAGCCAAGGCGTTTGAATCTATTTTTGGTGGTGTTACTTGTTTACCTGGATGTTTTTCAATGTATAGGATCAAAGCACCAAAGGGATCAGATGGATATTGGGTACCTATTTTGGCCAATCCTGATATTGTTGAGAGATATTCCGATAATGTTGTTGATACGTTGCATAAAAAGAATTTATTGTTATTGGGTGAAGATCGTTTTCTTTCTTCATTGATGTTGAGGACATTCCCCAAGAGGAAACAAATTTTTGTGCCTAAAGCTGCTTGTAAAACTGTTGTTCCTGACAAGTTTCTTGTGTTGTTGTCACAACGTCGTAGATGGATTAATTCAACGGTGCATAATTTGATGGAATTGGTTTTAGTTAATGATTTATGTGGAACATTTTGTTTTTCTATGCAATTTGTCATTTTTATTGAATTGGTTGGTACATTGGTTTTACCAGCAGCTATATCATTCACAATTTATGTTATTATTGTTGCTATTATATCCAAACCAACGCCAATTATGTCATTGGTTTTATTGGCAATTATCTTTGGTTTACCTGGTTTATTAATTGTGGTTACCATTTCATCATGGTCTTATATTATTTATTTTTTCATTTATATGATTGCTTTACCAATTTGGAATTTTGTTTTACCTAGTTATGCATATTGGAAGTTTGATGATTTCAGTTGGGGTGAAACACGAACAGTTGCTGGTGGTGATAAAGGACTGGAACATGGAGCTACAGAAGGTGTATTTGATGCGTCAAAGATTAAGATGAGGAGATGGAGAGAATGGGAGAGAGAGCGTAGGAGTAATGAGTATGCATTAGGTGCTGCTGCTGGTGCTGGTGCTAATGAAGGAGGAGGAGGAGGAGGAGATGCTAGTATCAGTGCAAGTCCGTATGGTAAAGGACAATTACAGAATTTATCTATGCCTTCAGCAGTTTGGGATCCATCCAATAATGAGAAGTTGATTGATGATGGATTTGAAAGAGAAGGATCTTCTTCGGGATCTGGGTAGATATTAGTTTGTGCATATATATATATATAAGATACAATAAAAGTTTAAAAAAAGAATCTTGCATATTATATTAACTGCATGAGGAGGAGAGATTCTGTAGAATGAAGTAGTGCAGGATTGGAGATGTTACATATGTTGATTAAAGTTGTATTAATGAATTGACGTTTATAAATTATTGATAATAATTATAATAATAAATAGTATATAGATGTTTAATAGAATTGAAAAAGTTGGTTGATTAATCACTTGTTTTGTTTTGTTTTGTTTTGGTTATTGTATTGTGTGTATGTGTATGTGTATCTCGCTTAAATTGAATTAAAATAAAAGAAAAAATTTTAAATCTTCTTTTTGATTTTGTGTAATTATTACTTCAATAAAACTGAAATTCATCCAAAGGCCAAAAGAAAGAAAGTGGAAAAAGCACAGCAATCAAAGTCACACTAATCAGCACACTCAGTCTAGCTTAGCATATGCAGTCTATCTTTAGTTGTTGCAGTTGCTTAGTTGTTGTTGATGTCCATGACTAATGTTCAATGACAGCAGAATACGAAGTGACAGAAGGAGCCAAAGGAGACGATGCAAATTTACTTGAAGCCAGTTCAGTAAAAGATACAACGCTACTACCACTACCACTGTTACTAGATGAGTTGGCTGATAACCCACCTTTTTCAATGTACAATTGTTTGAATTTTTTCAATCGCCATGAGTTTTTCATTTTTCTAATCAGTGGTTTGAATGAGGAGTTGGGCGTGGCTAGAGCGTATAACATCTTTTGCTGTGGTATGAGGGGAGTATTGAGGACCAAAGTTTTGAGGTTAGGGAAATGCTGAAATTAAGTGAATGTTTTTTTTTTTTTTTTTCAAGGAAAATTGAAAGGTAATTTATATAAGAGAGAGACCCTTTTTTCCCAATTTTAATGAAGAAGAGAGTGAAATTGGCCATTGTTGAAGAAAACATTTAGTTTAAAACAAGTTTGTGGAATATAAGTTGTTGTGACAATGGGGTAAACTAAATTCCTTTTAGGCTAGAACCTTTTTTTTTCAAAACGACGAAGTTAAGTAAGTAAGAGATATGTTTTGTGTAAATTTAGCAATAGACGAGTTTTTGTTTTTTTTTTGTTACGAAATTTCATGTCTCTCGAGATCACAAACTAGAAAAGTACAATATATACGGCAATACCCCCGCCTTAAGTGGAAATAAAAGGGGAGTAAAAAAGATCGCATATACACACACATCTATTCAAATCAGATTGAATGAACCTTTTGCTTTTTCAAAGTCAGAGAAGGGAAAAATGCAAAAAGAATGTAGAAGAACAATTGGAGAGATATAATTTATTGAAAGAAAATTGAGACATGAAACAGAAAAGCTCAACAATACAGTGTGGTTTGTAGTCTTTCTTTCTTTCCTTCTTTCTATTGTTATTCTTATTTTGTTTTATTCTCTTGTGGTTATGAACTTGGAAAGGCGTTTGTTTCCTCCTTCCTCGGCGGGTGACGGTTAGAAAAGGGAATTTAAACATTATTGTATTGTATTGTATTTGTATTTGTATTTGTATTTGTATTTGTATTTGTATTTGTATTTGTATTTGTATTTGTATTGTTATATTTGTTATATTGTATTGTTATTGTATTGTTATTGTATTGTTATTGTTATTGTTATTCTTGGCAATTTAAAATTTTTTTTTTTATTTTTTTTTAAAAATCCGCTTACCAATTTATCCGAACAAAATATAACAGAATATAATACAAAACCACAAATCTATGTATCTTATTCCCTTCTATATTACACTTATGCATCATGTACAACCCCCCACCCCTTAGATGTTATATTACATACATATGAATACATTGCATATAAATTAAATTCTATCGCCTCTCTCTAATTTAGTCTTTTACATGAAAAAAAAAAAAAACAGTCCTGTTCAAAGAAGACCCACAGGACTGAGCAAAAGAAAACTATAAGACCTGAGATTTAGGTCTTCGTAATAACACATTAAGCAAGCTTTTCTTGAAAGTAACTAAACGTCTCCTATTCGAAAGGAGTAAAAAAAAGATAGAAAAAGACTTGATTTCGATCTCTGTTTACTTCGTTTGTGTTTAGTTTGTAACCGAAAGAGACAAAGAGTAAAAGGTTTTATAACAATGCGGACCAATAAAACTTACATCCCTGTGAGTGTGTGTGTCTGGTATTGTTTCTTCTTTCAAATTATTACCTAAATTGGCCTCCAGTCATTTCGCTTGCTAAAATATATATTTTGCGTAATAATACCTTTTTTTTTTTGTTACCTCTTTCCTGCTTTTCTGTGTGATACTGACCTCAATTTGTACTTCGTACAGAAGAATAATGTAATGCACATGGTCGCCTAGCAAAGTGTAAATGATGTCACCCATTAGTGCTAATTGCTAATTTTAGAACAAAGGTCGAAAATGACATAAAATGGCAACCCGTAAATGAAATCACGTGACTGGCTAAATTAATGTGTTGATAAATCATGATACCGATTTTTCTAGCAACAGAGGACCATCAGATAGGACTTACAAGAAGCAATATTTGATGAAGGAGTGCTTCATATCCTCATTGGAATTTTTTGGTATAACATTGTGTTGAGATTTTGCTTTAAAATTTTGCCAAATAATACTCTGTGACTGGTTCTCTAAAAGAAGAGAATATCTCATGAAGTAAAATGCATAATTGAAATCCCAAAACATATGAAAAACTTAAATCTTATCAATAAACTAGTATAGCATCCTCTTCTAGAGCTACATCTTACTCTTTTTGCAAACAAATGATGACTCAATATTCCCTGTGCTACCACAAATCTTGTCAATACTCCGAGGAACGAAGAAAATAAAAAAAAAAAAAAATAAAATGACAAGCCGTTTCTACTCCCCTTTTACAAAGTGAATCAAATTATCATGAGCACCACCAACAAAGCAAATTCATCACCACATCCATCATTACTTCAAAAATACATCACACCAAAGCTAATCAAAGATATAAAATTCTTTGTCGTTGGCGTAGTATTAATGACAATAACCATTGTGCATTATGTATTGATTATTAAAAAATGGATGCTTAACCCCGATATCTCCACTACTGAATTAAGTTTATACTTTGGTACATTTGCCATTAGTGAGTTGTTTTTATGGTACCTTTATTTCTCCAAGTTTACTATGATTATTTATAAGGAAGAGATTGCTCAGTATAATGAAGCTGATCGGTTAAGAAAAGAAGCTGATCTTAAACGAAAACAGCGATAAGTCTAAAGAGAAAACAGATTTTCATAAGTTAGACTTGATTCTTTCCTACATACAGTATATACAGTATAGCTATATACATTCATTAATACTTGAGCAAAGTTAATCCTTTAGCTACAGTCAATCCGTAAACAGTCAAGGACAAAACCGACAAGTTGTTAATCAACATACTCAATCCATGCCATCTTCCAAAACTAGCAGTCAAAGCCTGCATCTCATCAGTAGGCTCACCATTATCCTTCTTTTCTTTACCAATAGCAGTCAACTTAATCCTCTCTTCTTTAATACCACGACATTTAGGCTCCAAGTAGAATAAATTAACCAACCCAGACAATGACGCAATTGCCAACGTACCCAATGTGAATGGACAATATTGGAATGGAGTTATGGCGGCAATTACCAATGGCGACAAGATTTGAAACTTAAAGTAATGGGGAAACACTAGGCCTTGCACTTTACTGAAATCATCCCTTGATAATTTCTTAAACAAGATTGGTGAAACAATGTATGAGTAAAAAGCGGTACCTCCGAATGATAAGGAGTAGAGTAAGAAATGGTAAGGAACTCTGGTGTTGAGACCTAATTGATTGATAATTGATGCCATTTGTTTTGAATAATTGATTGATACTTTTTGTAGATTTGGGAAAAGAAAGTAGAAGAAAAAAAAAAGTGGTGTGTTTTTCTTGGGTGGGTTATAAGTTTTGATATTTTAAATTGAGTTTTCTTTGAAACTTTGGGGCTGGTGGAAAAATGTAAAAGTAAAAGTAAAAAATAAAAAGTCACGCACGTGAATATACCTACTCTACTATGATTGCTATTAAACCACAAAAACACTTTAAAGACACAAAGACACTAAGCGTTATGATAGGGAAAAGACTATCGGCATGTGGTGATTTAATCCAGTACAAATGGACTTAGGAAATAGGGAAGATTCACAACAAGAGTACTTTACTATACGAAGACTTGGTTCATTTCAAATTAAAGACTATTTAGCAACACTACTGTAATATCGATAGAAATAAGCTTTTATTTTCAAAATTCAGTCCCTTCACTATCGCTACTCATATTGGCAACTTTAACTCTGTATTTCTCAGTTATTTGGAGTATTATTCTTCAACAACTTCTGTTTAAGATAAGCAACCTCACCGGGAGTGAGTTTCTTCGAAGATGATTCAAGGAGTTTATGTAAAATTATGGCCCAAGCAGATATTCCGTGGCTGCCAAATCTAAAAGTTTGACACCCCATCACTGGCAAAGTCATGCCTTGAGGCGTGTAGATCTTTACATAAATTAATATGTCTGGGGATGTAATAAAACAATTATTAACACCACTAAAAGCCATCCCCAAAAGGGTTTGGCTTAACACATAGGAAGTATCCTCCTCAAATTTTTCATGCTTTTTGAATAGTGGGCTGATTGATTCAGTCTTATACTCGATGAACGAAACAAGCTCCCCATTTGACTCTATCCCACAATCAACAAGTAGAGATCTCTCGTTTACTGTTGGAATTCGGTACTCCGTTTGGATGACATGCCCTGTTATATCCGCGACCATATTTATGTAACAAGGAGTTACACTGTCTGAAAAGTGCCTTTCTAGGATCGGCTCTTTGTCAATTCGAGGAATTTGGAACCAACCTGAAATCTTTGTCGTGTAAAGGTACTTTAATTCAATGTTATTATATTCCAAAATTTTAGGAACGACTTCATTCTGATTTTCAAACCAACTTCTTCTTACAACATTGTAATGGTCGTTCTCTCCAGTTTCGTTCTTTTTGCCACCGTAGGGCACGCGTAAATTAAACCTGTGAAGTAGGAGTAATGTTATCAAGTTTTGGCATAATCTGCCGAATGCTATGTCTGATTCTGGACTTTGGGACCATTGCTCTTGCAATTGAATATATATCCAACGAATAATAACATTTAATAAACCCAGTTCTTCAGAAAGTAACACCTCATTGGATATTGGAGTATTCAAGCGGAATAAGTTATCCATCTTAAGAACTATCAATTTTAGTTGACTTTGTTGTTGTTTAGTTGATCCAATCCATTCTGGACCAAAAATTCTTGAAAGGATTTCTTCAATGTTACGAAGACTGCGCAATGGAGCCAATCTTGTTTTGGTCTCTAATTTATTTATGATGACTTGGATTGTAGTTTTTGTATCAAATGGGTAAGTTTCGCCCCTAATATGTTCCTTAAATTCGCTTGACACACCATTCAAGCCAAAATGTTTTAAAAGTCTCTCCGTAGATGTAGATTGTGTAATGAGAGTACTCTTTGGCATTTCAAACTCGAGAAGGAATATGGCTGGAGAAATCATTGTGGCCCACTTTTCTTAATTCATAAAGTTTCCAACATGTTTGTTTGTTTGTTTGTTATGCTGTCGTTACATCCTCATGGAAGGAAGGTACAATTCTGTTTGCAGCTTACTCAAAAACGCTACCTCCTGGGATTGGATATCGCACTAAACTATAAATTTGAGACAACTCCGCGTTTGTGTAATACTTCTGAAGCTTTCCCGTAACTTGGTTAGAACAACGAAATGTTGTCTCGCCTGGGTGGTGATCACCCACTATCCCCAAGGGTAAATTAGGACTTAATGCAACTATGTTCTCATCAAAATCTCTGTGCTGTATCCCAGACGCTGATTCTCTCCACCAATTAATACTCGCAGCAGGAAAGTTAGCCCCCATATTGCATAGGATATTTGCATAGTCTATAGAGTAGTCGACAGTGGAAACGGTAAACATTTCCAATGTCTTGTGTGAGTATTGTGGGAGAGAAGTCATTATTTTATCTGGTTGAACCAAACCATACACCCTCAAGCATAGCAGCTTCAATTTGGGAAATTTCCTAGTCAAGTCATATTCCTCAAACAAATTGCAAAACAAGAAATATCCAACAATGGTCAATTCTTGGAGAATTTCAGTGTTGAAAATATTACAAAAGTAAAATGGAATATAAAGGTCCTCACTATTAATGTTCAATTTCAGGACATTTACATCTTTGAACAAGTTCGATAAGTCAACAGAATCAACGTCAATTACGAAATGATACAGAGTTGGAGTTGTAGAATCGGCCGGTGAATGCGTATAATATTCAATAAAAGGTAGCCATGTCCTTCCTGGCGGCAATTCAACATTTGAAACTTTTGTAGGTACTAACCACCGTTGATTCGACTTGAATACTTCAATGCCCCCAAGTTCAAGGTTTAATTCCACGTCCTGGTACATAACTATATCTACTCTTTGAGGACAACAAATTGTATTTTGTCTCAAAACCAAAAATTTAATGTGGAGTAGTCTGAAAATGCACTCCATCAAAGTTAGATAAAACTGGTCCATCTCAAGTCGATAAATTGTTTGAGTCTTGTCCATGTGAGCTAAATACCTTTCGAGTGTTTCCACAGATATTATGGTGAACTTGTTGCTTTTGAGGTTATTGATATCCTTATGATATCTGAATTGTGGTCCCGGTGGTTTTGGAAAATTTTCAAAATCATAGAGATCAATGTCATCTAAAGGAGCCCAAGATTGATAAACATAAATATTTTTATATAATTTTGTTTTTGCAACCTCGTAAAAACTCGAGTGTAAGGGAGCGAGCGCAAGTGTTTGGTGCTGATTGATGCCACTGAATATTGTCTGCAAACAATGAAATGGCAAGTCGGGTAAAGAAATCATTGGTGATTAATGTAAGTAGTTTAAGTAACTGAGAGATTGCGTGAGTATTTAAGTATGGAGAGTAAATTTATACCTTCCTTGATGCTTTCGTTGTGTTGAGAAGTAGTGTACTTGGCGTCAACTGATGTAGGGCCTCTTAACTGCTTACTAAGCGTTCTAAGATTCCTGTACTTCGCGTACTATTGTAGAAATCAATTACAACACTATTATAAGTAGTAATTGAGATAATAAGAAAGGCTGTTGTATATAAACTCTAAATAGATAAATGTAAATACCCTGAGAACTGAATATATAAATATATAATCTTCACCGAAAGTAGTGTCTTGCACAATAATAATAAAATCTCGCTTTATAAGAATAATCACCGAAATAGACTAACCACAGGGTTCTTTACATGGGCTCAATCCTAAAACTGAAAACTAATCCTATACACTCCAGTTGTCTATCCACTCTAAAATCATTTTATTTATCTCTCTATAAAGAATCAATCATTGCATACACATTCTCAAGAGCTCTTTCTTGAACAAAAGCTTCATAATTCAAAATATCCTGCTTCAACAACCCAATTCTATCAGTACCATACCACACACAATCACTCTGCAACCCTAAACTCATTCCACTATCCTCTTTCTCTTTCCCTTTCTCTTCCTCAGCTTCAGCCTCTTGATAAGTCCGTTTCAAACTCGAAACTTGCTCATAATTCTTTGCCGCAACTTCAGCATTATCAACAATCTCCCTCGGAATTCCACACATTAACGCCACATTCATTCCAAATGACCCTGGAGCAGTACCATTTTCCAACTTGTACAAGAATGTAATATCCCTACTTTCTTGATCAACAACAATTGCCATCCTCATGGGCTTAATTTGTGGATGCAGTTTAAAAGATACTCCCAACGTATTATAATGTGTGGCGAAAAACCCCACAGGTTGCAAATGAGTAGATAAATGATGCAATACTGCTTCAGCAATGGCAAATCCATCACTACTTGAACCACCTCTTCCCAATTCATCCAAAATCACCAATGACTTCGGCGTGGCATTACTCAAGATCTTTTTAGTTTCTGAAAGTTCAACAAAAAAGGTTGATTTGCCCTGCATTATATTATCATTTGCACCTAATCTTGTCATGATGCGATCCACGGGAGTTAATCTTGCCTGCAGTGCCGGTATATAACACCCAATTTGACTTAAGATTACTGCTAATGCCGTAGTCCTCATTATTGTTGATTTACCAGCGGCATTGGCCCCCGTCAATAATCCAAAGTTTGGTTCATCACCACCCAATTGAATATCATTGGGGATGAAATCTCTAGTACCAACAAAGCAAGGATGTCTCAATTCCTTAAAATCAAGTACACCACATTCACTTTGAACAAATGTTGGACGACATGATGGATAACCTATTGACTCTGAAACTTTGGTCAAGGCAAGTATACAATCAATGTTTGCGATGCAATTGATAACTTTCATCCAAGTGGTGTAATGAGCATCGAATTTGGCATACATTCTACTCCGTAATGTATCACAAACCAGTTTGTGCAATTCCCGCTGCTCCATTAATTTTCTTGCCAATTGTTTTACTTCGGGAGACCAGAATCGTTTGACTTTTGAAGTTGCACCCATTGTTTGCCAAGTCGAAGGTACATGTTTAACCAATTTCACTGGAAGCTCAATAAGATAAATTTCCTTACCTGAATCACGATAAAATATCTCATGGGACTTGAATTCTTTCTTGTAGTTTTTCAACAATTCATTCAATTGAGTTTCCAAATCATTCATGATCGCTTGTGATTCATCAAATTCAGCATCAACTCCAGTTGCAGGTATGATAACATCACTCAATGCTTGTTGTCTATCAAAAGCATCCTCCCATTCTGAAATAGCCTCAACCATATCCTGGGGGAATGATTGCAAATATTTATACAAAACTCCACAGTCCTTCACATTGGCAAATTCCAACAATTGCTTGGAAAATCTAGCAATACTTTCAAAACTTTCAACAACTTTAAGAAAATCTTTAAATCGAAGTGTTCCACCATGCACACGGGCAATTAAACGTTCTAAATCAGGCAAAAGTGTTAAACAGTCTTGTAAGACTGACCTCAATTCTGAACCCTCGCTCATCAAATAGTCAATTGAATCATACCTCAGGTTAATCTCATCTATACGCATCAATGGATGCAAGATCCATTTCTTTAAATGTCTTTTACCAAAGGGAGTAGTTGCCCTATTCACCAATTTTAATAATGTTCCTTGATCTCCACCATCATAATTGTTATTGAGGATCTCCAAATTGCTCAAAGTAATACCATCAAGAATCATGTGCGAAGTTTCATTTTCTGAAATCTTGTATTGTTTGATGTTTCCCAAACTCATTATACTTTCATCCAACTTGAGTGTTTTCAAATAGGATAATAACCCACCAAATGCATTGAATGCGACAAAGTGATTTTGTTTAAAATCAACAAGAACTTGGGGGTATTTTGAAAAATCATCCAAATCTTCAGCTTCATAGTAACCGGATTTAACCAATTGTTCAACAGCAATATCATAATCCCAAAATTCAGTGATTGGATTTAAACTGTTCCAAATTTGATTATTGGAATGAGCACAGAATTTCAAAATTTGTTTTGCAATATTACAAAGATTACCCTTTTCACAAATGACTTCTTTTGGTTTAACTTGAGTGATTAATGTGTCAAGCTTGGTACATTCAGCATCATCGTGCAACTCAATCAAGTTTAACTCAGAAGTTGCAGTATCAACAAATGCAACACCAAAAATCTTTGACCCATCTTCAGCTGTATCCTCTTTGATACTGAGACAATACGTGGACATATCATCGGTGATCATATCCAAATTGGTCAAAGTACCACCAGTCAAGACCCCAGTCAATTCTCTCTTGATAATTTTTTCCTCCTTAGATCCGCCACCTCTCATTTCTTTAGCCAACATCGATTCCTTTTGATCCACTTTGGCTACTTTATAACCATGACTGATGAACTCTTTTGCCCAATGTTCAAAGGACATCTCCGGAATACCTGCTAATTTCATATTTGCTCTTCCACCACCAGCTATTTTAAGATCGAATTGGGTATTGGCAATCATGGCATCATTTTCATAAAGTTCGTAAAACTTCCCCTTTTTGAAAAACACAACAGTGTTCCACATCTTGGACTTGATTTCCCAATATTGCTTTTCAAAAGCAGTAAATTTAGACCATGCTGATTGGGGGATATAAAGCGTTCTTGGATCGTAATTTGGATCATCTGGGGTTCTCTTTTCAGCATCTTTGATATTGACAAGCCATTGGTATCGTTCTTCATTTTCCTTGGCAAAATTCTTTTTAGTGGAAGGTATTGGTTTTGACAGAAATTGTTGTGTTTGGTACCCGGAAGCGTCATACGATGATGAAGCGGAAAACTTGCCGGACAAGTCATTACTAGAGGACGTGGTTGTATCAAATGATGTTTCAGTTTGTGGGGCTAAATCAGCCGAGGGCATCGATTTGGACTTGCGTGACAGGCTAGATTTCTTGGGTTTGGGTAAATCCTCCTCCTCCTCATCCAGGATATCCGCGGCATCATCTTCATCATCATCTTCATCCACTACGAAATCACTCAAGTCATCATAGTCATCGGCATCAGACATAACTGGTTTAAACTCGTCCTCCTCGTCGTCACTTGGTGCTTGCACAACTTTCCTTCTCTTACGAGAGGAGTGGATAACAGTGTCATCATCGTCTTCAAAGTCAGACTCAGCATAGTTGACTTGTTTCTTGGCATGGCGATTAGCATTAATAGGACTTGAATTGAGGGCAGCAGTACTCTTTGAGTTCATTGGTTGCTTGGGTTCCTGTTTAACCATATTTACATCTGGTGGTGAAGTCAAGCTTGATGAAAATGACAAATCTCTAAACTCATCTTCATCGTCTTGCATCAAGGTATTGTCGTTTTCCTTATCACTTGACAATGGCAATTCTTGTTTAACTGTGGTTTTAGATTTTAGCGGCGATGAAGAAGTAGCACAGTTTTGTTCTTGTTTTACAGACAGCTTGATTGTATCCTTGTTGCTCTTGTTGTTGTTTTCATTTTTGATTGCCATGGGTTTGAAAAAGGACATTAATGATGCTTGCTTCTTTTTGTTGCTAGAGGAAGAGGAGGTATTTCCTCCAATTCCTCCTCCTCTTCTCTTTGGTGTTGTTGTTGTTGTTGTTGTTGTAGGTGTACCCATATGGAAGTATACGCTATTAAGAAAAGTGAATTGAAAAGAAGATCATGAGTATTGAATGTTTATGGTTTTTTTTTTGGTTGTAAAACCTGGGTATAATATACATATTTTGATTAAAAATTCGCGTCTGTTTGTTTTTGTTTTTGTTTTTTTTAAATTCACGTGTATCATAGAACTATACCCTTTGTGTAATACTCTGAAAACTCATTTCATAATAATTTCTTCATTTTGCAACTTTTATAACAAATATTATCATACAGACAAATTCAAATGTAAGAAAGGGTCTTCTTATGGTTTCTTAAACTATCTTACTACTAGTAACAGATAGCGAAACCAAAAAGTTTTAGTAAGTCAGATCAAACTCGTCTATACAGTTCGTACATAATCTAGCTTTTTAGAACTGACCAACAGCTGCTATAAAGTACCTATAGAGTCCAAAGCGGCTAGTTTGTCTATTCCATATTATCCTCTATGACAGTATAATGTAGTTTATATAACCGGGTGAATACAATTTTAGATTTGTCACCATACCAGAAAAAGTACCATTTTTTTACTTCTCCACAACATAACAAGCAACAAACCAAAGCTTCAATACTGTATGCACTTCTTATCAAGATCATTCTTATTCACAGCTCTTGTCATCACACCACTATTAGCTACCCATCCAAACCATTTTCAAGAAGAACACGCGATTTTCAAAATCACATCTCAAACCCATGACAAAACAACAATTATTGAATTTTTACAAGACGTGGCCAACAAGATTGCAATATCACCATCCCATCTAAATCGATTCCATCAATGGACCACCTCACTTAGCTCTTCATCCAATGCTCTCACCAAGGAAGATAAACAGTGCATTGACAACTCAGTAATCAAGTTTTATATAAGAGCTTTGAAATTGACTGATCACATTTATGAAGCAAGTGAATGTAGGATAAACTTGAATCCAAAGATGCAATCAATACTACAACCAACACCAAATATCCACATTCTTTTGTTGCGAGATAACGATATGCTTGAAACTCAGTTAAAATCTGTATTAATGGATGAATTTAACAAATATCAACAGTTTAAATCTTACAAGTTTAACGATTTCCAACATTTAAACTATGATTTGACATGTATTATTGATTATCAGCAGTTAATGCAAGTGGAGTTGATGGAAACTGTAGTGGAAGCGAAATTGGAAAGAAAAATCAAAGTGGATGAGGCGTGTGGGTTGAATGAATTAAATCCAAACTTTATTGGAACATCCATTGATTATATAACAGTTCATGTACCAATCAATGGTACCTTCTATTGCAAAAAGGGAAGAAGCTCAACTTGTAATAGGGCTATTGCTGATTCCACAAATGCAAGGTACAAACTTCCCGAGTATAAGCTATCGTGAATTACATTGATTTTGCTTGTTTGATCTCTCTCAAGTTCTTCCCTTGTTTATCCCCATTTTATCAACGTGGTACTTGACAATCTCAATAGCAGCTATAGAATCTTCAGCACTATCATGATCACCAACTTGTATATTTCTGCTCAAATATTTGAATGTCAAATCCTTCAAGCTCTTCCGCGATGTAGGTGTACTTTCGAACTTGGGATACAATATCGATGTATCAATGATATGATTGTGAATCAACCTTAACGCATTCATATCATTCTCCAATCCATGTCCAATAAGAATCGTATCTTTATCCATCACAATCCCAAGTTCCTGGATCATTTGATTAAAACTTACAAAGTTACCGTCAATGGCGGAAATCCCCGAAAATCGCGTATTAAAATCAACAACTTCGCCAAACGGAAGAACATAAGTATCCATAACTGTCTTTAAAGTGAAATAATCAACAGCTGTAACTCTCATCAACTCAAACCCTCGCGTAGTATATCCCATTTCACAATCAATTCCCAAAACTCGATATTTCCCTCTTTGATCAAAAATTTCCTCAGTTTTCACATATGGACGAATGCTTTGTTTTTCCTCAACACTTGGATTCAGATACACATGATATTTCCGACTATCACAGGGCTTGATATCTCGACTATCATCCTTTGGAGCCAAACAACAATCATAAAACCTCGTCTTACTACCAGGGTTGCGTCGTATCTTACCATAATGAAATTCACAAGTTGTAGGTTCCAATTGTTGGCATAATTTGAACTCAGTGTCACATCGTTGACAATTTCTTGTGATCTTCGTATAGGGAACTGCCTCGGGTACTGACATTACAAACCCGTATTTTTTCAACTTGTCAATGGGGACTTCCATAGATTTCAACAATTTTAAGACATCCTCTTTGGAATGGGATTTCGTTTGGGCTGTCAGTTGGAACTTCTCCGGATGTTGAAGCTTGTAAATTGCATTCCTTAAAGTAGATGCATATGTAACATTTGTAGTGCTTCTGGCAATTTGAAATTCTATGTCGGTTGCTTTCAAGTTTGGCGTCTTTACAGAGGGCTGTTTTCTTCGGATAATTTGTGCTATCGTTTGTATATGTCGTTTCCGATCCTGGATCGTTGCAGGAAATGTCTTTACTTCTTTGGGTAAAATTAATTTGATGTCTTCTTGAGCAAAAGGCTGAGCTTCAGTGGTGGAAGTCTTGAGCCTTTTGTTAGAACTAGTATCATCTTCTGATACCCTTTTGCGAGGGCGAACTTCCGATACAGACATATGGGATTAGCACTCAGTTGTGGCTGTGGAAGAATGGATCTTTAGAGTGGATTTATAAAAAAATAGTTGCGCATAGAATTTTTCTGCAACCTAAGAACCACCCCCAAAAAACTGCTTCTACGAAGAAGTGTTTACGCAACTTGCTTGTGAAGATAGCAACTACGAAGTGAAGAATGTTGCCTTACACCACTACATTTAAAAAAGAGTCAACAAAAAAGAGCAAGAAGATTAACGATAAGAATCTAAAAAGTCAGTAATCAACCCAGTAACGAGCTCTGGGACCTCCCTTTGTATAAAATGTCCCACCTTAGGAAGTATCTTCACTTGAGCGTTTGGATAATACTTCTTCAACTTTTGCTGTTCCAAAAGAGCAAGTTTTGGTGACATACTTCCATCATCTTCTCCGCATACAATAAGCGTAGGGACTTTATTAAAATCAACTGGCCACCTTGATTTCCAAAACGAATAGGGGCGAAGAACGTGACGGTAGTATGATGTGGCTCCATCTACTATTGCATCATTCTTGAATCTCTCCCTAATCTCATTGATCTCGTCCTGCGACACATCAAGGCCTGGTGAGGTGTACTTCCAAAGTTTAGTCAAGTAGTCATTTGACTCGGTCAATTTTGGTCTGTAAAGCCATGGAAACAGCATAGTTATGAAATATGACGACAAATAGTATTGCTCTGGAGCATACCACAACATTTCCCACACACTGATGTTAATCAAATACGGAATTGATAATGTGACCATTGACGTAATCAACTCAGGGTACATGCTGGCAGTCTTGAATGCAACCATAGCACCCCAATCATGGGCAACTAAATGTACAGGCTTGTCCAATTGAGGATTGACTTCGTGGATCCACGCTTTAACATCACCAGCAAGATATGGCAACATATACTCTTCCTCAGGTCCAATGTTGGATGTCTCGTATCCTCTCAATGTAGGAGCAATAAGCAAAATCTTTTCTTTAAAGTGGGAAAGCAACAATGGCCATATCTTGTTGAAAGTTTTGTTGCTATCAGGAAAACCATGAATAAGTATGATAACTCTATCAAAATTTTGAGCGTCAATTGCAGATAGAGGCAAGTTGCTCAAGGTGGTGAATTCCCTGCCATCATTGTGAAGCTTTATAGTATGTTGATTGAGTGACATAGTAGACAAACTCTGGAGCAGATGGAAAGAAAAGTAGTGAATAATGGGATAATCTCTGTTTCTGCAAGGTTGCTCTCTTTAACAATCGTGTGGGGAAAGGAGGGCGGACATGGCACGTGAGACAACAATGGTAAATCCGTTTCGGAATAAAGTAATGACAAATCAATACTTGTCGTTTTTTTACATAAAATCCAGCTTATCCACAACCTTCCATCGCCGGCCCTGCACCGCACATTTCAACTTTTCAAGAAAATAAGAGAGCTTCTAATATGTGACAAAAGTGAAAATCGTCTCATCTTCCTCATCTCTCCCATCTCTCGCACTATAAATATAACTTTTTCTCTGCAAATTTTTTTTTTCAACTTTTTCCCTTCTTTTTCTTTTCTCTTTGTCGACGTACTTCATAGGATCATTTCTATAGTAGACGTCCCTCTTTGACTCTTCAAAAGAGCCACTGAATCCAACTTGGACGATGAGTTGAATTGGTATCAATGCAATCAAAGTGAGAAAACGTACAAATAGATTTGATGTAACAATCTTCTATTGGAACTGCCTCAACCTAATTCTTCTTTCGAGATGAGAGGCGCGATGATCTTTGGCTTTCTGTTTCGGTTTATGCGACTGAATATTTAAGCTTGCAATGATATCTGTCTGACAAGTACTGGATAATGTTGGAAAAGAGAGTGTAGGTGTACCCAAGATTCTCTATAAATGCTATACAGCAGATACTTTATACAACTTGATTGGACAGCTTTGGCGGGTACTCGTAAAGCTTGTAATAGTCAACGACTTGCCCGTTTAAGTTATTTTCACCTTCGATGGGTAAGTAAAATACATTTCTCCAATTAGCTTCTCCAATGATCCAAAAATCTAACCAATTCTGCTTCAATCCGTAATCAGTGGGTATATCTATATGTAATGGGTCAACAGTGGTTGTCCTGTTACGGTTGAACACGGATGCAATAGTCATCTTGATAGTCATCACAAACTGATCAATTCCAAGTAAATTCAAACATGTTTGAAACCCATTGTTTTTCCTATCTGATCTCGGAGGCTGCGTGAGTGAGTCTGCAACCTCTTCTGGCACTGTCGAATGATTCAGTCTTGTTGGATTGTAAATTCTTGAATTCAATGAACTAAATTCCCATGTAGTCAACCCACGTAATATCTGGAAAGTTTGCACCAAACAGAGAAAGAATATCCAAATGTATTGCAACCAACACCACACCACCAAGTTGAAATGAAATTGATTATTCTTGTACCCATAACAGAAGTCGTCATCAATCAATTTACAGAAAAAGCTTTGATTATCCTCATCATCTGAGTCAATTGAGCCTTTCAATTTATCAAAGTACTCAATTGTCAAATGTGTAAACAAAACAATGGCTAAATTTAATGCATACACAAACGTAATGAATAGCTTGTGATTTCTTACTCCAATCTCATTGTAGACCCACGGACAGTAATGGTCAAATCTGGCCACCAATTTCTTATTGTGTCTCGAGTACCTCGACCGAAGTGGTTTGCGCACAAACGTGTTGAAGCAAAAATGGTCGGTGTCAAACTTTCCACACGCAAGCAAGTCTTCAACTTGTGAAAGAATTACCGCATTGTCAGATGGAGTAGGCACAAAGCCAGGATTGATAAACATGGCTTTGAAAAATGACCAAACGAACAAAGCAATATCAATTGCCATGATGGTATTAGTGAAGAAATTAGAAAAAATAGTAGCAGGAAGTACTTTGAACATCCACACTACAATGCACCAAAATGCTGTAGCTGAAAAAATACCAGCCAAGATGGGTGACTTTGGAAGTGGTTTGTCATCAATCAAGTAGGATGGAATTATCGTTTTGTTGACAACAAATATTCCAAATGCAAAAATTGCAAAAGCAAGGACCAATTTGGGGAAAGCCAAACCTTTAGATGTAGTGCAAATGCTAAGGGAAACGGGTAAAAGAATAAACGGAGCAAGATATGTCAATACTTTTCCAACTTTTGGACTGATCCATCTCTTCTTTGGCGCCCATTCATTCTTAGGATCCAACCCTGCTTCAAGTAAAACTTTGCGCCAAGCGTTTAAACAATTCATATCTTTTGCAATATCAAAACTGTTTTTACCCAGATCGTTTTTGAAAAAGATATCTGAACCTCCTTCGAATAAAGCCTTCATAACGTTTCTGTGACCACGCATAAAACACCAATGAAGCGGTATGAACAAACTGTCGTCAGTTTTGGACACATCAGCACCAAACCTTAACAATGCATTCACGGTAAATATGTCATTTTGATAGCTTGCCCAATGGAGAGCTGTTCGATTCGATCCATCCGGTTCATCAATGTACAACTTCTTTTTGCTGTTTTGATCACAACAACTCAACAATAGATATACAACTAAAGTTATGTTTGAACTATGAACCGCCAAGTGAAGAGCATTATAGGTTTGTAAATCACGCAAACTTGGATCGGCTGGTGAATTTGTTATCAAGTACTCAACAATGTATACAAGCCCATTTCTGCAAGCCCAATGAAGAGGCGTCGCCCTCAATTCTCCTCCATATAGATTGGGGTCAGCTCCATTTTCAATCAAATACTTGACCAATGTTAGTCTATTGTTAATGCAAGCCCAATGAAGACCACTGATTCCATCGCTGAATGTGTCATTAACCTTTATGGACCCTGAATCTAGCAGTTCTTTTACCAAATCAAGTGATCCTTCTTGACAGTATTGCATAAACTTTGCCAATTCAGGATTTAAATCCTGCTCAGTAGGTTTTGTGGGTTCATTAATGGGTAAATCATTTAGACTAGATTGAGGTTTATCGACAACCACATCCGTTGACTTGAGGGAAGCTGTCTCAATATCATTTGTAGACTCTGGCACAGAATTGGTTCCCAATACATCTAAAGGTATAGCATCCGGCTCACCTGCAGAGCTGAGCACTCCGTCAGTGCCATTCTCCTCCACTGCGGTGCCGTTACTGGACTCAACATCATTTTGTCGATCAATCTCCGTAGTCATCCTAGCTGATTGTAGGGTATTGTAGATGTTCCAGAAATCTCGGGTTTAATAAGATTTGTAATTTTTTTTTTTCATGCTTCTTCTTAACCCCAAGTCGCGCCGTACAAAAAGTGGTTACCAAAATTAGTTGCAAAATTGTGTGACCAAAATCGACTGCGGTTCAGAGCGAAAGGTGAAGTACAATTAACAATACATTTTATTAATTTTACTCTACACAGTATACGTACTAGTTGATGTTATGATGCAGCAAAGTAGGATCTGTATCCTTTGTTTTTTTATCGACTACGGACAGTGGCTTGGATGAAGTAGTGACAGTGGCATTGCTTGTTTGCGTTGTAGATCCACTCGTGCCTTTAGAGCTGACCCCCGAAGTAGTTGATGAGACGCTCGAGCTACGTGGTTTCCTTTGGAGTAATTCCAAGATTTGGTCACCGGCTTTGATTGCACCTGGTTTGATTGTTTCATCGACGAATGGTTTCACTTTCTCGTCAACAAATGGCTGCACTGTATCATTGATGAATCCAGGACGCACTTCATCCTCAGAGATCAATCCTCGATTCTTCTGTCCAACTCTTACCAAGTGTTTCTCCAACAATAAAAAGTTTCTGGAGTTTGCTTTGTAGCCGATTTCAATTAAACTTCCAATGATGGGAATAAACCCCAAAGCAAAGTCAATAACTATATTTAACAAGAATAGCAATTGCAAGTCTAAAGGTAAGCCACCTTGAATCTTTCTGGCAAGTGCCAACAACTGTAATGACCAAAATGTTTGAATCACTGTCCCAACCACCGGTACTATACTAACAATACTGGACCAACCGAATTGGACACCTAGCAACTTGAACCAGTAATCATACCTGTAAGCTTTCTTCTTAAAAGTTTCCAAAATGCTCGTGTCGTGTGTGGAAATTCCCTCAGGTATTCTCCTGGTTATCTTTTTATACTTTGTTCCATTTCTCTTTTGAATTGGGACGTATTCGTAGTAGGGATCTTCAACTCCCAATTTATTCCATTGATTATCTTTTAAAAGACGATTGACAACCCACTTGACTATGAATGAAGACATAAGTGTTGTGTATACATTTATCCACTCGTGTGTCCGTTTTGGAATTCTGTCAGCTTTTTATATACTTATACACAATAACTTTCTTGTTGCACAAAATTGGCTCCAAAAAAAATACATCATGATTGCTAAAGTTGCTACGAGCAATTGCTCTGGAAACAAAATTTTAATTAAGGGCAAAGGTGAGTGCAGAGCTACAACTGAAACGCCATTCAGCCGTTTAAAGGAATTAGTAACTGTACATATTTCATATTGAGAATATGCATGACTTGTATTGGCATCGCCACAGCATGTGATAAATTTGTAGTTTAAACAGATCTGGCTTCTTGTAGCTTCAGGTGCAGAACCTCGATGCTGCTCCGGCTTAAGCCATCAGAAACCAAGCTTAACCTCTCTATTCTTTGTCGCAGATGCAAAAAAGTCATCCTCGGCGTTAAGTTTTCCTCTTATGAAAAGCTTTTTAAATCCGCGATTTGCAAATAATCCACCGCCGCAATTTTAGTCGATTACGCTGTACAAAAATCTATAAATATGAAAATGCACAGAAGAGACAACTTTCTCTTTGGCTTTTCTGCTACTTCAATCGCAATCAGCAACTACTTAGACCATGGCCATCATCAAACGGCTTTTCATCAAAGCCTCCAATAATTATGATTCAAATTTTCAAATTGTTCCCGTTAACACGAATCAACCGCTTGAAATTCAGTCGGACATTGGGGTTTTCAAACTATTGGTGAACATTAAGCTGTTTGACGGTTCACAGCCCCATTTATCAAATAGCTTGTATAACCAAGAGGATAAAACATTTCTCAACGGTGAGCAAATCGATTTCAACCAAGCTCCCAAAGACGAAGGAAAAGAGCCGAATTTGAGAATCAAAATCGAGTTCACCCCAAAGGAGAACATCAAAGGTGGTGACTTGATATTTGGAAATGATTTCACTTATCCCATTAAGGACTATGTTCCTACAACCTTGATGAATACAGGTTTAAAGTTGTTCAATTGGTTTATTAACGACACTGTTAAGGGAGACGTTTACAACGAGAAACCATTCCTTTACGGTCCGGCTTTAAACAGCTTCAGTTATATTGGAATAAACCAACCAAAACCGCTCGGTATTCATAACGCAAAATCGCATCCAATGGATTACATCGAGGACTTCAAAGATATTATTGAAAAACCTCCCAAAACTTCAAATGAAAGAAAGAAACGCTTCAATACAAATGTTAAATGCAATGACTTCACATTCCAGAAAGGACAAAAGTACAATTTATATTTTGATACAGATTTTTTGAAATTAGCCGATTCAAAGTATATGGTCTCAATTCCTAAATTTGACTTTGATGTTAGCAAGTATGCCAACGATACTTTGAACAATTTCAATTGGGTTATAAAAGAAGGTGGATACGAGGGAGTAGGTCTCGGAAAGTTGGGATTGATTATCAACTTTGCTTTAAAGACGGAAGAGAAGGATGAACAATAGATCTTGTATAGGAACTATAGAAATTCAACTGGTAAAACTGGTGCTTGGTAGCGTTTATATATTCTTTTGTGTAAAACCGCTGTTACTTAATTTCTTTTTGTTTTGTTTTCGTTTTTACTTTAGAAGCCTAAATCATCTGAACGTAGTATATACAGTTAAACCATTTAAAGATATCGTGGTATTAAGAACAAGAGGATGCTGAAAAACAACGGACATACGAATCATACCCCAGAGACAAACAACCTACGGCGAAATAGTGATGATCTAGAGTCATCCATTGGAGCTATATTTGAAAACATTGATTTTAGTTCAATGCCGAGAGAAGTAGATGATCAAGAAGAGAAGGATGAAACCGCTGATAAACGAATACCGAATGAACAGTCTCTTCATAATCATGCTAGTTATGAGGAAGATGACATGAAGGATGCAATCGCTAATGCGTTGAATGATGTTTTCGACCTCAAGGACAAATCCATTGGACAGGGCACTGATAATGAAATACAGACTCATGAAGGAGGACGCGATAGGGAGGTACAGTCTACATCGAGTGAGGGTATGCTACTAGATGGAGGCACCGGAGAAGCCTCAATATCAAAGAGCCAGGATTTGGATGATGCTATAGACAGTGCTTTTGATACTCTACTAAAGGATTCCTCGAATCAAGGCGAAGAACCTCGTCGTATGGCTGCACCAGAAAAAACTAACTTACTTCAGAACCATTCAATGCAAACCGGCCTACTTTCGCAAACAGAGGAGTATAATGTAGAGGAAGCATCTAGGAAAGAGAGGAAAGATATTGACCATGAAATGCCAGCCCGATCGCAAAGCCGAGAAGACCAAGAGCGTGCACAACTACAACAAGAAGATAGTAATGCCTTTTCCGAAGTAGGAGCTTTCAATAAAGATGATGCTGACGGCGATGAGTTAGATTTGGCAATTCAAAATGCGCTAGGTAATATATTTGATAAACAAGAGGACTTGAGCCAACCCAACAAGCAAGACCAGGGAAAATCAAACGTTGCTGTAGATAACGATTCAGCCATGATCAAGAACAAAGGCAAGTCTAAATTAAATTCTGAAAATCGATTACATGATCGTGGAGCTACTCAAGCCCCCTCAACTATGACTGTTGAAAAAGAATCCAGCTCTAAAAGCAATGTACTACTGCAGTTTGAAAATGACCCGTCCACTTTTTCAGACGAAAACCTTGACGAAAATTTGAAGGGTATAATTGGACAGGCGTTGGATGATATATTCGGTAAAGAGTCGTCAGGTAATGACTATAAAGACTTACAACATGCAGTGGAGGGTAAAACACAATCAAAGCTGATTCTGGATCGAAAACAACCAAGGAATGATAACGAAGTGGAATCCGTACAGAAACTCGCGATTGGTCAGGAAAGAACTCCTTTAGCAAATCTTGGCCCTCTTTCAGCACCGTCATCCAATTCACCAAACAACGAGCAGGATGAAGACCAGTATCTCGTTGATGCTATTGGGGCTGCATTCAGATCAATCGAAGAGTCAAACGCCTTAGATCGAGGCAATGAAACACACTCAGGTGTTATGCAACTGAAAGGTGACCTGCATTTCGAGAACCAAAGTATTCAAGGACATCATGTACCTCATGGGAGAACTAAACTTACTTCGACAGCGACTGACCAGGATATTGAGGATGCAATTGCCGCTGCATTCAAAAGTGCTATGCTGGCCGCTGATGCGAATAACAATGAGGTGGGAGCAGACGGAGTGATTCGTAGAGTCCAACCAAAGCTCAGAAAAAAATCGGTTAGAAAATTGGCTGACGAAATCACGCAGCAAGTTCATAATCATTTTAAAGATGAAAGTGGAGGAAAGGAAAGGTTATTACTGATAGCTGGCGCGCCTATAGTCAATCACACACCCGCTACACAGGTTCATCAAGGAGAGCACAATCTAGCACAAGACTTGGATAAAAAGATCCACACAGCGGTTAAGACTGCTGTGAAGAGCGTTGCAGGTACAGAGAAAGATGATGAAATTGTTGACATCGAGCAGTTACAAATGAACGAGATTCTCGAGAATGCCATCAGGATGGCGTCGGAGATTCCTCAAGAGCTTATATCCGATCTCGAAATTGATCAGATAGTTGGTGTTCGTGAAGCAAAGAAGCCTAGCATACCCGACAAGCTCAACAAAACTAATCTTACAGCACTCGGAAATAAAGGGAAACAACGCAAACCTGCAAAAGACCAGCTACGTGTACCGCCTTCTCTCGACGACAAAGCGAAATTGAAATCTATATCTACAGAACCACAGAGGAGCAACAACAACAACAACAACAACAAGAATCAGTTTGATTTCCCATCGAGGTTGGCGTCAAAAGAAGATACCGCAAAGAACTCATTGCTATCTAATCCTGATATCAAGTCTCAAATCTCGACAGTCATGAGCTCCTTGACTTCGAGGATCAACAGTGGAGAACTTGCCGATACGAACATTCTTTTCACAATACGACAAATTACAGAAGAACTAGCCTCTGGGGGATCGTTGGCCAATTTCTTATCGAACCAAGCTTCTTCGGATAATGATGTTTCGGTGAACGAGGACGCGGATCGAAAGGCACTTGCTAACGCTTTCGGTATGGCCCGTCATTTCCTACTTGATTACTCGTCTCACGTACCAGCAGAAGAAATGTCTATCGACGAAATCAACACAATGATAACCAACTTGAATGAAGATTTCTCGTCATCAAATCTAACACTTTCTACCGAAAGAGCCGAATTCATTTCAGCTATTGCAAATTCGGTATTAACATCACTTGTTGACGAGATAACAAACATTCAGTATTCGGCGGAGGTATATGATGAAGTGGAGAAGTTCAAAAATTCTTCCCCCGAGGCTCGTAGAAGAACAAGGGTTGGAAATCGAGAACGAAAGAAAAAGTGGAGGGAGGAAAATGCAGAACGTAATAGAGATATTGAATTACGAACAAGAGTGTTGAAGAAGGCATCCACGGAGTTCGGTGAGGAAGATACTCCTATTAAATTGGAATGGATAGAGTCAGAGTTTAAACGAAGGAAAGCACGAAGATACGCTAGATCGCAAGCCGATGATGACAAGTCTGAAGAATCACTGAAAGCTGAAAACAACAAGTCACAAGATGTGAAAGAAAAGGTAGATCATGTTGTCCAAGGTAAACAATTCAATAACCAAGTTAAAGACGTAATGAAGATATTCTTTGACAGACCAGACCACTCAAGAAAATCTTCACACTTAATTACAGTGTCCATTGTTCTAGGAGCATTGGCGTTGATACATTCTGAAGCTGACAAACTAGATGAAGAAATTATGTTGTCTGGAATGAAATCAATATTGAAAACCATAACAAGTCGTCCACACATGCTTGAGAATCACAGAACTAGATTAAGCCCGACAGCTTCGCGGAGAGAATCTTCCAAGCGTCGGTTATCAGAGATTCTACTAAACGCAAAGCGATTGAAAGTGGACACGAGTATTGTTGCGCCCATTCGTGATCCACAACCTTTGCATGCTTCAGATGTCATAGTAAGTAAACCTAGCTTACAGCTACCAAGAAACTCCCCATTTATATCACACAAGATAGGTGCCAATGTGAACACATCTGCCATTGGTTTGCGAAAGCCGGGAACATTTCAGAAACCCAAACCGTTTGAGAACCCGAGGAAGGATAAAAGTGAAAGGGGCAGTTTAGACTCACCTAAATTATATTCGACTAGCTAGTTAAACATATCAAGAAAGGGGGCTAGTCTCCCTATACAACCAATTATAAGCTCTCCTATTATTCAACTCTAAAAGCTTTTCACCAAAGTCGTCTCTAATACTTTGATGATAATCGTTTATCCATTCTATTTCAATTTGTGACAAGTACGCTGTATCAATCAACAGAATAGCAAATGGAACTTTAGTTAAATATTTGAAGCCCAAGAATTTGCCACCAGCTTTAGTTTTCCCAAAGGAGTCGTCGAATTCAGTTACTTCAAGTTCACTTTCGATTCTGAAACCAAGCTCTCCATCTATGTAGAAGCCAGGTTCATCAGTTAATATAGCTCCAGGTTGAAATAAGTCAAGTTTGCTTGTGTCATTGATTGTTGGCAGAATGTATAAAGGCCCTTCATGAACCAATCCAAAACTTCCAACACCATGTCCTAGACCATGTACATAATCAAGTCCGTAATTCCATAATGGCTGACGAGAATACGAGTCCAACACAATCCCTGTCCCCTTTGATCCTGCCGGAAATTTTGCCATAGCCACAGCCAAGTGACCCTTCAATACAAGGGTATAGTACTTTTTGAGATCATCCGTGACAGCTGACTTGTCAAATAGGTAAGTTCTTGTAATATCAGTTGTTCCTTCCAAGTAATGAGCACCCGAATCCAATAAATAAACTTGTCTGGGGTCAATAACATCACTTTTCTCCTTTGTGGGAGCATAGTGTATGATCGCCGCATTTGGCCCCGTCAGAGAAATTGTTTCATAACTCAAACCTTTGAAATTGGGAAGGTCTTTTCTTATACTGAATATTTTTCGAGATGCATCATACTCGGTGACTTTGACGTGTTTATTGAGCAACTGGTGCTCTAACCAGGAAGTAAATAGAATGAAAGCAAGTGAATCTTTGTACTGAGCAAGTTTGGCATTATGTGACTCAGTCTTGTTTTTGAAAATTTTGATGTTTGCAATAATTGATTCATGAATGATATGACGCTTGCTGAATGACTCTGGAATTACATCGTATAATGCCCACGATGTGGCTTCTTTTGTTGGAAGAATGATCTTGATCTCGGAATCAAAAATAGTTGCCTGTAAGCGAGATGCGTCACGGTAGAAGTCATCATATCCGGCAATAGTCAATCCCTCAATTGTCGACAAGTACTTTTTCAAATCCGAACCACTATTTTCCAATTTTCGGGAGTCAACGTATAAAGTTACAGCTGTCCTGGTCACGATGGCGTAGGAGAAAAACACGGGAGCGAAAGGTATATCAGTATCGGCACGCAAGTTGAACAACCATGCGATGCTATCAAGTTCAGTTACCAAGTAGTGAGTTCCACCCCTCTCTCTCATTACAGACCGAACTCTTTTGATCTTCTCATTAGCATGTTCTCCACTATACTTCAAGTCCCATTCATAGATTGGTCCTAATGACCTCTTTGGTTTTTCTGCACGCCAAACTTCATCAACAAGGTTGATTTCTGATAATGGCTTGAACTCAAAATCCGAAGCGCTATTGTTGAAAAACTCTCCCAATGAATAGCTAAGTGTCCTTGGATCGCATGAAAGTACATTACTAAAATCATTCGCAACTGCTGCTTCAACTGCATATTGGTACCAAAGTGGATATCCAGACGTATTTTGTTTATTCAATTTCCAGAGCTTGGAATCAAGCTGCTTCAGTGCTTGTAAAAAGTATCTTCCATCAGTTGATAAGATTGCTTCTCCCGTGAGCTGTTCGGCATCTGTCAATGTTACGATAGCAACACCAGCACTTCCCGTGAAGCCTGATATAAATTCTCGTCTTCTGTCCGATAATGCAGTCTCTTCCGAGTGGTGCTCATCCTCAGAAGGAATGATGTAAACTCCGATATTGTGCTTCCGCATTTGTTTTCTCAAACCCACCAAACGTTCAGCTGGAGTAAGCGTGGACAAGGGATAAGAATACTGTTCAGAAGGCAATCCTGGTAAAGGTGCATCATCATCGGAGTAGTCAATTATATCGTCACGTTCTTGGTTGTTAAGTGACTGTTTCAAAGGAATGGGAAAACAAAGTTGAAACGGATTGAACATGGACTTGAAAAAGGTGTGAGACAGAATAGTGTGGGTTGAAATCTCATCTTCCTCTTCCAATTTTTTAGTTCTTGCCAACAACGGCTCCTTTTCTGATAAGAACAGTGACATGCTGAAGATCTGTGGTGGGAAGAAGAACCAATTGTGAGTGTTTTATGATGAAGATAAAACTGTGGTGTATTAATTACGTGCGGCATCAATCGAAAACTCCTTTTAGTCAGACAGCTCGGACCTTAAACACCGAGAGAACTACAAGGTACCTCTACGTTGATCTGATCAGTTGAGTATACACATAGCTGCATACAGCTGAAGTATGCTATATGCAAGACTGTTCGACATGTTTGGAGTTCCACAATGCTCCTAGGAAGAGACAGCAATGATAGTGGGCCACACGTGACTCAACCGATTTGTACGCTACCGTGTTTCCAAAACGACACGTAAAAATTTGACATTATATTGATTGTTCAGCAGGAACAGACAATTGGGGGGACAACAATCGAAATGTTCAATTTAATTACACGAGTGCAGTCTGCTGCTAACCTGGCATTGACATCGGCCAGTATACTATCTGGACTAGTGATTATCTTGACTTTACTTCAATTGTACAAAGACAACGCTTGGTCTATCGATACAGCCACCATTTCTGGAATAGAAGCAAAATCTTCTGTCAAGTACTCATTTCAATATGGCTCAATCAATAGGAAACCAAAGGAAAATGTGAAAATCTCGTTCGATTTAGACACAGATTTGAGTGATCTTTGGAATTGGAATACAAAGCAAGTTTTTGTATATTTAACAGCAGAATATCCAGGAAAGTCCACAGGTAGTTCCAACAAGGTGACATTTTGGGACAAGATTATCAAGGACAAAAAAGATGCAAAGTTGAGCTTGAAAGGTCAAAGAGGTAAGTACTCAGTTTGGGATGTTGAAAAGGGATTCAGAGGTAGAAATGCTACTGTTAAGTTGGAGTGGAATATTCAACCACATATAGGTCCCTTGATCTATGGTGAAACTTCGAATGTTGGCCATTTAGAGTTCCCACGAAATGAAAATAAAAAGTAGTAATGCAAAATTCAATAGTCTATAAACGGAGCATTATATACATATATACAAGTTGTGTTTTTTTTTAGTTTACAAACTCTGCTCATTTGTTTCAAGATCGTCAGGTTTTGGTATAAATATTTTGGTGCTGTTGTGAATGAAAAGTAATTCCTTCAAGACGTCCTTTGTCCTTCGTAGCCTCGTGTCTTGCGAAGAATTCAAATAATCAACTTTTCTATTAAAGGCATTCAAATGAGAATAATAACTCAAGTTTGATTTGCAAAACTTTGAAACTTTAGGATACAACGAAAGTAAAGAGGTTGCATCCTTCTTGTTTTTCCTTTTGTATTCAGAAATGGCTCGCATTAGTAGTCTTGAAGTTTCATTGAAAAGCCTTGGTTCGTTGGTGAAATCTCGTACAGGATTAAAGTACTCAATGAAGCTAAATTGGTTCATCGAACGAGACCCATAAGGATCTGACTTAATGTTGAATAATCTCCCCGAAGCGCTCTTCAAGAAGTCGAGTTGTTTCAAATTTTCCAGTTGTGCTCTGACCTTGGTGAGCGACTTTATGCCGAAATAATCAGAAAGGATCTTGTAGTTATCGGCAACCGTTTGTTCGTTGTAAACCTCGCATAAGTAATTCATGCAAATTTTATAGCATAGCTTTTTCTCTTTGTATGACTCTAACTCTGCAAGATTTCCTATGATCAACCGTCTTTCTATTATTTCCATGACTTTGGTCAAGTGTACCAGGGACATCTCTTTTAAGAAATAGGCTATTAGGTAATTGAAATCGAAAATGTTTGGTTGAACTCCCATCAGTATTACGTCGAGAATTTCACCTTGACTTTCATAAGTAAAGGAATTCACATCGACAAGGTACTTCATTCGCTGTATAGTGAAGTAACTTAAAGCGTCATTGAGAACCATGGGTACACACACATCATTACTATTATGATGTTCAGAAAGTATATTCAGGTAAACCTCAAACTTTTGTTCTAAAAAGGCCCCGTACTCAACACTGTTAACGTCTTTGTAACATTCCGACAAAAAGAGGTCAATTTTGACCCTTAAATCTAGGGGTAATTTACCCTCAAATGACTCCTCACAAAACAAAACAAACTTAGAGAACAAGTCACTACCTTTCTTGAGCCCAACGGATTGCACATACTTTATCAAAATTTCGCAAATTATAAGACTATCCTTTCTGAAATCGAGCTTGGGGTTTGATTTTGACTTTTCCGCCTCAAATCCATACAACAGAAGCATTTGATTCAACATTTCCGTACTGTTATTGTAACTTCTATCATACCTCTTATCCAATGACCTCATAGCCTTCATCACATGTTTATAAGACTGGGCACTAACCAACACACCCCTTTGGTTCATTTCATTAAAAATTTTCATGACATTCAATGGCTTGTAGTTTTCATAAATCAAGTTTTGTTTCATTAGCGGTAGATACAATTTTTCGTCGAGCCGTATCCGGTAAGCAGTTTGCCTTCTTATAAGACTGCTTATTGTCTTGATGGCTCTTCCTTTAAGGTACCTCAACGCATTGGCTCGTGAGTAGTCCACTGCATTGTATCGTAAAGAATCCATTACCAAACTTAAAAGATCTATTCCTCCAGGACGCGATTGGAATATCGTAAAGTCAGATTGCAAAGACAAGGACATAATATAGTTTACTTTTATATCGTTGTATCGTTTTATGCTTCGTGATATATCTTGCCGGCGCCAACGTAGATGATTTTTCAATTGAGAAGCATAAATTCGTAAATCCGAAAATGGAGGATGTGACTGAGCATGGGCAAAATAGGCTATTTCATCAGCTTTGGAGTACTGCCCAAGATTGGAATAAGCATCGATCAAATTACAAGTGAAACCAGAATCACATTTTTGATACTCCTTTGCCAATTTGAAAAGTTCATCTAGATCCTTCGAAGCACAATTTTGAGAAAAGTAATTAGCAATCGAACATAGAGCTTCACCAGACACTATGGGTAGTTGAAGCTTTTGCTCTTTTTCAAGATATATTTGAACTGTTTGTAGCACGTCTTTGTTTGTTCCTTCAAGAAAAAGAAGTTGAAACGCAAAAGGAAACACAAGCGAGATACCATCCTTGTATGCTCTTTCTTGAGCCGCCAAAGAAAGATACTCCTCGAGTAGAGCTATAACATCGGTCTGATTTCTTTGTCTTATTCTGGCTTTCATCCTGGCTATAAAGATCGCCGAATTCATCATTAATCCTCGATCCAAAATCTGTTCGTATAATCTTTCCAATTCACTATCAGCTTCAAGGAACTCTAATGCTTGCATCGTTATTCCATAATGAACCGTGTCTGGTAAATTTCCCTTCCCATACATATTTTCAAACCTATCTTGTAATGATTTCCAATCTTTATGCTCTACACATAAATCGAGAAATATTGCTTCCTGTGATTCATCATCATGAAGATCCTCGTTTTGCAAATAGATTTCATAAATTTTATTCTCATCGAGTTTCATACAAGCCTTCATAGCGTAGGCAAGGTCCAAGTGATTCAAGACATCCTTCCTGGGAAGATTTCTTTGTCTCCATTGTGCCGATTTAAATTCAAATAATCTATAAGTCACAAATGGTGCTCTCTCTGAAAGGTTTCTCATAATTTCAGTCAAAAAATCATATGAAATAGACGGATCATAATGCTTTTCAACAATCTTGATAATTTCCTGAAAATAATCATCAAATCTATCCTCAATAGTTGGAAATCCAATCATCTGAAAGAGTGAATCATACTCAAACGATTCCTTACTTGCAAACCAATCGTCACCTTCAATTAATTTCGCACACTTTAAAAAAGTCTCAATAGAGTACATTCTGGAACTGCTACTTTTACCTGCAGCGAATGAGTTTGTCACAAGAATTTTCACTAGATCTCTTTTTTCATTTTTAGACATGGTATCATTCATTAACAAAGACATTGTCTGTTTCTCGTTGAAGTAAAATGCACCCAGTGAGGTACTCTGTAGCTCCAAAATTGTGGTCACCCTGTCTAAAAAACCAAGGTCGTCATCAGGCACGAGTTTTTTGATTGACGGAAGGATAAGACTTTCATATATGTCAAAACGACCTGAATTCAATATTAGCATTAATAATCTTTCTCTTCTTTTTAGTATCGTTTTTTGTAAATCAAGCAATATCTCATCCGTAGAGGTAGTCAATGCTTTCCAAAATGGTGTGATAAATCTGAACCCTTCATCGTGAAACTCAAATGATGCTTCGACCACCTTATAAAAGTCTTCAGTAACTACAGGAACTTTCTCAATAGACATGTCACCAAGATCAGCCAAATATTCTGCCCTTTTATCTTCATCAAATAGTAGAAACTTTGCTTTGGTGTATTCGTGATCTAGGATGCTGCCCAAAAACTGCTCAGTCGGTGCTTTCGAGTGATTGAAACTAGCATACAGTCGAGTGCTGGTTCTGTTGCCAAAGCATGATTTGGGAGTAATTGACCAAGGATACTTCGTGCAACATCTCAGTCGTAGGATGGAATGTAGTTTTTCACATCTTGTGTTTGTCAATATTAATGGTACTGAGTTTGACTGTTTATGATAACTGCGGATGATTCTTCCAATGGTTAAAGTGTTTCGCAGTCGTATCATCATATGCTATATCATGCTAATATTATTGAAAACTTGAGACTATGTACAAGAATGGGTTTAAACGTGGTGTAAAATGCCGGCTTTGACTCGTATGATTTGTAGATGAGAGAAAAAGGTGAAAAATTCTGTTGCGTAGTGAAAAATCAGAGCTACCAAACTACAAAAGAGATGCAAAATTTTTTGCATTGAGTGAAAACTGCATTAATTTATATAAAAAATAATCCTATTGAACTAGCTTCTATAAAACATCAATTCATCAGAAGGGGGTTTTTACTTTTCAGAGTCATTAAATCAGTTTTTTTTTATCTGTAGTCATGGAAGTTGAACTCCTCATACAGTGTGAATATTAAAAAAATCATCACCAAAGTAAACCACATCCATCCAGAATTGCAATTCGATGAAGTGACATTCTAAGCCACTAGATCAGTAGTATTAAAGATCTTTCTCTAAAGCTATGAAGTTAGTAATCGTCCTATATCAATACGTTTCAACAAATGTGCTCCTATCTGCTCAGCAAACGACCTTTCATCAACCACTTACCAATCAACATTTCTAAAAGTTTGTACACAAGAAATGCGACTCCTTCTCCTTAATTGTACAAAAGAAGGGACTGGAAGTGGACTATGTCCGCCCGGTCGGATAAAATCATCATAAGATATAGGCAATGAAAACGAAGAACAAGATTTCACATACCTTGATTTTTAGTTAGTACAAATTTCAAGAAATGGCTCTCAGTCAATGTCAATGGCTCATACAAGGCTGAAACTTAACGAATATGCTTATTGTCAACCTGTATACATTCAGTTGGAACAATTGGTATAATGCAATTAATCATCGCCGTGACACACAGACTGTAGAACAGTATCCACATACCTTATGATTGAAACTTGATGATCACTTGATGCATGCAAAAGACTCAATCAAAAATAATGATGATGAAGAAGTGGGAAGAAAAGTTTTCTTTAAAATTTTTTTCTTTCTTTTCTGCTTTTTTGCAATGAGAGGGCATAGGAAGTGGTAGCGAGAGGAAAGCTACCAACCCTGCAACAGCCTACGTACGGTTCAAACTGTGCAACGACTTCTGTATATACAAGAAAGATTATGTGTAATACGGCAGTGATGCAGTATTTGTATCCTGGTAAAATATCACTCTTAATACACACGGTAACCACAATCTACTACATAATATACACTATGGGCTCTGGCTACCAATGAGCCATTGTGAACATGCTATGATCTCACACAACCAAAGAAGAATAAGAAGAAGAGATTCTTGACTGGAGAATGCACGTCATCTTAGATTTAGCACGCGTAGTATATAGCTGCATTGAATTGGTATCATTCTTTCATTTTATTTTATGCATGTAATCTTTCGCAACGGTCACCACAATAAATAGCGAATTCCCAACATATCCTCATTTCTTGCTCAGCTTTGATGAAAATATTAAACTCGCCGAGGATACTCCCTTTGTTTCTTTCAATTGTGAAACTACTAAAGTTCCACTTAACGAAATCAAAAATAAAATCAAAATCAACCAGCCGTTTAAATTTGTAAACAAAAAGGGAAAAATCAAGGATAACGAACACTTGAATAGCCAGTGCAAGCTCGCAACAACTACCCAGCCCTTGGATCTTGTCGGAGATGAAAACTTTTCTAAATTGTACAACCAGCAAACGGGTACAATTATGGAATGGAAAACTATATCCATGAGTATTGTGAGGGCTAGCACTATGGAAGCACTTGTTTCGCCAAATTCGACATTTAAGCCCCACGTGTAATCTAATTCAAATTGAAATGTCTGGACTTTGTTTGAAAATATAAGGAACATGACAGTATAGATACCCATCAAGATCGTATTAACACCCATTCCAAAAATCAAAACATCTTTCCTTCTTAGTAAATCAATGACACATATTGGCGCCAATGTAAACACATATCTCATTAGTAAGTCGAATTCCTGTACTATTCTAATTTCGTTCAATGTCTTCAACTGGCAAGCAATTTCTATGGCATACATCGATTCTAGTAACCTAACAATGCCAATAAGATCGATGGTTAATTGTAACAAGATCCCAGTGCTTACTTCACGGAAATACTTCCTGCCAAATAACGCATTCATGGAACAGCTTCTCACACTTACTGCGCTTGTGTACTTCTTAACAACATAGTGCTTATCACCAAGACGCTTTCTCTCGCTTTTGAACCTGTGCTTGGCACTCTTTTCAGAGTTGGCTGTTTCAATACTTTCCAACACATCAGCAGCTACCTCCCATTTGTTGTTTGACGCCAACCATTTGGGGCTTTCAGGGAAGAGCATCACTGAAACCGAGGCGAGTGAAAGGGGAATTAGGTCAACCAACCAATGCAATCTTAGATACTGATCATCTTTTAATAATTGCATTGCCACCATAGGCAACAGGTACATAAACAAATTTCCAAAACAAGTCGCCAAGATGTAAAAAGATAACACTCTGCCTCGCCTTCCTTTTGGAATGATTTCATATTGGAATACCGGAATAACAGCATGGCTCATACCAATTCCAATCCCCTTCACCAATTTACCCAACGCAAGCAGCAATATATTTTCCGAAACAAACGTGACGATAATCCCCACAAACCAGATTAAGCAAATGGATTTGAGTGCTTTGTTGTACCCAAAATGTGCTGCCATTTCTCCTCCAAGAACACTTCCAACTAAAAAAAAAAAACGATACTGTTAGATCTCAAACAAGAGTTGAACCCATTATCTAATATGAGGATATTTACCAATTGCCCCCAAGATGTTGCTTGAACTGAGTAGATTTTCCTCAATTTTTGTTGGATAGTTGTAGAACTTCGTAAAGAAATCCAAGAACTTCAAACTTGGGTATGAATACATCTCCATACCAGAAGCGAACCCAAACAAAGACAAACTGATTCCAACAATGTAACTGTTGTAGATTTTCACAGTTTTAACCATTTGCATCTTTGCTGAGGGGTGCTTATGGGTCGAAGGTTTGGTTGTCAATAATTTTTGTTCGCGTATAAACAATTGAGAACAACCATTGGCAGGAGAATTCTAGCAATGAATCATGACACAATCGATACCCCTGAAATCAATGACTATGGACATTTGTATACATACTTGGAGCTGACTATAGAAAGTGAGAAGCTACATCAAAGGAATCTTGTGGCTAAACAAACCATAGTAAACTCGCCAACTATTTTGGATATCTACCGAGATGTCAAAGTTAGAAAGAATAAACCATTCAAAGGTCTGTCAAGTAGATTGTTAAATGATGCCGAGTATCAGTATCTAACCCCACCAGAAGAGGACTCTCAAATGGATGTGTTTGACGAGGATGATGAAATTTTGGAAGAGTTGGATACGTCTGCCGTTGAAATGACGCAAATGCAAAAGGAAGAGCAGCCTAAGTTTGTGCTTGCTCAAGTGCTCGTGAAATACCATTCGCTCCTGATAAATGGTGTTGACTTCAGATTCAAATCTGCTGTGAGATCTTCTTGCGTGATACGAGCGAGTTTAGCTCAAGAGGAGGATCATATTCTTGTGTCATTGAAATCAGGATTTCTACTCTTGATAAGGATATTTTTAGTTCTAAGACAGACCAGAGATGTTGATTACGGATACAAGCCATCACCGAAGAATGCAAATTTGATGTTTAAGCCATTCATTGTGCAGTGGTGGAACTTGCAACAGAAATCCAATTATCCCGAACTCAATACGAGCGGTTTTGTTCTCAAGTCGTCACCATCTGGTCTTTCAACTGTGTCATGCTCGGCATCACAATCATTTCGTATATATAAAACGTTAGAACAGTCTAATTCAGGAACAGTTCTACAGAATCATTTAAATGTGCCTATGAATGGGTTTATGGTTGACTCCTGCTTTATTGAATCAAAAACAGCCATGCAAACAGACATATTTTTGGCTTTGGTGTTTACCGAGCACAGAAGGCTATATATCCAGTTATTCTCGTGGTTCAGCTTTTATTCAGGGGATAGTGAAATCTCCAAATCTAGTCTTCCATTGGAAAATACATTCCAAATACCCATATTCATTGCTCCTTTGGTACGAAGTTCCGCATTCCTTTTTATAAGCCCACACGAATTGACAGTTGTATTTGTCCATGATATCATATCTGGCCATCATGAGTTTCACACGGCCAAATTTCGCATGGGGTCTTTCCCTACAAATTTTTACACCCCAAGATCTCAGATAAGGAACGCGGGTGATAGCGAGGTAGATGAGATAATTATATCTTCAGACATTGGAGTGATATATTCTATTTTGGTTTCTAAAAGTGGAATCGAATCCATTCAACCAATAGCAAGAGTTCCTGATAACATCACAACATTTACATTTGAAAAAGCGGTGCAAGGATACGAACTCGTATATGCAAGTACAAGCGGGTCAAACAAGAGCATTTTGATAAACAGATTGTATGATGCAGAGTATACATGTGACATTGAAGACGATACGAAACTATCTTACAGCAAAGTTGAATATCTGGATAATTTAGACAACTGGGCTCCTGTGATTGATTTTCAGATTGTTCCCGCCTCAATGTCTAGTGAAACAGATGTATTACAAAAGGACGAACTTTGGGCTATAACCGGGTCCGCATCTAAATCCAAAATTTCTCACATCAAAAACGGATATTATGGAGCAAAAAAAGATGAATGCTATCCAGAGCTTAGAAAAGTGGTCAATTCTTGGCTTTTAGAGCTTCAAGATAGAACGATTTTAGTATGTGCGTTCCCATTTGAGACTAAAGTAATGGAATTGGAGGGGTTGGAAAGCGAGGAGATTTTTGAAGTTGAAGATGCCGAGATTTGCAAAGATGAGCAAACTATCTTTTGTGGGATTATTCGTTTCACGAACTTGCCTAATATTGCTGTTAATGATATTGATTATATGGTGCAAGTCACTACAAGTTCTGTGATAGTGACCGATTTAGGGTCAGAGTGTACATGCATTAGTAACGAATGCATAATTTTTGCAGAGATGCTTGACAATCGGTTGTTTGTGATAGTCGAGAGGGAGGCAAAGACAATTTTTTACGCATATGCTCTTGAGCCAATATCAACAACTGAAGATTTGCTTAATATTAATGCAAGGGTTGTATCTGAAATGTCTTTGGATTTTCAGCCTTCGATGATGACAAAATGTACTGTTAGGGGAGTTGAAGCACTATCAGTCGGTGCTTATGAGGGTTTCATCAAGTTTTACCTCCCAAACGAGGTATCCCTTTCGGAAATTGATGAAATAGCCAGCAAAGACTTTGCTACAAACTTTATCCCCCATGATTTGATTTCTGCAAAGAGTGGCATATACATAGGCACAGCAGATGGTTATTTGGCACGATTTTCTCAAAAGAGCTTATCATGCGAGTCTTATTTGAGAATCGGAGATAGTGAAGTGAAGGTGTACAGGAGTGAGGATGAGGATTTTGTCTACATACAATGCCGTGATTTATATTTAATGAACTTGACTGACAATATTTATCCAAAAATCGTTCAATTTAACGATCTGATTCCCAAAATTGTTAATGCCTTAATTGAACTTCCTACTACCACCGAATACCCCGCATTCAAGCGATTAGGACTATTCCGGAATAACGGATTTGTATTTGCTCATATCACGACATATACACAACCCGTTGTCAAACAAGTTCGTATACCAGATGATACCAAAAAGCTATTGCTCTTACCACACATTTCAATCTTTCTTTTGCTTGGCAGCTCGCGTAAGAGCAAACTAAAGTTTGTCGATCGGCAAACTTTCAGAGTTTTGGAGCATTCAGAAGTTAGTTCAAAGCGATCGAATGGAGAGGAGGTATTTGGCAGAGATGACACCGGTCTCTGTGCTTGTATTTGGACAATCAAGAGACACAACAGAACCACACACAAAGTGCTTCTCGGGTGTATGAACAGCAACGATGGAAGGAGCACCGGTCTGGTGAAAGTTTTGAATATAAGGAAACTGAAATCAAATGAAACGCCCCCTGTCAGTGTCTTTGAGTTGTCTTCGTTTGATCATTATGCTCCTGTGACTCAAATACAACAAATTGGCGATAGAATATTTTTCACCGACATGATAGCAATTTATTTCACATCATACGATGAAACTGAAAAGAGATTCACACCGATTGAGAAATTCACACAACTTCCTAGTGAGATAATTTCATTTGCTGCTTCGGAAAATAGAATTTTAGTTTGCACAAAGGACGATTCTCTCTTTCAGTTTGATTCCTCGCTGCCGTCTGCCGTTGTCACTTGCTTCCCGAAGCCAGTGCCCATGTTAAATCAAGTAAATTTTGAAAACAAGGTACTCGCTAGTGCTAAAAACTCACAAATATATGTGATGGACACCAGTGATTCAAGATTACATGCATTGCAGGGGACGAGGGTACAAGTTTCAGGCATAACAAGACTACTTTGTGCCAACTTGAGTAACCCTTGGTTCGAAAGCAAAGGAGCTGGAGAAGTTGTGCTTGGAATGACGATTAGTGGCGAGATTTTTATACTACGATTGGTTAGCCAACATGATAAGGAAGTCGAGAACATTGTTGCTGAATTAAACAAAAACTCGGCTTTCAATTTGTCCTTGGTGGATCACTTGAATAAAATAAATCGTCCTTTCATAGATAAATTGAGTGGCACGGGATTGCTATCGCTCAACAAACCATACTTTGATTACGTTGAGAATAGACACGATCCAGGTTCAAAGATTCCAAAGATGCTAGACTACGATCTTGATGAATTTGCAGCCATTGTGACCAAAATTAATCTCTGATTGCGTATCGCGTTAAAGTTATATTTTATATATAGGTAATTAAGGGACATCTACACAGAATCGAACTTTGCCTCTGGTTCTACTTCTTCATCTACCCTTGGCTCTGATTTCGCTTCTGTCTCAGCTCCAGCTTCTGCCTGTTGTTTTCTGCGTTGCCTCTCGAGTCTGTACTGTTGTGCAGTCAATTCACCATGATGCCCCTCTTCATGCGCACTTCGAAGCTCTTGTAACAAATTCTTTGCTCTGGATCCAATTGCACCTTCTTTCTCTCCAGTACCTTCACTGTCTGAATTTTTGTGGTCTTTTTCCGAATCGTCAATATTTTCCTCACCAGGTGATGGCAGTTCCAACGAGTGTTCACTTTGAAGATCAAATGAACCAGATCTGATCGGAGATGAATGTCCATCATTAGAATACTTACGACTGTTCTCCAAAACTTGACGTCTCATCAAAGCTTTCTTTCTCGCGGATGATGGCTCTCCTTTAGCTGGACCCACAGCTTTCAATCTCTCCAATAAGGAGTCCATGATTCCCTCATCCTCGTCATTCTCGTTAGATTCACCTGGAGTAGTGGTACCACTACCATTCTTCTTATGGACAGACTCAGCCAATTTCTTTCTTTGTTCATAAATTCTAATCTCTTCCTCACGTTTCAAATTCTCAGTTTGAGCACGTTTGAACTCCTTCATAAAATTGGTAAATTTGCTGATAAAGGAATTCTTCACAAACAGATCTTGTGCATCCTCACCAAAGTAGAGCATCAAGTCTTCAAATTGTTTCAAAGTAAAGTCAGCTTGATCCAAAAGCAAACCAGCTTTTCTTGATGCTTTTGGCAACGCAGGCAAAACGAGCTTCAAAATCCGATCCAGCGGATGAAATTTGGATATATCTGACAAGTTTCCAATATCAACCGAGCTTTGCACGTTCTTGATACTTTGAACATAATCTTTACAATCATTGTAAATGTGCTCGATTGAATATTTTGCTGTCTCGTTACACTTGGCTAGCTCATCAAGGAATTCAAGATATTCTGGATACTGAGTTCGGATAAGTTTTTCAACATAATGTAAAAACGTCATACTATTCTTTTCGTCCTTCATGAAACCCAAACGTTGCAATGAACTTAACTTGAATCCACGAGCTTGTTTCGACGAATCATTCATATAATTTCCCACGGTCAAAATTATTTCAAATACACCCTTCAAGTGCTTTGAATTCTTGATACTGTCAACAGATGCATCTATTGCTCTTAGCTTAGAAACCAAATCTTCATAATCTTTTTCATATTGAGCGAGTACTGATAATGCCCTAGTCCTAGACTTCCAATAGTGTTGCAAATTGTACATCAACTCCAAAAATATTCTATCAGGTCTTTGTAATTCTGATGGGTCTTTATCAGGCTTCGTTATCTGGTCACTCTTGTAATCTGTAGAATACGGTTCATAGTTTCTCACAGCTGAGTTAGTAATCTCTGTTATCTCATCTTTACCAAAAAACTCGAGAACGGAAAGGTTAGTGACAACGTCCTTGTCGCATCTTAACACCTTCATCACCAACTCTTCATCAGATAGAGAGCTGAATGCATGCAAGTTGATACTGAATTGCTGTGCAACATCTCTTGGCAAAAATGTCACCTTATCCATGTCTTCCTTCTTCTTTGATGCCAATTTTTTGATTTCCTTAGCAGCAAAAATAAGCTCAATTTCATCAAACACACCCTTGGACATCAACTCGGAAGCAAGGGTATCAATACTGGGTTCCTTCCAAAATGAATTGTCCACTTCGGATTGTTCAATCTTTTCCCAATGCAACTGCTTCAATTTCTTCTTTGGTCGAGGGATATTTCCTAAAATTGGAGAGCCCATTGAAGCCGGTGATGGAAGTTGAGGTGAATTTTTAGACGAGGTGGCACTTGGTAATGGGGGTGGGAGTGGTGGCGCAGGTGGGACTGCAGGAGCTGACGAAGATCCGTTCAAAAACGATGGAGGGGGTGGAGGTGGTGGAGGTGGTGGTGGCGTAGCAGATGTTGTTTCAGATGCCTCGCCTCCTAATAACGATGGCAAGGGTGGTGGTGGTGGAGGTGGAGGTGGTGCTCCCATCAGTTCAGAGTCAGCTGGCAATTCATTGGATGTTTCAGGAGTAGCACTAGGAGTGTGCTCCGCAACTTCATTCTTGCTTGCAGATGAATCTCCTTTACTTAAATTGGCTGCATCAATAGGTTCTGCCAATTGAACTTTATTGCTCAACTCCTTAAGGAATTGAGGATCCATAGAGCCTATCGTTGTCATTCTGTTCACCCTCTTGTGTACTCTTGAATCTTGACTGGTAACATCAGCTTTGGTTTGCACTTGTCCCTTCATGTATTTATCCTCGAGTCTATCCATTACCGAGGTCTTCTTCTGTTTTGGTGACTTTGACTTCTTTGCTTCAGCCAATTGCTTTCTCAATTCATTTCGCAATCTCTCCACTTCATTCAACACCTCCTTTGTTTTATCCTTGATTGAATCATCCGCGCCAAACGAAAGAGAGTAATCGTCCTCATTTTGAATTCCAAAATCAATATTGAACTCTCTAAAAGTAGACTCCAACTCCTGTAACCTCTCCACTGCGAGGTATTTCTGTTTACTCAACATAGAGCTGGTATTGAATTTCATGATATCGTTGGATTCGCTCTGCAAATTGGACAACTTCTTTCTCAACCCATCGAGTTTAGTCAAGTCATCACTACGCATTCCACGCTTTTCTCCTGGAGGTGGTACAGGAGGTAAAATTATCTGAGGTTCAGACACTGACTCAGCATCGGATTCAGACTCGGACAATTCCTCGACAACTTCAGGCTCAGAAAGATTAGCTTCCTCAATTTGTGGTTCCGTATACGTTTCAAAGTCAGTCATTTCCAACTCACGTGCCATATTCTCGATATCTCCCATTTGGTCCCTTAGCGCTCTCAACCTTCTCAGTGGCTCCACTTGGGTACCCAAACGTTTATTGTCCAATCTTGCCTCTGCCCTACGGCGATGAATTTGCTCCCTCAACCTCTCCGCCAATTCAGCATTTGAGGTTCTCACGGATGCTGTCGTTTTCTTACCAGTTTTCGTTACCGATGTTTCAATGTCACCACTGTTTAGCATAATTAAAAACTCCCTCATTTCGAGCTCTTGCTCTTGCTTCTCTCGCATATATTTAGTCTTGAGATTTTTCATTTCTTCCTTCATCTCATCATTGGTTTTTCTAAATCTTTCAATTATTAATTCACGTTCGGTGACTTCATTCTTCAAACTTGCAATCATACCTTCTGCGCCCATCTCAACCTGTCTCGTCATTTCATCACGTTCAGCAGTGGCTTCTTCCGCGACTTTTCTATAGTACTTTACCTCCTCCAATGCACGTCTATACTGATCATCAGTACTCATGTTGGCGTACAATTTATTAATGGCGATATTCAAGGCGGCATTTTCGTCACTACTTTGTTGAGATGATAAATTCTGTATGATGCTATCAAGGACACGCAAGCTTTGGCTTAACTCTTGTTTGTTATTCTTCTTTTCCGATTGAATAAGGTACAAATGCTGCATTGTGCTAAGAAAGTGGTTCTGGTTATCCGATCCTCTAAAGTTGTCCCATAACGATTTGACCAAATCCACTGGGTCATTGAAATTCAAGTCTCCATCAAAGCCCAGGACAATTCTCATTTCCTCTTCATCGTTTTTAGCCAGGGCCAAATACCTTTCTATATGCTTGTTGAGCAATGGGTATTGCAAAGACTGAAATTTGCCGAATAAGCGATGCAAACCTGCTGCTTGAAATTGGCCCCGGAATTGAAACCTAGTTCTGAAATCTGTAGCACTTTCAATTATCACGTTTATGAATAACATTGTTGCAATACAATATTCTGGCAAGTGGTTTTCCTTAGACGTGGACCCCACATACTGTGATTTAATCTCTTCTCGTTCACCAACATTGGAGTTAAATTTACCAGTAGCATCAACTGTTCTCTCCACCAAGCCCAACCACACTTCAAAACGTTTGCAGTTCACTGGAGGTTGCTTGCGAATCAAGCCTCTTTTCTTACGAGCATTGTTTTCATCAAACTCCTCAAAATCGTAATACACCCTGCCATTCAAGGAATCCACAGCTTCAAGGACTTTATGATACCTTCCAACATCGTTGGAATTGTAGGATATAACAAATGTGAGTGCATCTGTTGCCAATTTTCTAACGAGCAATCTTGGTGATAAAAGACTACCGCTTACTGCATTCACAAATATATCGACATCGGTTTTAATTCTTTCTGCTCCCAATTTTTGATTCATAACACATTTCAAACAACGCATTATGTAATGCTCCTTGTCAAACACCTCATCAGTGATGGAGAGAACCAGTTGTGTATCGATGCTATCATGAAGTTTCTGAAGGAATGACGATAGTAATGCGTCACCTTGGCAGTCATATACAAACTCTCGTACCCAAGATATTGGCTCACTTCTCAATTGTACCCATAGATTATTTAATTGTGATGTTGTGATTGATTTCAGCATTAACCATTTAGCATAAGTTTCTGGTTGTTCACTGTTGGTCTTGTGGACATATCTGAGTTGTCTCTCATACTCAGCACGTCTCTCTTGTTCAATCATCATCCACTTTCTATCTGTATCGTAGTTTAACAAGTCTCTAGTAGCTTGTGGTGGCAAACTTTTGAAATTAATTTTTTCCAACATAGCTTTAAACATTTTATCAATCTCAAACGCAGATGATGGTCGTTCTAAATGGAACTTTTCATGTCCATCCGTGGAGCTTCTATTAGGCTTCATAGCCGAGTTGAGTGATATATTGGTTGACATTCTACTCAAAAGATTCGTATTTGTAGTGGCATTCGTTTGCTGACGAGATAATTGTGTTGGGGTATCATAGGGATTGAAAGCAGTCTTTTCTGTACCAATAGTAGACGTACTATATGTGGAAGATTTCCTAGTATGATGCGGTGAAGTGGAGTATGCGGATGGGTTTGCTGCTGACGCAGATCTTGTTGATGAAAAGTGTGAGTTCTGCTGATGCGGTAGACTGTGTTGCAGCAGATGATGTGCAGTATTAGGTTGTTGCTGAAACTGTGACTGCAGCAGATATGGGTTTTGAGACAGTCGTCTGCTGCGTGAGGACGATTGGGTACCAGCTGACAAAATACTGGCAGTGTCTGTCGACGACACATCAGACAAACTTTCATTCTTGTGGTGCAGCTGATAGTTCTGACGCAGTTGTGTGTCCTTGTCTCGATTACGTTTCAAACTAAATATGGAACTGGAGCTCTTGCGACTGCTATTGTTGCCACTACCCATCCCTGCTGTTGAATCCTGGTACTGTGATGACTGCTGTTGGTTAGATGCACTAGACGAATATGGTTGAGATCGATTCAATTCATCAGTTATTTGTGGATTGAATTGGTTACTAAAACTAGTCTGTTGATTATATGGGTTATTTGAAGCAGAATTGTAATCCACAGGCTTCCTTCTCATTGTCTGGTGTGTACTCGTACACTATGTGGGTGTGGGTGCTGCAGTGGTACTATATAGATAAGAAAGGATGTATTGAAGTGAGTAGTAGCAGTATTGGACTTGTATAAAATGGTGGTGTTGTGTATGATTACGTGTGGTCAAAAGTGCCTATGAGTGTATGATTTTTTTTTTTTTTTTTTTTTTTGCTTAAAACAAACAACGACGAAATAAAAAGTTAACAGGAGAGAGAGAGAGACAGTGTGTGAAATTTCAAAACAATATAGAAACACTGTACATGTATTACCTTTTCTTACTTTGCATCAAATATGAAACATAGGTTATAGAGCTATGTCCTTACGTAGTGAGGGTTGGAATTTACACGTTTTTGATTGGTGGTATTTCACCAGTAATTTACCACTCATGTCCGCTTATAAATCTTTTCATATATGCAAGAGGCACAAATAGTATGAGTCTTCTTTTTATTTAATGAAGTGCATACTCATTACCAAGAAGCATCTCATCATAGACTGCTGACTGTAGGAGGCCGTAGTTGAATGCTCTTTCAGGGTTTACGGGAGGCCTCTCGTATAGAAATAGAAATGCACTGCAGTTACTGCCTGATGCAAACAGCTAATCGTGTCGTCTATTGTCCTTGTTTGAACTAAATTCATTTGGTGGTACAAAAAAAAAACTTAACCGAGACAGACGATAGAAATCGTTACCATTGAAACAATCAATTAATGATGATACTGAAAGGTTGGAGAGTTTTCTTTTCTTAAAGTGATGCTTCAAGGGTAGCAACAAGAAAATTCACAACTAATTAAAAGCTAATAAGTGGTTTGTTGACTTGGTGATGGTATAATTTTGCTCGCATGCAGGGCTGGGGGTATATAGCATTACGGCATTTAGAGTCGTCGGCAATAAACAAAAGAAAAAACTAAAAAACTAAAACAACAACACGCGCTCGCTGGTTAACCTTCCCTTTTAGGTAAATTCTTTGCGGCGCAGCAGCTAGGACAAAAAAAAAAAAAGTTTCACACCCAAAGGCGTGAGCTAATATTGAACCATAAAGTAGTAATTGGGTTGAATGGAATTGGGTTTCTGTATGTCATAGGAGTTCTACCATTTTCGGTTTCCTAGATTTAATACACAGAAGTGGATTATTATTCAACGTTACATAGTACAAAATATACATTGTCCTCCTTTCTTTTGATCTGTTTTCACATCCTACTCTTGACCATCCATATTCGCTTCCAACATCTTAATAGTTTCATCCAAGTCATTGTCCACCTTGTCTTTGAATTGCTTACTCCTTGATTTCGATCGGTTTAATCCAATATTATTCAACTCTGAACTATTGGATCTAGCCTTCATCCTCTGTAGGATCCTTTGTGCTTCAGTTAGTTCTTCTTCTTGAGGTTTTTGCTTTTCAGGTGTACCAAACGACAGGTGTGATCCCTGTCTCAGCCTTAATTTAGGTACACGGAGCTCATGTTGATCATGCTGTTCTTGTTTAGTCTTTGATTCTTCCTTTCTTGCTTGTGATTTCCACTCCGTCTTGGCATCTTCAAATTCATGAGCATCAGAATCATCTTCAGGTGTTGATACTCGTGAGTTTTCTGATTTGGTCGTAGTAGGTGGCGGCGATGGAGCAGCACCATCTGTGGAACTGACCTCATTGGAGTAGGGCAGTGAGTTGGTACCGGCTACATCATTTTCAGCCTTTGGGTCCACCCCCTCTGATATTTCCTTTAAATCAATCGATTTTTTACCAGAAACCGAATCAAATGACCTTCTTGCAGAAGAGTCCATAGACTTTCTCAAAGTTGTCGAATCAAAGGACTTGCGAGACACAGTATCAAACCCGCTACTTGAATCCCTTTCTTCTTTATCAGGTATCAAAGATGAAAACGCTTCATAATGGATTTCCTCAATATTCAACTCATTCAAGCGATTTACATTCTCCCTTAATCCCAATTTACTGTAATATATCTTAAGTCTGATTTGTGTAAGAACAAGATAGATCTTAATCAACTTTGATTCTTCTTCATCATCCAACTTCAAATCAAAGACATGGCCATTTGTCAAATCTGAATCACTGGCTGATGCTGTTGCACTTGGAGAGCTTGCAATTGAACGGACAGCAGATGATGAGCTTGAACTTGTACGCTTGTAAAAATTTGACCCACTGTTTGCTGTTGCACGGTTTACGTATTCATCAAACATATGAGTTTGTTTCAACTTGAAAACATTGGACTTGATGGCTCTTAACTTGGCAAAGAAGTCGCACAAGTTACGCAACTTTAAAACACAAAAATGGCACAATGGATAACAGGCAATCAACAGTTCATCCACGTCATAAATCTTGTAATGATGAAGACGACAATGCTCTAAATATTTATTTCTTGATTCTCCACAAAATGCACAAGGGTCCTTGATGGCAATTGTCAACAATTCAGGTTCAACCTCTTTGTCATTTGCATTCTTCGAACTGCCTTCACTATACCCTTTTATTGGTTCAATAGAGACTCTTCCATCAATTAATGAGCTCCAAAACACTTTGTTCTTTTGCCATCGATTAAGCAACGTAGATGAAGGCAAGTTCGGTATATGAGCAGCAGTATTTTCAATCTCATCGATCCATATTTGTTTGAAAAAGGCAAGATTCTTTAAGTGAGTTAAATCAAGGGTAAACTCTGGTTTGATCAATGTATATATAAACCCTTTGAATTCCTTGTTGTAATTGTTCAAGTCAAATCGCAAGGATGTAATCAATGGCGCGTATAAAGTGTTTGATAGCTGTTGTGTTTGATAATCCTCCTCAATGGACTTGTTGTCAAAGTTGAATTCCTTTGGCTCTAAATTAGGAGTACCATTATGACTGGATGAAAGCATTACACGTTGCTTATCCTCCATTTTGATAAACATTTGCTTTAAATCTTGTAATTGATCTTGGAGGTTACTAATGATGATGTTCTTTTCATCAATTTCCTCATACAATTTCTTGTTTTTAACTTTAAAGTTGTAAGTTTCTCTTGAGGCATTAGAAACCATTGTATTAGCTTCATCAAAGAGCGAGGCAGACAAATCCTCAACTTCATCTTTCAAGCGACCATTTTCATTCTCGGCTACTTCCTTCTTAATATTGACCTCTTTGAAATCCTCTTGTAGTTTGAGATACTTGGGTAGAATGACTTTGTAGTTTTCATCGCTCTTGGTCAAAATTGCATTGCGTGATTCAAGTTCGCTAACTGTCTTGCGTAGCTGTAAAACCGTTTCCTCTAATTCAACCTGTCTGTTGACTGCAGTAACCAAGCGTGTAGATAAATTACCAATCTCCTCTTCTAATCGTTTATCTAGATTTTCTACTTCTGCCATTGTAGAGTATTGATTCTGACTGGTAACTGATGAAGAATGATATATAAACTAAGCTGACTCTCCACTAACAATATTTGTTTTTTTTTCTGTCAAAAGGAACAATTTTTTAAAAACAGGTTTACGTCAGCAATTACATAACTTTACTTCATATGTTTCTTATGAGAATGTTTTAGTCTCAGTACCATTTTCTAGTTCACAATTTATGCAAGTCAACCGTCCAATAGATACAGCCAAGGATAGAATAAGACTGGGCCCTTTGCTTTTTCGTTTTTACCACCTGCAGTTTGCGTCTTGCTTGGACACATACAATTGGATACCCATGTGATTGTCACGTGTGCAACTCTACTCCGCTCTGACAATACACAGTCACACAAACAACAAAGAGCAAATCACAGCAATTGAATGCAACTCCTTAGACAATTATGGACTTTGATGCTCTCAACAGCCCTATAGGATACAGTAAGGTACCACTAAGATATAACAATATACCCCTGGAACAAAATAGCGACCGTGGATCACAATTGCGAGAGGATCAGCCATTCAATTTTGACTTCTTCAATTCACCAATTGAAATCATAGAACGAGTATTTGACTATTTATCTCAATTTGAAATATTGAGCTTGTGTCGAACATGCCTGGATTTATACGAGCTATGCAGTCCACGTTTGTTCCATCATATAGTTATCGATCCCAAATTCAATATATTTGCCCACGAATATCAAACTGCTGGTCGAACATACATAAACAGTTCATACAATTTGAAAAGGTTTTTAAGAAGAATAACCGACAAATCAGCTCAAGGCAGTATCATAAGTTCAATTCTTTGCAAGAGCCTTCCTGAAGGCTTTGATTTTCATCAATTTCGTGATCACTTTATTCATCTTTTCAGCTGTTTGAATCACGTTCAAAGTTTGACTTGGTTAGACAAACATTTTGAGTTAGAATTGTTATATGTTCTACCTCAGAAAGACCTTATAACTACTTTAATTCTTAATTTAGAAAGCTGCTGCGTAGAGGATCTTGGTATGGATCAAATTTCAAAGTTGAATTTCCCCAATTTGGTCAATTTTCAAATCAAACCTGTCCGAGTAGCAAGGGATTTAAGTCCAATAGTTGATGGTTTACTAGTAAATTCCAATGATGAGATTCGAGTTAGTGATAGGTTACGAGTATTATCTTTTGACATTCAAGGTTCCCGAAGACCCATTATGGAAATAATATTCCGCCAAAGTAGATTAGGGCGTTTGTCCAATTTGACCTCACTTTCGATAAACGATATCCTATTAACTCAGGAAGAAATTCATCTTTTATTCACATACGTTGATTTATCGAAGTTGGAATTTTTTCAAATGAAAAGAGCCTCAATACTTGAGTACGACCTGGGTACAGATTCGTTTGAAGAGGACCTGGAGCTCGAATCATTTCATGAAGAGCTGGAGCTGGGCCCGTTTTTACTACGAATTGCAACAAAATTTGAGCGACTTTGTCATTTATCCTTACAGATTGATGAACATCCTGACAAGGTAGTCATTGATGAATTTATTCTGATTTTACCTCAATTGACGTCGCTTGATATAGTATCTACAACAGGACGACCTGTTGAATTAGCACAAGCAATTGCAAAACATCATAACTTGACAAAACTTTCATCGGAAGTTTACGAATTTAATGAAGATATAATGGACTCAGAATTGTCTGACCCACCATTTGAGTTCTACTCATTCTTGAGCTCGCTCAATTTAACAAGCCTTCGAATCAACAATACATCAAACATGCGTGGGTTAGTCCATTTAATTTCATCACAAAAGCAACTCAGGTTTCTTGAAATCATAGGAGCAAAAGCTGGTGGTGCACCAAATTTGGGCCTAGGTATGGTTCATCCTACAGTATTTGACGAATGGTTCAAAGTTCAACATGTGGTGTTGTTTTACCTCAACATTAATCCAACAATAGAGTATATTAGAGTGAATGATTGTATATTCGAGTGTAAACCGGACAAGACAGTGAATCCAAGAGATGGTTTGGGAGACTGGTTTGATGAGAATGTGAAAGTTTGTTAAATACATAAAACTTTTTGCAATTATTTGCGCTAATTTTGTAGCAAAAAAGAAGTAAGTAAAGATATTGATTTATGTAACAGTTAGGATTTTGTCACTGCTGTAGGGAGACTTAATTACTTGAATTTTAATACTAAATACATAATTCATATGTGCATGAAAGGCTCGTTTCCAAGTCGAGTAGGATTTCTAGTTTGCAAATTTATAGAGTCACCTGACCGCATCACGTGCAAAGATGAAAACCTCTCATGAATCCATTGCTTGAGAGTGTGACGCGCTCAATTAAATTACTGCTCCTATTACACGCTACGTGAGCTAAGAGTTCCATTTCTAGTTGCTACAATCTCAAGTTTCTTACGGGACCGATATTCGCCTTTCCTCGCACTGGAAACGAAATTTTTTTATTTTTCTTCTTGTGTTACGTGTTTTTGCAACTCCGAAAATGGAAGAACGTTCTTTTTTTTTTTTTTAAGCAAAACAAAAATGCCTCAACAATAGTTAATGCTTTTGTAACCCACCCACTTGTTAGGTATCTTATTGTTACATTCGAGTTTCTTACCCCTCTTCTGCTCCTGTTGGGGGTGGCCTTTTATATAGCCAATCACACACGTTTATCAGAACGTTTGCCGCTAAATTATCAAACAAAAACACAACAATTTTCAAAACCAACAAATTTCTACAAAAAAACAGCTCAGCCATGAATCAAAATCAAACGTGTTTAATGCTGACCCCTTTTGATGCAATGGATGAATGGAAGCCATAGATCTAGGTACATATCGTTTGATTTTTTTTCGATCTTTTGACAGATCTTTTCGTATCAACGGAAGTTATTAGTCACACTACCCTAAGTAAAAGTTTTTTTCTCTACGTGTAAGGCGTTGTTGCAGAAAAACAATAGAAAAATTTCTTTTTTTTCTTTCGGAAAAACTGTGTCTACGGCAATACGGAAGGGTGAAGCCCAGCGTTTTAAAATCATGCATCTCTTACACAAATGTAATACAACTATACCAAATTTAAACACTTCCATCCATCCATTCACCAAGCCTACAAGCACAAAAGTGTAATTCTTAAATTGCCTCGAAAACTTTGCCTTTTTTAGTCATAAGGTAACCTTTTTCCAAAGAATATATAAACCCATGAAAAGTCCACATCTTTTCGGCAAAGAAGTTATATTCATTCCATCATCAATTCAATTGAACAAATAATTTAATACATACAAACAATTTTACAATGCTCGCTACTCAACAACGTCAACAACCAGCAATTAAGATGACTGCCGCTGAAAAAGAAGCTCAAATTATGGCTGAAATTAAAGCTAATGCTAACAGATTCGAAAAGAAATTTGAAGGTTCATTCTTGGGTGATTACTTTGGATTTGCCATTAGAAAATAAATCATCATGTCAGGAAACTAGTTGGTCATGCTGTTGCTTTCTACAAAAAAAATTTACTTTTTCACTTCTTGGGTTAATCTTATAGACTAATTAATACTTTAATCATTCGGGTATAATAAATAATTCTGATACAAATTTTCATCAACTGTAGCTCCTTCAACACCTGAATAGAAAATGACATTTATTCTATATAGTCCTAAACTCTATTTACCTTCACTACTAGCTTGACTCTTGTCCTTAGGTTTGTGCTCAGCAGCTTCAGTATCACCTTCTTCATCCTCACCACCAATCTTAAACATATCTGAATTATAATCAGGCAATGACTCAGCATTGAAATCTTCAAATAACCGATCTCTAGCTTGATCCTGGTGTCTATCTTCACGAATATTATCATCATCATAACCCTCAAAATCATTATCTGAGTCATCATCGGAATCATATTCAATCAATTCGTAATTTTCACCAGTTCTTCTTCTGCGACGACGTGTACTGTGATTTCTACTTTGGATAACAATTATAACCACAACGATAATGAATCCAACGCCAGCTAATCCCATCAAATATTGTCCTGTACGATCCTTATTGTAAACATGTTCACCTTCTCCTGCTTCAGTGGTTTCAGAAGCAGGGGTGGAAGACGAGGAGGTGGATTCATTGGTAGCTCCAGTTGTCGAAGACTTTGCATCGTTCGAAGTAGTGGCTGGTTCAGTAGTGCTAGATAGAGTCTCTTGAGTTGAAGAAGAAGATGGTTTTTCAGTAGTGGACGATGATGTCTCCACTGTTGACGAAGTCTTTTGTTTCCTCTCAGAATCAATCCGGTCTCTTCTAACTTGACTATAATCCTTTTCAATATCAAATGTTTCTGCTTTCGACGCATCAATAGTGGTACCAAAGAATCGAAGTTGCCAATTAACCAATTTTATTTTCACCGGTTGAGAGTCTCCAAATACTTCGAGTGTCCATTCACCTAACCCATCCTCACCCCAATGAGCAATACTAGTGAATGTCCAGTCTTGAAACCCTCTTGAACTTGAATCGAGAGGTCTGAACCTAGCCAAATCACTAACAACTCCACTAGGTGATACCAATCGAACTCCAGTTCTACCTCTAAATGAAGCATCAATGTTGACCTTCACAGTTACATGTTCAATCTTTTCAAAGTTCATCACTTTGAGGTATTCTTCAGTGACATTGACCTTGGACGTGATGACTTTGTTATCGTCTCTAGTTTCTTGTTGCTGTTGCTGTTGCTGTTGCTGTTGCTGTTGCTGTTGCTGTTGCTGTTGCTGTTGCTGCTGATTTAATGAAAGCTCTTGATTCACTTCAATTTTATCACAATAATGCCACGACTGTGGTTTAACATTTTTCCAATTTTTTGCAAACTCAACCATTTTATAAGCATCTATTTTACCATATCCATACATGTGAGAATACTTTCTATTCAATGCAGTGGTTTGATAATTTCCATCCTCTTCATTCACAGGAACAGCACTCAATACATTGATATATTGTAAATCTCTCCAAGTTAAATTGGGGTTAGCACCAAGAACCAACGAATAGATTCCACTGGCCAAAGGTGCAGCGGCAGAGGTACCCCCATGCAGTGCACTACATTTTTTTTTAATGTCTGTGGTGTGAATATGCTCTCCTGATCCTGATGAATAGGTAACCACCATAACTGCAGAACAAGCTTCCGAATACAATGGATGCAATCCCTTATGGTCAATAGCACCAACAGTGATGGAGTATATCGAGTTGGTGTATCCATCAAAATTACATGAATCGGAAAATCTTCCACCATTTCCAGAAGCAAACACATAAATGGCCCCTTTGCCATCTCTGCCTTCTTGAATTCCTCTCAACATTGCCTTTTTCACAATAATTTCCGGCTCACTCAAAGTTCTACCATTGTCGGTGGGTCCCCATGAGCATGAATAAATATCATTCGTTTGCAAACCGTAAACCAATGCTGAAGCTTCATCAGCTGAAGTGATTGGCCCCGATAAAATTCTTATACCACTAACTTGAGATTTATATGCGACCCCGACTCCACATACATCATTCTTTACAGCTGCAATCTCACCAGCACATCTTGTTCCATGGTAGTCGTCATATAATCGTGGTAAAGGAAGTTGTCCATTGTCGTTGAAATCCCATGATCCTTTAGCATTGAAATTTGCTTTTAAATCTTCGCTTTCTGCATCTAGACCATCATCAACAATTGCAGTAACAATCCCCTGACCTAGTATATCCTCTAGCCAAAGACCTGTGGCATTGACATCGTGGCCCGGATATTGCAAATTAAACAAGTGCCATTGTGATGCAAATTCTGGATCTTTGATTCCCAATTTTGAAGCTATTTGGGCATACTTTTGATGTGCCTTGTCAGATGGGGATTGATCTTTTGGTGGGTCGTCCCTCACTTCCATCGGAACAGGTAGCCTTTTGGATAACTTCTTTGCAGGTAATAGGTGCAATGAAGCTACGTCATTCACCAAGTCATCATGAACATCTTCAAACCCAAAAGACCTCTTGATTATGTCATAGTTGTTCGAATTATGATTTCCAAGGAATGTATTATGAGGGTGCAGCTTGTCTATACTGAACACGTAGTAGTTATCCAAGGACGCCAATTGATGCTCAAAGCTGTAATGGTCTTTGTATTTCAGTATAAAGTCAAGCAAAGGCTTCTGTGACTGAGTTGTATTTAACTCTACCAAAAAGTAATTTTTACTTTCATAGTCTCTTGGTGGAACTTGAAATTGGTGCGTCAAGCTAATGAAATAGAGCAATACGTATAGTAACAGCTTGAGCGATAACATTTTTGACAAGCTTATTGGGGGTAAGTGTGTGTACAAGGCTATTCCATGTATGTGGGGGGATGGGGGAAAGTGTTGTTTGATGTTACTCGTCTATCGCTGAGTTTCTGACCAATCGGATTCTGGTTTGTAGTTTGTAGCAGACTAGATCTCCAGTATGACTAGTTGTTGGACGATTTGTAACTTTTAAATGCCCACCAAAGATTTCAATAAAGTCCAATAGTAACGCTGTTTGTAGTTGCAGTTGTTGATGTTTATTTTTTTTTTTTTTAAAGTAAGGAGAAGAAAAAAAAAAAATTTTGAACAATTTTCATTCCACAAAAGAAATTAATACACACGACTACCACTACGTTTTATGCATCTACTCCTTGTACATTCTATATCAATTTAAGAAGTATACTACTCTCATATATCAGGGCGTTCCCATTAATTTGGAAAGCGAGCGACTTCGATATTGCACATCGATTTCCCCCTCGTCTCCCTCGTATCCACTGCTCAGCCGAAAAGACACGTAATTAAGACAACGCGAAAAATCTGTCAACACGGAATGCGCAGCAGTATAGGGCCTCGGTCTGCACTTAACTGTAGATCTGAAACAACTATATCTTTAATTGCATGAATAGCAAAGTATAAGGTGAGAAATGCTTTTGACATATACCATGTATCAGCTACAACATTTCTGAGATCTTATCACGTGCCTCTAGATTCAGATTTCTTTTCCTTTCAATGCCGAACGTGGAAAGCGGAATTAATTATATTTTTGGAAAGAAGCAAAGAAAAAAAAAAATCAACTGATATAATAATCCGTACCTTTGGTGATACAGTTAAGCATTGCAAAATATGACAGTAAATTGGAAACGAGCTACCTTGGTCGCACTAACATGTGCTACGCTTGCGATTGCTGATTCAGACATGGATATGGATGAAGAAAGACCAGAATTTCATCCCATCAATGCCGGATCAAAAGCATTCCACTGGATATTAACTTTATTTGCATTATTGATACTACCTTCAATTAGCACGTCCTTGGCATTTGCTAATAGACTACATTGGTCGCTCTTTTTGCAATACATTTCCACAGCTTATTCTGTTGTTGAATCATTGTTTTTAGATTTTCCCGATAATAAGGACAACCACGAAAATAGAACTTCTAAAGGAACGAGTTGGTTTTTAAGTATACTATTGGGTGCTACGATTTTCTTGGGAACGCTTATCAATGGAAGCAATCTCGTTATGAACAAGTTTTATCCACACTTGTCTAAACACTTTAATGAGTATGGGAAATCATACAAGATTTATAAAGTATGCTCGTTACTTTGTGTTTTGACTGGATGGGTCAGGGTATGCATGGCACCAGTTGCATTATTTGGGTTTTGTTATGGCTCACACACGGGACAATGCATAGCACATGGTGTCATGGGCTCGGCCTTTATCTTATACTCATTTATCTTGTCAGTGGTGCTTGTGGTTCCATGGATCCGTAAACATCAATTACACAACAATAGTTCTTCATTAAAGTCACAAGAATTTTATGACTCAAGTGTGATGATGTTGTGGGGTATTGTCAATACATTCACAGAGCACAGATGGGGAAAAGAACCATGGAATATGGGTGATTACCAACACACTGCAATGGGTATTATCTGGTGGGGTGGTGGGCTTTTAGGAATGTACTTATCAAGGAACAACCAAAGGTCATTTGTGCCCGCCTTGTTGTTAATTTTCACTGGCTGGTCAATGAGTGAGCATTCACAGCATTTAGTAATTTCAACAAAAGTGCACGCTTTGTTTGGAATTGCATTGATGGGGGCAGGAGCTGCCAGAACTATTGAAACTGCATTTTTATTAAAAGATAAGGCATGTAGCGAGCTGGGAAAGATACTTGCGTTCCAATACTTACCACCATTTGGATTGACCTTGTCGGGCCTTTTGTTTATGGGAGCCACAGAAGAACAGTTGCAGTTGGTGCATGATTTAGGATCAGATCACTCTGCATATATTTTGGTGGCATCTGCTGCTGCGTTCTTGACATTCCTTTGGATCCAATTGTGCATTTGGTTGTACCTTAGATTGGTGGGGTATGATGAAAATGGAGAGCTAAACAAACAGTACACCTCCGTTAATGTTGAGGAGTTTGAGTTAGGGGATATAAGTGGAGATGAAGAGGGAGAGAATGACACACCACCAGAAGAGTTCAGAGACACTTAAATAGCTTATACATAGATTAGTGAGTGATCATCATCATCTCTTATCGAAAAAAAGAAAGAAAGAAAAAAAAAAAATGGTTATCTTAGTAATACACATCTCTTATTGGATTCCTTAAAAAATGAGTGCTATACTATCCGCAGACGACTTGAATGACTTTATATCACCAGGAGTAGCATGTATCAAACCAGTACAAGACACAACTGCCAACCAAGAGGCAAATGAAAACGGCGAGGTTGAAATTCAAATTGATTCTCAAGGCAACCCGCTTGAAATATCCAAAATTGATGGCAAACAAACCAACTTGTCACCAGCACAGATATCCTTAGCTGATTGTCTTGCCTGCTCGGGATGTATAACATCAGCTGAGGAAGTTTTAGTAGCACAACATTCCCATCATGAACTTGTGAAGGCGTTGAAATCACAAGATAAAATATTTGTTGCTAGTATATCTCAGCAGCTGCGCGCTTCATTGGCCACAGCATATGATCTACCGGTGGAAACGATAGATATGCTTTTAATTGACTTGTTAGTTAATCAAATGGGATTTAAATATGTGGTTGGGACTTCACTAGGGAGAAAATTGTCGTTGATCAATGAAGCCAAACATGTTATTGCCAACAAGGCTAATGACTCAAATCCAATACTATCGTCAATTTGTCCTGGCTGGGTATTGTACGCTGAAAAGACACACCCATATGTGCTACCTATGATTTCAACTGTAAAGTCAGCCCAACAGATAACAGGCTGTTTACTAAAGTCACTCACTGCGAAAGATTTTGCAGTGCCAAAATCACAAGTGTATCACTTGTCAATTATGCCATGTTTTGATAAAAAGTTAGAAAGCGCCAGGCCAGAGATTTTTGGAGATGTAACTCCAGATGTTGATTGCGTATTAACTGCAAAAGAATTGATTGCATTACTTGAGGAAGAGAAATATCAACTTGTTCCCAAAATCAACCCTCCAATTGTCAACAAGCCGATTGATGAGGTTTATACTTCAGTGGCCCCACGGAACTGGCCATTTGTACAGTATTCTTGGACAAGCGATCCTGGTTCAGCATCTGGTGGATATGCATTCAACTATCTTCGATTACTCCAAGACGATATGATACTAAAAGGGCATAATGAAAGCGACTTCTCAATGAAGGTGATTCGGGGAAAGAATTCAGACGTCTATGAGATGAGACTCATGTACAAGGAGGATAAAGTTGCCAGTGCAGCAATTGTTAATGGGTTCAGAAATATTCAGAATTTAGTGAGGAAGCTCAAACCTAATGGGAAAACTACAGGTAAAGTCAACCCTTTAGTTGCAAGAAGGAGAGCAAGAATGAAGACAGATCTGACACCAGTTGAAGAAACAGCAGACCCATCTAAAGTTGACTATGTTGAAATCATGGCGTGTCCTAGTGGCTGTATCAATGGTGGAGGTCAAATCAAACCTCCAAATGACGTTACAGAAAAGGACTGGATTGATGAAGTCTTGACGAAATACAATACTGTTCCAACTTTTGATCTATCTTTGCACCCACATGAAGTGCATTCATTTATCGAGTGGAGCAACACGTTTGAACAAGAGTTTGACGTCAATGACGATAGGCTATATAAAACATACTTTAATGAAGTTGAGAAACCAACCGATCCAACTGCAATTCTAGTTGGGTCGAAGTGGTAGTATCATAAATAAATACAGTAGTGTAATATGCAGTACCATGTGTAAAGTTACAGCCAATGAGCGACTGATTTTTTCTTCTTACTCAAACTAGCTGCTACCATCTCTAAAATTTTTGTATACAGACAATGAAAACTGAATAAAAGAAAAAACTTCTTTTATAGACTCCCTCCACCCCAAGTAGGTCCAAAAACTATTGTCCATTGCTTGTTAATCTAATCAATACATTCATCTATTAATACCAAAGGGGGCCCCATTGCTCGAAAAGATTCAACACAGCGTTTCGAAGCTTGATTATTTATTCCAAAACTTATTCACATTAGATCACATAAAAAATGTTCAGACCAATAGTATCGAGGTTAATACAAAACTCAGCCGTGAAACCATTTGCCACCCACAGTAGCATCCGTTGCATCTCATCATCACCTAGCTTACTTAAACCTGCTTTGGCAGCAGAAACTACAGAATACTTGCCAACTGCAGGTTCAACGCAATCAGCATGGCCAAAGGGCTTTAGACAAGCCAAACCAAAGACTTGGGAAGAAGGTCATGAATCTGCATTAAGTAAAGCCACAAAGTACTTTTTCTTGAGTGAAATAGCACGTGGTATGTATGTGTGTTTGGAAATGTACTTTAGAAGTCCATACACGATATATTACCCGTTTGAAAAAGGACCAGTTAGTCCTCGATTCAGAGGTGAACATGCTTTAAGGAGGTATCCTAGTGGTGAAGAGAGATGTATTGCATGTAAATTGTGTGAAGCTATCTGTCCGGCTCAAGCAATCACCATTGAAGCAGAAGAAAGAGCTGATGGATCAAGAAGAACCTACAAGTATGATATTGATATGACCAAGTGTATTTATTGTGGATACTGTCAAGAAAGTTGTCCCGTTGATGCTATTGTAGAGGGTCCAAATGTTGAATATTCCACTGCCACTAGAGAAGAATTATTGTACAATAAGGAAAAGTTATTGGATAATGGTGACAGATGGGAACAAGAATTGCAATACTGTATTGATGCTGATGCACCATACCGTTAAGGCCAGGAATCCTTATCTTTGGTGTAGTAAGACAGAACCTGGAATCGTTATCGCTTAAGTTGTAATTTGGGTCGTGAATTGGCTGGGTTTCATGTCGTAAATCATCGGTCAATTTGTCAATCAAAGTATCTATTTTGTCTCTTAGGTGTTTCAGTTATATAATGTAATTATCACAATTTAACTCAATACTATTTGTAGTATTAGTTGCTTCTCTGTAATTTGCTTCTCGCATAATTATCGTGTACAAATTTTATACGATCGCGTTAGTTTTCACTCGAAACCATATATAATCACCACACCATGTCGTTGATCAAAGACTCCACCAAGATTGTTATTACAGGCACATCGTCAAACTTGGGGTTTAATATAGCAGTCCGTTTACTCGAACGCTTGCCAAATGACAAGGAGATCACATTAATTGTCACTTCCAGGACATTACCAAAAGTCAAGGATGTCATCACCAATATTAAGAATTACATTGTAGACAAAATACCTGAGAAGGTCAAGTTGGTTGAGTTTGACTACTTATTGGTTGATTTTACCGATATGGTTTCCATCCTATCTGCATACTACGAATTGAACAAGAGATACACCCATATTGATTATTTGTTTATCAATGCTGCTCAAGGTGTGTATGGTGGCATTGACTGGTTGCAAGCAGTTGTTGAAGTTTTACAAAGTCCAATTCAAGCAGTTACAAACCCTACTTACAAGCTTCAGCGTACGGGAGTACAATCAGCTGATAATTTGGGCCTTGTTTTCCAAGCAAATGTTTTTGGTCCATACTATTTGATACACAAGATTAAACATCTTTTGGCCAATGGCGGGAAAATAGTTTGGATTGGATCACTCATGTCTCATCCGAAATACTTGTCATTCAATGACTTGCAATTATTGAGATCTCCAGAGTCTTATGAAGGGTCCAAGAGATTGGTGGATTTATTACATTTTGGAACCTATAAACCATTAAAGAAGGACGGAATTGATCAATACTTGGTGCATCCAGGAATTTTCACTAGTTTCTCATTTTTCCAGTTCTTGAATGTTTTCACTTATTATGGTATGTTGGCCTTGTTTTACTTGGCTAGATACTTGGGATCACCATATCACAATATATCAGGTTATATCGCAGCCAATGCCCCCGTGGCAGCAGCGTTGGGGAAAACCAAACAAACGTCAAAAGTTGGTTCCGCCTGTTCTAGGAATGGCAAGGAATACTTGATTGATGAAGAAGTAGATACAACTGGGCTGGAAGATGTTGCTCAATATCTCAAAGATTTGGCCAAGGAATGGGATGAGAAATTTAAGGATCAAATTGTCAATACCCGGATTCCTTAAAGTGATTCTTCCAAGCAATTACACCCGCAACCACTAGCACATTCTTTGTTCCCATCAGACCACCATTCCTGTGCACAATTCGTATGTAGTACATGCTCACAGTTGCGACATAACGTAAAGTTTTTAGTGACTAATGATGCACAATAAATGCAGTATTTTAACGTCAGACGCTTACTGGTGTTCCAAGCATTAGGACGCTTTGCCACTATTGAAGTTATAGTGTTGATAAAAATCTGATCGGGCAATTGCTTTTTCCTCTTTCTGAAACCAACCTTACATTCATGAATATCGTAGTTGTGGCTGTGTTCATGAGTACCTTCATAATTAAACTTTAGAACCTCTAGCCGATGTATGGGGAGGTCCCATTCATACAAAGTTTCAGCGTATTGCAGTCGGTACATCTTCATGTCACTGCTATCTAGAAATTCCGGGAGTAGCGACGAATACGAATCCTCGAATAGATCCAATTCTTCCTCATTTTGCATTTGAATAGAGACTACTGGCGGGGGCTGGTGTTTGAACTCAGTTACAGCCCCCTTGCCATTTCTGAATTTGCTCACCAGCATATGCGATGTCAGCTTTGGAGTAGATGCTCGGAAAGATGAAGGAGTTTCTGCAAGAGAACTCTGAGAGCCATTCTTTGAAGTCAAGGCGGAAAACGAATGACCCACTCTTTTCCCGTAACCAAAACGATCCATGGAGTCGGTACGTGCACTGTGATTTTCAAATGATGAGGTTACTGAATGAGGATAATCAATGTTTCTCGAACTCGATCTAGTGTGTAATGGCTTTTGCCAAGAGTTGTAATCCAGATGCTTGACTGGATCAGTATGCAGACTTTGATGACTGGATAGATCAATTCCCATGACACTATCGTACTCATCAGTTCGTTCTGAATGATGTGTTATATACGGCGTCGTATGTAACACACATGACATTGATGCAAGCATTTGCGTATTCTGCCTCTCAGCAAAGTATTTGAAAATTTCTCTAATAAGCCAGGCACATCCAAATGGATGAGTTCCCCATATTGACAACATCGTGTTTGATTTCACTGCTGCCAGCACTCTTGCTAAATGAGAAACCCTATTATCTTCCTTGAAGTCGTTACTCAATATGATCTCCAATATTTTCCAAACTTGAAATATTTCATCAAGACCATATTTTGCAGCTATTTTTGCATTGTGCTCAGCAAGATTTTCAGGCCTATCCCCAACAAGTTTATACTCCCGCGCCAATTCTATTCTATTCGGTAGTAAGTGGCCAAAATCTATGATCATAACGACATTTTTAATCCCTTCCGTAAAATTTTGATTACCTTTTTTGCGGTCATCCTTAATGGAAGATTTGTAGTTCGATAAGCTTTCTCCATGACTAGTGAATTTTTTCAACGATGATTTATGGTTTACCTCACTGGCTATGAAGCGAGAACCCAATACTAAATTAGATCTAAGTGGCCCGGGAGCCCTGTTACGAGAAGATGCGTCATGTTTTAGTATTTCCTCTAGATCGTCATCAAAGTACTCATCTGAGGATGACGTCTCGTGGTACTCTCTTTCCGAATTTTCGGAGTCAGAGTCGTCGTTTTCTAAATTGGACACACGAATGTTATCTAAACCCGTCTGTTTAAGACCTTGATGGGTGTTCTTCCCTATTGCCGTGACTTGGTTGTTTTTCGGTATGAAGAAACAAATCAACTGACCATTTGGCGCCCAAACTGCACCACACCCTTTTGGGATCGGGGTAGAATCAAAATTGTCTTGTCCTATATTGCCGCTATAATTTACATTGGTGCTGTGTGGTGATTGTGCCCTATTTATTGTTGTGTTAGCACTGATGCCTGGAATCAAGTCATCAAATTCCGCATCTTCACCGGATGAGTACCCATGAAAACCTGGTTGCTGGTTTATCAAATCGTCCACCCAATCTTCATCTCCAACCTCTGGGAGATAGGAGGCGTTATCATCGATCATCTCTCCTCGCGTCTCCGCCATAGCTTCATCATCTAAATCGACCTTCTCACCCATCAAGTACCGCAAACACTGTTCAAGACAAAACTGTTGGTACTTGTTTGTGTAAAAGTACGCAATCTGTTCCAACTGCTTTTCCATTTCAACCCGCACTTCTTTGATCAACTCATGAGTTTCTTCTATGCTGAATTCTATTGAGTTCAGTTTCTGTAACTTGTGGGCTTTCTTCTTCAGTAGCTTCTCAAAGTCAACTTGCTCAAGATATGGATATGATCTAGGGAAGCTAAGTGCTACTCGAATGAAAACCAATTTCTGCTCCGTGACGTTCTCATTCAGCTCCTCAACCTCAGCATCCTGCAAATTTTCTTCCGCTTGGCTTTTGTGCTCGGTTTCTTTTCCATCCTCACTGACAAGGCTCTTGTCCCTTGTACTGTTTACAGCTGTGAGAGCCAATCGGCTATTTTCCGCAGAGTCCACGGATTTTCGGTGGTCTGTAGGTTTTGAGTTTTGCACCGGTATTGGACCCCTAAGACTAATGACCAAGTCTCCTGTTGATACCGAAATCTTTTCAAACCTGACAAATGGAAATTTATGACCCACTATACTCACCTCTTCACCCAAGTTACTAGGACTTTCACTGTCACCATACACCGAGCTATTTTTCCGGTCGCCATCTCCCGCGTGTCCCATACGAACCCCTGAAATCCAATTTAGATGATCAAACTGACTGAGCTCGAGACCTGATTGTCTACGTCTTTCCAATATTTGATATGACGTCAATGCAGATAATAAATCTCCTCCATTTGTTTTTGCCAAATCATCAATTGTAACTTCTGGCTCTTGACAATAAGTCGCATAGTTATATTCCACTTGCCTCTCAGATTCTCCTGTGGTAGAAAGATCAGTTTCCAGATCATTTTTGAAAACATTGAAAAATGTTGGGTCATAATTAACCAGCCTATACAATTTATCATCACTGGGCCACAATTTCAAATCGACATCCAGATCGGACCAGGTAACCATCTGATATTCTTTCCAGTTGCTTTTTGATGTAAACCCTTCATAAGATTCATGTCTCGTTCTCCATAAAAAATCTTTTATGGGCCCATGATGGCCCACAAAGCTGTAAACAGAGGATCCTTTATATTGTTGTGTTTCTCCAGTGGTTAAGTACTGTTGGTGAGCTTCTTCGTAGTTTATAATGTGTACTGCGTTATTTCCCCCTCTTAAAGGCATGACCCCGCATGCCTTGTCGGACCCAAACGGTAAAGAACGGGCTCGTGCTATCGCGAAATCTGCTTCAACAACCACACTCGGTTTTATGCTCGTTCCTGTAGCACCCTCAAAATAATCGAATTCGGCTATAGCTTTCTTTGCAGCGTCACTGTCCAAATCCCAGAACTTAATCGTGCGATCATTGGAACATGTGATGATATTTTTCAAACCTTGACTGAAGTCAAGTCCATTTATCTTACCCTGGTGGGCTTTTGCAACCTTGAAAATTGGAAGTGCACCCTTTCGAGTATCCCATATGTAGAGGGAGTTATCATGGGTCAGAGCAAGCTCATAAGGGTTTTCATGGTTCCATTTTACCTGAATTGCACCCGCCCTCCAATCAGCCCATTTAGCAACCGGCTTTCTTGGTGTCCGCATATCCCAACAAAATGCAAAAGTGTCTATGGAGCAAGTAGCTAGCATTTCTGGGTCGAATGGATGAAAGTTTATATCGGAAATTGCCCTCGAATGTGAGTGTAGAATGTATTCTATGGCATTGTTTGACGGTCGATTCAAATCCCACAAAAGCGCTTTCTGATTAGAAGTTGACACACACCATGACGGCTTAGCCGATGCATGGGGAGACCATTGAACATCAGCAACTTCCCACGAAGTTATATGATGTAGCCAACGTGGAGGGGTGAAGGGGTCATCCAAGTCGATTAGAAACAACCCTCGTCGTCCAGCTAACACAGCGTCTCTTCCGTTCGGGGATAACGACATTGCCCCAATTGCACCATCAACTCTTAGCAGCAAGGATTTCCCAAAAGTAGGAGACTCATATGGATCTACTATTCGACTAGCCATTTCCGTTGTGGGGATTTCGGTATTGTCATCAAACAGAGGGGAACAAGAAAAAGAGAAAAAAAAATCGAGACAAAACTGAAAGAAGAACTATCAACACATCAATCCAACGCCAACAATGACAGAACCAACACATGAAGACATTGAGATGGCGGACGAAGTGTTTGATGACGCTGAGGAAAACGTTGTTGATGTCCCAAATACTGCCGACACCGCCACTGAATCTCAGCAGAAGCAATCCAAGGAAGAAAGATCAAAGCAAAAGCAACAATCTCTATCAGCAGCTGCGGCGGCTACTGCAGCAGCAGCATCATCCCTAATTCCCGACTTACCTGATCTCACGCGTAAAGACAAGACACTCAAGGAAGTGCTAGATATGATGGATGACGAATTTGCCCCAATTATACCAGATGCGGTTACGGACTACTATTTGGCCAAGAATGGATTCGAGTCATCTGATGTGAAGATCAAGAGACTCATAGCTTTGGCTACTCAGAAGTTCATTAGTGACATAGCACAGGATGCCTATGAGTACAGTAGGATCAGAAATGCTAGTGCTGTTTACAACTCTTCGAATCCGCAAGTGAGAGCAAAACAACTACTTCAAGGACAACAATATGCTAATCAGCAGACATTAGCGGGAAATGCTAACGCAAATGCGGAGAATGCGGAACAACAGTCATCTCAGCAATCACACTCAACAGTTGGTAACCAACAAGGAAAAGTCGTGTTGACCATGGAAGACCTAAGTAATGCCCTCAGCGAGTACGGAATGAACGCTTCTCGACCAGGTTTCTACAGGTAGGGTTACGTAAAAGAATGAACGTGTATTATATATTAGACTTGTAGAATTACATTCCACCCATACCACCAAATTGTTGCATCATTCTTTGCATCATTTGTGGATTTTTCATCATCTCTTGCGCCTGCTGCATCATTTGTGGATTACTTCTCATCATTTGCTGCGCCTGTTGCATCATCGCTGGATTATTCATCATACCAGCCAAACCACCTGGACCGCCCGGACCAGCACCACCAGCACCACCAGCACCTCCACCACCTAGCATGCTCATTGCCTGCTGCATGAAGTTTGGATTTGATTGCGCATTCTGCATCATTCTTTGCATTTGAGGATTTCCTGCAAATGGACCACCAGGATGGCCGCCTTGACCTTGTGAGGCAGATACTGATTTTGCCATAGATGACATCATTCGGTGCTGCTGCAAAATCATTTCAACTTCGACTACGCTACAGCCAGAGCCCCTGGCTATCCTCACGATTCTACTTGGCTCTTTGATGAATATCCTACCGTCACTTTCCAACTCTTTTGTTGTCATTGAGTCCATAATAAAAATCATATTCCTGATTTTGTTTGATGTCTCCTCTTCACCCACTTGCGACATAAGCCCAGACATTCCTGGAATCATCGAGGCAATATTCGTAAGAGGACCCATTTTCATGAAATTGTTCATTTGGTTTTGGAAATCCTTTAAAGTGAATTTACCTTCCTTAATATTTTCAATTGTCTGTTTGTGTCCTTCATCCTGGTGTAAATTTAATGATTGTACATGCTCAATAAGGGATTGAATATCGCCTATACCCAACAACTTTGATATGAAAGTTGTTGGTTTGAACACTTCTAAATCTCCTATGTGCTCACCAGTACCAATGAAAACAATAGGTGTTTTGGTGGCTGCGACTGCCGAAATAGCACCTCCACCTTTTGCATGCCCGTCCATTTTTGTCAAAATTATCGAACCGAAATCGGAACTTTCCTTGAAAGCACGAGCTTGAGATTCAGCTGCTTGACCAATGGATCCATCCATCACCATAATTGTCTGACTAGGATGAACTGCCTCGCCAATTTGTACCATTTCTGTGAATAATTGCTCCTCTTGTCTATGTCTTCCTGAAGTATCCACAATGATGATATCGAACTTCTCTTGCTTGAACTTCTGTACACCCTCGGCAGCAATTTTGACTGGATCTGGCTCCAAGTAGGATCCATAGTAGGGTATATTGGCCTTAATGGCGTTTTGCTTTAATTGATCAAAAGCACCGGCTCTAAAGGTATCAGCACAAACCAATCCGACTTTGAATCCCCTCTTTTTGTAGTAAACAGCCAACTTCGTACAAGATGTTGTTTTACCTGCACCTTGCAACCCCACAAACATGATAACATGACTTGATTCTTTCGAAACTCTCACTTTCTTCCCATTGATAGTCTTGGTTGTTGCTGAAAGCTTCTTTGGCTTGGGTGGTTCAACATGGGAGTCAACCAATGCACATAATTCATCGTATATAATCTTCTGTAACTTTTTTCTTCTATTCTGAGACGAGGTTTCCTTTAAGACGTTCTGTTCCTCAATCTTGTCTCGTATATTACCTCTCAATTTGGCGACAAGTTTAACGTTTATGTCAGATTCTAACAACGCGGAGCAAATATCTTTAATCATTTGTTGAATTTCATCATCGGAACCCTTCTCTACGGATGAGAGGGCTCCCCTAAGCCTTTCTCCCAAGTCGGCTAAAACCATAATGATTTAGTAGATGAAAGAATTTCCAGCACCAACGGATCCTCTTTTTTCCTTAAGATTTTTTTTTTTTTTTTTTTCTCCAAAAAATTTCGCTGATTGCGTTTTGGTAGCTAAGGGACTAATTGATCATGGACAGCACCTCCACCCCACAAGACAACCACAAAACTGAGAAAAAGGTAACCGATGAGCAAACCAAGCCCAAAGTGAACTTCACAGAAGGAGGCGTTGAAAATTTTAAATTCTACCCAGATGATCCCAAGAACCACAGACACAAATACAAATGGGTAGGTAAGGAAGCTTCCAAATTTTACGATCCATGCGAAGAGAGTAGGCAAGCATCTATGGATTGTCTTTACCGTAATCAGGATGACAAGTACGTTTGTCAAGATTTTTTTGATGCTTACAAAGAGTGTCGTAAAGATTTTTTTAATAAGAAAAGACAAGATAAGCTTGATGGAAAGCCTGGATGGGGTTGGTAACATGTATATAAAAGTATGTAAAACTATAGGGTATCAAATATAGGAAGGCTTGAAGTCACGTATCCCGTAAGTTTATCAACAGCATCCTCTGGCCAATCTTTGTTGAAAAACCGTTTGTTGAATGTCTTTGAATTTACTGGAGCCGGCTCTTTCTCAAACAAATCGAAGTCATCATAAACGTAGATGGTGTTTCCAGTTGAATTCATCAATGGGTTCGTGGTTAGAACAATGCCACTGCAGTGCCATCTAGCTATATGTCTCCCACGTCGTAAATGAGGAAATGTATTGTGTATTTCTAATTTTCCGGTTTTCTTATTGATTGAGCAAAGAAGGATAGCTTTTATGTCTTCTGTTTCATCCTTTAGAATATTATTGTAGACTTTCCTATAGCTATCAATGTATTCACCTTCGCCGTGGTCTAGGATTGTGTTGATGAAAGTGTCCAAGTACTTTGATATGTCAACCTCTAATGTGAATAGCGTATAGTTGAGCTGCAAATTGATCAATGTATCACAATCTTCCTTGGTGATTATATCTACCAACTTCAATGCCACATTCCTTTCCCAGTCCTCTATGAAAATATCATTACTTCCTCTCAGTCTTCTCTTGCCGTTTTTATCTGAAACTGGTGAAAAATATTTTGTGATTTCCGGGATACTAGACTTGAATACCTTCGTTAAATGTAGTGCCTCTGATTTCCTCGATTTCCTAGATTTAATCTCTGGAAAGTGTTTTAAATCCTGATCTAAATGTTGAAGGAAGTTGTGAAAGAAGGTCTGTCTAAATTGGATAAATGGGTTTATCTTCATCCACTCTGATAGTTGTACTTTTACCTTATTGGATTTGAATCTCGCAGAATGCGGTTTTTCCAGAACCAAGAACCTCAAATCATTGGTTTTAAAATCTACCACTCTTCCACTAAACGGGACAAGTTTTGAGCAGACATTTAACTTGTTAAAATGAACTTTGTCATCGACAGAGAGCCTGTCCAAAACGTTCAACTTTCTGATGAGAATTTCATTATCAGGGAGCTGATATGCATCATTAGACATTCCACAAAAGAACTTTGCAAAATTCTGCAATTTAAGGAGCAAGGATTCTAGATTGTTTCCTTCTGGTTCCAAGCAGAAAACTCCTTCCACGTTGGAGCCGACATTGGTAAACTTGATGTCGCAGAAATTGGGTTCTGAACAGCAATCAAGACTCGCTTCGTAGTGAGATCCTGATTGAAAACAACTCGAACTTAGGCCATCTAGCAATTTGTGTTTATCAATACTGAGATAAGGGTATCCAGGAGGTATGCTGAAATCGTTTGAATTGTTCTCAACTCTGTGGCTAAGTTTCTGACGCTTGTACTTGATGGGTCCTTTCTCGCTTATAGCTCTCTTTTTAGTACTTGGTGGTGGTGGTGGAGGTAAAATCTTCTCAAGAAATAGCATTTTGTTCACCCGCTTCCACAAAAACTCGTCCATCTTTTGGTCACCACATTTCCCATCAAGCAGGCACCCCTGCATGTGGTTCTTCAAGCTAGCAAAGTAGCGAACACTAAATGGTTTGTGAAGGTTAGTGGGAAACAAGAAGGACTCTTTTCTTGTTTTCTCAATAGTCTTTAAAATTGAATGAATTTCCTTTTGCAACAGTTTCGCTTCCTTTTCGAGCAGCTCGCATGAAGTTGAGTCACCACCTCTTTTATCTTCTTCTTGATTGTTTTCCTCATTTAGCATACTTCTTATACGTATTGCATTTTGCCGCCTTAGCGGTATTCCCTGGGGCACTTGGGGACTTCTAGCAGTTCTTAACAAAAGTCGTTGATTTGGTTCAATAGCTGCATCCGCTTCTTCCATAAGCAGTCCCAAAGCTTCTACGTCATTATCGCTCGATTCATCTTCGATATTATCATCATTGGAGTAGTATTCCAATCCTGTATTTGCATCGTCTTCATAGTGGAAACTTTGATCATCCTCGTCATCTTCTTCGCCACTAGACTCAACAAAGTACGCCTCTCTGCGCCTTGAGTGTGACAACTCCCTGGAGAGGTTTCTCAATTGTGAAGGGATATTGTTCAATTCTAAACTTGTATCGCTGCTGCCATCTCGATTAACTAGTCTATTGAAATGATTTTGAAGCCTGTTTATGTCGCTAAAGTGGCGGAGAATACGAGCTCTAAACAAAGTTTCATCGCTTGTCTGCTCCCTTGTAGTGTCATCTCTCAACATCAGATCGGATATAATATTCAACGAGTTCAAAGTAGGAAACGAATCTCGTGACGCATTGCGAAACCGCCGTTGTGATCTGCTTGCATCGGATGGTTGATTACTTGATGGAGAGTCAGATGGTGAGGTGGGAGGTGGCATCTGGAATGTGATGTTGTGTTGGAGAAAGACCCTATCATCTAAGAATTATCACAAACTGCCACAAAATAAAGAGAGCGAGATCTGGCGCTACCTAATTTGAGAAACTTCATGTATAGGCAGCACAGTGTCAAGCTTGCTAAATGAGTGACAAAAGATGCATTTGTTGTACGATCTGTAGTTTATGATTAGCATTGCAGCTTTGGTCTGAAAGTGAGAAAGTTTGTGGTTCAATAAGTTTGCTCGAAACTGAACCAAGTAAGTAATAGCAGTTAGAAACAACCAGCCGCCAACGAAAAGTCATAGATAACGAAGTACATCTACTAACTACACCAGGGAGCTGCATACTAGAGCTATTTTGCTCTTTTTAACTGATGTGTTCATTAACTCCGTCGGATTCTTTAGTTACGGATTTATTTCCGTTTTCGTCATTGTTTGCTTTTTTTTTCTTTTGCAGTTTTTCAGAGCCGTACGCTTATCAGAGATGAAAATTTAGACACTTTTGGCGCCACATTTGCAGGCAGTCACCAAAGTCCTAACTAAGTCCATCATGGAATCCACAGCTGCTGCCAGCGAATTGAACCCGTTTTTAGAGTCCGAAGCTGTTGAGGAGTACACTAACCATGGAGCTGTTGACAGTGACGATAAGTCAGACGAGGAAGACGAGGAGCTTACATGGATACGTGAACACATAGAATACCATAAAGAGACATGCTGGCTAACGAGACCATCAATGTTTCAATTATGCTTTATTGTTATTGGAATCATGTTGGCTCTGTCAATGGCTGAAGGGACTCGAAGAATTGTTTTATTAAAGTTGGCCTGCAACTCTTCATTGGACTCGAAAGGCGTTTGCTCTCCCGTGGATACGCAAATCATTTTGTCTACATTTGATCAATACAGTTTATTTGGAAGCACACTTTTGTCTTTTATCGCGATATCAAAATTTGGATTGTCAGATATATATGGAAGGAAACCATTTCTAGTTGCTGGTGTTTTATCATTCACAGTCTCCAACTGTTTGGTGTTTTACTTTTACCACTTCCAAACGTTCAAGCTTGGCTGGTTGGTAGCTTCCCTGGTACTCTCAGCGGCAGGAGGTGGTGTCATGATGATTGGAACTATTGTCAGCACTTGCGTAGTTGATTTGAATCTGAAACCGTCACAAAGAGCCAATGCATTAGCTAGAGTGGCAGCGTTTACCAATGCAGGTCAATTCTTGGGGCCCATAATAGGAACTCAGTTGTCATCATGGGCAAAGACATCATACGATACCACTCCTGGGAAGCAACTTCATATGTCTGCTATAACGCAGAGTTCAAAGGTGTTGAAGAGCGAGTTTTTCATTCTAAAACTTGAATTGATCATTGAGATTGCGCTTTGCATTTTTGTTGTGTTTATTTTTAGCGAAACCAGGACACCAAAAGCGTTGGCGAGATCAAGGACTAATTCGGTAATAACTAGAGCCTCAACCGAAACAAGCCAAAGTGGACTAATCAAGAAGATTGGCGCTGCGTTTTCTCCATTGAAAGCATTTCTCCATGGCAGTGGGAGAACAAGGTTTATGGTGATCTCCCTAACTTTAGTCATTGTTTTGGACCAGGTGTTGATGATTGGATTTAGTCAGGTTCTCGTTAATTGGGTGGTTTTCAAATTCGACTTTGAGGCAGCAGACATTTCGTACTTGCTTTCCCTTTTCTCGGTTTCAAGGGTTTTTAGTCTACTTTTGCTACTTCCATTCTTCCAAACTACAGTTCTTAATGGATGGTGTAAGTTTAAGGTTTTGAAATCACGCTTGGACATGATTGACTTGATCTTGATTGTTATGGCTTTGATTGTGGACATTGGTGTATTTGCACTCATGTACTTTGCCAGGACGAAAACAGATGTCTACGCATCGTTATCATTATGGTCGTCTGCATCATGGACAGTCCCTGTGTTGATGGCCGCAGTGTTGAAGTATTTTCCCACCAGTAAGGTTGGTGAATTTTACTCTGCGCAGGCATTGCTTCTGAATATTCTAATGGTTATTGGTCCACTTGCGGTTATGGATATTTACAAATGGTCATTGAAGAGCAACTGGGACAGTTTTATCTTTCTTCTTTACGGTATTTTTATGGCTATGTTTGTTGTAGTTATGCTTATCAATAAAGTGGTTTCTGGGTTGAAAAGTAGTACCGAGGAGGAAAGGGTTGTGAGAAGAACAACGTCGGTGAATTTTTCAGATGCCGTTACAACAGACGATGACGCTTGATTTTTTAGTTCGTTTATTTAATTCTAATACTCTTAGACGTTAATTTAGTCTCCTTCAATTCTCTTGAGCTCCTTATCGGTTGTGTTTCTGCTCAAATGCAAGACTCGTGTACACAAGTAGACAACTGACAAGAAAATCCCCATCCAAAACGCATAAAACAAGTATACAAGATTTGCATGACCAATATTCAATCCGAATTCATAGAACCAAGTGATGACTATTGGTGAAGCCAAGTTCATCAACGATACTAGCAACGTAATTGCACCGTAAACCTGCCCTGCGCTAGCATTTGGGAAAAACTTGATTATAGTTGAGTCAAAGACAGGACCTATCAAAGCGTCAATTGAAAAGCAGCCAGCGGCAATGTAGAACCCTTTACTGTTGACATAATAAAAGGCTACAAATACGAGAATGGCAACACCAAATGATAATAGCATAAGAATGTATTCTACCATGTCAAACAGACGATTTAATGATTTCAAAGAAAAGGCTCCCTTCAATATAGACCTTTCAAGTAATGGCAAAACAAACACTAGGGAGATCGCCCTGGAAATGGATATTAGGGACAACAAGTACGATATGTCATTTGATTGCCAGTGAAACTGGTATTGCCCATATTCGATAACAACCTGGTTCAAAGAGAATATTAAAGTCTGGTACAAGGCATACACCAACACTAATGATACAACAGCAAACCGCAATTGGAGTAGACGGTGTGTTTGATTTACCTTTGCAACTTCCTTAGGGTATGTCAAAATCTTCATCGGCAGTATTATGTCAAAGCACTTGAATATTTGATACAACACTATGCGGTTAGTATCAAGCTCGGTTAATTCCGAGGACGCAATTGAGATCCCTTCTTCATCAAGTTCTCGCTCAACTAGTTGCTCCTCTGATCTTTCCATCGCCAACTCATTTCTTGACTCCGGGAACAATGTAACAACGTAAACCAGTAGTACAAGCAAAATCACTAGTTCGAATTTCAACACTGTAAAGTCAGCTTCACCTATCCCTTCTGTTGATTGACCTCCTGACCATTTTCTAACAAATGTTCCAATCAAAGGTCCAAACAGCTGGCCAATAAATGTTGCTGACGTGGCCAACCCAAACTGATAGATTCTTCTCTCAGGTAAAGTGAAATCTGAAACATACAGCTCAGTTAAGGCACCGATGATGTTTACACCTCCAAATATACATGAGACGTAATTTGCAAGGAGTAGCTTTCCAAATTGGAGTCCCTTGTAGCTTCCGAATAGGTAGTATTGAAGCATTCGTGAAATAGTTATAGTGATTATCACCATTACAAAATAAAACTTCCGTCCGTAAACGTTGGACACCTCTCCAAACTTTGCGATTGGAATCAACGCTGTTGCTGTAGTTCCAACCAAGAAGTATTGATTGAATCGAGCAACAATAAAAGGGACATTATCTTTGCTCTTTGCTGATTCCTGAGCTTTGGCGTAGATGAGAGATTGACGTGTTCCTTCTGCACTAGACGAACTAAGCGTGAGCAACCCTATCAAAAAGATTATTGCATATACGTTAGGACGGGAATAGAACGGCTTCGAGGAGTTTTGTTTCATTTGTTGCTTGATGTAAATGATGTCGTCATCTTCAGAGTCAGAGGGGTCACGATGCTGGTTTTCGCGACTTCCATGGTTAGAAGCGTCATTCGTGAGCAAATTGTTTCTTTCATGTTGGTCCCTTGACATTGGCAATGGCTGGTATTTGAATCTCTTGTGACAGTTGCTCTCATTTTTTTTCAGCCCTTTGCTATGGGAAATGCGCAGCGCAAATTCAAACGGCATTAAACTTCCTGCAGGGGAAGTATGACTGTTTGCGAGGAAGAAGATGAAGCTGTGGGTTGGTAGTTTCTCCTGCTGATAAGAGAGAGTGCATTCAAAATTATTGCCGTTAGTAGTTAATATCTTTTACTTATCATCTCGGAAGTGTAATTCCGACTCTCAATCAAGCAGAAAAAAATTAGTCACCGAATGCCCATCTAGTTGTCCACTGTTAGCAGTCCTTCTTCAATCACTCCTATGTCATTCACCGAGGAAATAGAGTTGAATGATGTCCATGTACACTCGAGAAATTTAAATACCTCCAAATTTGGAGAAAATTCTGCTACTCCTGTTGGCGAGCTACCCCACAGTTTGGATCCTCAAGATCCAGCTTCGGAGATTGAGTTCCAACGCTTGTCGGACAACAGTTCCTCCTCCTCATCAACCTCAGCAAGTGATACCAATACCTTCCGCAAGTTCAAAAATCTCCAACCCTATGCAATTTTGGTTGGGTCATTTCTCGGACTTATTGTCAATTTAGGATTGATAAATTCTATCGGAGCAGTGCAATCATATGTCTCGGTACATCAGTTTCGGGGATACTCTGCGAGTACAGTGTCATGGATATTCTCGATCTATTTGGCTTTGGCGTACGCTGGGGCATTGGTGTCTGGCCCATTGTTTGATTCTAATGGAACATTATGGCTTCTTGTTTATCTGACAGTGTTTATCTTTGCTGGATTAATGGGAGCAGCAAGCAGTGTGCAAATATGGCACTTCATTCTAAGCTTCATTAGCTTGGGTGTTGGTAATGGATTTGGAATGGCTCCACTAGTCTCAGTCATTGGCCACTGGTTTAGCCCCAAGATAAAGAATTCGAGTAACTCAAATATATTAGATGACGATGACAAGTTGGAGAAGTTTGAAGGTATGAGTACGAAGTTGGGTGTTGGTGTCAGCACAGGGCTTGCAACAGCAGGGGGAAGTATTGGTGGATTAGTGTTTCCGCTTATGTTGAGAAAACTATACACTCTGGTGGGATACGTATGGGCTCTTCGAATCTTAGCAATTACCTGCTTGGGGTGCATGATTTGCTCAATTGTTTTGGTAAAAGAGAGGTTCACGAAGGAGAAGAAGTCGAGTTCATTCGACTGGAATGAGTTGCCAGGTAAATTCATGGAATTCTGTAAAGTGAAAGATGCCAGATTTCTTTTAATAATATGTGGTGGTTTTTGTACCGAGCTTAGTCTTATTTTGTTGGTGACATATTTTGCAAGTTATGCAATAGCTCATGGCATGAGTGAGTCAGATTCGTTGGTGTTGATTACAATCTGGAATGGAGTCGGGACACTAGGAAGATTCTTACCTGGCTTAGCTAGTGATTACTTCGGCAGAATCAACATAAATGTGATTATGTTGGTGGGTTATTGCTTGACAATTTTGGTGTTGTTGTTACCCTTTGGAAGCAATCACAAGATCCTCTATGCATTTAGTGTTTTAGGAGGGTTGTTTTCGGGTTCGATACTTAGTCTTCTTCCTGTTTGCTTATCACAGATATCTAAAGCCAACGAGTTGGGCAAGAAATATGGAATCTTAAATTTCTACCTATCATTAGCTAATCTTTTCGGTATTCCAATTGCTGCCGCTATAATCAAACATGGAAAAGCTCATGATTACGACAATTTCATGATCTTTGTAGGTTGTTTGTCCGTAGCTGGGTTGATTTTCTGGATTCTTGTACGAGTTTGGTTGGTGGGATTGAAGTTGAATGTTAAGGTTTAGATGGTTTACGTAGACGCGAGTACTTGGAGAGTAGACAGCTAATATGTATTTCTAAATGGAATGTTTCTCTTATTCTTTCTCATTTGTCTCTGCAATTGAGCCAATGGACACCACAAAGTTCTACATTTGGCGCTTGGATGACAGTTTCTTGGCGGTTAAAATAGTCAACGAGCACAATATTATAAATACGTTACCATTATTTTTCTGAGTCCATCAAGATAATAACGACACTTGTGAATTGAGCTTGCTGTTCGTGTACTTCTTGGTATATATATATGGACTAGACACATAAGTCTTCACGTATTTTTCGTTTTCTTTTTTTTTTGTCTAAATTTACGAAACAATAGAGCCTTGAAAGATTGAAGGACAAATTTAGACCATTACACATAACGGTCCGGGTATAAACAATATTGGACTGCTTCAAAAACGGTGTACCGCACTTAAAGTACCACGTCACAACTTGTATGCTTATCAAACTCCGAAAGCCACAGCGATAGCCTACACATATCTTGATGAGGAGACTTAAAATAGGGATACGACCGCAGCTTATTGTGCTAGTCTGTTTCGCTTCACTATTTTCCCTTTTGATTCTAGGCATTGTTACCGGTCTTTATTTCAGCAAGAACTTGACCCAACTGAGATCTGAAAGGCTATATGTGATATCACAATTAAAATCAACACAAGTGGAACAAGCGTTGGCATTCATCGCGTATCAAGTGGGGACTCTTTCCTCGATTGATGCCATCACCACACCATTGTCGCAATACAGAGCAGGGAATAATTCCAATGCAGTTTTCTCCAGTGCTCAAATCACTTTGGATCAATTCATGTCATCTACGGAAACTTTTGCTGCTGCTCGATTATACAACTTGGACTTACAGGTACTGGCCAGCTCATTCAACAACGCAACAAGGGTTTCTCAACATGCGGCAGAGAATTTGTTTCCCCTATCACAGAACGGGACCATCCCACCAGCTCTACTAAATTCAAATGGATCAGATTTTTACTTTACTGGGCCCTTGGCTAATGATTCAACAGATATATACAGCCCATACTTTATGGGTGTTACCTTACCCGTTTACACCAACTCGTCCATAATTATTGACAAGCCTTATGTTTCTGGATATTTGTCAATAATCGCAAGCGCACAGGCAATTCAAGATTCGCTAGACTCAACAAGCGAGGACTACAACGTCATCGCTGTTAAACCCCTTTATGGTCCTTTAACCGACTTTGTTGCTACATTAAACTCGAGTGAGAGATCCCAAGCTGCAGTCGGGTTCCTGTTGGTGTTTCCTGTACCAAATTCTTTACTAAGACCCGGCGAGGTGTACAACATAAATTCTTCAAGCTCTATAAGAACGGCAATACGGTCACCCTCAGGCACGTCTACAAGTGTGAAATCCTACTCTGGTAATAATGTTGCCATTGGGTATATGCAAATTATGCTGAATAATCTCTTGTGGTCAATCATCGTCATCCAGCAAAAGTCCGTATTCAATGGACCAGTAAATAAGCTAAAGAAGATCATCATTGGTGTTGTTTTTGGCATTGCCGTGTTTATGTGTTTGATTACATTCCCATTGGCCGTGTGGTTTATACGTCCAATTACCCAGTTGCAAAATTCAGCGGAGTACATTTCCAAATACCGAAAGGAGAGGATACTTAATGAGAAAGTAGCTCAAGATTCAAGGAGTAACAGTGTAACATCAACTGCGACTTCAACAAATACTATGGGGTACTCCACGGGCATTCAACTACCAGAACGTATAAAAACTTCAAAGAAATTTTTCAAGGATGAGCTTACCGAGCTTTCTGAGGCTTTTAATATAATGACTGAAGAGCTAGACAAACAGTATAATCTTTTGGAAGAGAGGGTGAAGCTACGGACGCGGGAGTTGGAAGCGTCAAAGATTCAAGCCGAGGCTGCAAATGAGGCAAAGACAGTATTTATTGCTAATATTTCACATGAATTGAGAACTCCTTTAAATGGTATACTCGGGATGACATCGATTGCAGTGGAAGAAGATGACCCAGAAAGGATTCACGAGTCCTTAAAGTTGATATATCGTTCGGGTGAGTTGTTACTACACATATTAACAGAATTGTTGACATATTCAAAGAATACACTTAATAGATCGAAGTTGGAAAAGTCGAATTTTCAAATTCTTGAGATTGTCTACCAGATTAATTCAATTTTTAATAAACTTGCTGTTGATCAGCGAGTCAATTTTAAGATCGTGGTTAAACCGTGTCTTTTCAGAAGGATGATTCTTTATGGTGATTCGAATAGGATTATTCAAATTATTATGAATCTTGTCTCCAATGCATTAAAGTTCACCCCCGTCGATGGATCGGTTGATGTGTTGTTCAAGTTGCTAGGGGAGTACGATTACGATAGATCCGCCGCTGCAGATTTTAAAGAAGTTTATTTGACAAAGGATAGCAGAAGACCTCGACGGTCCAACTACAATACCGATTCCACATTTGAAGATGGTAAAGATAAACCTCTTATGGTAACCAAACCAACCGCTTCCAGAAGTAGTAACGATTTTGACGATTCACTGAGTATTGTCACCCTTTCAACAACTCAATACGAAAATGTGCTATTTGAACAGCAATTTACCGCTAAGAAATTGCCATCACCAAGGACATCACTTGATGAAATGTCTGAAGTCAAATCTGAGTACATCATGCCAGAGGCCAAAGACTTCAAAACATACCACACATTGAATAAAAAAGACATGACAGATGGACACAAGTCGTACAAGATCAAAAATATTCATCCCCCAAAGATATGGGTTGTACAAATTCAAGTTCGTGATACTGGATCTGGTATAGACCCTGCTTTGCAAGAAAAGGTGTTTGAACCATTTGTGCAAGGAGATCAGACATTGAGTAGAAGTTATGGTGGTACTGGGTTAGGGTTGAGTATATGTCGACAATTGGCTTCAATGATGAGAGGCACGCTTTCAGTAAAATCAGCAATAGGCAAAGGTTCAACATTCACATTGATCATTCCATTACCTCAAACAGGGGAGATCCTTGTCCCACCAGAAGATCTTGAAACATTTTGCGACGACGAGTTTAATCCAAGATCGAAAATTAATAGAAGAGTTGCATTTGATAACGTCAGCTCAGATGACGAGCTACATGAAATGGCATTGACGCATCGTCGTAAACCTTCAACATTGAAGTTGCCACCATCCAGTATTGCTTTTGCAAAGGGGTCAACCGGCACAGCACAATCAGATGTAAACAGTGGAACTCATAGCTCATCTTCTACACCATCAGAGTCAATAATTGCCACTCCACAGAGCTTGCACAGTCATCTATCCAATATCAGGATTCTTGTTGCTGAGGATAACCAGGTGAATCAGGAGGTGATCAAGAGGATGTTGAAACTTGAAGGATTTACTAATTTGGTCATGGCAGCCAACGGGGCTGATGCAGTGGGGTTAGTCGAGCAATCCATGATATTCGCCGAAGAGCAACAAACACAACAATTTGATTTGGTATTTATGGATATTCAAATGCCAATAATGGATGGTATCACCGCTGCTACTAAGATTAGACAAGACTTACATTTCACTAATCCGATAATTGCCCTCACGGCTTTCGCTGATGAGAGCAATATAAAGGAATGTTTGAGTTGCGGAATGAATGGATTTTTATCCAAGCCAATAAAGAGAAACAACTTGCGCAGTGTGATTAGTAAACACACAAACATTATGATGCACGAGTCTATTATAACGCCAATGTCGGGTCATTCACAAAAGAGCTCCTATTTTCTGTGAATATAGAGGATGTAGGGCTATAATTATATAATGATTTATGATAGCATGGATTTGCATCTCTCTCTCACCTTCGAGTTACACAAACTCACTCCAAAAGATACTGGCTGCAAGAAAAGCTACTCAATAAAACTCTTTAGATCTTTACAAAGTTAATTCAACTTGAGACTAGATAAATATAAAAGCTTATTGATCAATAGGTAAAATGTTTGGCACAGGACCTAATGGAGTAATTCCATAAGGATTAATCTTGACATGTGATTTAGTGTAGTGGAACTTGATATGCTCGAAATTTGTAGTTTCTTGAAATCCTGGAATCTTCCAATACAACAATCTAACCCAATTGTGGATATTTGGGTAATGACTCCTAATCATGCCAATGTTGCACTTGAAATGTTGCACATAAACTGGGTCGAAACGAATAATGGTTGTAAATAATCTAATATCAGCTTCTGTTAATCTGTTACCCAATAAGAACTCATTTTTACGATCTTGTTCCTTGTTTTGCTTCAACAATGTCTCAACTTTGTCCAAGTGAGTAAAGACATTACGACATTCCTTTTCATACACTTCTTGCTTGGATGCAAAACCTGTTTTGTATACACCGTTGTTAATGTTATCGTACACCCAACTGTTCAACTCGTCAATTTGAGACTCCAACTCTTTAGGAACCAAGTTTAAATCAGCATATTCAGTGGGCAAAATGGAGTTGAAATCAAAGTTGAGCATTCTAATGATCTCCGCAGATTCATTGTTCACAATTGTTTGCTCCTTCTTGTCCCACAAAACAGGAACTGTGAATCTTCCATTGTAATTTGGATCAGCTTTAAAGTACAACTCTCTCAACCGCTCAAACCCATACAAATGGTCGGGAGTTCCCAAAGAGATGTCATCCTTCTGAGGCAATGATGCCAATTCCTCCTTTGTTGGGAACCTCCATCCTTTGTCATCCATGTGCCAGTGAACAACAGATAAGCCAATTATGGAAACCAACCCCTTCAATCTTCTGGTGATTAACGTACGGTGAGCCCATGGGCAAGCAAAGGAAACATACAAGTGATATCTGCCTGCCTCGGGTGGGAACCGACTTCCTGGCTTGCTGCTAATCCAGTCACGGAAAACCGATGGTTTTCTTTTATAGTTACCATCTTCGTCAGCAAATTTCAAAATCTCGATATTCTATAAGGGAGAGTGTGTTAGTATAACCGAGTTTGGGAAAAGCCAATTGAAGACAAAGGTTACATACTTTGGACATTGTAAGATTGTCAATTAAGTAACTGTATTGGAATTGGAAGTATTCTTAGTACAGAGTGGTGAAAAGAATAATCAGTGACGCTCTCCTTTCTTTATACGTGTTGAAATGTTGCATTTAGAATTTAAAATGGGAAAGTCTGGAGTGGTGTTTACATGCAGGATATTAGTACTTTCTTACTAAAAAAGGAATCAAGGTATACAAGTACACACCAGTACACTAAAGAATTCTAACACTTTGACTAGAAAGAAATTGTACTAACCATAGCGCCATCAGTAGCTTCAGAGAAGTATATGCAACCAGAGGAGTCTATACACCTCTTACTCTTTATGTTATTTCAAAGATTTCAAAAATCTGATTTGGAGATTTTAAGATTGCTACTGTAACTGGTTGGAATGTCGTAAACGTTTAAGTTGCGACATTGGGTGGGTCTGGGTCGTGTGGAAACTCAAACTTTAAATTTTTTTTTTTTTTTTTCTTGTTTCTTCTCTTGTGCCAAATTTCTAATCCTCAACATAAGCGGCTCAACAAGACCATCAAATCGGTTAACATTTTATTAAGTTGTATCATGACAGAGATCAAACAGGAAATTACTGGTGATGATAATAACCCACAGCCTTACCAGAAACCCAACGACTCCGCACCAAATCCAAAATCAGAACAAGCTGAAGTTCAAAAAACATCCAACAAGAAACCTTCAACTACATCCTCGGAAGTTGCAACTTCTACGACTCCAAATACTAGTTCACGCAAGTTACCGCCTCTAGCTAGTCTTCAGTCTGTCTACCGAAGTGATTACCAACCATTTACGACTTTTTTACCTTATGAACCAGCATTTAGAGAACAGCAGCTGTCAAATAGTACAACCAATGATATCGTAGAGACTAATATTGCAGCTAGTGCTTTATCTCGATTAGAATCGGGTGACTTTGGAAACATTTCCTCGACAACAACGGACATCGGAATAGGTCACGATGAAGGAGAAAACTATACAAAAAAGGGTACACAGGAAGGTAAGCATGAACAATCAAGAGAAGGGGCTCAAGAAGCTCATGATAAACTTCATCAACAGCAGTTCCAGCTGCAGAGTTCACGCAACTACACAAACAACAAAAGTTTGACCTCCACAAGCTCCACCGCCTCCAAGGATCAACCAAAGCCATTTAAATGTACTTTTGAATCCTGTGAATGGTCGTTTGCTCGACAATCAGACCTAACACGCCATGCCAAATCACACATGGCTCCACAGTATCATTGCCCCTATTGGTCAAATGATCCTACATGCCATAAGAACGGCGGTGCTTTCAATCGGCTCGATGTTTTAAAACGACATTTGAGATTGGTTCATTATGTACGTGATAAGCGATTACCTATTGGTGAAAAAAACTCATTGGGAGCTGATGGATCTGATAGCTCCTTGATTAGGCCTGTTGATGAACCAGGATGGTGTCGATCGTGTCAACGTATGTTTCCTAATGCCAAGGCTTTTGTTGAGCATTGTTTTGATTGTGCATCACAGACACAACCTACTGAATGGCGGTCTCAAAAAGACATAGCTGGGGATAGAAATGGCAGAAATGGTTCAGGTAATGGAAATGGATCTTCTAAAGATGTTGATCTACATCAGACGAAGTTTAGAGTACATTTGGGCCCACAAGCAAAGAAACAAAAGACATGAAATTGGAAAAACAGAATTTATTAATACACATATTAAAAAAAGGCAGAAAGTGGGAATTTATAAAAGATTGGACTCATGTAGACTGTTCACTTTCTCTTTCATCTCTTTCAAAGAAATCAAGAATAGCACAATTTGGATGAATAATGTAAACAGTCTTTGTTGACTCCGATACCGTTCCAGCTTCTGCCCCTTCACCTTCACCCTCATTGTCATTGTTGGAAACGCTCATCAAGATACGATCCTTGACTAATCTCTTCAAAACCTTGAAAGCAATCTTCCTCTCTTGTAGATACTCAGCTTCACTAGATAAATCATCTTCCTTTTGTAACAAATACCATTCAACCAACTCATTAGCAGTTAAGCCTTCACCTCCAGATTTATCATCATCGGAAATTTTCTTGACAAGTAGATTCATCACTGAAACGTATTTATCGTATGATATCGTGGTTGGTTCAGCTGTGGAAGCAGTAGCAGTAGTAGCTGCAGCTCCACTGTCTTCCTCATCCATGGCATTTTCTTGCCCTTCTTGTGGCTCATCGTCAGCTTCCATTTCAATATCATCCACTTCGACTCTGATGATTGATTGTTTCAATAAATCATAAGCTTCAGCAACAAAGTTAGGAGTAATCTCTTCGGTACAGTTGGCCCTAGCAATAGCTTCACTCAATCGAATCATAGACTCCAATTGACGAACGGTGATTCTGTACGACGACCTACCCAATCCTTGTGCATCGTCGTCACGCAATTCCTTATACCTGGTAACAAGGAAATCTCTAGCTTGTTTGGTCATCTTGGGGTTGAAGGTTTTGGCGTACTTGATGTACCTTGATAATTGTTCAGCTGAATATGGTGGGTCAATAGCTTCATCTCTAAGCATATGCAAATCAACTATATGCGATGCCAATTGCGTATCAACACGCTCATTACAATCGTCCAAAATGACGAAAAACAAATCGAATCTTGACATAATAGGAGCTGTCATGTTCAAGTTTGATCGAAGGCCAATTTTCCTATTATATCTACCACCAATAGGATTTGCAGCTGCCAAAATTGATGTACGAGCATTCAAGGTTGCATGAATACCTGCTTTAGCAATGGAAATAGTTTGTTGTTCCATAGCTTCATGAATTGCCACTTGATCAACAATGTCCATCTTGTCAAACTCATCAATAGCACAGATTCCGTTATCTGCCAACATCAATGCACCCGCTTCGATAGTGTATTCACCACTTTCCTCATCTCTAACCACTGCAGCAGTTAAACCAGCTGCGGAAGAAGCCTTACCAGAAGTATAAACAGCACGAGGACTGAAACCACAAACATATTTTAAAAACTGGGATTTGGAAGTTGAGGGATCACCAACAATGCAAATATTGATATCCCCTCTCAAGTTAATTCCATCAACTGTCTGTTTGTGAACACCGGAAAGTAATTGTAATAAAATACCCTTTTTAATTGTATCGTGACCAAACACAGCTGGAGCAACTGACTGTACCAATTTATCATAAATATACTCATCTTTAACCATTTCTTTCAATTCATCAACTTCAGATTGTGGTAATGAAAGTAAATAAGCATCTGAATTGTCGTTATCCTCATCCCTTTCGTTACCAACTTTATTGATTATTGAGCATACGTGACATGCATTGAATGCCAACTTATAGGTCAAATCTCTAACACCAAGAGTCTTTAATCCTGAAACACCGGAATTCAACTCCGAGCTTCCTTTATTTTCTTTAATTGATTGTGGTTTCACTCCGGGTAAACCTAGTTGTGATACATCAGGGATAACAATTTCGCATCCAGTGAATTTACATTTGTCTCCTGGCTTTGCCCTTTCCACAGTTTCACCTCTCAAAATCACATCCAATGTTCTTGGCATTGAACCAGTTGGGATTTCGTTGGCATTTTCTTGAATTCTAACTCTTTGCCAGTCAATAAACAATGACTTTGACACATTCAATGTAAAGTAGGATTGGTTTTCACAAGAAGGACAAGAAGTTGGCTCCGTGTATTTGAATATTTGCTCAACACCTTCAATCAATGCTGAGCACATGTCACAAGTGAAACTTCCCATGTACAACTCAGGTCTAACTTCAGAAGTTCTAGTGACAGTTCCTGATATGGTCATCAACGATCCAATCTTGTTGGAACGAACATCCCTTATTCTTTGTACTGTTGGCAAATTGAAAAATGAAAGTTGAAACACTCTCTCATTAGAAGCGGCACTAGTAGTTGATAAACTATTTTCACTCTCTGGTTCATCATTTTCAACTTGTCCTAATAAATTTGTGTGAAGTAACTGAGGAGCATATTTTTTCAAAAGTCGTTTCAATCCATTTAATAAAAAAGGGTAGAATCTATAGTATTGTTCCGAAATTGCAGTAGCTAATACCCCATTTTCTCTTGTCATTAAATCTTGATAGTTAATGTACAATGTACTATATTCAAAAGTCTTCATTGATTCAATTTGAGCCAAGTAGATCTTTCCATCCCATCCATTATCCAATTGTTCAGGATCAACAAACTCTTCAATAAAATTTTCAAAACTTTCACGAACTTTTTCACCAGTAACATCAACAACTTTAGGAGCAGCATTTTGTCTTCTTCTACCGGCAACAATTGGTCTTTGTTGAGAAGTTGTTAGTGGTTGCAGTTGCAGTTGCAGCTGCAGTTGCAGACCTAATGCTGTTGAACCATTTTCTGAAAACATAATGGGACCAGTTGTGGTATTGGGAGCAGGAGTCGATACATCTCTTCCATATGATGAGGATACTTGTGAGTTTAAAAATTGAGCAGTATCTGATGGTATAGCACCAGGTGATGAAACAAAATTAGACATTTTTGGGTAGACACAGTGGTGTAAGGGTCAAAGGACTAGAACGAAAAGAAAGTTACTTAGTTTTGATTGTCAAATTTGATTTTTGATGATTTTAATTTTTATTTTTTTTTATTTTTTCTACTAAGAGACGCGTCTACATTAATTTTCCTAATTGGGAATAAATTTAATAGAAGCATTGTTCTATACAAAACTTTGTATACCTTGTATTAGCATATAAAAAGAATCAAATTGTTCAACAAACTTCACACTAGTCAGAAATTTCATACGATCTCTTCTTATTCAAAAGAACTTCCATTATAAAACAACAGCCGGGCCTTTTATACAGAGGAAACTATCATATTACAGCTTTACCTTTTTACAACAGATTTGGCATAGACTATATTATATGATAGTTTCAGCTGGAAGGTCCTAAGCTTAAATGGATGATACGACACTTTGAGTGTGAACAAATTTTGTGCATCACATTAAAGTTGTCGTGTCGTATAGTTGTGGATAAATTTTGAGCCTATTTGCAAGCACTTGGATGTTCCACCATACGTTCGCGGGCGTCGGTTCCATGTTATATAATTAGTGATAAAGTAAAACTTCAACTGATTACAAGGATGCATGTGCATAAATGATTTGCTCGTGTATCATTTGTAACTTAAATACGCATTCTCGGGAAATTTTCGGTAACCAAAGTAGTTCCTTAATACCTTCAGCAATTCAGCATACGCGCTACTGTTTTATAATAAATTTTTGTTAAATGTTTTGTAAATTCAACTAATGGTAGATCACAGTAATCTCTGTCTTTGTAAGTTTAGTCGTCTGCCTGCTCCATTTACAATCAGCCTACATTTCGCTTGCAAGAAATTAACTCCGAATCCCATATCAATCTTTCTCTAGCCAATACCCTACACGTACTTCCAAATCATAACATCATTTTTAATTTCTAATTGGCAATATGAAGACATGGAATATATATACAAGTTACATTACACACCTCACCCTTCAATCACTGATCAGGCAACATGTTAATATCAAACCATCCCAAAAAATCATCATCTTGATTATCCATCCATCCATTCGACTGTTGTTGGAAGAAGCTATCAATCTGGGAAACAAAAGAACCCGAAGCAGAAGCAGCTGCATTATCAATTCCTCCATTATGTTGTTGTTGTTGTTGTGGTGGTGGTGGTGGACCGTGCTGTTGTTGAAGATGTTGGTGTTGGTGATCATTGTTTAACGTTGCTGAATACTGTTCATTAACGTTAACTTCTTCAATTGTAGGCAAGTAAGTTTGTGGTGGTGGTGATTGGCCAAATTGGAAGGCTGATTGCTGGTGTGGTAATTGTTGTGACTGGAGCTGCGGTGGTTGCTGCTGTGACGAAACACTTGACTCTAGAATTGGAGTTGCTTGATGTAATTGCAAGTGTTGTGGCTGCTGCTGCTGTGGCAATAGTGATTCATTCTTTATAATCACTTGAGGCTCTGGATCTTGTACATTCATAATATCTCTAGTTGATCCCGTTGCTTCCAACATTGATAATGGAATACCATTAATCTCTAATGGCTTATTGTCACCAGCATTCAGCTTGGCTTGGTTCATAGCTTCATCAGTGGGAACCAAAGTGGTGATGGTGGTACCATTTGGGGTAGTCGTTGTAATCGTAGTGAAATCATCCTTTGTGATTTGATTGTAAAAGGGCAATGGAAGTAATTTCTTGTCATGAGGTTCAATTTTCCTTGTTGGTGGTTTACCTTTATCCAAAGCAGTTCTTCTCTTTCCCTCATGTACACACCAAACCAAATCATAAAACAACGACGCTGTCAAATGCGACCTCATTCGTGATATAATACTCGACCCTTCATCTTTATCATCTTGTAAAAAGATATCAGGGTAAGTAAACAAGACAATGTTTAAATTTTCCAAAACCTTAGCTGTTCTAGACATGTCATTTTGTAAATTTTGCCATGAACTTAAAGTGTTTCGAAACATTCGATGAACAGTGACAATCGACTGTCTTGCTGAGTCAACGTATTTATCATAAAGATATTTGGATAAATGCAACTTGAAAAGTAACAAAACTGAATATGAAACAGCTTGTCGAATATATATAGGCAATTCAATTAGACTAATCTCTTGATTCATTTTGGACACAATTGTGATTATCCTGGTGGCTGATAAATATGCTGAACTGACATACTTGACCTGATCTTCAATTGGAGTTCCTGGTAAAAATGCAAAACAACAAATCATCAATTTAATGTAAAGGTAGTACACTTCAATTGGTGACCCTTCTTCAATCTGGAGTTTAAAGCGTAATCTTTCCAACTCTCTATCCAATAAATTCAACGACCCAGCACGATTCAGTGGTTCCAACAACCCATCTGGTCTAGTGACACTAATTCCCATTACATTCACCAATTTGCATTGGAATATAGATAACGAAATCAAACATCGGAACTCCTTTGGTAACGACTGGTCAACTCTAGCATTCTCTAATAAATAATCTGTTGTGTTTATACTTGGTGGTAATCCCAATAATGAGGACCAAAATTGTTCACAAAAGAATAAAGCTAACCATGACCTAGTCCGCCATTTCTCGGCATCTGGACCCAAACTTACTTGATTACGACTAAATTCTTGAATAAACTCTCCACCTCGATGCAAACCCAATTGTAATGACAAGTTCTTGGCCAATCCAACAAACCGATAAGAGCAATCATCAAGGACTTTTTCATTTGGTAAAGGCCATATGGATAAAATAATCAATGCTTGAATGACATGAGTTGATCTTGGAGTTTTAATCCAGCACGTTTCCACCGCCAATTGCTTAATTAACGACGCCAATGACATGTATAGCGTAGGCTCTGGCTCTCCTAAACTTGCCGTTAAGATGACCACCCAGAATAGCAAGTTTGACTTATGGTACAACTCAGTTGCTGAACGTGAATAAATAATTGGGAAATATTTTAAATTTTTAGTCATGAAACGATGATGCAACTCATTGGCTTTTGCCAAAGGTAAGCTAACATCACCCAAAACAAACTCGGAGATTGGTTGATAACTTTCCTCCTTTAACTCATAATTGCTCATTGATGAAGGTGAATTGTCTGAATTGTCATGCATTAAGGAAGGACTCTGGTGAATCTGAGTGACTGATGCAATTGGTGAGATATTGGGACTATGAGCATAGGTTGACGATGAAGGTAAAACCATGGGACTGATTGCAGCATTTGGATACAGGTAGCTTCTCTGAGGTTGTGGATGTGAAGGTTTATCCGTTTGCAACTGCGCTTGCTGTGATGGCAGACTTTGCGGTTGGACATGAGGTGACGAGGCTTGAGTAATGAAGCCCATATTATGTTGGCTCAATGCCTGAGTGAGAAGCGACTCATTCTTTGTCAAGAGGTCGATTTTCGCCTTTAGCTCATCAACATCCAGTTTCAATGATTGTATCTGTGATCCCTTTTTAGGTCTAAATTCTGGATCTATCTCACATTTCAATCCCATGCGTTCACAGCGTTCACAAGGTTCGGGGTGTTTTTCCAGCGCATTGCACTTGATCTTGTGCTGACGACAGAATGTACATGATGTGACTGGTCTATGTCCTGTCTGTTTAGACTGCTTCTGTGCTGAAGATTCTTTTGGTGTGCTTTCAACTGATTTCGAATTGTTTCGTTCGCGAGGTGACACGCTAGTGCTTGATTTTCTTTGTCTCTTCAATTCTGGACCTGCCTTGGCAGAAGAAGTGGAGGTAGTAGCAGCTGTTGCAGATTTGGATCGTTTTGGTGCAGGTAAGATTGGTGTATTGGCATATCTTGGCGATACTGACACCAATGGAGATGGTGTTTGTGGGGAGTGCGTTATTGGTGCTGGTTTTGGTAATATTTTTACCTTTGCCTTTTCCGAGTACTTCATGGTGGGTAGGTAGTCGTGTTTCCGTTGTTGTTGTGTTTATAGATAGTCTTTTTCAGTAGATACTCTGATACTTCTGTACGAGATTCGTGACCGTGTATCTTATTCTAGTGGATAGGAACAATTCGGAAAGGTTGATACAACAAGTGGAGAGGGAAAAAGGAGTAATGCAATGCAAATGGATTATGAACCCAGTGTAATGTGATGATCCTTTCTTATTCTTCTGGTCCTTATTCAATGTAGAAACAGTTGTGAATAGGAAAAAAAAAAAAAAAGAAAAATTTCGTTTTTGTTTATGGATATTGAGATTTCAATTGTTGAGAGAATATAAATTTTTAATTTTTATTTATTTTTTATTCTTCTTGTGCTGTATTAATATGTATGCATGGATGTGGTTTGGGTTAATATACGGAATTGAGTATACTCTAATATATTGATGTTTGGATGTAATGGTAGTGTACTTGAGCTCAACTGATGGAAAAGATAAAAATTTTTCATTCGAAACAAAGTTACACAAAACAGCAATATGAGAAAGAGAGGCTAGTTGGCATGACACCCTTTTTCAATTGGCATTGGGGGTGTAAATACACACCGAATTTCTACACGCTTTCTAATTCATGCATAATGCTTTTCTGTAGAGAGCCAAACGAGTTAGCACAAATACACGTACATATCGCTTATTCTGGAATTTAATGTCAACACTGTTCTAGCCCTCGGTAATTTGAAGGAAAAGAAGCAGAGAAGACACCAAGAAAAAATAACAATGTTACACCAAAATTACTCATTTCGGATCCAGTTACATCAAATGAACTAAAAAAGCAAGGAAAGTTACTAGTGAGTAGAATCGTCTATTATTTTCATCGCCAAGTGACGTCAATTAATGCCATTGTATAGAAGAGAAGAAGCAAAACAAGGACCTCCTTTCTAAAAATACAATAGACAACGGATTTTAATTGCCGAATGAATCATTGTCATGCACAGTAACACTATTCCCCCATGCGGAAAAATTCTGTTGATCCCATTTGTCCCATGAAGTCGTACGGCATTTAATAAAAAAAAAAAGAAAAAAAAAGAAACGTTCTTAGTGGAAAAGTTATCTAAAAGATCAGTGTACTGTATATAAAGGAACTGAAATATGACACATAACTACACTTTTTATGGGCGCTTCCTAGTGTTACGTCAATTGGGGTGATGCCAAATTGAAGGTAGATAGATAATCAGTCACGATCAAAATAACAACGAATATAAACAAAATACTAAAAAAAACTATAAATCTTCAAAAACTGAAGCAACGAAAAACTATACACTTGCACTAACAAAAAAAGAAGGTTCTCACCTACCACTTACTCATCATCTTCAACTTTTGGATCACCAATTCCATCCTCATAGATTGCAAACACGCAATCACTTTCCGGTAAACAAGGTGAATCATAAATCTTACAAATTCTCTGCTCACCTCTACCCTTTTTCAATGACAATCTAGTGGTGGAAGCATGAGCAATGATGTTTCCTCCAATTGGTTTCTTTGGATCTGGGTTATACATTCCTGACATACCATCAACTTGAGCAACAACTTGATTAGTAATGACAACAGCAATACCAAATTCATCAGCCAATCTTTGCAATGTTCTCATAAACTTTGCCACTGATGTTTGACGAGCACTCAATTCACCTCTACCGGCATAATCAGTACGATACAAGGACATAATGGAATCAACAATCAACAATGAGAATCTCAGTTCGGCCATCATTTGAGCTGCCAAGTGCAACAAGTTTAATTGATGCTCAGCATTGTAGGCTCTAGCATAAGCAACATTATCCAAACAATCATTTGGACTGAGCCCATATCTTTCAGCGATTGAAACCAATCTATTGGGTCTAAATGTTCCTTCAGTATCAATGTAAAGACATTTTCCTTCACCACCACCCATATCAATTGGCAACTGACAGGTAACTGCCAATGTGTGGCATAATTGAGATTTACCAGTTCTAAATTCACCAAAAACCTCAGTTATGGATCCAGTCTCAACACCACCTCCTAATAACGTGTCCAACTGCTTAGATCCAGTAGTTAAACAAATCAACTCTGACCTTCTTGAATGAAACTCTGAGGCAGTAGTGAACCCCAAGGGAACCACTTTAGCCGCTTCGTTAGAAATCTTTTCCGCTTTAGCTTCACTGATACCTTTGACTGTGATTAATTGTCTCTTGGGGGTATAAGCAATAGACTCAATAGTATGATAACCTTCAGCTTTCAACTTCTTAATGTCTGATGCAGTAATACCATTACCTTCAAGTTGTTCAATAAGTAATGGACCACTCGTTTCTTCCTCCTCTTCTTCATGTGCACTCGCGTCTGCTTCGTGCATATTGTGATCGTGTCCTGCGGATGAAGTGGAAATGTTGGACGCTTCAAGTCTTTGCAGTTGTAATTCAACTTCTGTTTGTGACATAGTATAGTATACTCTATAGTGTTGTAGGTATTGCGAATAGTATGCGTGTAGAAGAAGAGGGGTGTGTTACGCGTTTTGATCTCGCGTTGTGTTTGCCTTTTAAAAACATCTTTTTTTATGTTGCGCTACCATCTTGTTGATATTTTCGCAAATTTTTGAATTTTGGTTGCAAAAAAGGCAAATCAGAGACAAATTGATTAACGAAAGAGGCAGGTGTCTGATTTGGAATTTAGGGAGCGTATGGTGTTGATATGCAAGTGGATCGCTCTATATTGGCAAGTCTTTGCATCATGAGTCTTTATTTAGTGTTATAGCTGATGAATGGCTTTTAAATAACCTTACAATGAAGGGTTGTTTATCGCTTTCTGGAAGAAGGAGAGCTTGTAAAGGGGGCCGTTCTTATTTAACTATCTACTTAGATATTGTAGTAAGTGTCATTATCAATTAGGGAATGTAACGTAGTTTTTAAATATTTGCTTTTATTTCGGCGTAAAAAAGAGAAATCAAATATTCTGTTGAACACTGTAGAATCAATAAAGTGACATCTTCAGAAGTGTTTCTCAATCGTTACGAAAGTTCAATGATTGATGATATCTTGGATTAGCTCGTATGTCGCTTTTTCTAATTGAGACATCATAAAAGAAATCATAGCAGGAACGATGATTATTACATAATTGCTGTTTCGTCGTCATCAAGTGGGTACAATCTGTTATCAGATAACATTAAGCAACGAAAAATATACGCTTAGGTCGTTAACTTTATATACATCACAGCTTTCGATAAAGAAAAGATAACGCATCTCATTAATTATATGTGCGCAATCGTCGTATAGAAAATGTTTTTGTCGTATAGAAATAGAAATATTGTCTCGTTTAGAAAGAACAAAAAAAAAAAAAAGAAATTTTTACAATTGGTCAATGGTACACTACTTTTTTAAGGAGGTGACACAAAGTTCTAACTATTCAAAGACTAGATCCAACATTCGTATAAGCAGGGAATTAATCAAGGTTGATTGATCCGATGATGAGGCTATGACTTGGACGAAGCGATAGCAGAGGTGACTGTGCTTAGTAACTTACAATATAGTATCGTATAGCTTCTGTCTTACTTTCATGTAATTCGTTTAGTTATTTTCTTTTCTAGATGCGCCTGCCTCTTTTTCAATGTCTAAAAAAAAAAAAAAAAGCCGAGACGCACACACATACACTTCTTTCTCATCATCATATAAATATATCTTATAAAATTCCAATTTTCATCAATTCCTAAAAAACGAGCAAGAGCTTCTTAAGAAAGTTTCATTTCAATTCGCTACTTCATACTTCACACGTATATCTATACACACATATTCAACATTGCATTATCTTTCTTAATTAGATATCTCAACTATATCTTTGACTCAATTAAATACTCACCACCAGAGACACAAGATACACACACAGCCAACACACGCGCTTTTCATTTTTCTTTTTTTTTTAAAAAATATTTGTTAACCAAAGATGTCTTCAAGTCAAGTATATTACGACTATTCCCAGTTCTCCAATGGGACCACCTTTATGGATGCTTACAACAACTTTAGCCAAGTTCCCAATTTAAATATTGTTGAGAAACTTTGGGCTAGTTACTATTATTACATGAATAACGATTTATTTGCTACTGGGTTGTTGTTTTTCGTTACTCATGAACTTTTCTATTTCGGTAGATGTTTACCATGGGCCATCATTGATAGAATCCCATATTTCAGAAAATGGAAAATTCAAGATGAAAAATTACCTAGTGATGAAGAACAATGGGAATGTTTGAAACTGGTTTTAACTTCCCATTTCTTGGTTGAAGCTTTCCCTATTTGGTTTTTCCATCCATTGTGTCAAAAAATTGGTATTTCGTTTGATGTCCCATTCCCAAGTATAGGACAAATGTTGTTGCAATTGGCAGTGTTTTTTGTGTTGGAAGATGCTTGGCATTATTGGTTTCATCGTGGGTTACATTATGGTGTTTTTTACAAATATATTCATAAACAACATCACAGGTATGCTGCTCCATTTGGATTAGCTGCTGAATATGCTCACCCAGTTGAAGTTGCTTTGTTGGGTTTGGGTACTGTTGGTATTCCAATCTTGTGGTGTATAATCACTGGAAAATTGCATTTATTTACCGTTTCTGTTTGGATTGTCTTGAGATTGTTCCAAGCTGTTGACTCTCATTCTGGATACGAGTTTCCTTGGTCATTACATCACTTTTTGCCATTTTGGGCTGGAGCTGATCATCATGATGAACATCACCATTATTTTATTGGTGGTTATTCGTCTAGTTTTAGATGGTGGGATTACTTTTTGGAAACTGAAGCTGGTCCAAAGGGTAAAGCTGCCAGAGAAGAAAGGATTAGGAAGAAAGCTGAAAAATTGCAAAAGAAAACAATTTAAGAAGATTGGAGAGTTTGTGCTTTTCAGTATTCTCGATGTCTGGCTTTAATCCCATGCCTTTTTTTCAATCAGCTCACTTTTATAGGTGTTTTTTGCTGTATATTTATAGATCTTAATTCAGAATTATTTTTGATACAAAAACTAGCTAGCTCTGTACACATTGCCCTTCCTTCCAACTACGATTCCAATTTTGACTTTTCCTCATTAACCCAATCCTCATACTCTTTCCTCTTTGCCACAATATCAATAAATGGCACTCTCAGTTGAAATTCTTCAAATGCGTTAATGCCAACCTTATCCCCCAATTTCAAACTGTCTTTCATTTCAATTGGCCTCAAATATTTCAGATCTTCATAAACTAATTTATCCTTTTCAGTAATTGACAAATGGATGGGATTTTCAATTGATACAAGTGCACCAACCATAACGATAATAAATCCAACTATAGCTTCAATGTAAATATCTAATGGTAAAGAGATGGATTGGGGTGAGCCTTGTTGATGCACCTGCTGCTGTTGGACGTGGTGATTATAATGTATTGCGTATTTATGAAATTCAAATGCTGAATAACCTGAGTGGATTAGTAGAAGTGTACCAACAAAGTACAGCATGTACTTGGAGCCTGTTGATAATGACATAATATTAAATGGGCAGTAGCAGTGTAGTTGCTTCAGTTCACTAAGATGCGTTGATGATGATCAGTTAAGTTCTGTTGGTGGTCGACTGGTGGTTTGTTTGTGCCGCGGAAGAATTGAAAGAGAACAGAAAAAAATGTCAGAGTCAAAAGAGACAAAACTTTTGTCCTCTAAACTAACAACAACAACAACAACCATCAAGTTGCTTCTAATTCACACAAAATATCACCAAACGAGTGTGTATTCATACATCCCCAATCAACTAGATTACCACACAAAGAGGAGTAAAAATCATTAACGTAGTCACGACCTCCCCCCCTTTCTCCATTTGGTCAGCTGATATCCAACGGAAAAACTCAAGCAAAATTAAACCATCTAAAGAGATAAAAGGCAAAAAGGCAACAAAATCTCAAATTATATTTGCCACTCAATTCCGAGCTATTTCATTAAACAGAAAGGGACATAAAACAATCACATACTTCAACTGCTCAATATCCACACGCGTTTGGCATCTCACTTTAAATTTTTTTTTTTTGTTGTTGGTTGTGAATTGAATCATGTCTGAATCCACAATTGCTCCGAAAGCTCCTGCTCAATCTCCAGACACTTCTGTGGTTGGTACAGGCATATCAACACCAGAGAAACCCTTACCACAATACAACCCTAAAGTAATTACATCATTAGATTGTAGGTTATTACAATATGAATACGGGATTTACAAATTAGAGAAATTTATTGCTAGTTTGAAACGATTACATTCATCAACGACGGGGGTTCCAATGATTCATTATATTGTCTTGCTCACTGGAAGTGTATTTGCTATCAACGACAAAGCATTTGATTCAAGATTCGATAAGCTTGCCAATTTCAAACCAATTCAGATTGGCTCAATCAATATTGCCCAGAATACATCCCACATCCCTTATGATATCCCTGATTTACCGGTGCTGGCATTGGATGATTTCCCACCACTTGAAAGTACTCTCAAGTGCTTGAAACAAGTAGAAGTTTTGAGTAATATCTGCTTGTCTGGCTACAAAAAGAGACTTGAGTTGGCGAAAGCAGAAAAGGAAAAAGCAATAAACGGCACCAACCTTGAGACATATTATTCCAAATTGGAGTCTATAATTTCGCATGATATATTTTATCAAGATATTGATCTTCAATTGAATGATGTGTCTTTTCCTTTGACCAATGATGAGCAAGCAAATGCTCAACATTATGAAGAAGCTTCACTAATCGATATGGATCTCAAAGCTTTGTTTGTAATAATCCAGCAAATGGAAAAGCTGTTGACTAAATTGAAACCAGTGATTGATTCCTTGAAGAAGCCCCAAACTAATGATCATTTCTCAGTGCACAAAATATTTCTCCTTACATCAAGGTTGAATGAGATTTACACAATCATACGAAGATTTGGTAGAAAGATCTATCTTTCCAATCACCAACATTTAGTTGATGCCAAGTTTTTACATTATTGCCCGAATTCCGCCTATTTTAAAACTAATGTGTTGAGAAATATGGACGACTACTACAATTCAATGAAGAAAAATGGTACCTTGATTGCAAACATCACAAGACTAATACGTCAAGACACCAAATTGGAAATAAATGCCAAGGCAGTAAGTACGCACATTAATTTTGTCGTACAAGGTCTCAATGTTACTGAAAAATGTCTAACTGTATTGAAGGAATTTGGATTGTCATGGATTAATTCTGAGAAAAGGTTTAGAAACGTCTATCATTTACCTCGTGGAAATTTAGACAAGATTTATGAAACTATACCAGAGTTGAAACCAAAACCACCACAAGCCAAACCAGTTCCAAAGACCCAACAACCGACAGCTACAAGACCTAGCGCTATGGAGAGACATTTGAAAACGTTGGACTTGAATGATAATGGCGGAGGAAGAAGATCGAGGTCTTCTTCAACTTCAAGTGTAAATAGCAATGGCAGCAATTCGTCAGCCCCATCATCAGGGTTAATGAGAAGAGCATCATTGACGTCTCCCAATAAAGCACTTGGGAATGCGAGAGTCACTTCTCCTAGAGCAAGACCTAATTCTATGTTGTTTCAGTATCACCAGTCTAACTCCTCGAATTCCAGTCTTGAAAATGGAAATGCTTCTGATGGCAAAGCCACTAATACCAAAGCAGGTGGTCATGGCGCACCAGTGCAAGGTCGTCGAAGATCGAATTCACACCCACTAGCAAATGAATCTATTGCAACATCTGGCGCAGCAGCAGCCTTGAAAGCTAATGGCATCAAGAGTAACTCTCCTTATAGGCAACAACATCAGAAACAGCAAGCTCAAGTGCAGCAGCAACAGCAGCAGCAACAGCAGCAGCAACAGCAACAGCAAGAACAGAAGACACAACGACAACAACTGCCCCAGGTTGCGGACAGCAATACGCAAACGCTCAATGTTGAACTGCAAAGTTCACATAGTGCATTTACAAAGAAATTGTTAGCTGTGAGCGAAGAAAGTTCAGAAGAAGCACCACCAGGAGTGAAACTCTCGGCATCTCAAAGACTCCAACAGCACATTCGAGATGCTGCGAAATCAGGTGACATGATGACTACAGAGAGGGAGATGTTAAACTCTGTTGTTTATGACCCCAATCATACTAATAAGCTTCATATGAAGCGGTATATTGAGAAACCAAAAGTTGAGGAGTCTCAATCATCGCCAGAGCCGGTATCGTCGCCAGCTCCGTCCGGTGCTATACCAGCAGCTGCAGCAGCAAGTACCGTCTCCAATCAAAATCACGTCAAGACTCAAGGAAACCCAGTAGCACGAACCAGAGATCAAGTAACGCGAAGCAATACGCAGCGGAACAGCTTTATTCCTGAGGTTCCTCCAACTGGACCTCTGGAGCAACCTGCTTCACAGGACAATTCGTCCAATTCAACCGCCGCTTCGTCATCTACTTTGGGAAGCAGTGTGGAGCAGGCTCTGGAAACTACTCCAATAGTAGACTCGACAACTGTGACTGCTCAAACTGAAGTTACTGTTGGTACAAACTCTAGTGTTGAGGATCAGAAAACTTTAGTTGTCGGGAACCAGGAAGCCCCACCAGCAACCATAGAACCAGCAGCACCAGTAATCAAAAAGGTTAGATTTACTGGAGTTTCTGAATATACCGCAGCTGAAGATGCACCAACGAAATACGCGAATGCTATTTTGAGAAACTTTGCTGTCTTTCGATCACCTTCCAAAACTAATAAAGAAAGGAGACACTATTTCACCAAGAGTGATCAATTGTTGAAAGAGGAAAGTTTATCATTCAGAGCTAATCAAACTTTAAATGAAGGTGAACCTGTTTTGCCATCACAGGTTATGCCTGCCCCACTTCCCCCTGTATCGACCACAAAGAGGGGATTGGGATTATCTAAATTTAGATTTAAACTGCTGTAAAAGAGACATAGAGATATATACTACTCTGTCATTTTAATTAATTTTGTAATTTGTACTTGATTTTGAACAGAACATGAATGTCGTAGATTGTAAAGTCGCAAGATGTTTACGACACATCGCATCATCGCAAAACTTCACACAAATTTATCTCTTGAAAACCATTTCAACCGATATAGACCACCCATCCTCCAGCACAATAGCCTCCCAAAATGAGACAAAAGAGAGCAAAGTCTTACAAGAAGCAAATGAATGTATACCACTACACATTCAAATTTCGAGAACCGTACCAAGTCATAGTCGATAACGAAATCGTAAGCACATGTTCCAAATCATCCTACGATATCACCAAAGGACTAACCAGAACCATCCAAGCTGAAAACAAACCAATGATTACACAATGCTGCATCCAAGCTTTATACGATACCAAGAATCAAGATGCAATCAACTTGGCCAAAAAATTTGAACGAAGAAAATGCAATCATCGTGAAGTTATTGCTCCTGGTGAATGTATCAAAAGTATAGTTGACATCAATGGGGAGAATAAGCATCGATATGTGGTTGCGACTCAGGATTTGGACTTGAGGAGGAAATTGAGACAAATACCTGGTGTACCACTAATTTATATGAATCGATCAGTTATGGTTATGGAACCTTTGAGTGATGCTAGTTCCAAGTATAGTGAAGAATGGGAAAGGAAGAAATTGACTGGTGGATTGAATGACTTAAAAGCGGGTAAGATAATTGAAAATAATGAGAATGAGGAGGAAGAGGACGAGAAGGAAGGTGCTGTTCCAGCAAAGAAAAAGAGGAAAGGGCCAAAAGGACCTAATCCTTTGAGTGTAAAGAAGAAAAAGAAAGGCGAGCCAAGTGCCAATGAAGTGAAGGAAGATAGTGAAAAGAAGCATAGGAGGAGGAGAAAGCATAAAAAGTCAGACGAGAAGCAAGAAGTAGCGGAAGGTGAGGGCGAGAACAATGGAAGTGCTAATAAAGATGGTGAAGAGAAAGGAGGTGACGAAGAAAATGAGTAGATTCTTCAATAAGAAATATATAAAGTCTATACTTTTTGAAATTGTGGGTAATCTCACCCCTGGATTGCCAATTCATCCAGTTGTAAAACATCAAAACTGTTTTTGCTTTCACTTCTCTTTGCATCATCTGCATTCAAAGCCCCATCATCAACACGTTTCCTTCGATCAACCTTCATAACAAAGCTAACACTAGGATCAATCAAACATAATTTACAATCAAAAGCCAAGGAGTTCTGTCTCAAAGTCTTGCGAAACATGTTACACAACTCTTCCAACATCGATTCAAACTCTTGATCCATTTTTTGATACCATGCTCTATCATACAAAACGAATGTTGACTCTTTTAGCCAAGATATGGTGAACCCTTCGCCATCAGCATCCTCATTACCAATTTGATGATATTCAACTAATGCATTTTGCAAGTCTTCTTTTGTTACACCAAAAAACGTATCTTGAATAATGATAGCATTGAATAACGCATCATGAATTTCTTGCTCGGTCATAGATTCAACATGAAGTTGCTGTATTTCTTTCATTCGAACCAACTCTAAGCAACTGTGTAAAGTTGAAGCTGGGACAAACGTTAACCTTGTAATGACTATAAAGACTGATCGTTTTGGTTCTTGATCTTGTGATTCAGTATAAAGTTTATACGATTGTGCCAATTCGTGGATAAATTGCCGTTGTTGGGAAGTCATTGGTGGGAAGTGATAAGACCGCTTGGGATTCTCAACTCCATTGTTGACCTGGTGATTATAGTCTTCGAGGAATGTTCGAATAATATTTTCAATTCGAGTGCACCATTTGGTTTGCTTTTCAAATGTGCTCAACACATAGTCACTATAAATAATCTTTTCATCCTCAGGTACATCAACAGCAAAAGCTTCACGCAATTTTGCATCTCTTTTTGCAGAAGCACATGATTCATTACACTCAAGTATGGCGCCAATCGTAGTTGGTTCTGTCAATGACGCTCCACATGGTACAGTTTTCTTTAAATTGCCGCATTCACATTGAATGATCACTGGCTCATTGCATTTAACTGCATCACACTTACTGCTTTTACCCACCTTATCAAAATGACATTTCAACTTGCATAAATGGGGACAGTTCTTTCTCACCTTTTGACACTTTACCATACATTGATTAACGTGAACATGATCATTCTCCTTTGTACATTTAGAAGAGCACGTACGTAGACAGGGATGGCCACATTCTTTGGGAACCATACACATTTTCCCACAACTCACACGCTCCTGTGAACACATTATACCAGGGAGATCCTGTCTTGCGCCACAATCACATGCCCTCTTAACTAATACCGTACATTTAGGACACGATACGTTGTCTTTGTGACATTCGTGTGGTTCGGGACGGTGCCCACATGCAGTTGGTCGAATACATTGTTCGTGACACACTAATTCAGTACCGCATCTGACTGGTGCAGGTATCACAGTTTTACCACAGTTACAAACCAAATCCTCATTGGTGGACTCCAAACACACTTCACAAGGACCACCGTGACACATTGCTTGGCAACGATGTTGTCCACACGATTTCAATCGATTACATGTTTGCGTACAAATATGTACTGCTTCAATTGACATAATATCGTCGTGTAAAGTACGACGTAAATTGTTTCTCACTGCTTTCTTTTTGGCCTTTTCTCTTTCCAATGCCATTTGTTCATAAGGGCAACATTCGGCACGATGATAATGCTTTCGACAACTCAATAAAACAGAACATTTGTGACGACACTTGAATTTTATACCCAGCTGCACAGACTTGCATGGGACACTAAACAGTTCGTGGCCACACTCGCAGGTTATGTCAAATATCGAGGTGCATTCGCAAGGTCCTGGATGGCATTTAAATTTACAATGGCATCCACATGGCAATAGTTTACCACACACATTATCACATTCAGCCACCGGATCCGTACATTTTGTCCTGTTTGATGAATCAACTCTAGTTTTTCCACAATAACATGTTGAAATAACATCTGGTGAGTATTTACATTTCGCATGATCCATTGCAGGTGGTGGTTGACAGGCAAAAGTCTCGAAATGCTCTCCACAATCATAATAGTATTTTTTAGTCTTTCCACACGAGCCACCCCCAATCCATTTCTTACCTTTGTAATCTTTACACTGTATCGGCTTCCGTTTTGAACATTTAGTCTTTAATTTAGTGTCACCACAGTAGCATTTGTACTCAATTTTCTTCTGGCATTTGCCACACGAACCTCCATGGCAACCTTTGGTACATTTATGATTAAGATCACAAACTTTTTTACCACACGGATGGTCACATTTCCAGCCTTTTCTATAAGGAGTAATTATGCAAGGCAATTGTTTCTTTTCCTTCCCACATTGGCACTTCATCACTGGGCCTAGAGCACCACAAACTGGGTGTTTTCCTGGATGGCAAGTATTCAAACACCTATGAATACAGTTCGGATACTTGTAATTACACAAATTGCCACAAGAAAATGGCATTAGCGGATTCTGAGGTGGATCCTTAACTTTGCCACACCAACAAGTAAACTTTTTAGGTAGTACCTTAGTTTCATAGTTACATGCTGGACACCTCCATGTTCTATTGGCCTTGTTGGTTGAAGATCCTCTGATAGCCCAATCCTTGATACAATCCAAATCGTAGACTCTAAAACATTCTTGACAACTCCATATCGTGGAATCTTTATCGATTTCTCCAGTACATACAAGACAGATGTATTGTCCTTGTTGTATCTCTGATATGATTGTAGCTTCTAAAGACTCATCCAAAGGTGACTTCTCTTTGATATCTCGTGATTGATCTCATGTCGGCTGATTATTATTCTCTTGGTACGGTTGTATTTCAATCTCTACACCATTGCGAACAAAAGTTTGCAATGAGCCACTCGAATGATCTTCAGAAGAGTTGAGTTTCTCTGGCATGATGTAAATATAATTTTCAAATTAAACTTTGCCTTTCTTTTTCTGGGGTGAAGAGGACTCAGCTCTTTATAAACCCTGTCAATGAAAATTTCTTTTTCTACTCTGCAACAACATCGTTGCACAAAGTCCGCTGTGTCATGTACTGAGTCATGTAAACAAACAAACAAACAAACACGCCAACTGAAAGCGGTAACATCTCCGTGTGGTTGAAGCGTATCACCCTCCCTTTCTGAAGTAATTCCCAATCTAAACTGTCTTCTTGTAGAATACTCTGGAAACACACTCCGTATCACTACACACACACACCCGCATTCTTTACAATCAAGTGACCATTTATCAACAGTCAAACAACTGAACTAAACATTAATTAAAACTAAAAAGAACACTTTTTACAAAAAAATAACAAATCACAAAACAAGCGTCTCTAGAAGATCGCAATGACAGATCAACTCGTAACCATCCGCATTGCTTTATATCATAACACATATCAATCAACCTACTCTCACACTTCTTCTCTTGAAGAAATCCATTACTTTTCTTGCCGCACTTGACTCTTTGGGAGCATTGTTACTGCCACTTGGAGGGCCAGCTATAGAATGACGTTTCGAACTAGGATGTCCCTTACCAGTGGATGAGCTGGAATGCACACGCTTCGAATCCTTCTTATTCATGTTTGCCTCGCTTGTTGGTTCCAACACCTTTCTTGTTTTTGCCTTGGGTTTTGTAGTTGATGATGTCGACGAGGATACAGTAGTTGTATCGCTCTTATTGGCCTCTTTTGATAACGGAGTTGGTGCAGTTGAATTGGTTGCATTCGTGCTTGACAAATTAGGACCATCCTTTCCGGTTGGCAACGACACATTTGAGCTTGACGAGTGATATGAACTGTAGAAGGACAACAAACTAAATCTGTTTCTTTTCTTTGCTTCTTTATGTTCACGGTTTTCCTTATTTTCGTCATGCATTCTTCTCGATGTGCTCGACCTTCTTTCACCCTCAACCTTAGATGCTTTCACTTCTGTGGGTTTCGAAGCAGCCTTATCTGATACATCAACATTGGGTTTGGGGCTAGACTTTTCAATGTACTCCTCCATTGGCTCAGGCAAATTAGTTGACTCTAAATTTACATCTTCCTTATTACCATTCTCGCTATCCACTTGTGCATCCGCGTTAGCTTCAACGTGTGCAATCTCCTTACTAGGATCTGCTTCACCTTCTACTGGTGCAGATTGAACATGGGTACCATCATCCTCTACCTTTTCCAAATCTGAACCCTTGCTTGATTTGGTAGGCGAAGGATGACCACTTTCCGATAAATCCAAAGCTTCGATTTTATCTTCCAAATAACTCAATACCGAATTCCTCTTGTTATCAGGAGATGAATTGTATCCACTGTAGCTGGTTAGTCCAGTTAAGTTATCTTTGCTTAACACGCCATTAACGTGTACGTGAGTAACTACTGAATTTCTGCGGCTGGTCAGTGGGCCTGAGTCTGTCGTAATGGATTCCTTTGGTGGGGAAGTGGAAATGTATTGGGTCATTGAGTTTGGATATGCAACGTTGGAGTTTGTGGCTGGGAATTTGATAATATCTTTATACGAAATGGCAACTTGCGACGGTGAAATCATGGAAGATGTCATCGAAGTAGGATGATATGATGTAGGTCTTGGCTTCTTTCCTGCAGGAGGCAACTTGGCAAAATCTTTAGGCGGCAATAATTTCGAAGTAGGAGGTAACCCAGAAGCAGTTGATCCCGGTTTCGAAGGACTTTCAATAATGGTAGAAATTGTTGAAGGTGTTGGGTAGTTGGCTGCTGCTCTGGCACCACTATCATCATTAACCACCGACTTCAATGCAATGCTAGCAGATGAACTTGAATTTGAAATCGACGCAGATTTTTGGTGGCCCCTTGTTGGTGAAACTGAAGATGGTTTCTTTGGAGATACATTGTCAGGTATATCGGCAGGTTTGGGTGAAGTGCTGGTAGACATTGCCGGAGATGCATACAAAAGGCTGATGCTGGTCGACGAATATGATCTTGTGTGTTCCGATGTAGTTGGTTGAGGTCTTGCACTCTGCGATTGTAAATGCGACATTTGTTGGTGGTGATACATAGATGGCCCCATTAATGACGAGGAACCTGTTGGTGTGTTGATCATTGAGAATCTCTTGTTGTATACTGGAGTTTGTTGCTCGGCTAATGCAGCGGCAGCCACACTTGTTGATGATGCTGCATGCTTCTCGCGGTAAATCCTATCCCATTCTGGTTGTCTAATGGACAACAATGCCGCATATGAACTCAACAATGGATGGTTCCTGATGGCATCCATTCCTATTCTTCTTCTAGGATCGGAAACAATAATCTTTCTGAGCAAATCACGAGCTAATGGACTAACATACTCTGGGAATGTCAATGGAGTTTTACAAATGTAGTGATACAATTTAATTATATCTGCTCCATCCTCGTTCTCTGGGTCATCATCAAATGGTAAGTAGCCCGACAACATGGCGTACATAATCACTCCCAACGACCAAATGTCTGCTTTCTTACCTTCATATGGACTCTGTGTTAATACCAATTCTGGTGCTGCATAACAAGGAGACCCGCAACTTGTTTTCATGAGATCATTTGTCCTGTCAGTGCACGAATTAACAAAACCAAAATCACTGATAATAACGTTTTTGTGTTTGTCCAATAACAAATTCTCTAATTTCAAGTCACGATGAATCAATCCTTTCGAGTGCATGTAATCTACACCACTGACTAGTTGTGCAAAAATCTTTTTCGCCACTGGCTCCTTCAAGTATTTGTGTTGCAAAATGTAATCAAATAGTTCACCTCCAGATGCGTATTCTAAAACAATACCAACATATTTCCCACTCTTCATCACTTCGACTAAGTTTACAATATTTGGGTGGTTCAATAATTTCAAAGAGTTTATTTCCCGATGGATTTTCACCTCCGAATCTGAGTCTTTAGCGATTGTGGAGCGTTTCACCAATTTGATGGCCACTTGACTGGGGAATTTACCATCTTTTCTCCATCCTAATTTAACTTTGCCAAACTCACCCTCTCCAAGAGTGGAGCCTAAAACGTATGCGCCAAACCTGACCTCTCTTTGAACTCTTTTCTGCATGGCGGAGTGCATTTGCGAAGATATAGTTGAGCTTGATACCGATGCTGAAATATTCTGTGTCAGGGAGGAATTAGTCATTTTGGCGTCAACCGGTAGCTCAGGTATAACTCTTGGAACTTGACTGTTGGGGTGGTGGCCTGAGCTGCTGGAATGTCTTGAGGATGACCTTCTAGGTGGAGCTTCGTCATTGTTTGAGAATATATCTTCTTGTGTGATAGTTACTACGTTTGCCGACATGCTTTTAAGGTGGGAATATTTTATCGTCTATCTGTGTATAAGGACAACGAGTGACTGATGAGTAGTTATTGATGGGCAAGCCTTTCTAGTAGGAGAAGATGATGAAGCCTGGGGTATGTATATCTTTCTCTTCTTTTCTGGGCCGTGGGTGAGTGGGTCCTAGGTCTATGTGTTGTGTTGTGTTGTGTTTACACGGTTCGTTTCAAAAGAAAAAAAAAAATAACAGTGCGCAAAAGGTAAAATTTGGTCTGTTTGGATATAACCTGATTTTTTGTTTTCTTCTTTTTTTTTTCTCTCTCGTCGTTGTAACCAGAATCTGTCAAGTATCCTTGTGTGGTGAATGAAACTGCAAAAAGAAAAGGGAAAAGAAGTTGCAAGATGTGCTTGATATATTTGATGAAAGAAAGAAGAAATGGTTAGGAGACGTTTCAAATATTGACGATGCAATATAAGCAAAAAAAACAAAGCAGAAGTTAAACAACTTTTTTTTGTGGTGTATGTTTGATGTTGTTGTGGTTTTCTTTTTAGTTTTTGTGGTATGTTGATTGTTTGTGTTTTAGTTTTGTATGTAAACAAAAGAACCTTAAAAAAAAATAAACAGTTGACTGCCTAATTGGGATAGTTGGTAAACATCAATGTCGTTTTTCTTAAAATCTTTTTGTCAACACTTGAGACATTAAGATAAACAAAGCACAACATCCACTTGTACCGTGTTTTTTCTTTGTTTCTTGTCTTCATCTTGAAACAAACACAATGGACCAGTGAATGTACTATGTTCGTATTTCAATAAAAGCTAAGAGAGAGTTGAATATGCACATGGGTGGTGATGTATTCATCACCGTGCCTTTTAGACGATGTCGTCGTATTCCTCCTCCATTGTTCTTCTGACCTCCTCCTCTGATTACAAAATGTGCTTGTTTTATATTAAGCTGTGTTCCGACACAACTGCAGTTTTCCGAGCATCACCCTGTACTTCTGACAGATTACTATTCATTGATATCCACTTTTTGGAGCTAGTATCGGTTTGCGGAGTGCCCTTGTATTTCACCAATCGTCAAACTTTTCCTTACTAAAGTCGAGTTTCTTGTCATGCAGATGAATTTAACTGCTCGTCAATCTTATCCCAAAACCGGTAACGGAACTGTTGGTGATAATAGCGTTAAACCCACTCTCCCAAACGACGCTGACTTTTTTCATTTTTTTCATCGTAAACCAGTTCACTCGTGTGTTGTAGTTCTGTTTTGAACACTTTGCGGTAATTTTGTTGCAAAAAAAGAAAAATCGACACCAGAGATTTTTACGAAGTACGCATCAATTCTACAAGAAAACGTCAACAAACATTGATTTCCTCTATATATGATAAACAATACCAATGAAAATCACCAATTGGTGATATTTTTCTCAGCTTCACCAAAGACCGAATTACCTCCATTGTCAACATCTTGTACATACTTGGCCCAATCCTCAAACAACTCTACATCATCCCCATACATTTCTGGTAAATTCGTCTTCAAGAAATCCAAGCAATATTCATTAATGAGTTCGAATTCAAGTAAAAATGCATCGTGTCCTTCTGGAGAATCCAATTTTTTCAAAATCGAATTGGGTATATTCTCTCCCAATAATTTTTGTTCTCCGTAGGTAAACAATCCATCAGATTCAATACCTATTACCAAATGAGGCTTTCTCAAAGTTTGTAAGATCTTAGGTAAAGGATCTTCGGTGGTGATTGTGCCAACTATCCCCCGAGTTATGTCATGCGTATCTAATTTTCGAGTTATTGATATATAACAGTTTGCATCAAATCTTTTGATAAATTTTTGACCCTGATATCGCAAGTAAGATTGGGCTGTGAAATATGTTGGTAGTTTCTTATCCTTATTAGTTTCTTGACCATTAGTCAGTTGCGATCCTTCATTGTGTAAAAGCCAATGCTCTTCATCCTTGGTCTTGGGGTACACTTTACCAGCTTCATCATCTTGACTAGTTAATGACTTGCCCAATTTTCTTCCAAATCTAGTTTCAAATGAATTTCGTGATCTATATGTAAGTAAAGCCGCCATTCTAGCAGCACTCAACCCCGAATCAGGTTTCAAACCCAATTTATTCTCATAATAATAACCATCATCATAATAAGGATCACTGAAAATACATTGTCTTTGAGTCTCATTCCATGATATACACCATGCAGAAGCTCTAGCCGAGGTGGCCAACGCAATGACTGTTCTTACGTAATTGGAATCATTGTAGGCACTCGAATACTCCATTGCCAACATACCACCCATTGATCCACCAATGACACAAGCAATTTGCTTAACTTGCAAAGAATCCAAAATCAACTTTTGTATACCCAAATCGTCCTTTGCCGTGACCAAGGGGAAATTAGGTCCATATGGCTTTCCTATAGATTTATCAATAGTGACAGGCGAACAAGATCCATATGGTGATCCCAAAAAATTGATACATACAACAAAGAACCGTGATGGATCAAATGTCTTGTTTGTACCTAATAAAGGACCCCACCAGTCCTGTACATCCGAGGAACCTGTTAATGCATGACATATTAGTAATGCATTATTTCCCTCTTTATTCAACCTACCCCACGTCTTGTATGCCACGGGGAAATTATATAATGTTTCACCACACTCTAGGGTATATTCGGGTATTTCAACTATTGTTTGACCGGGCACAAGACTTGCATATGAATTGGTTGCTCGTTGCTCTTCCGTGATATCCTTGTAAACGTTAGTCATGGTGAGCTCTGATTGCTTATGGGTAAGTTATGCGTTGCTATATGTGTCCCACTATCTGTTGATTGCTGAAGGCACCCGTAACTGCTCAATTGAGTTTGATTTCCAATGTTAATGGCGTTTGAAGTACTTTCGTTGAAAAAAACAAAAAAAAAAAATTTAAAACTGTGGATGCCAAATGGTTTGAATAATTCCCACTGCTTGTGATTTGCTTTTAGACTTCTCTGTGGATGACTATGTAGAAGAAGCGAAGGGTGGAGTGAAATAACGATGACGTTGATTTATGATGCACACAAGCTGTTCTTGCTATTGTCTCCAGAAATGAATGGTTTAAACTCCAGATTATTACTCACAATAGCCAAATTTCACGTGACTGCTAAAGTGTTGCACAAAAATAAAAACAAGGGGTCTGTCCGGTATACACAAGTAATACAATTATAACGTTTCCTATAGACTCTAATCTCTAATATAACTAACGTACAGTCTACCGAGGTGAACACTTTCTTTCCACCTCAACTATCTAAATTGAACCATTCATTTCTTTCCTTTCAGCTCCTTTTTCGTTTTATCAATCACATTCTCCTTTTTCGTTTTATCAATCACAGTCTCCTCTTCACGATCGGTTACGTCTTCATCGTCATCGTCATCACTAGTACTATCACTGTCATAATCGCTATCCGATTCTGAGTCGGATGCATTGGCGGTTTGAAGTCCAGATTGAGCCTTGAAATCTGGATGATGACGTTTATAATTGATATCATGGAGTTCCTTAGCCAAAATCAAGCTTCTTGCATATTCCAACTCTGAATAAATTGCTTCAATGGCATTCAAAACACCAAACTCACGCTTTATTTGAGTGCTAACGCTTTTCGCCTTTTCAATAATCTTCAAATCTTCAGTAACTGTGACTAGTGCTTTTGCTAACGACTTTGCTGTCAACTTCTTCAACGCTATTCCTGCACCCATATCCTCGATCCTTCTGGCATAGAAAAATTGATCACCAAAGAATGGCTTGATGATACACGGACATCCTGCTTTCAATGATGCACCAGTTGTACCTGACCCACCATGATGCACAGCTGCATCCACTTTAGGTAATAACCAATCGTGTGGGATCGAGCCAGCATTAAACACTTCATCTGGTAGTTCAACTTCCATCTTGTTCTTGTCTTTATTGCTACCACGATCTGACCAACCTTTATTCAAAATACACCTGACATCAGCTTCGAGAACAGCTTCTATGACGGCTTTTGTTAATGACGCAGCATCCTTCACGACAATAGATCCAAACCCAATATAAACAATCTTTTTCTCATCCCTGGCTGCTTGATTAATAAAGTCAACCAAATCTTGTGGTGGCTTATAATCACTTCCACCTTCATCCAAAAACCAATAACCAGTAACCTTGACCCAATCAGGAAAATCATTAGCAGGAGGTAGGACACATGGTGATACATTGTACAAAAATGGAACCCTTGTTTGCTGCATTCGATACAAGTTTGTTTTTGGCAAATCCAATTCCATTACACGCCATTTATTCACTTGGGCCAGAATACCTTTCCAAAATACATTGTCAAACAAAACATGGGTCATATAGTTGTAAGATCCACCTCTTTTCTGATCAGGCACCAAGAATGCCTGTGGATACGTTCTAGTTCTTGTCCATGGCATCGTGAATGCTCGAAAGTATGGAATAACCAAAGCCTCAGCAATGTGTATTCCAGCCATTGCTGAAGGACTTTCAATCAAAATATCAGCTCCTTGACATGCTTCCCAGCTAGTAGTCAATAACTTCGATATCCAACTTTTGAATTTTGCTTGTGCGTCTTTCAAAAAGGAAACAGATAGAGTACTATGCCCAACCATAAATGACATCAACTCACTTGGATTTCCAGCAATCTCTTTGAACTTGATATGATGGTCATTCACTATCCAATCCTTAAACTCACCATGCGTGGCTATTGTCACCGTATGTCCTTCCTTTTGCAAGCCCAATGCTAGTGCAATATAAGGTTGGACATCACCTCTCGAACCAATTGTAAGAAGGGTTATATTATACGATGTCGAGGGCCTCATTTCGGTTTTGAAAAATGGCGAATCTTCCAAAATTATTGGAATATCCAAACCAGAAGCAGTTGTCAAGCGATCCTCAAACATCTTTATCCTAGCGAGACTCACCTTCAGTTCAGCAATCTCCAAATCTTTTCGATTATCCTTCTCTTCTTCAAGTCTCTTCCTTTCAGAATCAGTATACTCCATTCTTGTCTTTGACAACTCCAAATTGTGATTGGCGCCCCATTCGTGTGGCTTTGGTCGAAAACCTTCATTGGCGTGAAGTCTTCCCAACAATTCTAACGCAACATTTGAAAAGTCATCACGAGACTTGACAAATGCAAATTCCAAATCTAATTCCTCTGCTCCTTCTAAAGTGAGCTTCGTACCAGCATAGATCTTGCCCTTAATTGATTCAACTCCTTCGATGTTTGTTAATGGAAGAATCATTTTTGTGGAAACACCAGGAAGTAAACTCCGAAAACAAATTTCATGCTCTGACACGTACAACTTACCATAAACAGGAACCGTTCTGATCAAGTGACAGAAATAAGATGCAACCAATTTCGAATTGTACAATGAAAAATGTCCTTGAAAGTGTTTCAAGGCAGCCTCACGTTCCTTGGCATCTGAAACATAATACTTGTCTTGAATGGTGTAGTGAATAGGTGATGCTGAAAATCTTGCTGCCATGTTGGAGAATAGTCTAATGCTTTGACCAAATCCTCGCCTCTTCGATTCCTTCAGGTCCAACTGAAGAGAAGGTATCGGAAGACTCTCAAACGTGGAAATAGTATGTTCAAATTCGCTATCCCATCTTGTGGAGGCGTCTTTTAGGTTTTTGAATGTTGATTCAAATGTTATTTCCAAATCCTTAAATACTGTTTCTGACATTGCATGAGGAAACGAAAGATGGTCCTGGTCAATTTGTCTTTCAGCAAGGTCAAATACAGGAGTAAGCTCATCCTTCACGGGTAAACCCATTGATTTACCAAGCTTCTTAAAGGCCGATTTGTTTTCTCGCTTTTCTTCTGGTATGTTTGAATTTATCAAATTCTGAACAACGGCATTTATTGATGGCGACAAGCTAGTATATGATCTTTCCAATTCTGGCTTCTTGGAACCAAACATTCTGTGCTTTTCTGTCACCCTATTTGCTTGCTTTTGAATTACTTCCTCAAAGGACTTGAAAAAATCAAGACCACTTTTTGGGATCAAGAAAACAACTTCCTCTTCTGGCTGCTTCAATTTATCCTTTATCTTATCACGCTTTCTTTTCTCCTGAGGGTCATTGGTAGCATACTTGACACTGAAACTTAACGGTATATCATTGTCTATGTCATCGATGGCACCTTCTTCCTCTTCAAATAATGTCCGACGCCTAAAGTTGGTGATATTTGCAATAGGAATTTTCACAAACACTTCTCCAGTGGTGGTGGAATTGTTTAGTTGAAAAATCATTTTGGTCAAATTATTGCACCATTGACGTGCCGAGTGTAAGTTGTCGCATTTAAAACTATACGTTTTCTTTTTGCCAACCAAATTTATCCAGACTGAGGAGCTTCTTGCTTCAACGTTATCTTCTGTAGCTTCGAATCCCTCCTGTGAGAGCATTGATTCTAGATCAGACGCTGTTTCCAGTAGCATCGGTGGCGAGGCATTTCCAGATGTATATCCACTACGCATAGCTGATGGTGTTTGTGTACTTCTCAGAGTAGGCGAAGTCGCATCTTTAATTTTCTCCTTGCCGTCTATCTCTGCGTACAAACAAGTCCTCAAGTCAATTACCTTGAGCGGAAAGTACAAATCCGTGAACGAACTGTAAATGGTTAAGGTATCGGTTCGAAGGATTGCCCAATACCTGTGGGTAAGAACAGACTGAAACTTGGAGTCTCCATATTTGGCAGTTTTCATACCTAAAGCTCCCTTGTGAACAGTATTGGCTGAGTCATCGAAATTCCTTGGATCTCCAGCCTCTTCAATGCTAGTTCGTTTAGGTAAAAATGCAAAATATATCAATGCCCTTTCCGTTAAGTAAATGTGCCCTTGTAGTATAACATCTTTGACAAGCCAGGAATTGTAGTTTCCACAAAATTGATCGTCGGGGCTCAATTCAAATGTTTTTGATAATCTCTCAGCAATTTTATATCTCAATAAGCGTCTTGTGCTACTCAACCCTTTATCTAATGGCTCATTCTGACGGTTGCGGACTTTTACCAAAACTCCTTCTTTAATATGATGTGGATCCAATTTTTCAATCACAGACTTTTGAAAAGGTGTTAAATTCTTGATTTGGTCTTTAGTTAGTCCACTCAGACCATCCGCTTCAAAAATGATTGTATTCTTCCCAGAGCTTGCAAGAGATTCCTTATCTGCAAGAGTATCGCCGTTAAATGTTGACTCATCATTTAGTGTAGACTGCGAAGTTACATCCAGCTTCATTGCAGTTTCTGTCGAAGACGGCACAGAATCAGCAACGAAGGCACGGTCAGCCTTCTCTCTAGGCACACCTGGGTGAGCCAACCTTGATGCTTCATATTCTTCTTCCTCTTCTTCTTCTTCTTCATCGCTTGAGGCGTTTGCACTAGAATTTTCTCCGCTAGTTATATCATGGTGAAAAAGCCCGGGAGCATGGTGTTTTGAATTGGTTTCAGAGTATTCTCGATTGAGTTCAGGTCGAGGACTGACAGGACGTGAAGTAGGTGCACTGTTGATCGGCAGAGATAATCCGCTTAGGGTGCCATGGGAACCTGGACTTTGTTGCGAATGGTTGTGGTTGTGGTTGTGGTGGTGGCGGTGGTGTCGATGGTGATGATGATGCCCTTTTTCATCGTTTTCATCCCTTCTCCCCTTTAAGAATTTCTCCGTTGCCGCTTTGTGCAAATGTCTTAATGAACCAAACCCCGAACTAAGTGTTGTGTTGTTCATTAATGTGGAGAAAAAGTTTGTTTCCATGTCGTCAGTTGGCATAGCAAGGTCTTCCTCTATATCTTCACTATCATTGCGGTGGTGCTGATTGTTGCTATTTCTAGGCAGTTTCAGTTCGTCAATTCTTGGAGAATCCTGCGGCGTATCACTTGGTTGTGTAGTGTCTTTGTTGCCTTTATTAGTTTGGTTCTCGACTTCTTGTTCTGCTTTTTTGTTATCACCATTCTTCTTCGATGACTTTGCCATTCCATTTACGTTATTAGCTTGTTCGTCCAAAGCTAGCTTTCTCTGCGTAGGCTCATCGCGGGTTTCTGATGGTTTGTTCAAATCTTGATTGTTCTTTGCTTCAGTAGAATCATCCAGAGAATTAAACGAGTCGTGAACTGAATGCGATATAGACGCAACTGTGTCTTTTATGGTCATTATGAAATCGGTTTGATTGATCCAAGGCTTATGAATGAATAGTTAATAAAGTTGGGTAATATTAATGGATGCCAGTTGCTATGGATGAAATTATCACAGGGCAAATATCAAAATATAAAAATAAATAAAAAATAAAAAATAAAATATAAAATATAAAAAATAAAAAAAATATAAAAGAAAGAAAGAATTAAAACTAAAGAAAACCCATAGTAGTTATATACCAAGAGAGAAAGAGAGTTTTTAAAGCTTACTTAGTTGTCCTTGGTAAGCTCTACATACTTAACCTTAAAAAAACAATGACTTATTTTAGTGACCTCTTTAAAACAACAGCTTTACTAAAAAATTTCAAAAAAAAATAAGCAAAATCTAAAATGATCCGAAAGTTAGAATATATACCCACTATCCGAAATATGGAGCAGCATTTACACCCACATTAGAGAGACCTCTCTCTAGTCTATTTATAGAACAAATGTTTATTTCCGTATGTAGTGGTGTTTCTATTCTATTTCTGTTTTAAATAATGATATAATGCACCCGAAGTGCCGAGTTTTTTTTTTCTGCTCTTTAGCTCCGAGTTTTCTTTTGGATTGCATAATAAATGTGTCACGTTACTAATTCCGTATTCTATCACACACAAACAAACAAACATTGTGATTCAAACTTTGAATTGCTAAGCAACACAAGGAGGGGCATGATGTCAGCTAAAACATCTGTAGATGAAAGTAGTGATGCCGAGCTCATATCACTCTTTAGCTTAGCAGTTAAAACAGTAGTCGAGTCTCTTTTGATAAAAACATTTGATAAGGTTCTCGTAAATAGGAATTAAGAAAAATTACGAAAATTACTTGGCTGTCACACAAAACATGTGTGTCGTGTGTACAATTGATACTCACAAAATACATACAGCAGCATATAGCGTATATTCCTATACGTACACCAAAAGAGTATATCATTTTGCTCCCAGAGTTACCCGCTCTGACAATAAATAATTTTTCACTCTACTCCTACTCCATCCTTTCTCAACTGTCTATTATACGTTATATACAAAGCTAAGCCTATTTACTCAAGTTTATTAGATTTCAACAACTTATTAAAATGACTGGTGCGGTCATTGTGTAATGTATTGAAATCTCCATCTTCAACAATCTCACCATGCTCATTAAATACAACCACTCTGTCACTGTTTTTTATTGTCGACAATCTATGAGCAATTGAGATTATTGTGACACCTTTTTCTCTATTCAATCCCAACAAATTCTTCATCACTTCTTCTTCGCTAATAGAGTCCAAAGCTGAAGTAGCTTCATCCAATATTAAAATCTTGGGATTTTTGATCAATGTTCTCGCTAATGATATTCTTTGCTTTTGTCCACCACTTAACTGTGTTGAGGTGGATGCACCGATTTTAGTATCCAAACCATCAGGTAGATTCTTCACAAATGCGAGTGAATGACTCAACTCCAACGCTCTATCAATTTCCTCCTGTGTTGCATCTTCCTTACCAAATGTTACATTTTCCCTAACGGTACCACTAAACAACAACGGCTCCTGTTGTACATAGCCCAATTGTCTTCGGTAATCATTCAAGTTCAAGTCTTTGATATCAGTAATTGATTCATCCCCAATAGTGATTTGGCCACTGTTTGGATCATAAAAACGCAATATCAACTGACTAATTGTCGACTTCCCACTCCCCGATGGCCCAACTAAACAAATGTTTTCCCCTTCCTTGATATGCAAGTTCAATTTCTCAAAAATCACATCAGGTCTTGAAGGATACGTAAAAGCAACATCCTTGATAACAAATTCTCCCTTGAGTTGTTGTTTCTTGCCAATATTGTTGGAGATTTTAGGCTGATACTCTACCAATTCAAACACCCTTTCTGCTGCACCTAATCCCTTCATCAATTCAGTGTAGAAATTACCCAATCCAAATACCGATGAGCCTGTGTACACCGCATACATCATAAAACTCGACAAGTCTCCAATGGTTAATTCATTCATACCAATAAGTTTGGTACCAATCACTAATAATCCAATCATTGTGATATTACCTAGAAACCCATTAACTGAGAAATAAATACCAGACAACTTACCCTCTTTTAAGGAGCTATTGAATATATTTTTGATTTCTTTATTGTAGCCATGCACCACTGACTGCTGTTGCGCAAAAGATTGAATAACTTTAACTCCATTCAACTTTTCTTCAGTGACTTTAGTCAAAGCTCCAATATTCTCCTGAATTAATCTAGACAATGCCTTTATACGTCTACCATAAAAGAATGACATCGCGATCAAGGGCGGGAACAACAAACTCATGCACAAAGTTAACTTCCAAGACACATAACACATCATTGATACACCAACAACTCCACTAATAATACTTCTCATCCCATCACTGATATTCATACTCAAACTTTTAGATATAATTTGTGTATCACTCGCAATTCGAGAAATTAAATCACCAGTCTTCATACCCAGCTTTGTCGGTCCAATATCAAAGAAATAGGCATCTTGGGCCAAAATTTTGGAAAATAATCGTGACCTCAACCTTGCCACAAGTTTTTCTCCCACTGTTCTTAGCAAATATATTCTACCAAAATTGGCACTTGACCCAACAACAAATATAATGGCCAATGCTGAATAGAATTGAGTTGGAGGGAGCCCAAAAATTAATTTCTTTTCGTCTTCCTCACTTTTAGAACTCTTTTCAGCTTTCTCATCTTCATCATCCAATGGCTTGGCTGTGTCAATTATCTTACCAATAATCAAAGGCAAAGACATGGTCGTTGCCGATGATATTGCCAAACATAGCAAAGCAAACATAATCAATTTGGATTCGGGTTTAGCCAACTTTATCAATTTAAGTAAGTCCTTGAATAATGTAGATCGAGGAGGTTTACCTTCTTTAGTAGATTGGTCAGAAGAAGGGTCAGTTTCTTCTTGTGAAGCTTGTTGATCGTTTGGCGCAGGACGAAGATCTTTTGCGGTGGAATTTAGTCTTATCTGATTCAACACCAAGGGTCGATGAATATTGATAATTGGCCGTTGAAAAAAATGCGTCACCTGTAGCCCAGCCAGCCTGATTCGAGGCGCTCTCGTTATGAAGCTGAGTAACGGCCGCCTTAGCATTGTCATTATTTGAGATTGTCGTTTGAGCTTGCGTTGCCGAATCGGTGGATTGGAAAACTCGCGTTGATGGAGCCAAAGAAAAATGGAAAAAGGTTTGGGTCTTGTGCAATTTTGGTCACGCACTTGACAGCTTCCCAAATGGCCATTTGTATCCATTACAGATGAGGATTTGCTTTGTCTCCCAAATCCATCTTCTTTTAAAGAGAGTCAATTTACATCTACAAATTACCAAAGCTTTCCCATGAGGGATGGTTTCCGTAGCAAACAACCCAAGCTATCATAAATCATTATAATAATTATAGTCCTACATCCTCTATATTCACAGAAAATAGGAGCTCTTTTGTGAATGACCCGACATTGGCGTTATAATAGACTCATGCATCATAATGTTTGTGTGTTTACTAATCACACTGCGCAAATTGTTTCTCTTTATTGGCTTGGATAAAAATCCATTCATTCCGCAACTCAAACATTCCTTTATATTACTCTCATCAGCGAAAGCCGTGAGGGCAATTATCGGATTAGTGAAATGTAAGTCTTGTCTAATCTTCGTAGCTGCTGTAATACCATCCATTATTGGCATTTGTATATCCATAAATATCAAATCAAATTGTTGTGTCTGTTGCTCTTCGGTGAATGCCATGGATTGCTCAACTAACTCCACTGCATCAGCACCGTTGGCTGCCATGACCAAATTGGTAAACCCTTCAAGTTTCAACATCCTCTTGATCACCTCCTGATTCACTTGGTTATCTTCAGCAACAAGAATCTTGATATTGGATAAATGACTATGCAAACTCTGTGGAGTGGCAATTAATGACTCTGATGGTGTAGAAGATGAGCTATGAGTTCCGCTGTTTACATCCGATTGTGCTGTACCTGTTGACCCCTTTGCAAAAGCAATACTGGATGGTGGCAACTTCAATGATGAAGGTTTACGACGATGCGTCAATGTCATTTCAGGTAGCTCGTCATCTGAGCTGACGTAATCAAATGCAACTCTTCTATTAATTTTCGATCTTGGATTAAACTCGTCGTCGCAAAATGTTTCAAGATCTTCTGGTGGGACAAGGATCTCCCCTGTTTGGGGTAATGGGATAGTCAATGTGAATGTTGAACCTTTGCCTATGGCGGACTTCACCGAAAGCGTGCCTCTCATCATCGAAGCCAACTGTCGACATATGCTCAACCCTAACCCAGTACCACCATAACTTCGACTCAATGTCTGGTCTCCTTGCACAAATGGTTCAAACACCTTTTCTTGCAATGCAGGGTCAATACCAGATCCAGTATCACGAACTTGAATTTGTACAACCCATGTCTTTGGGGGATGAATACTTTTGATCTTGTATGACTTGTGTCCATCTGTCATGTCTTTTTTATTCAATGTGTGGTATGTCTTGAAGTCTTTCGCCTCTGGCATGACGTATTCAGATTTGACATCAGACATCTCATCAAGTGAAGTTCGAGGTGATGGTGATTTCTTGGTGGCAAATTGCTGTTCAAATAGCACATTTTCGTATTGAGTTGTAGAAAGGGTGACAATACTCAGTGAATCATCAAAATCTTTACTACTTCTGGAAGCAGTTTGCTTAGTTACCACAGGAGGTTTATCTTTACCATCTTCCAATGTGGAATCGGTATTGTAATTGGACCGTCGGGGTCTTTTGCTATCCTCTGTCAAATAAACTTTTTTGAAATCCGCTGCGGCCGATCTATCGTAGTCGTACTCCCCTAGCAACTTGAATAACACATCAACTGATCCATCAACGGGAGTAAACTTGAGCGCATTGGAGACAAGATTCATAATAATTTGAATAATCCTATTCGAATCACCATAAAGAATCATCCTTCTGAAAAGACACGGTTTAACCACTATCTTAAAATTGACTCGCTGATCAACAGCAAGTTTATTAAAAATTGAATTAATTTGGTACACAATCTCAAGAATTTGAAAATTCGACTTTTCCAACTTCGATCGATTTAGCGTATTCTTTGAATATGTCAACAATTCTGTTAATATGTGTAGTAACAATTCACCCGAACGATATATCAACTTTAAAGACTCGTGAATCCTTTCTGGATCATCTTCCTCCATTGCAATCGATGTCATTCCTAGTATACCGTTTAAAGGAGTTCTCAATTCATGTGAAATATTAGCAATAAATACCGTCTTTGCCTCATTTGCAGCCTCGGCTTGAACCTTTGACGCTTCCAACTCTCGCGTCCGTAGCTTCACCCTCTCTTCCAAAAGATTGTACTGTTTATCTAGTTCCTCGGTCATTATATTAAAAGCCTCAGAAAGCTCGGTAAGCTCATCCTTAAAAAATTTCTTTGAAGTTTTAATACGTTCTGGTAGTTGTATGCCTGTGGAATATCCCATAGTATTTGTTGAAGTTGCAGTTGATGTTACACTGTTATTCCTTGAATCTTGAGCTACTTTCTCATTAAGTATCCTCTCCTTTCGGTATTTGGAAATGTACTCTGCTGAATTTTGCAACTGCGTAATTGGACGTATAAACCACACAGCCAACGGGAATGTAATCAAGCACATAAACACGGCAATACCAAAAACAACACCAATAATGATCTTCTTTAGCTTATTCACTGGCCCATTAAATACGGATTTTTGCTGGATGACGATGATGGACCACAAAAGATTATTCAGCATAATTTGCATATACCCGATGGCAACATTATCACCAGAGTATGATTTAACGCTTGTAGACGTGCCTGAGGGTGACCGTATTGCCGTTCTTATAGAACTTGAAGAGTTTATATTGTACACCTCGCCGGGTCTTAGTAAAGAATTTGGTACAGGAAACACCAACAGGAACCCGGCCGCAGCTTCCGATCTCTCACTAGAGTTTAGTGTAGCAACAAAGTCGGTTAAAGGACCATAAAGGGGTTTGACAGCGATGACGTTGTAGTCCTCGCTTGTTGAGTTTAGTGAATCCTGGATTGCCTGTGCACTTGCTATAATCGACAAGTATCCAGAGACATAAGGTTTATCAATAATTATGGATGAGTTGGTGTAAACGGGTAAGGTAACACCCATAAAGTATGGGCTGTAAATATCTGTTGAATCATTAGCCAAGGGCCCAGTAAAGTAAAAATCTGATCCGTTTGAATTTAGTAGAGCTGGTGGGATGGTGCCATTCTGTGATAAGGGAAACAAATTCTCTGCCGCATGTTGAGAAACCCTTGTTGCGTTATTGAATGAGCTGGCCAGTACTTGTAAGTCCAAGTTGTATAACCGAGCAGCAGCAAAAGTTTCCGTGGATGACATGAATTGATCCAACGTGATTTGAGCACTGGAGAAAACTGCATTAGAATTGTTTCCGGCTCTGTATTGTGACAATGGAGTGGTGATTGCATCAATCGAGGAAAGTGTCCCCACTTGATACGCTATGAATGCCAATGCCTGTTCCACTTGGGTTGATTTTAATTGTGATATCACATATAGCCTTTCGGACCTCAGTTGAGTCAAGTTCTTGCTAAAATAAAGACCGGTAACAATGCCTAGAATCAAAAGGGAAAATAGTGAAGCAAAACAGACTAGCACAATAAGCTGCGGTCGTATTCCTATTTTAAGTCTCCTCATCAAGATATGTGTAGGCTATCGCTGTGGCTTTCGGAGTTTGATAAGCATGCAGGTTGTGACGTGGTACTTTAAGTGCGGTACACCGTTTTTGAAGCAGTCCAATATTGTTTATACCCGGACCGTTATGTGTAATGGTCTAAATTTGTCCTTCAATCTTTCAAGGCTCTATTGTTTCGTAAATTTAGACAAAAAAAAAAAGAAAACGAAAAATACGTGAAGACTTATGTGTCTAGTCCATATATATATACCAAGAAGTACACGAACAGCAAGCTCAATTCACAAGCACCATTATTATCTTGACGGACTCAGAAAAATAATGGTAACGTATTTATAATATTGTGCTCGTTGACTATTTTAACCGCCAAGAAACTGTCATCCAAGCGCCAAATGTAGAACTTTGTGGTGTCCATTGGCTCAATTGCAGAGACAAATGAGAAAGAATAAGAGAAACATTCCATTTAGAAATACGTATTAGCCGTCTACTCTCCAAGTACTCGCGTCTATGTAAACCATCTAAACCTTAACATTCAACTTCAATCCCACCAACCAAACTCGTACAAGAATCCAGAAAATCAACCCAGCTACGGACAAACAACCTACAAAGATTATAAAATTGTCGTAATCATGAGCTTTTCCATGTTTGATTATAGCGGCAGCAATTGGAATACCAAAAAGATTAGCTAATGATGGGTAGAAATTTAAGATTCCATATTTCTTGCCCAACTCGTTGGCTTTAGATATCTGTGACAAGCAAACAGGAAGAAGACTAAGTATCGAACCCGAAAACAACCCTCCCAAAACACTAAATGCATAAAGGATCTTGTGATTGCTTCCAAAGGGTAACAACAACACCAAAATTGTCAAGCAATAACCCACCAACATAATCACATTTATGTTGAATCTGCCGAAGTAATCACTAGCTAAGCCAGGTAAGAATCTTCCTAGTGTCCCGACTCCATTCCAGATTGTAATCAACACCAACGAATCTGACTCACTCATGCCATGAGCTATTGCATAACTTGCAAAATACGTCACCAACAAGACAAGACTAAGCTCGGTACAAAAACCACCACATATTATTAAAAGAAATCTGGCATCTTTCACTTTACAGAATTCGATGAATTTACCTGGCAACTCATTCCAGTCGAATGAACTCGACTTCTTCTCCTTCGTGAACCTCTCTTTTACCAAAACAATTGAGCAAATCATGCACCCCAAGCAGGTAAATGCTAAGATTCGAAGAGCCCATACGTATCCCACCAGAGTGTATAGTTTTCTCAACATAAGCGGAAACACTAATCCACCAATACTCCCCCCTGCTGTTGCAAGCCCTGTGCTGACACCAACACCCAACTTCGTATTCATACCTTCAAACTTCTGCAACTTGTCATCGTCATCTATTATATTTGAGTTACTCGAATTCTTTATCTTGGGGCTAAACCAGTGGCCAATGACTGAGACTAGTGGAGCCATTCCAAATCCATTACCAACACCCAAGCTAATGAAGCTTAGAATGAAGTGCCATATTTGCACACTGCTTGCTGCTCCCATTAATCCAGCAAAGATAAACACTGTCAGATAAACAAGAAGCCATAATGTTCCATTAGAATCAAACAATGGGCCAGACACCAATGCCCCAGCGTAAGCCAAAGCTAAGTAGATCGAGAATATCCATGACACTGTACTCGCAGAGTATCCCCGAAACTGATGTACCGAGACATATGATTGCACTGCTCCGATAGAATTTATCAATCCTAAATTGACAATAAGTCCGAGAAATGACCCAACCAAAACTGCATAGGGTTGGAGATTTTTGAACTTGCGGAGGGCATTGGTATCACTTGCTGAGGTTGATGAGGAGGAGGAACTGTTATCCGACAAGCGTTGGAACTCAATGACCGAGGTTGGATCTTGGGGATGCAAACTGTGGGGTAACTCGCCAACAGGAGTAGCAGAATTTTCTCCAAATTTGGAGGTGTTTAAATTTCTCGAGTGTACATGGACATCACTCAACTCTATTTCCTCGGTGAATGACATATGAGTGATTGAAGAAGGACTGCTAACAGTGGACAACTAGATGGGCATTCGGTGACTAATTTTTTTCTGCTTGATCGAGAGTCGGAATTATACTTCCGAGATGATAAGTAAAATAATCAAAATATTAACGGCAATAATTTTGAATGCACTCTCTCGTATCAGCAGGAGAAACTACCAACACACAGCTTCATCTTCTTCCTCGCAAACAGTCATACTTCCCCTGCAGGAAGTTTAATGCCGTTTGAATTTGCGCTGCGCATTTCCCATAGCAAAGGGCTGAAAAAAAATGAGAGCAACTGTCACAAGAGATTCAAATACCAGCCATTGCCAATGTCAAGGGACCAACATGAAAGAAACAATTTGCTCACGAATGACGCTTCTAACCATGGAAGTCGCGAAAACCAGCATCGTGACCCCTCTGACTCTGAAGATGACGACATCATTTACATCAAGCAACAAATGAAACAAAACTCCTCGAAGCCGTTCTATTCCCGTCCTAACGTATATGCAATAATCTTTTTGATAGGGTTGCTCACGCTTAGCTCGTCTAGTGCAGAAGGAACACGTCAATCTCTCATCTACGCCAAAGCTCAGGAATCAGCAAAGAGCAAAGATAATGTCCCTTTTATTGTTGCTCGATTCAATCAATACTTTTTGGTTGGAACTACAGCAACAGCGTTGATTCCAATCGCAAAGTTTGGAGAGGTGTCCAACGTTTACGGACGGAAGCTTTATTTTGTAATGGTGATAATCACTATAACTGTTTCACGAATGCTTCAATACTACCTATTCAGAAGCTACAAGGGGCTACAATTTGGCAAGCTACTCCTTGCAAATTACGTCTCATGTATATTTGGAGGTGTAAACATCATTGGAGCATTGACTGAGCTGTACGTTTCAGATTTCACTTTACCTGAGAGAAGAATCTATCAGTTTGGGTTGGCCACGTCAGCAACATTTATTGGCCAGCTGTTTGGACCTTTGATCGGAACCTTTGTTAGAAAATGGTCACGAGGTAAATCAACAGAAGGGATAGGTGAAGCTGACTTTACAGTGTTGAAATTCGAACTAGTGATTTTGCTTGCGCTACTGGTTTACGTTGTTACATTATTCCCCGAATCAAGAAACGAGTTGGCGATGAAAAGATCAGAAGAGCAACTAGTTGAGCAAGAACTAGACGAAGAAGGGAGATCTACAGCTTCTTCCGACTTAACCGAGCTTGATACCAACCGAATCGTGTTGTATCAAATATTCAAGTGCTTTGACATAATACTGCCGATGAAAATTTTGACATACCCTAAGGAAGTTGCAAAGGTGAATAAAACACACCGTCTACTCCAATTGCCGTTTGTTGTTGTATCATTGGTGTTGGTGTATGCCTTGTACCAAACTTTAATATTCTCCTTGAACCAGGTTGTTATCGAGTACGGGCAATACCAGTTTGACTGGCAATCAAATGACATAGCGTACTTGTTGTCCCTAATATCCATTTCCAGGGCCATCTCACTAGTGTTTATTTTGCCGTTACTTGAAAGGCCTATATTGAAGGGAGTCTTTTCTTTGAAATCATTAAATCGTCTGTTTGACATGGTAGAGTACATTCTTATGCTATTATCATTTGGTGTTGCCATTCTCGTATTTGTTGCCTTCTATTATGTCAACAGTAAAGGGTTCTACATTGCCGCTGGTTGCTTTTCAATCGATGCTTTGATAGCTCCTGTCTTTGACTCAACTATAATCAAGTTTTTCCCAAATTCTAGCGCAGGGCAGGTTTACTGTGCAATTACATTGCTAGTATCGTTGATGAACTTGGCTTCACCAATAATTGTCACTTGGTTCTACGAATTTGGATTGAATATTGGTCATGCAAATCTTGTATACTTGTTTTATGCGTTTTGGATGGGAATTTTCTTGTCAGTTGTCTACTTGTGTAAACGAGTCTTGCATTTGAGTAGAAACACAACCGATAAGGAGCTCAAAAAAATTGAAGGAGACTAAATTGACAATCTACGTATATTAGAATTAAATAAACGAACTAAAAAAATCAAGCGTCATCGTCTGTTGTAACGGCATCCGAAAAATTCACCGACATTGTTCTTCTCACAACCCTTTCCTCCTCGGTACTACTTTTCAACCCAGAAACCACTTTATTGATAAGCATAACTACAACAAACATAGCCATGAAAATACCGTAAAGAAGAAAGATGAAACTATCCCAGTTGCTCTTCAATGACCATTTGTAAATATCCATAACCACAAGTGGACCAATAACCATTAGAATATTCAGAAGCAATGCCTGCGCAGAGTAAAATTCACCAACCTTACTGGTGGGGAAATACTTCAACACTGCGGCCATCAACACAGGGACTGTCCATGATGCAGACGACCATAATGATAACGATGCGTAGACATCTGTTTTCGACCTGGCAAAGTACATGAGTGCAAATACACCAATGTCAACAATCAAAGCCATAACAATCAAGATCAAGTCAATCATGTCCAAGCGTGATTTCAAAACCTTAAACTTACACCATCCATTAAGAACTGTAGTTTGGAAGAATGGAAGTAGCAAAAGTAGACTAAAAACCCTTGAAACCGAGAAAAGGGAAAGCAAGTACGAAATGTCTGCTGCCTCAAAGTCGAATTTGAAAACCACCCAATTGACGAGAACCTGACTAAATCCAATCATCAACACCTGGTCCAAAACAATGACTAAAGTTAAGGAGATCACCATAAACCTTGCTCTCCCACTGCCATGGAGAAATGCTTTCAATGGAGAAAACACAGCGCCAATCTTCTTGAGTAGTCCACTTTGGCTTGTCTCGATTGAGGCTCTGGTTGTTACCGAATTGGTCCTTGATCTCGCCAACGCTTTTGGTGTCCGGGTTTCGCTAAAAATAAACACAACAAAAATACAAAGCGCAATCTCAATGATCAATTCAAGTTTCAAAATGAAAAACTCGCTCTTCAAAACCTTTGAACTCTGCGTTATAGCAGACATATGGAGTTGCTTCCCAGGAGTGGTATCGTATGATGTCTTTGCCCATGATGACAACTGAGTACCTAATATGGGCCCCAAGAATTGACCTGCATTGGTAAACGCTGCCACTCTGGCCAATGCATTGGCTCTTTGCGACGGTTTCAGATTCAAATCAACTACGCAAGTGCTGACAATAGTTCCAATCATCATCACACCACCACCCGCAGCTGAGAGTACCAGTGAAGCTACCAACCAGCCAAAACTAAACTTTTGAAAGTGGTAAAAGTAAAACACCAAGCAGTTGGAGACTGTGAATGATAAAACACCAGCAACTAGAAATGGTTTCCTTCCATATATATCTGACAATCCAAAATTCGATATCGCAATAAAAGACAAAAGCGTGCTTCCAAATAAACTGTACTGATCAAATGTAGATAATATGATTTGCGTATCCACGGGAGAACAAACGCCTTTCGAGTCCAATGAAGAGTTACAGGCCAACTTTAATAAGACAATTCTCCGAGTCCCCTCAGCCATTGACAGAGCCAAAGTGATTCCAATAACAATAAAGCATAATTGAAACATTGATGGTCTCGTTAGCCAGCATGTCTCTTTATGGTATTCTATGTGTTCACGTATCCATGTAAGCTCCTCGTCTTCCTCGTCTGACTTATCGTCACTGTCAACAGCTCCATGGTTAGTGTACTCCTCAACAGCTTCGGACTCTAAAAACGGGTTCAATTCGCTGGCAGCAGCTGTGGATTCCATGATGAACTTAAGGAGGGCCCTGGTAAGACTACCTGCAAATGTGGCGCCAAAAGTGTCTAAATTTTCATCTCTGATAAGCGTACGGCTCTGAAAAACTGCAAAAGAAAAAAAAAGCAAACAATGACGAAAACGGAAATAAATCCGTAACTAAAGAATCCGACGGAGTTAATGAACACATCAGTTGCAATCAACAAAATTGCTCTAGTATGCAGCTCCCTGGTGTAGTTAGTAGATGTACTTCGTTAACTATGACTTTTTGTTGGCGGCTGCTTGTTTCTAACTGCGATTACTTACTTGGTTCAGTTTCGAGCAAACTTATTGAACCACAAACTTTCATACATCTGTATCAAATGATGCACAGCTAATCATAAACTACATATCGTATAAAAAATGCATCTTTTGTCACTCATTTGGCAAGCTTGACACTGTGCTACCTGTACGTGAAGTTTTCAAATTAGGTAGCGCCCAGATCTCGCTCTCTGTATTTTGTGGCAGTTTGTGATAACTCTTAGATGATAGGGTCTTTCTTCAACACAACATCACATTCCAAATGCCACCTCCCACCTCACCATCTGACTCTCCGTCAAATAATCAACCACCCGAGGCAAACAGATCACAAAGGCGGTTTCGCAATGCGTCACGAGATTCGTTTCCTACGTTGAACTCGTTGAATG